>NC_060149.1:526159072-526872099 GCF_021461385.2 Schistocerca piceifrons | reverse complement strand
CGTTAGAGTGTATCGAGAAATTGGAGAAGTATGAAGAAAGAAAACTATTGTATCCTTTTCGTGACTTGACGCCCTCAGATATCATTTTTAAATGATGAATGGTGGCCAGTGGAAAGTTGATACCTCACAGCATCTCTGGACAATAGCTTTTCATCTAAGTATAATTTGAGGCGTTCATGTAAAAGTCCAAATTCAGAGGCTTCTCTGTCCTGGGGCGCCTGACTCAAATCCTTTAACATTTTCATTGTACATGTCAAAAGCAGGTGCAGTGCACGTGATTTTCCTAGTTCTAGTTCCTTGGACGCCGCTTTGAAGAGCTACAAACATCCTTATGTTTTAAAATCTATAAAATAAACTATTGTGTATAAGAATTACAGTAACAGAATAGCATACATACCGTGAAATGTTCTCACATCAGCGTGATATCAGTTCCTTCATTTCGGGGTATTTCTCCCTTCTCAGAGGGCTTTTCGTACAAAGACATTCTAACACTGTCAGCTACTTATTCTAGCGACTATCATAAGACTGGCTCATTTATCTAAGAAGAGCATTAAGAAACCACATTTCTTTACGTAAGTGATGCGTTATTTCGCACCAAAAGACCATGAACTTATGGACAATTGACGCATATATACTCCGCATTAAAGTTATTCCCTAGCCCTGTATTTAGCGTAAGGCAGGAACAACTCAATGGCGAATATATCGCGCAGTGCAACGAAAGTGTCGGTACCTGGATCAGTCGTGTGCTGCATGTCTTTCAAAGTACAGTGGTGGATACCAAGAGACATAAATCTTCTAAACAATTCTCTTAGACTGTTATCGCCCGTTTTCGGTTGATCTGGAAACAGAGTTGTAAAAAATTGCGAAATCTCAGCGTCCAGTCAATGGAACAGGATATTTGTTGCTTCTCGCACTGGATGTCCACATGTCTGTAGTTGCTGAGTATTCACCTTCTGTTATATGAGCAATTACCTCCGGCATAATTATATGTCGTAGGCTTTTAGCACTTTCTGCCGTGTACCGCGACACATTTGTGGGGTGAGATATAATGGCCTTTGCAGTGTCAACTAACGTCTGAACACCCTCATCTCATATAGTTCTGTACGACCTTACGTCTCGTGCACACATAGCCACACTTTTATCGACAGCTATCTCCTGAGCAAGTTTAGGATGTCGTTTCTCGTCCACACAAGACTCTTTTTTGTTAGACACGCATGGATGGGGAGAAATGTGCGAAGTGTCACTTGACCTTTCAGCAGGAGAGTAAACTTCACCGCACAGCGAACAGCAAACAAAACGAACGTTTTTGCTAACGCCATACACAATACGCTTTAATACGGTCCAAACTGAACTTCTAAGATTCGCTTCAGGATGTGTAGTTCTCTACTCACCAGCCATTAGTTTTTCTTTTACTTCCCTCTTTATTGACATGCGCTCCTTCTTCTGCAATCCACATTAGTTTCCTCACTCATTTTGTGCATTACGACAAAAATGAGGAAATCCCACCACCCGACTAAACACTGCTCTACTCACCGCTCGGAGCCCATAGCTCGCAACTGCCGTCAGTACTACCAAGAGCCTGTAGGCCACAGCACGCCAGTGCTTGCGCAAGGCACTGTTGCAGTGACGTCACGGGCTCGGTCAGTGTGGAGCAGTGAGGCCGCGGCCCGTGGGCTGCGTCTCCATGCGCAGCTTCTGAGGCCGTGGCATACAGGTTCTTTCGCAACAGCACTGCTCGGCCCTTGGGGTGACGTCAGGGTCTCGCTCGGCTCGAGACTGCTGCAGTATAGTGCGGCCGCAGTAGGAGGGCCGGGCCTCTGTGCACGACTCTACACCGTGCGTCCCGTCAGTCCTCGATGCAGCTGAACCGGCAGCGCTAGGCAAGGCTCACACGGATGTCATTATGTCATGGCTACGCTCCTGCATGGGCCGCCCCTCGATGCCCACCTCTGCTGCAAGCTGCACAACCAGAGCTTTCTCTCAGCCGGTTGCCACTGACCGATTGACATCATACAAGCCAACTGCGACCTCACTCCAGCAGTGGCTGCATCAATTCCTACGGGCACACACGTCACTGAACTGCCTTACCCTCCTATCCTCAGAACAATGATACCTCTCAAATTTTAAGTTATTGTATCTTTTATAAATATCCCCCGTGCGACCACTTTTGTAAGTGTCGTAATCAAATGTATCATAGGTAAATATAAGACAACAAGAAAATTTTCCTTTCTTTATGTTTATGAAATGTGTGTGTACCAGAGAGTCCACAAATGTTAATAAGTACATGTAATACTTTCTATGATAATAAAGAACAGAGAAGCCTTCACATTTTTTCTGTGATCAGCTAGGAGATGTCTTCCTGTCTTTTTATCGTCCATTGTTCTTCAGCTTTCGCTATGTAAGCATCTATCTTGTTAGATCTTAAGAACCATGAATATATTTAAATCTATTTAAATTAATACCTTTCAGATGTAGTAATTTAATAAACTATACATATCTCTTTGTATTAACGTCTTTATTAGCTTTGTGTACAGCTAATCGTGAAAGAAATGCAAAACTGCTAACGTGGAGCCTATCTGCCGATGGTGTGATCCAAATACTGATTAGCAATTATCAGTTATTTAATGAAGCTGCAGTCTTTAAGAAACTAAGTCAGATAGTCAATTAACTACACAGCATAGTGCGACTGACCGATAACGTTATGCACTTGCCTTATGAAAATTACGTTGGAGCCACATCTGAAACTTTACGTTTCTCTCGAACACCAATCTGGAGTAATAAGAAATCACAAAACGAATCAACAAGCACTGCTCGGTTAATTTCAAATGACATTACTGAGCTGACTACCCGCTGGTAAGTGGTAGGTGATCACGACTATTTTCCGCAGATTCTCTTTCTTCCTTCCACCTTCACAAGCAGGCAAGGTAACAGTTACAGCTCAGAACTTCCACTCGTTCATCCACCTTCCAGAGGGGTTGCTGCTATTGTTGCTTATACAGTGGTCGCTCCACGTGTGGTAACAGTTTAACGTCATACCAGAGACATTTCTGTTTACAGCAACAAAATAATACAAAAACATACTACAACCGCTACCTCAGTTCGTTGAATCGGCCAATAGCGTTAGATAAATAGCTTTTCTCATACAAGAATGAGCAGCGCCGTTAATTTAGAGCTATACAGTAACGTCTTATGCCATGTCAACAGCCGAGGGTGCTGAATCACACGAGATCTACCTTACTCATGAGTTCTCCCAATAAAGAACTAGCAAAATTGTGGACCAGAAGCCTAGTTCTCCCTGTCGCCCACTTCCTCAGTGTTGTTGTTGGGGTTTTCAGTCCGAAGACTGGTATCAAGCTAGTCTATTCTGTGCAAGCCTCTTCAGCGTTTCACAGCTAATGCAATGTGCATCAGTTTGAACCTGCTACCTGTGTTCAAGACTTTGTCTCCCTCTACAATTTTAATACCCCCCTCCTCAACACCCACATATACACACCTCTCTTCATAACCAAATTGACAATTCCATGGTGCTTCAGGATGTGCCCTGCGAAACGAAGTCGTGTCTTAAGTTTCTTGTTTTCCCCAGTTGACTCAGTCTCTTCTTATCAGTTATTCGATCTGCAGCGCCACCACTAATTTTCGGCGCTACTGAGTAAAATGGTGATTGTGGTATCGAAAGCTACGGTGCCACGGCGTACGTGGAAGTTCTTAAGTTGGCACTACGAAAGACACCGACGCCAGCTCCCTCTAGCCAGTGCTGTGGAGGTCTACGAGCTCCGCGACAGATTCTGCCCATTTTGAACAAGAGTAGACGCCAGGACACCTCGCTTGCTATTGAGACTATGCACGACATTCGACGGGTCTAAGGCTTCCCACCTCAGTGCAAAGTTAGGCACTCAGTTAATATTGTGATATAGTAAAACCATTTCTAAAGCAGTGCCGAGAGATTTTCACCTTTTTCTGCTCCTACTCACATCCTTCATTCGGCCAAACTTTCACTTTACAGGAGCAGACCCACCCACCGCCTTACAGGCGGAATACAAAACTTGGCGACAAACTGCGATTAAAGTTTTTTTCCCTCTCCTCTCGTTTCCTTTTTTCCTCGGTACTGCTTTAGCTTTTTTGTGATGTCCCCGTGTGACTGAGTGACTGTCTTTAAGTGTTTTCCACCATTCGCGGTAAGACTTTCATTTGCGTATGTCATGGCTTCGCCACTGGAACAGGCTTCGCTGTCCGATCTTGTACGTTTTTAGGCTCAGCAAATGACGTAGCTGCTTGCTGCCATAAATGGACTGGTCACACTACAAACTGCAGCTACTTCGGCGCCTCCGACGCCACCGCCTGTACCGACGCCGGGCAACGGTGCCGCTACTTCGTGCCTTCAATCCTGACGTTGAACGCTGGCCAGAATACATCCCACAGCTCGAGGAACACTGCGCAACTTACAACATACCATGTATAGAGCGGCTTGCTTTTTTTATTGTCATCGCGGGTGTTGTGTTGTACCATGTGCTCGTGAAATGGATTCCCACCAATCGCCCAGAAACTAAAACTTACGACGAAGTAATTGATGCTTTGAATTCCCACTTTCGTGATTGTGTAAATGTGGTAGCTGCACCAACGACTTCTTTCGCCTCCGGCGTGGCTCTATTCAGTCGAATAAAGCTTGGTTAGCGGACCTTCAGTTACTAACTTCTGATTGTGACTTAAATTGCTCGTGTGGACGCTCATATGTGGATGTAATGATTAGAGGCGCTATTGCGCAGAATGTGGCGGATCACCACATCCGCGGACAAATCCTCAGATTTAAAAACCCGTCTTTGCAGGAAGTGGACTTGCTAGACAGACAAGATACATTAGACATGGCTACTTCCGCGATCGGCGTGACCAAGGGTGTGTGTACTGAGAGCGCGGCACAACACGTGCCCTCCCGCCCGCCAGCACAGCCAGCAACGCCGCGTCGCTCGCGCGCAGGTAAACAAATTTCACACCAGGTACCCAATAAGAACTGCAACTGCTGTGTTCGGATGCAGGCTGAGTTGGCATCCCTTCGCTCCAAGCTTCAGGCAGTGTTGGCTTCGGTCACACAGCTTGAGGCTGTTGCCAATGGGCATCACTGTGGGGGTCCGGATGGGGGTTTGTCGGGGACGGCCAGCTCGTCCCACGCATCCTCTGATCGGACTACGACTGTGGTTGCCCGGGATACTGCCCGCATTGAGGCTGATCCCTCACTTGTGGTAGAGTGGGAGGTCGTTTCAAGGTGTGGCAGGGGGCGAAAGACATTCCGGAGGGTTGAACGGAAAGCCTCTCCAGTTTGTCTGACGAACCGGTTTCAGGCTCTGTCTCAGGCTGATACTGATCTTCGGCCTGACATGGCTGCTTGTCCTGTTCCAGAGGTTGCCCCTCAGTCTGCAAGATCCGGGCAGTTGCAGAGGGTGGGCTTACTGGTAGTTGGGAGCTCCAACGTCAGGCGCGTAATGGGGCCCCTTAGGGAAATGGCAGCAAGAGAGGGGAAGAAAACCAATGTGCACTCCGTGTGCATACCGGGGGGAGTCATTCCAGATGTGGAAAGGGTCCTTCCGGATGCCATGAAGGGTACAGGGTGCACCCATCTGCAGGTGGTCGCTCATGTCGGCACCAATGATGTGTGTCGCTATGGATCGGAGGAAATCCTCTCTGGCTTCCGGCGGCTATCTGATTTGGTGAAGACTGCCAGTCTCGCTAGCGGGATGAAAGCAGAGCTCACCATCTGCAGCATCGTCGACAGGACTGACTGCGGACCTTTGGTACAGAGCCGAGTGGAGGGTCTGAATCAGAGGCTGAGACGGTTCTGCGACCATGTGGGCTGCAGATTCCTCGACTTGCGCCATAGGGTGGTGGGGTTTCGGGTTCCGCTGGATAGGTCAGGAGTCCACTACACGCAACAAGCGGCTACACGGGTAGCAGGGGTTGTGTGGCGTGGGCTGGGCGGTTTTTTAGGTTAGATGGCCTTGGGCAAGTACAGAAAGGGCAACAGCCTCAACGGGTGTGGGGCAAAGTCAGGACATGCGGGGACCAAGCAGCAATCGGTATTGTAATTGTCAACTGTCGAAGCTGCGTTGGTAAAGTACCGGAACTTCAAGCGCTGATAGAAAGCACCGAAGCTGAAATCGTTATAGGTACAGAAAGCTGGCTTAAGCCAGAGATAAATTCTGCCGAAATTTTTACAAAGGTACAGACGGTGTTTAGAAAGGATAGATTGCATGCAACCGGTGGTGGAGTGTTCATCGCTGTTACTAGTAGTTTATCCTGTAGTGAAGTAGAAGTGGATAGTTCCTGTGAATTATTATGGGTGGAGGTTACACTAAACAACCGAACTAGGTTAATAATTGGCTCCTTTTACCGACCTCCCGACTCAGCAGCATTAGTGGCAGAACAACTGAGAGAAAATTTGGAATACATTTCACATAAATTTTCTCAGCATGTTATAGTCTTAGGTGGAGATTTCAATTTACCAGATACAGACTGGGACACTCAGATGTTTAGGACGGGTGGTGGGGACAGAGCATCGAGTGACATTATACTGAGTGCACTATCCGAAAATTACCTCGAGCAATTAAACAGAGAACCGACTCGTGGAGATAACATCTTGGACCTACTGATAACAAACAGACCCGAACATTTCGACTCTGTATGTACAGAACAGGGAATCAGTGATCATAAGGCCGTTGCAGCATCCCTGAATATGGAAGTTAATAGGAATATAAAAAAAGGGAGGAAGGTTTATCTGTTTAGCAAGAGTAATAGAAGGCAGATTTCAGACTACCTAACAGATCAAAACGAAAATTTCTGTTCCGACACTGACAATGTTGAGTGTTTATGGAAAAAGTTCAAGGCAATCGTAAAATGCGTTTTAGACAGGTACGTGCCGAGTAAAACTGTGAGGAACGGGAAAAACCCACCGTGGTACAACAACAAAGTTAGGAAACTACTGCGAAAGCAAAGAGAGCTCCACTCCAAGTTTAAACGCAGCCAAAACCTCTCAGACAAACAGAAGCTAAACGATGTCAAAGTTAGCGTAAGGAGGGCTATGCGTGAAGCGTTCATTGAATTCGAAAGTAAAATTCTATGTACCGACTTGACAGAAAATCCTAGGAAGTTCTGGTCTTACGTTAAATCAGTAAGTGGCTCGAAACAGCATATGCAGACACTACGGGATGATGATGGCATTGAAACAGAGGATGACACGCGTAAAGCTGAAATACTAAACACCTTTTTCCAAAGCTGTTTCACAGAGGAAGACCGCACTGCAGTTCCTTCTCTAAATCCTCGCACAAACGAAAAAATGGCTGACATCGAAATAAGTGTCCAAGGAATAGAAAAGCAACTGGAATCACTCAATAGAGGAAAGTCCACTGGACCTGACGGGATACCAATTCGACTCTACACAGAGTACGCGAAAGAACTTGCCCCCCTTCTAACAGCCGTGTACCGCAAGTCTCTAGAGGAACGGAGGGTTCCAAATGATTGGAAAAGAGCACAGATAGTCCCAGTCTTCAAGAAGGGTCGTCGAGCAGATGAGCAAAACTATAGACCTATATCTCTTACGTCGATCTCTTGTAGAATTTTAGAACATGTTTTTTGCTCGCGTATCATGTCATTTCTGGAAACCCAGAATCTACTATGTAGGAATCAACATGGATTCCGGAAACAGCGATCGTGTGAGACCCAACTCGCCTTATTTGTTCATGAGACCCAGAAGATATTAGATACAGGCTCCCAGGTAGATGCTATTTTTCTTGACTTCCGGAAGGCGTTCGATACAGTTCCGCACTGTCGCCTGATAAACAAAGTAAGAGCCTACGGAATATCAGACCAGCTGTGTGGCTGGATTGAAGAGTTTTTAGCAAACAGAACACAGCATGTTGTTATCAATGGAGAGACGTCTACAGACGTTAAAGTAACCTCTGGCGTGCCACAGGGGAGTGTTATGGGACCATTGCTTTTCACAATATATATAAATGACTTAGTAGATAGTGTCGGAAGTTCCATGCGGCTTTTCGCGGATGATGCTGTAGTATACAGAGAAGTTGCAGCATTACAAAATTGTAGCGAAATGCAGGAAGATCTGCAGCGGATAGGCGCTTGGTGCAGGGAGTGGCAACTGACCCTTAACATAGACAAATGTAATGTATTGCGAATACATAGAAAGAAGGATCCTTTATTGTATGATTATATGATAGCGGAACAAACACTGGTAGCAGTTACTTCTGTAAAATATCTGGGAGTATGCGTGCGGAACGATTTGAAGTGGAATGATCATATAAAATTAATTGTTGGTAAGGCGGGTACCAGGTTGAGATTCATTGGGAGAGTGCTTAGAAAATGTAGTCCATCAACAAAGGAGGTTTCTTACAAAACACTCGTTCGACCTATACTTGAGTATTGCTCATCAGTGTGGGATCCGTACCAGGTCGGGTTGACGGAAGAGATTGAGAAGATCCAAAGAAGAGCGGCGCGTTTCGTTACCGGGTTATTTGGTAACCGTGATAGCGTTACGGAGATGTTTAATAAACTCAAGTGGCAGACTCTGCAAGAGAGGCGCTCTGCATCGCGGTGTAACTTGCTCGCCAGGTTTCGAGAGGGTGCGTTTCTGGATGAGGTATCGAATATATTGCTTCCCCCTACTTATACCTCCCGAGGAGATCACGAATGTAAAATTAGAGAGATTAGAGCGCGCACGGAGGCTTTCAGACAGTCGTTCTTCCCGCGAACCATACGCGACTGGAACAGGAAAGGGAGGTTATGACAGTGGCACGTAAAGTGCCCTCCGCCACACACCGTTTGGTGGCTTGCGGAGTATCAAAAAAAAAAAAAAAAAAAAGAAACTGAAATCATGTCCGAACTGCTTTCGTGCCAACCCACGGGACAGTTGCCCATTCCGCCAAACACTGTGTTATTTTTGTAATAATGAAGGACATGCAAGCTGTGTGTAATAAGAGAAACTCTAATTTACCAATTGCCTCCCGTTCGCGTGACTCACGTAGGCGTCACCGCAACGGCAACCACCATGAACATGATACACATCACCCTGTGGATGTTAATGCCATTTATTCAAAGCCTTCTGCTTCACGTACTTCGACAGCTCGTCGTGAGAATCAAGTTTTGACAGATACTTCCTCTCGCATTCAGCGCGATGCGAGGAAACTTTTTGTGACTTTGCTCATTTGTGTTCGTTCCGTTCGCATGCAGCTGGAGACTGGTGCGTCAGTTTCTTTACTGAACAAATCGACGTATGACTTGCTTGGTTCACTCTCGCTTCATCGTTCACATTCCACATTGACTGCACTTACTGGACAGGATATCTCAGTGCTCGGCGTGTGTAGTTTGCTAGCCACATATGCTCCACGACCCGTACAGTGTCTTTCCATGTACTCTGCTCTAGTAATGCTACGAACATATTTGGCATGGACGCATTTGAACTTTTTCGTGTCGCAATTCAGGACAATGTACTTTGCATCAACGCTATTGACCAGGCAGACAGTGTTGCCGCACTATGCGATGATTTTTCTGAACTCCTTTCTGAAGGCCTTGGTTGTGCCACAGACTTTGTAGCGCATGTTGTAGTTAAACCCAATGTCATGCCTGTTTTCCGGCGTGCACGCCCGGTACCGCACGCACTGCGCGCCGCCGTAGCTTCTGAACTTAAGCATTTGCAAGACATTGGTGTCATTGAACGTGTTTCTGCTTCGCCATGGGCTTCGCCTATAGTGTGTCTGAAGAAACAAACTGTCGTATCCGTATTTGTGCTGTCTTTAATTCTACAGTAGATTCCCAGACGGTGGTAGCTACATTTCCCTTACTGCGTCCTGAAGACATTTTTGATAAGCTTGATGCGAGAAAATTCGTTTCCACGACTGACTTGCGGGACGCATAATTTCATATTGCGCTCGACGAACAGTCGTAGCGCTATTTTGCGATCAACACCCACAAAAAAATTCAAAAGGCTCTGAGCACTATGGGACTTAACAGCTGTGGTCATCAGTCCCCTAGAACTTAGAACTACTTAAACCCAACTAACCTAAGGACATCACACACACATCCATGCCCGAGGCAGGATTCGAACCTGCGACCGTAGCAGTCGCGCGGTTCCGGACTGCGCGCCTAGAACCGCGAGACCACCGCGGCCGGCTCAATAGCCACCTTGGACTGTTCAAGTTTCGCCGCCTTCCGTTCGGTTGTGCTTCGGCTCCTGCTATTTTTGCAGCTTATTTGCAGCAGTTGTGGGCCACTGTCCCTGGATGCTCAAATTATCTGGACGATATAGTGGTATAAGGACGCACGCCTGACGAACATTTGCAGAATTTGCGTGCCTTATTTATTGTACTTTTGCAGGCAGGACTTAAGCATAACAGAGGCAAGTGCAAATTTTTTCAAACTGAGATTCAGTATTTAGGACATATGATTAACGAACAGGGTATCCACCCGTCGCCGTCACATCTCAGTGCAATTAGAGACTTGCCAGCACACAGGAACTTGAAAGAACTTCAGTCTGTGTTGGGCAAAATTTCATATTAAATTCGGTTTATACCAAATGCAGCGCAGATTGCAGCGCCTTTGCATCGCCTTCGGCGTAAGAATGTTCTTCTGTTTGGTCTTCGGAATGTGAAGCTGCTTTCCACAAGCTCAAATCTGCGTTGTTGAGTGGTCGCTGTTTGATTCCTTTCGATCCCTCCAAACCAGTTGTTTTGGCTGTCGATGCATCTTTTCACAGCATCGTAGCAGTCCTCTTACACCGCATAAAATCTGTCGATCGCCCGATAGCTTTTGTGCCTAAGTTGCTCAATTCTGCCTAGCAAAACTATTCTCAAATTGGGAAAGAAGCTTTAGTTATTGTATATGGTGTGACAATGTTTCATGATTTTTTTGTACGGTCGCAAGTTCTATTTGGTCACCGACCATAGCCCTTTGAAGTCGTTGTTCCTCCTGTCAAAGACAGTTCCGGCCCGTACTGCACAAAAGTTGCAACGTTGGTCTTTATTTTTCTCTAACTACAATTATGAAACTTTGTTTCGGCACACAGCCGAGCATGGCAATGCTGATGCTTTGTCTCGTCTGCCTATCGGTCGTGACAAAGTGTTTGATTCTTCAGAATTGTCATGCATGTTTATTGGTTCACAAGATAAGGAATTAGCTGATGGTTTTGCAGTGGATTTTCTTCGCATTGCTTCATCGACAGCCGCCGATGCTTCTTTGCAGACTCTTTCGCAGTATATTCGTACTCAATGGCCTCCATCTGCTACGCAGATTCGTGATCCACTTGTTCGACGTTACTTTGCACAACGTCACAATTTGTCTGTGCACCACGGTGTTATTTTGTTATGAACTGACGATGATCAGTCTTGTGTGGCTGTACCTCGTTCTTAGAAGACGGAAATTCTCCACTTGCTGGACGCTGGTCATTGGGGTATAGTGCGGATGAAGCAATTAGTGCGTCGTCACTGCACTTGGATCGGCATTGCGTGGAGCATCAATCTGCTCGCCGCCAGCGTTTCTTTGCGTGGCCGACTCCTACAACGCCTAGGCAGCGCGTTCATATTGATTTTGCGGGTCCTTTCTGGGACACCCGCTGGTTGGTAGTCATTGATGCATACAGCAACTTTGCTTTTGTTGTACCTATGTCTTCTACTACATCTGCCAGTACTATTCGGGCTTTGACGTCTGTTTCCTGCAATGAGGGCTTTCCTGAAGTTATTGTCTCCGACAGTGGCCCCCCGTTCGTGTCCTCAGAGTTTGAAGCGTTCTGTGCTGCTAATGGCATTCGCCATTTGACCTCAGCCCCATTCCACCCCCAGTGAAACGGCGAGGCTGAACGCTTTGTGCGTGCGTTTAAGTCACAGATGAGCAACTTGCACGCCACACACTCTCACGAGCACACGCTCTGGACTTTCCTTGCTTCATATTGCTCGCAGCCGCTTGGCACCTGTTCCCCAGGGGAATTGCTAAATGCCCGCGCCCATCGTTCGCTCCTGCAGCAATGCACCTGCCGACGCGCGCTCCCACTGCTTCGCCTCGTTGTGGGTTGGCGCCGCATGATTTAGTGTTCTATCGCATTTTCTTTGGTAGGCAGCGCTGAGAGCAGGGACGCATTCTTCGCCAGCTTGGCGGCGCCTTATTTGTCAATTCTGGTCCCTCCAGCACTGACAAGCGACACCAGAACCAGATCCGTTTGTGCAGTGCTCGGTTTTCTGCTGTTAGCTATTTTCCGGCAGAATTGGAGGCTACCAGGATTCCGCCGCCTCAGCCCACGACTACACCGACGGCGCCCCCGCTGCTCGCGCCCACGCCACGGGCGCGCCTGCCGTCGCTGCCGCCGCCGCCGCGTTCCTCCGCGGTGCCGGAACCGATGGACGCTGAGGCTGCCGTCACGCCGTCACCGCCGTCGCCCTTAGAAGTCATGGCTCTGCCTCCTCATCTGAGCATACCCAGTGGCGATGCGCGGCCTGGGCAGGTTTTCCATGGGGCGATTTCCTCCCCCCTCGCGACCAATTCGGGCCCGCGGGTGGACAGCACACCCCGGCTGTTTCGCTGTCCGCTGCACCCCCCCGGGTCCCTCCACCCATCATCGGAAGCCATACACAGCGACGGTGTGTAGTTTCAGGGGGGAGGGATGTGGTATCGATAGCTACGATGCCACGGCGTAGGTGAAAGTTCTTAAGTTGGTACTACAGCAGACACAGACGACAGCGCCCTCTCGCTGGTGCTGTGGAGGTCTATGAGCTCCGTGAGAGATTCTGCTCATTTTGATCAAGAGCAGACCGCCGGAAGACTTTGCTTGCTATTCAGACTACGTACCACTTATGATGGGTCTAAGGCTTCGCATATCAGTGGAATGTTATGTACTAAGTTAATATTGTGATATAGTAAAACCATTTCTAAGGGCAGTACCGAGAGATTTTTCACCTTTTCCTGCTCCTACTCAATTCCTTCATTCGGCGAACCTTTCACTGTACAGGAGCAGACCCACATGCTGCCTTCCAGGCGACACAAAAGTCATATTGCCATGGCTGTTGCGAAAGACTTTGTTAGTGGGCCAGCTCAGAGCCGACCGAACACCATTACGTCAGATGCAGCAATGCCACTCGCAGATTCCCACACAGCAGAAAGGCGTTTGTAGGCCTTTTACTTATTATGGTCTACATGACTGCGAGCTGTGATTTGCAAAGTAAGAACGCTCTCTCCCAACATGAATTAGTTATATTCAGTCAAAGGTGTTTCAGTCTGGTAGCTACACGAGGAGAGATGTATGCCGCTCCTCGAGGCGACATGATGCTACAAGCAGCCACCATGGGATTTGGTCTCCGCTAACTGTGGGCCCCTGCTTCTGGTTTTAAGATCAATGCTGTGGCTTAGCATCTTCCAGCCAGTGGACCACCTTCGGGCCAACTACCAGATGCAAACAGCCTTCCGCCATAGAAGGCAGTCGCTTGTGATCATGGCCATGTGTTGCATCAGTTCCTTAACACTCGCTGTCTTCAGCACACGTTATGCAGGATGTTGCACCACAGAATGTTCTAGTTTGTTCTTCAGCAAATAGTATGACTAGTAGTGAAGTTTTTACGAGCAGCCACCTATCATCATCCCGACAACAGTCCCATCCTCAACCCAGACCTCCACATTTACATCTACATCTACATGGATATTCTGCAAATCACATTTAAGTGCCTGGCAGAGGGTTGATCGAACCACCTTCACAATTCCCTATTATTCCAATTTCGTATAGCGCACGGAAAGAATGAACACCTATATCTTTCCGTACGAGATATGATTTCCCTTATTTTATGGAGGTGATCTTTCCTCCCCATGTAGGTCGGTGTGAACAACATATTTTCCCATTCGGAGGAGAAATATGGTGATTGGAACTTCGTGAGAAGATTCCATCGCAACGAAAAACGCCTTTCTTTTAATAATTTCCAGCCCAAATCCTGTATCATTTCTGTAACACTCTCTCCCATATTTCGTGATAAGACAAAACTTGCGGCCTATATTTGAACTTTTTCGTTGTACTCCGTCACTCCTATCTGGTAAGGATCCAACTCTGCTCAGCAGTATTCAGAAAGAGGACGGACAAGCATAGTATCCTCTTGTAGCCTTGTGTCCTCCTTAGTACGTTTGTTACATTTTCTAAGTGTCGTGCCAATAAAACGCAGCCTTTCTTTAGCCTTGTCCACAACATTTTCTATGTGCTCTATCCAATTTAAGATGTTCGTAATTGTTAATACCTAGGTATTTATTTTAATATACGCCTTGTAGATTAGACTGATTTATCGTGTAACCGAAGTTTAAAGAGTTCCTTTTAGCACTCATGTGGATGACCTAACACTTTTCGTTATTTAGCGTCAACTGCCACTTTTCGCACAGTTCAGATATTTTTTCTAAATCGTTTTGCAGTTTGTTTTGATCTTCTGATTACTTCATTAGTCGATAAACGACAGCGTCATCTGCAAACAACCGAAGACGGCTGCTCAGATTGTCTCCCAAATCGTTTATATAGATAAGGAACCGCGAAGGGCTTATAACAGCAAAGGGCCTGTAACACCACCTTGGGGAACGACTGAAATCACTTTTGAATTACTCGATGACTTTCCGTTAATTACTACGAACTGTGACCTCTCTGACAGGAAATCACAAATCCAGTCACATAACTCAGACGATTTTCCATAAGCACGCAATTTCACTACGAGCAGCTTGCGTTGTACAGTGTCGAAAGCCTTACGGAAATCCAGCAATACGGAATCGATCTGAAATACCTTGTCAATAGCACTCAGCACTTCGTGTGAATAAAGAGCTAGTAGCGTTACACAGGAACGATGTTTTCTAACCCATGTTGACTGTGTAACAATAGACCCTGTCCTTCGAGGTAATTCATAATGTTCGAACACAATATATGTTCTACAATCCTGCTGCATATCGACGTTAACGATATGGGCCTGTAATTTAGTGGATTACTCCTACTACCTTTCTTGAATAATGGTGTGACCTGTGCAACTTTCCAGTCTTTGGGTACAGATCTTTCGTCAAGCAAACAGTTGTATATGATTGTTAAGTATGGAGCTAACGCATCAGCATACTCGGAAAGGAACCTAATTGGTATACAGTCTGGACCAGAAGACTTGCTGTTATTAAGTGATTTGAGTTGCTTCACTACTTCGAGGATATTTACATCTACGTTACCCATGTTGGCAGCTGTTCTCGATTCAAATTCTGGGATATTTACTTCGTCTTCTTTTGTTAGGCATTTCGGAAGGCTGTGTTTAGTAACTCTGTTTCGGCAGCACTGTCTTCGATAGTAACTCCAATGTTACGGCGCAGAGAAGGCATTGATTTTTTCTTGCCGCTGACGTACTTTACATACGACCAGAATCTTTTTGGATTTTCTGGCAGGTTTCGAGACAAAGTTTCGTTGTGGAAACAGTTGTAGGCATCTCGCATTGACCTCCGCGCTAAATTACGAGCTCCTGTAAAGGATCGCCAGTCTTGGGGATTTCGCGTCTATTTAAACTTGGCATGTTTGTTTCGTTGTTCCTGCAACAGTGTTCTAACCTGTTTTGTGTACCAAGGAGGATCAGATCTGTTGTTTGTTTGTTTATTTGATATAAATCTCTCAATTGCTCCCGATCCTATTTCTTTGAATTTAAGCCACATCTGGTGTACACCTATATTATTAATTTGGAATGAGTGTAGACTGTCTCTCAGGAAGGCGTCAAGTGAATTTTTATCTGCTTTTTTAAATAGGTATATTTTTCGCTCAATTTTCGAGGATTTGGAGATTACAATATTCAATCTCACTACGACAACCTAGTGTTCACCAATCTCTATACCGGTTTCGGTGCTCGTTTTTAACTCAGGATTATTTGTTGCTAAGAGGTAAAGTGTGTTTCCACAACCGTTTACTATTCGCCTGGGCTAATGAACTGCTCGAAATAATTTTCAAAGAATGCGTTTCGCAAAATTTCGGATGATATTTTATGCGTACTTCCGGAATTAAACATGTATTTTCGCCTACATATCGAGGGTAAATTAAAGTCACCACCAACTATTATCGTATGAGTCGGGTACGTGTTTGAAATCAAACTCAAGTTTTCTTTGAACATTTCAGCAACTGTATCACCTGAACTGGGAGGGCTGTAAAAGGATCTCATTATTATTTTATTCCGGTTGCCAATAATGACCTCCGCCCATACTAACTCACAGGAAGTATCTACTTCAATTACGCGACAAAATGAACTCCTTCTGACAGTAACAAACACGCCACCGCCAACTTTTCGGAACACCGTTAGTTAAAAATGGCTCTGAGCACTATGGGACTTAACATCAGTCCCCTGGAACTTAAAGCTACTTAAACCTAACCAACCTAAAGACATCACACACATCAATGCCCGAGGCAGGATTCGAACCTGCGACCATAGCAGTCTCGCAGTTCCGGGCTGAAATGCCTAAAACCGTTCGGCCACCGGGGCCGGCACACCGTTAGGTTCTTCGCAAAAATTTCGGCTGAGCTTATATCCGATTTTAGCCAGCTTTCATTGCCTATAACGGTTTGAGCATCAGTGCTTTCTATTAGCGGTTGGATCTCTGGTTCGTTCCCAACACAGCTACGACATTTTACAACTGTTATACCAATGATTCCTGCATCTACGTTCTTCCTGCGTTCAGCTTGCACCCTCTGTCACTGAAGCGCTTCTTGTGTTTTCCCGAGACCTTCTAACCTAAACAACCGTCTAATCCACGCCACACACCCCTTCCACCCGTGTAGCCGCCTCTTTCGTATAGTGGACACCTGACCTATTCAGTGGAACCCGAAACCCAACCACCCGTTGGCGCAAGTCGAGGAATCCGCAGCCTACACGCTCGCAGAACCGTCTGAGCCTCTGATTCAGACCCACCACTCGGCAATCGGTCCTGTCGAATATGCTGCAAATTGTCAGCTCTGCTATCATCTTGCAAGCAAGACTCCACCCGGTATGCACACGGAGTGCACATTGGATTTCTTACCCTTCTTGTCAGCCAAGTCCCTAAGGGGCCCCATAACGCGCCTAACGTTGGAGCTCCCAACTACCAAAAATCCCACCCTCTGCGATTGCCCGGATCTTGCAGGCTGAGTGGTTTCCTCTGAAACAGGACAACCGACAACATCCGGCTCAGTGACAGTGTCAGCCACAGACAGCACCTGGAACCTGTTTGCCAGACAAACCGGATGCCTTATGTGCGGCCGCTTGGGAAGTCTTCTGCCGCCTGCTTCGCCCTGGGGCGACCTCTACATTTTGATGTCAGAAGTGTGTGTCACCACCAAATTTCAGTGACAGAGGAACTCTACCAGCCACCCTCCCTGGAGACGATGACTCTCGGCTACCTGAGAGTTGCAGTTTCGTCGACAGACAGCATCAGTATGCAGTGGGTGATTGCACTGACTGTTCTTTCTTTTCCCCTGCGAGTGTCACGTCGAGTCAGCCCACCTTTTACCAGCTTTTCAGTTCTGTTTTCATGTGTGACATGTGGCATGTAAACTCAGACTGGGTTCTGAGGATGTGTAGATATGAACGCTATATTTCTCTGTCATCAATGGATGTGGCACATTGGAATGGTATGAGGTGTTAACCATGTGAAGCTTCTTAGGAGGGGAAGATGAGTTTTGTTTAGAAGTCGGAGTTTTGTGGTAGTTTACGCCGTTTTGAATGGGGAATGTATTTGATTTCGAGCAATAGATGTGGCTCACTACTTAAGAACGTAAAGTAGTAGTCATGAGTAGCCGCTCAAGCGGAGAAGTTAAGTTACAGTATGTGTTAGGATAGAATTAGATTAAGTGTCGTAAGGTGGCATGATTTTGAGCCACATTACAACTACCACTCCGGAAAGAAGACCGTTTAATAGTATAAACATCGAGACAGGAAACCTTTAACGATACTGACATCGCACGTTGAGCGATAGTGAAGCGGACAGAGAACGTGAAAGTCACAAGCGAGGCAGGCAATCCTGAGAGCTGTAGACAACATCGAAAGTAAGCTCCTGGAAACCCCAGGCGGGTGGATCGCTGCTTAGAGGGAGCCACGTGGCCGAGGACAAGGAGAAGACACAGGGGCTCGCTCACAAAACGCGTGGTGGCGTGTAGGTGGTTTTCCGAACGGTCGTAGCAGAAACATTTGGAACAGTCTGGAAACTTCTAGAAGCTTCGGTCGATTGCAAATCTGAGATTGGTCGGCGCTCGGAAACGAACGCCTTCCAGCTACATGATTGGCCACACACATTAAAGGGGGGGAGAAAAAAGAACAGGAGCTACGATAAAGCGTTGCGACTGTGAAACACTTGTTCCTGGGGCGTCGAGGAGAGAGGTTGGTCATGGCGAGGTGTGCGACCTCGTTACATGGACAGAGCACTTGTAGCGAGAGCCTGAGGATCGTTTGGTGTTCCACGGCAGCCGTGGAGGTGCCTACGGATGCTTTTGGTGAGGTAGAATTTATGTTATCTCGCTGAGGCGAGAACCTTTGCAGCGATATGCGTTGGATCGCTGTAGTGGTCATGCATTCGCAACAGCAGTTAGGGAAGTAAAGTAAATTGCAGATAACGTGTCTTTTTCGTTCTATGCTGAAGCGTCACGTTGCTAGTCGTGAGTGTAGTTCTAAATGTAAATGCTAGTGCCATAGCTGATGTCAGTATTCCGCGTTGAATTAACAACAGCGAATATATCAAAGGACAGACGATTACCGTACTGTATAATCTTGTATCGGCTAAATTACAGAAGAGTAAAGAACTTAACACTACTGACTGTATCATTTCATAGCTAGAACATTCCTTTCTCATTTTATTATCTCCTTATTTTGTATATCATGTTTGAAACCACCTGGTGGAGGCATTGTTAGTAGGTCAGCACATCTGAACATTCTAGGATGTATTGAGGATAAGGTTAGAAACCAACCACATTTGAATACGGCTACTTGATGTCATATGTAGAGCAAATGAGAAGCTTACCCTTCTGGACAGCGTATAAGTGTCAGGGCGACTAATTAGCGTTATAAAATCCACTGCACAAAATTATTCACTTATACGTTCGGCTCGCAGGCTTACCCATCAGCAGAAAAGAGCAAAACAGAAGCGGTAGCAAAATGGTTCAAATGGCTCTGAGCACTATGGGACTAAACATCGGAGGTCATCAGCACCCAAGAACGTAGAACTACTTAAACCTAACTAACCTAAGGACAGTGAGGTACAAATACCTTCAAGAAATACTTACTAACACTTAAATTTATATTCCATGTTAGCAAAACTCTCTTTTTCATTAATACTTTTCTTGCTGTAGCCAGTCTTCATTTTATATCCTCTCTACTTCGGCCATCATCAGTAATTTTGCTGCTGAATAGTCCTTTTAGTGTCTCATTTCGTAATCAAATTCCTTAACACTTCCTGATTTAACCCTCGCAATAGAAAGGGAGAGTACTACCGTTTCAGAATACTGTAATCCAGTCATGTGTATATTATTTTAAAATTTTGAAAAAATATATTTGTAATTTTCAGTGATTTCTTCTACCAGATTCCGTACTTGTTTTAAATTTTTGAGTAAAACTTAACGCAAAAATTAATCTCATTTCAGTGGATGTGAGTTTTCAGAGCAGGTGTCATATTCATATTTCTAAGTTTAGGACCCTTGTTACACATAATTATATCTATAAGAAGTATGTTGCGCGTAAAAGACAACGATAATTAACGAAATCGTAAATCTTTGTGTTGCTCATATATTGTAGTACACGTTATACAAAATCCGTTGGTACTGCTAGGTTTAATTCGAATACGTTCCATTACCAATCATTTAGTTCCATTGAGGGATATCTTATAATCTCTTTTCAGGACACTATCAATTCCGTTGAACTGTTATTCCAAGTTCTTTGCTGTCTCTGACAGAATTGCAGTGTCACTGGTAAACTTCAAAATGTTTATTGCTTCTCCCTGATATTTCATTCTGTTTAAAATTTATCCTTGTGTGCTTTACTGCTTGTTCAGTGTAGATGTTGAATGACATCGAGTGGAGGCTACCCAAATGTGTCACTCCCATCTTCAAATTGCACAACTAGAAATCCAGCAGATGGAGTAGCAGAATTTATGTGCTTCAACAAGATTTGGTCTTTGATGGGGTGGGGTTGTGAAATACATGTAGAGCCTCATTACTCCTCTCTTCTTTTCACCTGAGGACAGCAAAATTCCTATTTCAGTGCATATACGGCAAAAATTCAGACTTTGATGTAGGACAATATGGATTCCCTAGGATTCACATGATACCAGTTGTGGAGGAACATGTAGGAATCGGAGTCTCTCCGATTAACGAACATAAAACGTTATTTTTCTAGTTCCCGCAAGGGAAAATTACATTGAGATAAGTATTTCTAGATCGAAATGTAAGCCAGTTCCGTTCGAACCCACTAGCGACAACAAAGAGAAAGGACGTTTGGAGATGCAGTAAATAGAAATGACGTTAAAGTGTATTGTGGGATTGGAGAAGTATGAACAAGGAAAACTCTTGTATCATTTTCATGACTTTACGCCTCTTATCTTCAGATATCATTTTTAAATGACGAGTGGTGGCCAAAAGAAAGTTGCCACTCCACAGTATCTCTGGACAAATAGCTTTTAATCTAAGTACAATTTGAGACGTTAATGTAAAAGTCCGATTTCAGAAGTTTCTCTGTCCTGGGGCGCCTGATTCAAATGCTTTAACATTGTCATTGTCCAGGGCAATAGAAGGTGCAGTGCAGGTCATTTCCCAAGTTCTAATTCCTTGAACGCCGCTTTGAAGAGCTACAAAAACCCTTATGTTTTAAAATCTATAAAATAAACTATTGTGTATAAGAATTACAGCAATAGAATAGCATACATACCGTGAAATGTTCTTACATGAGCGTGATATCAGTTGCTTCATTTCGGGCTATTTCTCCCTTGTCAAAGAGCTTTTCGCACAAAGACATTCTAACATTGTCACCTGCTTATTCCAGCGAGTATCGTTAGACGTGCTCAGTTATCTATGAAGAGCATTAAGAAGACCACTTTTCTTTACGTAAGTGACGCGTTCTTTCGACACAGTCAAAAGACCATGAGCTTATGGGCAATTGACGCATATATACTCCGCATTAAATTTATTTCGTATCCCTGTATTTATCATATGGCAGTAACAATTCAATCCTGAATAATCATGCAGTACAACGACAATAACAAACTTGATCAGTCGTGGGCTGCATGTCTTTCAAAGTAGAGTGTTGGGTACCAGGAGACATAAGTCGTCTAAACAATTTAATTTATTTATTTATTTTTATTTATATATTTGTTGTTCCGTGGGACCAAATTTAGGAGAAGTCTCCATGGTCATGGAACGAGTCAATACATGAAATTATAACACGATATTAGTAACAGATAAAATTAAATATAAAAAAAAACATTAAGGTGACAAGTCGTAAGTTTAAATAAAGAAAATCAACAATGTAGAATTGGAATTTGCTTAATTTTTTAGCTCTTCCAGGAGCTCCTCAACGGAATAGAAGGAGTGAGCCATGAGGAAACTCTTCAGTTTACACTTAAAAGAGTTTGGGCTACTGCCAAGATTTTTGAGTTCTTGTGGTAGCTTATTGAAAATGGATGCAGCAGAATACTGCACTCCTTTCTGCACAAGAGTCAAGGAAGTGCATTCCACATGCAGATTTGATTTCTGCCTAGTATTAACAGAGTGAAAGCTGCTAACTCTTGTTAATAGGCTAATATTGCTAACAGCAAACGACATTAAAGAAAATATATACTGTGAGGGCAATGTCAGAATTCCCAGACTATTGAATAGGGGACGACAAGAGGTTCTTGAACTTACACCACATATAGCTCGAACAGCCCGTTTTTGAGCCAAAAATACCCTTTTTGAATCAGAAGAATTACCCCAAAAAATAATACCATTCAACATAAGCGAATGAAAATATGCGAAGTAGACTACTTTTCGTGTTGAACTGTCACTTATTTCAGATACTGTTCTAATGGTAAATAAAGCAGCATTTAGTTTCTGAACAAGATCCTGGACATGGGCTTTCCACAACAGCTTACTGTCCATCCGAACGCCTAGGAACTTGAACTGTTCCGTGTCGCTTATAATCTGCCCATTCTGTCTGATCAAAATATCGGTTCTTGTTGAATTGTGAGTTAGAAACTGTAAAAACTGAGTCTTACTGTGGTTTAGCATCAAATTATTTTCCACAAGCCACGAACTTATTCCACGAACTACATTATTTGATACTGTTTCAATATTACGCACAAGATCCTTCACTATCAAGCTGGTGTCATCAGCAAACAGAAATATTTTTGAATCACCTGTAATACTAGAAGGCATATCATTTATATAAATAAGAAACAGCAGTGACCCCAGCACCGACCCTTGGGGAACGCCCCACTTAACAGTGCCCCACTGGGACTGAACATCACTGCCACTCTGAATATTGCGGAGAATTACCTTCTGCTTTCTGTTCTTAAACTAAGAGGCGAACCAATTGTATGCTACTCCCCATACTCCATAATGGTCCAACTTCTGCAGTAATATTTGGTGGTCAACACAGTCAAAAGCCTTCGTTAAATCAAATAAAACACGTAGCGTTCGCAACCTTTTATTTAATCCATCCAAAACCTCACAGAGAAAAGAGAATATAGCATTTTCAGTTGTTAAACCATTTCTAAAACCAAACTGTACATTTGACAGCAAATTATGTGAATCTAAATGCTCCAGTAACCTTGTATATACAACCTTCTCGATAACTTTAGCAAACACTGATGGCATAGAAATAGGTCTAAAATTGTCAACATTATCAATGTCTCCCTTTTTATAAAGTGTCTTCACTACCGAGTACTTTAATCGGTCAGGAAACCGACCACTCCTAAAGGAAAAGTTACAGATATGGCTAAGTATTGGGCTAACATACATAGAACAATACTTCAGTATTCTGCTAGATACCCCGTCATATCCAAGAGTGTACTTGGTCTTTAGTGATTTAATTATTAACTCAATCTCCCTCTTGTCAGTATCATGGAGGAGAATTTCAGGTAACAGTCACGGAACACATTTTTCTAAGAGCGCTATATGATTCCCTGTTGGGACTAGGTTTCTATTTAGTTCACCTGCTATATTCAGAAAGTGATTATTAAATACTGTACATATATGCGACTTATCAGTAACATGGACATTCCCACTATGCACTGATTCTATATCCTCGACCTGTCTCTGCAGACCAGCCACTTCCTTTACGACTGACCATATGGTTTTAATTTTATCCTAAGACTTAGCTATTCTATCTACATACCACATACCTTTTGCCTTCCTAATAACATTTTTAAGCAGCTTACAATACTGTTTGTTATGGGCTGCTGCATTTAGATTTTGACTGTTTCCAACGTTTTGATATAATTGCCACTTTGTTCTACAAGAAATACTTATCCCTCTAGTCAGCCACCCAGGCTGCCTGTTTGTGCTAGTTCCCTGATTTGAACGTTCTAATGGAAAGCAACTTTCAAAGAGCACGAGAAAAGTCTTGAGAAAAGCATTATATTCATCGTCTACTGTATCAGCGCTATAAACATCTTGCCGCTCTTGTTCCTTGATAAGGATTACAAAGGTCTCTACAGCAACTGGATCAGCTTTCCTAAACAGCTGATGACTATATTTAACACGTATTGGAGCACAAATATCTTTTAGAGTTAAAATTCGTGCATCATGATCTGAAAGGCCATTTACCTTTTTGCTAACAGAATGCCCTTCTAGTAATGAGGAATGAACAAAAATGTTGTCTATGGTTGTTCTACTGTTCCCTTGCACTCTCGTTGGAAAGAATACGGTTTGAATAAGGTTATATGAATTAAGGAGGTCTACCAGCATCCTCTTCATTGCACAATCACTTATACAATTAATATTGAAGTCAGATTCTCTTAGAATGTTACCGCCCATTTTTGCTTCATCTAGAAACTGAGTTGTAAATAAAATGCGAGATCTGAGAGTCAAGTCAATGAAACAGGAGACAGCACATGTCAGATAATTGCTTTTAGTCGAGCTGAATGTCCAGATGCCTGTAGTAGCTGAGTATTCCCCTTCTGTTATATGAGCAATTACCTCAGGCATAAATATATGTCATAGGCTTTAAGCACTTTCTGCCATGTACCGCGTCCCAGTTGTGGGGTGAGACATAATGGCCTTTGCAGTGTCGATTAACGTCTGAAGAAGATCCATAGGACCTTTACATCTCATAGCTCTGTATGATCTTACGTCTCGTGCACACTTAGGCACGCATTTATCGAGTCATCTCGTCAACTGGTTAAGAAAGTTGTTTGTCGTCCACATAAGACCCTTATTTATTAGACACGCATGGATGGCGAGAAATGTACGAAGTGCCACTTGACCCTTCAGCATGAGAGTTAATATGACAGTAAAGCGAACAGCAAAGAAAATGAACGCTCTTCCTAATGCTATACTCAATAGACTACAACAAGGTCCAAAGTGTACTTCTAAAATTTGCTCCATGCTATGTGGTTCTCTACTCACCACTGATTAGTTTTTCTTTCGCTTCCCTTTTCCTTGACATGTGCTCCTTCGTCTGCAAACCACGCTTAGCTTCCCGCTCTCATTTTGCGTGTTCGGAAAGAAACGAAATAATCCCATCACTCCACTAAACACTGCTCTACTCACCGCTCGTAGCCCGGTTAGTGCTACCAAAAGCCCATGGGCCGCAGCACACCAGTGCTTGCACAAGGCACTGGTGAAGTGACGTAATGAGCTCACTCGGTGTGTAGCAGTGAGGCCGCGGCCCGTGGCCTGCGTCCCCATGCGCAACTCTGCTGAGACCATGGCATACAGGTTCTTTCGCAACAGCACTGCTTGGCCCTTGGGATGACGTCAGGGACTCGCTCGGCCCGAGACTGCTGCAGTCCAGTGCGGCCGCAGCTCGCGGGCCGAGCCTCTTCGCACGACTCTCTCAGGGGACATCGATGCGGCTGCGCTGCCCCACCTGAACCGGCAGCGCTAGGCAAGGCACGCACGGCTGTCATGGCCACGGAACTGGACGGGATGCACTTCGATGATTACCTCTGCTGCAAACTGCACAACCAACCGACCGATTGACATCATACAAGCCAACTGCGAAGTTACTCCAGCAGTGGCTGCATCAATTACCACGGGTAGACATGTCCCTGAACTAACTTAAACTGTTATCCTCAGAACATTGATACCTCTCAAATTTAAGTTAGTGTATGTCGTTCAAATATCTCACGTGCTAATCTAAATGATTTGTCAAACTATTTATGTAAAACATGTCAAATGGTGTATTGTTTTTCTTGTATACACCAATCTTGTAATTTTGTTGTACACGACTTGAATGAGTACTCATTTATCAGCCAGTATCGTAGTAAAATGTATCGTAGACAAACGTAAGACACCAAGATATTTTTCTTTCTTTATGTTTATGATATATGTGTTTACCAGCGGGTCCACAAGTGTTAAAAAGTACATGTAATACTTTCTGTGATGATAAAGAACAGAGAGGCCTTCTCATTTTTTCTGCGATCAGCTAGGGGATGCCTTCCTGTTTCGTATCGTCCCTTGTTCTTCCGCTTTATAAGCATCTACACTACAGGCCATTAAAATTATTACACCACGAACGTCCTACAGTCCCGAAATTTAAACAACAGGAAGAATATGCTGTCATATGCAAATGATTACGTTTCCAGAGCATTCACGCAAGATTGCCGCCGGTGGCGACACCTACAACGTGCTGACATGAGGAAAGTTTCCAACCGTTTTCTCATACGCAAACAGCAGTTGACCGGCGTTGCCTGGTGAAACGTTGTTGTGATGTCTCGTGTAAGGAGGAGAAATGCGTACCATCACGTTTCCAACTTCGATAAAGGTAGGACAGTAGCCTATTGCGATTGCGGTATACCGTTTCGCGACATTGCTGCTCGCGTTGGTCGAGAACCCATGATTGTTAGCAGAATATGGAATCGATGGGTTCAGGAGGGTAATACGGAACGCCGTGCTGGATCCCAACGGCCTCGTATCACTAGCAGTCGAGATGAGAGACATCTTATCCACTTGGCTGTAACGGATCGTACAGCCACGTCTCGATCCCTGAGCCAGCAGATGGGGACGTCTGGAAAACAACAACCATCTGCACGAACAGTTGGACGACGTTTGCAACAGCATGGACCATCAGCTCGGAGATAATGGCTGCAGTTACCCTTGACGCTGGATCACAGACAGGAGCGCCTGCGGTTTTGTACTCAACGACGAACCTGGGTGCACGAATGGCAAAACGTCATTTTTTCGGATAAATCCAGGTTCTGTTTACAGCGTCATGATGGTTGCATCTGTGTTTGGCGACATCGCGGTGAACGCACATTGGAAGCGTGTATTCGTCATCGCCGTACTGGCGTATCTCCCGGCGTGATGGTATGGGGTGCCATTGGTTACACGTCTCGATCTCCTCTTGTCCGCACTTCGAACAGTGGACTTTACATTTCAGATGCGTTACGACCCGTGGCTCTACCCTTCATTCGATCCCTTACATTTCAGCAGGATAATGCACGACCGCATTTTGCAGGACCTGTACGAGCCGTTCTGGATACATAAAACGTTCGACTGCTGCCCTGGCCAGCACATCATACAGATCTCTCACCAACTGAATGGTCAATGGTGGCTGAGCAACTGGCTCGTCACAACACGCTAGTCACTACTCTTGATTAACTGTGGTATCGTGTTGAAACTGCATGGCCAGTTGTACCTGTGGTGTCGTGTTGAAGCTGCATGGCCAGCTGTACCTGTACATGACGTCCAAGCTGTGTTTGACTCAATGCCCAGGCGTATCAAGGACGTAATTACGGCCAGAAGTGGTTGTTCTGGGTACTGATTTCTCAGGATCTATATACCCAAACTGCCTGAATATGTAATCACATGTCATTTTTAGTATAATATATTTGTCCAATGAAACACGTTTATCATCCGCATTTCTTCTTGGTGCAGCTCTTAAGAACCATGAATATCTTTAAGTTTATTTATATTAATAACTTCCCCATGTATTAACTTAACCCACCAAACATACCTCTTTGTATAATGTCTTTATCAGCTTTGTGTCGGCTATTCACGAAACAAGTGTAAAATTGCTGACGAGGAGCCCGTCCCCCATCGGTGTGATCCAAATACTGATTAGCAATTTAACAGATCTTTTATGGTGCACCAAAGATCCTACAGTGTTTCAGAAACGAAATCCAATACTCAATTAACTATATGGCATAATTCGATGACCGATCACGTAACGCACTGGACTTATGAAAATTACATCAAGCCACATCTGTAACTCTGCGTTTCTCTCTTACACCAACCTGGAGTAATAGGAAATCACAACAGGAATCAACAAGCACTGCTCCGTTAATTTCGATTGACATTACTGAGCTGACTACCTGGTGCTAAGTGGTAGGTGATCATGACTATTTTCTTTACATTCTCTATCATCCTTCCACCTACGCAAGCAGGTAACGTAACAGTTACAGCTCAGAACTTCCAGTCGCTCATCCACCTACCAGAGGGGTTGTTGCTGTTGGTGGATCGGGACCACTTATACTGTGGTCACTCCATGTGTGGTTGCAGATTAACGTCATACCAGAGACATTTCTGTTTACAATAACAAAATATACAAGAACCGCTAATTCAGTTCGCTGCACCGGCGAATAGTGTGAGCTAAATAGCTTTCCTCATACGGGAATGAGCAGCACCGTTAATTTAAAGTAATACAGAAATGTCTTTTGCCATGCCTCAGCCGAGGGTGCTGAATCACACGAGATCTGCCTTGCTCATGAGTTCTCCCACGAATCAACTTGCAAATTATGGACCAGAAACCTACCTTTCCCTCCCGCCCACTTGCTCATTGATGTTGTTGTGGTCTTCAGTCTGAAGACTGGTTGATGCAGCTGCCCAAGCTAGTCTATTCTGTGCAAGCCTCTTCAGCGCTGCACAGCTAACGCAATGTACATCAGTTAGAATCTGCTAACTGTATTCAAGAGTTTGTCTCCCTCTACCATTTTAACACCGCGCTCTCCAACACCCACATATACACATATCTCTCCATTACCAAACTGAGAAGTCCGTGATGCCTTAGGATATTCTCTATGAAACGAAGATGTGCGAAAAAATTTCTTGTTTACCTCAGTTTGATTCAGTATCTTCTTATCAGATCAGCGCCGACCAAACACCATTACGTCAGATGCAGCAATGCCACTGGAAGATTCCCACATTGTGATCCAGGAATATGGCTGGCACCGCCTTAAGGACGACACAGCAGAAAGGCGTTGGTAGGTCAGTAACGACACATCCAATCAGCAGACGTCTTATCCTCTACATGGTTGCAAGCTGTGATTTGCAAAGCAACTGCGCTCTGTCCCAACATAAATTAACATTATTTTCAGTCAAAGTTGTCTCAGTCTGGTAGGTACTATTAAAGAGGAGAGGTATTGCCGCTCCACGAGGTGACATGAGGCCAGAAACAGCCACCATGTTACTTGGCATCCACAAACCGTTGGCCCCTGCTGCTGGTTTTAAGATCAGTGCTGTTAGCTTAGCATCTTCCAGCCTTTGGGCCAACTACCATCTGCAACCAGCTTTCGGCCATGGAAGGCAGTCGTTTGAGGCCGTGCCCACCTGTTGAGTCCGTCCTTAAAACTCAATGTCTTCGGCACACACTATGGAGGACGCTGCACCACAAAATGTTCTAGTTTGTTCTTCAGTAAAATATATGACTAATAGTGAAGCTTTTATGAGCAGCCACCGAACATCATCCCGACAACAATCCACCACCTCAACTCAGAAATGCACGTGTAGAGGTCGTCCATCCTGGACATCCACATTTCGATGTCAGAAGTGTGTGTCACGTCTAAATTCCAATGACAGAGGAATAATCCCAGCCACTCTCCCTGGTGACGATTACTCTTGACTACCTCAGGGTTGCAGTTTCGTCGACACACAGCATCACTGTGCAGTGGGTGAGTGGACTGACCGTTCTATTTTTTGCCCTGCGAGTATCACGTCGAGTCATTGCACCCTTTAGGTTTCTGACTATCATCCATGATTGTGGCTCATTGTCTGGAAGTGTATAAGGTGTTAACCATGCGTAACTTCTTAGGAGGGGAAGATGAGTTTTGTCCAGAAGTCGGAGTTTTGTGGTAGATTTCACCGTTTTTAATATGCAATGTATTTCATTTTAGGCAATAAATGTGGCTCACTACGTGTAATCACGCAAAGTAGTAGTCATGAGTAGCTGCTCAATGGAAGAAGTTAAGTTACAGTAAGTGTTAGGGTAGAATTAGATAAAGTGTCCTTGTCGTCATACTGCTTTGTTCTCCTTGTTCTTTGATTGCATAATTAGTAAGGTATACCCATGCGCAGAGGTTGCGAATTTCGGCAGACTGAACCAGATGAGGAGATAAGTGCATGTGCCGATGATCTTTGTGTCTTGCAGAGTGCAACTGCAGACAATAATTTTGTTGTAGATACTAAAGAAATGACACAGAAAGCTAGGATATCGCTGATTGTATAGCAGATGTTTTGCGTACTGAAATGGTACAGACGCATTTAGTATTTCCGAAGGCCGCAGATTTGGCACCATCTGTAACGGCACTGCGTCCTCAGAACGTGAGAGGAGAAGAAAGAGGAAATATGTTTGTAAGGTTTATGATCGGGCCGACAAGGCTTCTGCCAGTGGATCAGGAGATTGACGAAAGTGACAACACTTGCAGTGTAATGCGTGAAGCAGGCGAAAGCTGCTGTGCAATCCCAAGGCTAGGTTATCCCATCAAGCATCATGCCGAAACTGACTTTCGATGACGCGCGGTGGAACCCACGGGGATAATGTTCAAGCTGGGGGAAGCTGTCACCAGTGAAATACTGTCGCAAGGTTCGTTTATCATGATAGGACAAATACGGGCAAAATCATTAAGGCTTAATTTGCATGATATAGTGCCACAAGACACTAGGAAGTTGCTTTAGGTAGCCGAAGGTGTTGCTAACTTATACGATTCTGGACTTCGCCTCCGAGTGGGGAATTGTTAAGTACGCAGCGTTCAGTGATTGAGAGCACTTCTCCTGTCTGTACTCACACTGAGTTTTTTATTTTGTGGCTAGAGTTCTGCCATCGTCGCAGCCGTGTACCAGAAACATCACTCCGGGCATGGGACGCAGTACATTCTCTGATATTGCTAATTCCTTCGGCTTATTAGGGCTATAAAGCTGAACAGCTGTGATAGTGTAAGTTTCATTTCCACTGAGGTGTCACACCACTGTAGATCATCTTTGAACGTAGTGTCTTCTAGTGTTTGGGACGTAGATGATATCAGTCATCTCGTGTTATTTATACTAGATCACGTGGCCATAAAAAGCGGCACATTTGGGCAGTTCATTAATAATGTTAGGAAATTCGTTTGTATCTCTTTACGTCCATTGCACATCGAAATATAAACGTTTTTAATATATAAAGGGGTTTTATTCTACAATAAATGTATAAGCAAAAACATAATCAATAATTAGTAGTTACTAGTTCCCTAACTTTATTTCTATGTTGCAATTTATATGTTAAAGAGAATGAAGGAGGAAATAACATCAGCATTAAGAAATCCTAAGATCTGATTCAGGGGGTAGTCAGACAGAGCCGAATCTTTATATTTGCGTTCAGTATATTCCATTGCTCACATTCATTTTTACACCAGCCTGGATCAGCATCTTGGAAATCATACAAAAACCACCCAGTAACAGTTCCTACCACTGAAATTTATATTCGATGTTAGTAAATCCCTCTTTTTCATTAATAATTTTTTTGCTATGGTCAGTCTTCATTACATATCCTCTCTACTTCGGTCATCATCAGTTATTTTGCTGCCCAATAACCATTTTACTGTCTTATTTCGTAATCTGATTCCCTTAACAGTATCTGATTTAAACCTCGCCGTACCAAGGGACAGGGAAGGGTTTCTTTATGCCTACCTTCTCAGAATATTGTAATCTACCCATTTACATTATATTTAAAAATTTTGAAAAAAATAAATATGTGATTTTTGATGATTTCTTCTACCAGATTACGTAGTTGTTTTTAATTTTTCACTAAAACTTAACGCAAAAATTTAGGTCTTGTCAGTGGATGTGAATTTTCAGAACAGGTGTCATAATCATATTTCCAGGTTTAGAACCCTTTCTTACACACAAATATATCTTTAAAAAGTATTTTGTGCGTAAAAGACAACGAAAATTAACGAAATCCGTATTTCTCTGTGTTGGTCACACATTACGCCCGCTTCTATAGTACACGTTACGGAAAATCCGTTGGTACTGCTAGGTTTAATTCAAATAGGTTACATTACCTTTCTTTTAGTTCCATTGAGGGTTATGTTATAATCCCGTTAAAGGGCACAATCTGTTCCATTCAACTGTTATTCCAAGTGCTTTGCTGTCTCTGAAAGAATTGCAGTGTCACCAGTAAACTTCATAATGTTTATTGCTTCTCCCTGATATTTAATTCTGTTCACAAATTTACCCTTGTGTGCTTTACTGCTTGTTCGGTGTAGATGTTGAATGACATCGAGTGTAGACTACCCGTATGTCTCACTCCCATCTGCAAATTGCACAGCTAGAAATCCAGCAGATGGAGTAGCAGAATTTATTTGCTTCAACAAGTTTTGGTCTTTGATGGGGTGAGGCTGTGAAATAAATGTAGAGCATCATTACTCCTCTCTTCTTTTAACTGAGGACAGCAAAATTCATATTTCAGTGCACATACGGCAAAAATTCAAACTTTCACTTAGGACAACAAGGACTCCCAACTCCTCAACTGCCCAGTTGTGGAGGAACATGTAGGAATGAGCGTCCCTCCTATTTCCGAACATTAAATGTGTTTTGTAAGTTCCAGAAGAGTAAGATACATTGAGATAACTATTTCTACATCGAAAGGTAAGCCAGTTCCGTTCTAACCCACTATCGAGAAGAAATACAAAAGACGGTTGGAGGTGCAGTAATGGGGAAATGTCGTTAGATTGTATTGTGGGATGGGAGAAGTATGAACAAGGAAAACTCTTGTATCATTTTCATGACTTTACGCCTCTTATCTTCAGATATCATTTTTAAATGACGAATGGTGGCCAAGGGAAACTTGCTACCTCACAGTATCTCTGGACAATTAGCTTTTCATCTAAGGATAACTTGAAGCGTAAATGTAAAAGCCCGACATCAGAAACTTCTCTGTCCTGGGGCGCCTGATTCAAATGCTTTAACATATTCATTGTCCATGTCAACAGAATGAGCAGTGAAGGTGATTTCTCCAGTACTAATTACTTGGACGCCGCTTGCAAGAGCTACAAAAACCCTTATCTTATTTAAAGCATAAAATAAACGATTACGTATAAGAATTACAGTAATGGAACAGCAAACATGCCGTGAAAAATTCTTTCATCAGCGTGATATCAGTTCCTTCACTTCGAGGTATTTCTCCCTTCTCAGAGAGCTTCTCGCACAAAGACATTCTAACATTGTCAGCTGCTTATTCCAGCGACTGTCGTTAGACTTTCTCATTTATCTAACAAGAACATTAAGAAGACACACTTTTCTTTACGTGGGGGAAGCGTTCTTCCGCCGCAATCAAAAGACCATGAACTTAAGAACAATTGACGCATATATACTCCGCTTTAAAACTATTTCGTAGCCCTCTATTTGAAATATGGCAGGAACAATTCAGCCGTGAATATATCGCGCATTGCTACGACAATGTTGGTACTTTGATCAGTCGTGTGCTGCCTATCTTTCAAAGTACTGTGGTGGATACTAATCGACATAAATCGTCTAAATAATTCCCTTAGAATGATACCCCCCGTTTATGGTTCATCTGGAAACTGAATTGTAAACAAAATGCGAGATCTGAGAGACTAGTCAATGAAACAGGAGACAGTACATGTCAGATAATTGTTGCTTCTCGTAGTGGATGTCCATATGTCTGTAGTTGCTGAGTATTCACCTTCTGTTATATGGGAAATTACCTCAGGCATAATTATATTTCGTAGGCATTTAGCACTTTTTGCCATGTACCTCGACACAGTTGTGGGGTGAGATATAATGGCCTTTGCAGTATCAACTAACTTCTGAACAAGATCCCTAAGACCTTCATCTCTCATAGTTTCATACGTGCACACATAGCCACGCATTTATCGACAGTTATCAGTTATCTCCTGGGCAGGTTTAGGAAGTCGTTTCTGCTCCACTTAAGACCCTTGTTTATTATACACGCATGGATGGCGAGAAATGTGCGAAGTGCCACTTGGGCCTTCAGCATGAGAGTAAATTCCCTCTAACACTGAACAGCAAACAAAATGAACGCTTTTCCTAACGCCATCTACAATAGGCCTTAACACGGTCCCAACTGAACTTTTAAGATTCGCTTTACGCTGTGTGGTTCTCTGCTCACCACTTATTAGTCTTTCTTTTGCATCCCTCTTGGTAGGCCAGTTGCTACACATCCAATCAACAGACGTCTTATGGTCTACATGGTTACAAGCTGTGATTTGCGAACCAAGAATGCTCTGTCCGATCATAAATTGCCACTATTTTCAGTCAAAGGTGTCTCAGTCTGGTACCTACTATATTCGAGAAGAGCTGTATGCCACTCCTGGATGCGACATGATGCTTCAAGTAACCACCACGATATTTGGCCTCAACTACCTGTTGGCCCCTGCTTCTGGTTTTAAGATCAGTGCTGTGGACTTAGCATCTTCTAGCCAGTGCACCAACTACCATGTGCATTGTAAGGTGTATGATCGGACCGACAAGGCTTGTGCCAGTGGATCAGGAGACTGACAAATGTGACAACACTTGCAGCGTAATGCGTGATGCAAGCGAAGGCTGCTGCGCAGTCCAAGGACTAGACTTTCTGATCAAGCATCATGACGAAACTGAGTTTCGATAACGAGCGGTGGAACTCAGGGGGATGACTTTCAAGCTGGGGAATGGTGTCACCATATAAATACTGTTGTTAGGTTCGTTTATCATGATATAGTGCCACAAGGCATTGGGAAGTTGGTTTGCGTGACCGAAGGTGTTGCTAACCTATACGATTCTGGACTCCCCTTCGGGTAGGGAATCGTCGTTGAGTACGCAATGTTCCCTGATTGTGAGCACTTCTCCTGTCAATACTCACGTTGAGACGTTATCTGAATTCCGTCCTTGTGGCTGGGAGTTCACATTTCTTGTCTGTAGTATACAGAGAGGAGAAGATAGTGTTAGATTATACTAGTCAGAGGACCGCCTTCTGCCGTCCATGTGCTTAATGAGTTTTTTTATTTTGTGGCTGGAGTTCATCCATCGTCGCAGACGTGTACGAGAACCATCACTCCAACACTCGGGAAGGAGTACATTCTTTGATATAGCTAATTGCTTCGGTTTATTAAGGCTATAAAGCTGAACAGCTGTGATCACGTTTCAATTCCACTGATGTTGCACACCTCTGTAGATCATCTTTGTAACTAGTGTCTTCTAAAATTTGGGATGTATACGATATCAGTCACCTCGTGTTATTTATATTAGATCGCGTAGCCAGAAAAAGGGGCACATTTGGCCAGTTGATCAATAATATTACTCAGGAAATTCATTTGTATCTCTTTATGTCCATGGCACATCGACATATAAATATTTGTAATGTATAAAATAGTTTGTATCTACAATAAATGTATATGGAGAAACAACATTTATTATTTAGTAGTTACTAGTTCCCTTAGTCATTCATTTATTTTTATGTTGTAATTTATATGTCGAAGAGCTAGAAGGAGGAAATAATATTACCGATAAGAGATGCTAAGATCTGCTTCAAGTGTTAGACAGACAGTGCCAAATCTTCATTTTCGCGTTCAGTATTTTCCATTGCGTACATTGATTTGCGCACTCGCCTGGAGTAGCATCTTGGAAACCATACAAATACCTTCAAGAAATACTTCCTAACACTTAAATTTATATTCTATGTTAGCAAAACTCTCTTTTTCATTAATACTTTTCTTGCTGTAGTCAGTCTTCATTTTATATCCTCTCTACTTCGGCCATCATCAGTTATTTTGCTGCCCAATAGTCCTTTTAGTGTCTCATTTCGAAATTAGATTCCCTTAACACTATCTGATTTAACCCTCACAATACCAAGGAAGAGGGGAGGAGTACTTTATGACTACCTTTTCAGAATACTGTAATCCAGTCATATACATTATATCTTACATTTTTTTTAAAAATATATTTGTGATTTTTAATGGTTTCTTCTTCCAGATTCCGTACTTGTTTTAAATATTTCAGTAAAACTTAACGCAAAATTTAGGTCTTGTCAGTGGTATAGAACTTTCAAAACAGGTATTATATTCATATTTTCATGTTTAGGACCCTTCTTACACATAAATATATATTTAAAAGGTATGTTGTGCGTAAAAGACACCGAAAATAAACGAAATCCGTATATCTTTGTGTTGGTCTTATATTACGCTTCCCTTTTGCAGTACACGTTATGGAAAATCCGTTGCTACTGCTAGGTTTCAAGATTTCAAACTTTCATTTAGAGCAACATGGATTCCCAAAAATTCGCGTGTTACTAGTTGTGCAGGAACATGTAGGACTGAGCGTCTCTCCTATTTCAGAGCATTAACTGTTATTATTGTAACTTCCAGAAGAGCAGAGTACATTGAGATAACTATTTCTAGATCGAAAGGTAAGCCAGTTCCTTTCGAGCCCACTAGCGAGAACAGAGAGAAAAGACGGTTGGGGATACAGTAATGGGTAATGTCTTTAGAGTGTATTGTGAGATTGCAGAAGTATGAGAAAGGAAATCTATGGTCTCCTTTTCATGACTGTACGCCTCTTATCGTCAGATATCATTTTTAAATGACGAATGGTGGCCAGAGGAAAGTTTCTACCTCAAAGTATCTCAGGACAAATAGCTTTTCACCTAAGTATAATTTGAGTCCGATTTCAGAAGCTTCTCTGTCGTGGGACGCCTGACTCAAATGCTTTAAGATTTACATTGTCCATGACAACAGAAGGTGCAGTGCAGGTGTTTTCTCCAGTTCTAATTCCTTGGACGCCGTTTTGAAGAACTACAAAAACCCTTGTGTTTTTAAAGCTATAAAATAAACGATTGCGTATATGATTACAGTAATCGAATAGTATACATAACGTAAAAAGTTCTTTCATCAGCGTATTATGTGTTCCTTCATTTTGGGCTACATCTCCCTTCTCAGAGAAGTTCTCACACAAAGACATTCTAACATTGTCAGCTGCTTATTCCAGCGACTATCCGGTATCTATCAAGAGCATTAAGAAGATTACTTTTCTGTACGTGAGTGACGCCATCTTTCGCCACAGTCAAAAGACCGTAAAGTTATGGACAATTGACGCATAAATACTCCGCATTAAATTTACTTCATAGCCCTGTATTTAGCAGGAACAATTCAATCGTGAATACATCGCGCAGTGCAACGACAATGTTGGTACTTTGTTCAGTTGTGTGCTGTATGGTTCAAATGACTCTGAGCACAATGGGACTTTACTTCTGAGGTCATCAGCCCATAGAACTTAGAACTACTTGAACCTAACTAAGCTAAGGACATCACACACACTCATGCCGGAGGCAAGATTCGAACCTTCCAGACTGAAGATCATAGAACCGCTCGGCCACTCTGGCCGCCGTTTGCTGTATGACTTTCAAAGTAGAGTCGTCCATACCAATACACATTAATCGTCTTAACAATTCTCTTAGGATATTACAGACCGTTTATAGTTCATCTGGAAACTGGGCGGTAAACAAAATACAAGATCTAAGAGTTAAGTCAATAAAACAGGTGACAGGACGCGTCAGCTAATGATTTCTTGTCATGCTAGACGTCCACAAGTCCATAGTTGTTGAGTATTCACCTGCTGTTATATGAGCAATTACATTAGGCATAATTATATGTCGTAGGCTTTTAACACGTCCTGCCATGTACCGCGACACAGCTATGGGGTGAGATATAATGGCCTTTGCAGTGTTGATTAACGTCTGAATAAGATGCATAAGACCTTATAGCTCTGTATGATCTTACGTCTCGTGCACATATAGCCACACATATATCGACAGTTATGTCCTGAGTGGGTTTAGGTAGTCGTTTCTGGTCAACAGAAGACCCTTGTTTATTAGACACGCATAGATGGCGAGAAATGTGCGAAGTGCCACTAGACCCTTCTGCATAACAGCAAATTTCACTGCACAGCGAACAGCAAACAAAACGCCATCAACAATAGGGTTTGCCGCGCGGGATTAGCCGAGCGGTCTGGGGCGCTGCAGTCCTGGACTGTGCGGCTGGTCCCGGCAGAGGTTCGAGTCCTCCCTCAGGCATGGGTGTGTGTGCGCTTGTCCTTAGGGTAATGTAGGTTAAGTAGTGTGTAAGCTTAGGGACTGATGACCTTAGCAGTTAAGTCCCATAAGATTTCACACACATTTGAACATTTTTTTTGAACAATAGGGTTTAAGATGATCCAAACTGAACATTTAAGATTCGCTTCAGGATGTGTGGTTCTGCACTCGACACTGATTAGTATTTTTTTCACTTACCATTTTAATTGACATGCGCTCCTTCTTCTGCTGACCACATTAGTTTCCTCGCTCATTTTGTGTGTTACGACAAAAATGAAGAAATCCCACCACCCCACTAAACACGGCTCTACTCACAGCTCGTAGTTCGTAGCTTGCAACTGTGGTCAGTACTACCAACAGCCCGTAGGCCGCAGCACGCCAGTGTTTGCGCACGCACTGGTGCAGTGACGTCACAGGCTCGCTCAGTGTGGAGTATTGAGGCCGCAGCCCGTGGGCTGCGTCTCCATGCGCAGCTCTACTGAGCCCGTGGCATACAGGTTCTTTCGCAACTGCACTGCTCGGCCCTTGTGGTGACGTCAGGGGTTCGCTCGACCCGACAATGCTGGAGTCCAGTGCGGCCGCAGCTCGCGGGCCGGGCCTCTGCGCACGACCCAGCACCGTGCAGCCCGTCGGATCACGATGCAGCTGCCCCGGCTGAACCTGCACTGCGAGGCAAGGCTCGCACCTCTGTCCTGGCTACGTTCCTGGACGGGCCGCGCCTCGATGCACATTTCTGCTACAAAGTGCACAACCAGAGGTAACACTCATCTGGTCTTCACCAACCGTTTCACATCATATAAGCTAACTGCGACGTCAGTCCAGCAGTGGCTACATCTATTCGCACGGGCAGTCACGTCCCTGAACTGACTTAACCTCTCAAATTTTAATTTAATCTATCTTGTACACTTATCTCCCGTGCCAATGAAAATGATTTCTCAAACTGTTTATTTAAAACATGTCAAACTGTGCATTGTTTTTCTTGTATACCCCAATCTTGTAATTTCGTTGTACTAACGACATGAATCACTGCTCATGTAACAACCAGTATCGTTGTCAAATGTATGGTAGGAAAATGTAAGACACCAAGAAAAATTTTCTTTCTTTATGTTTATGAAATATGTGTGTACCAGATAGTACACAAATGTTAATAAGTACATGTAATACTTTCTACGATAATGAGGAACAGAGAAGCCTTCACATTCTTTCTGTTATCAGCTAGGAGGTGGCTTCCTGTTTCGTATCGTCTTTTGTTCTTCAGCTTTCAGTATGTATGCATTCATCTTGTTAGCTCTTGTTGTTGTTGTTGTGGTCTTCAGTCCAGAGACTGGTTTGATGCAGCTCTCCATGCTACTCTATCCTGTGCAAGCTTCTTCATCTCCCAGTACCTACTGAAACCTACATCCTTCTGAATCTTTTTCGTGTATTCATCTCTTGCTCTCCGTCTACGATTTTTACCCTCCACACTGCCCTCGAATACTTATTTGGTGATCCCTTGATGTCTCAGAATATGCCCTACTATATGATCCCTTCTTGTAGTCAAGTTGTGCCACAAATTTCTCTTCTCTCTAATTCTGTTCAATACCTCTTCATTAGTTATGTGATGTTCCCATCTAATCTTCAGCATTCTTCTGTAGCACCACATTTTGAAAACTTCTATTCTCATCTTGTCCAAATTATTTATCGTGCACTTTCACTTCCTGACATGGCTACATTCCATACAAATACTTTCAGAAACGACTTTCTGACACTTAAATCGATACTCGATGTTAACAAATTTCTCTTCTTCAGAAACGCTTTCCTTGCCATTGTCAGTCTACATTTTATATCCTCTCTACTTCGACCATCATCACTTATTTTGTTCCCTAGATAGCAAAACTCATTTACTACTTTAAGCCTCTCATTTCCTAATCTAATTCTCGCAGCACCCCCGCCCCCTATTTAATTCGACTACATTCCATTATCCTCGTTTTGCTTCTGTTGATGTTCATCTAATGTCCTCCTTTCAAGACACTTTCCATTCCGTTCAGCTGCTCTTCCAGGTCCTTTGCTGTCTCTGACAGAATTACAATGGCATTGGCGAACCTTAAATTTTTATTTCTTCTCCATGGGCTTTAATTCCTACTCTGTATTTTTCTTTTGTTTCCTTTACTGCTTGCTCAATATACAGATTGAATAACATCTGGGATAGGCTAGGCGGCCGCGGTGGTCTAGCGGTTCTAGGCGCGCCGTCTGGAACCGCGCGACTGCTACGGTGGCAGGTTCAAATCCTGCCTCGGGTATGGATGTGTGTGATGTCCTTAGATTAGTTAGGTTTAAGTAGTTCTACGTTCTAGGGGACTGATGACCACAGTAGTTAGGTCCCATAGTTCTCAGAGCCATTAACCATTTTTTGGGATAGGCTACAACCCTGTCTCACTCCCTTCCCAACCACTGCTTCCCTTTCATGCCCATCGACTCTTATAACTGCCATCTGGTTTCTGTACCAACTGTAAATAGCCTTTCGCTCCCTGTGTTTTATCTCTGCGACATTCAGAATTTGAAAGAGAGTATTCCAGTCAACATTATCGAAAGCTTTCCCTAAGTCTACAAATGCTAGAAACGTAGGTTTGCCTTTCCTAAATCTATTTTATAAGATAATTCGTAGGGTCAGTGTTGTCTCACGTGTTCCAACATTTCTACGGAATCCAAACTGCCCTTCCCCAAGGTCGGCTCTACCAGTTTTTCCATTCGTCTGTAAAGAATTCGTGTTAGTATTTTGCAACTGTGTCTTATTAAACTAATAGTTCGGTAAATTTCACATCTATCAACACCTGCTTTCTTTGGGATTGGAATTATTATATTCTTCTTGAAGTCTGAGGGTATTTCGCCTGTCTCATACATCTTGCTCACAAGATGGTAGAGTTTTTTTTAGCCCTGGCCCTCCCAAGGCTGTCATTAGTTCTAATGTGATGTTGTATACTCCTGGGGCCTTGTTTCGACATAGGTCTTTCAGCGCTCTGTCTAATTCTTCACGCAGTATCATATCTCGTATTTCATCTTCATCTACATTCTCTTCCATTTCTATAATATTGTCCTCAAGCTCATCGCCCTTGTATAGACCCTCTATATCCGGCTCATCCAAGAATTGCGCCTGGCGGGAGCCGCGGGCGCAAGGCAGTGTAGTTCAGCGCCCCGTACACGACCGTGTGTCGTTAGTGTCAGCGTAGAGAGAGAGAGAGAGAGAGAGAGAGAGAGATAGCTGCGGAGCGAGTGAGACCGCTTAGCACTGCTCTGCGCTGGACTGTCATGCGGTCTGATCCAACGTTAACAAAACATTCTATTTTAGAAATAGTTTTATGTAAGGGATATAGTGTCTCATTCTTATTGTTAATAGTTACAAGTAAATATTTTTTTCATACCTCGTGCTACAGCTTTTTGTATCACTTTCCAGAGTTTAGAAATCGGATCCTTAGTTTGGTGTTTTGTACATAATAATTTTAACTGACCAAGTTTGAAAACTCATTAAAAATTGATTTAAGGTTATAAAGCTTTTTAATTCTTACAGTCAACATTGTTAAAGACGACAATTAACATTTTACACGTTTTTCTTTTTCGAGGAAACGATTTTGTCTAGGTTTGGTACAATATTCCGTGAGACTGCTTACCTCAAAGACTTTGTCAAATTTTTATCGCCAAGTAATGAACGGTTCTTAGTATTAGCAAGCTTTAAAAGAGAGAAAAAGCACTCACAAATATACGTTGAACCAAACATTGAGAGAAATTGGGCCGTGTGCTTGTGCAATAGAGGATATTTCTCTCGTGGAAGACATCTGTAAAAGTCATCCAAAGTTTTACACATAAGAAAGTGGTTCTTCAGGCGGATATCGCAATGCAGGTCAATCAGTTCTCGTTGAAGCACTTGTGAGACGTCCTCTGCCAGAAGGGAAAACGGGCGAACAAATATATATAAGTGCGGTTGAAGCTCACTTATCTCCAAAAATTTGTTTTCAAACTGTTCTTGTAATTCGCAAATGATTTGAACATAACCTGAAAAATCCACATCTTCTTTAACACTGTCTAGTGCAGAAAAGTGTCCACAATTCTTCTTGCGCAACTGTTTTCCCCACAAAATAACTTTTTCTATAAATGCTTGAATCGTCTGCACTAAATCAGCAACAGAGTGATTTTCGCCTTTTAGTGAAATGTTTAAAGTATTAAAATGACCATTAACGTCACTCAAAAAAGCCAAATTCGCCACCCACTTAGAATCACAAAGTAATTCTTCTGGCGTCCTTTCATTTCAAAAAGATATTACTTCGGTGTGGTAGTGGATGTCCGGGTATTCCGCTTCGATATCAGCCAGAAATTCTTTAAATTGGAGATGTTTGAGTCCATGCGATCGAAGATAATTAACCGTTCGAAGAACTGTGTCCATAACATTTTTTATGTTGACAACCTCCTCACAAAGTGCCTCCTGGTATATCAGACAATGGACTGCCGCGAATAAGGAACAGCCGACTTCAGCCATATTTGACCTGATGTAACCCAGGAAACCAGTGCGTATCCCTCGAAGCACAGAGGCTCAATCCGTTGTTACACTGGTCAGGCGTTCCCGTTTTAAACCCATTGACTCTAACACGTTTTCCACGGCTAGAAAAATATCCAAACCCGTGGTCGTGTCTTATAATGGTATAATGTGGAGTGGCGCGGCGGGCGGTCGGGCGGTCCGCACGACCAGCTAAGCGACACGGCTCGGCCACTGTGACAACATACGAAGTCTCCCGGGGCGATGGCCGCGGGCGATCGCGGGCGCTAACGCCCCAGGGGCACAGTTTGGACGAGCCTCCTTCCAACTTTCTGCTTTCCCTTCTTTGCTTATTACTGGATCTCCATCTGACATTTTGATATTCATGCAAGTCGTTCTCTTTTCTCCAAAGACCTCTTCAATTTTCCTGTAGGCAGTATCCATCTTACCCCTTGTGATATGCCCTCGACATCCTTAGATTTATCCTCTAACCATCCCTGCTTAGCCATTTTGTGTTTCCTGTCGATCTCATTTTTGACACATCTGCATTCTTTTTTGCCTGCTTCATTTACTGCATTTTTGTATTTTCTCCATTCATCAATTAAATAATATACGAGGTGCGTTTGAAAAGTCTGTGCAAAAAAAAAAAAAAAAAAAAAAAAAAAGAAAAAACCGCTTACATGATTGGGGTAATTTCTTTTATTTTTCAACATAGTCTCCTTTTAAATTTATACTCTTCGTCCAATGCTGTTCTAATTTGTTGATCCCTTCCGAATAATAGGAATTGTCTAAGTCTGCAAAATAGCTAATAGTTGCTGAAATCACCTCCTCGTTTGAATAAAATCTTTGTCCCACCAGCAATTTCTTCAAATTGGGGAACAAATAGTAGTTCGAAGGAGCCAAGTCTGGACAATAGGGGAGGGGTGGATGTGAAATGAGTTGGATTCTTATTTCCATAAATTTTGCGACCACAAATGCTGATGTTTGTGATGGTGCATTGTCATGATCGAAAAGGACGGTCCAATATCGAAGAATAATATTCACCTGTAATAGTTTTACCCTTTTCCAGATAGTCGATGGGGATTATTCCTTGCGAATCCCAAAAGACAGTCGCCATAACCGTTCCGGCCAAAGGAATGGTCTTCGCCTTTTTTGGTGCAGATTCTCCCTTGGTAACCCATTGTTTAGACTGTTGTTTGCTCTCAGGAGTATAGTAATATATCCATGTTTCATCCACAGTGACGAAACGACGTTTGATGTACTCTTAAAGTCCTGTGGATTCTGCCTGAACAGCTGCAAACCATCCTTGCAACACTTCACACGATTCCGTTTTTGGTCAAGCGTGAGAAAACGCGGAACGAATCTTGCGGATAGCTTTCTCATGTCCAAATGTTCATGCAAAATATTATGTACCCGTTCATTCGAGATGCCCACAGCACTAGCAATCTCACACACTTCAACTCTTCTGTCATCCATCACCATATTAAGGATTTTATCAATGATTTCTGGAGTGGTAACCTCAACAGGGCGTCCAGAAAGTTCAGCAACACTTGTGCCCATATGGCCACTCCTAAAATTTAAAATCGCTTATAAACTGTTCTAATCGAAGGCGCAGAACAACATGACTGAAACTTTGTGTGCGTTCTTTCCAAAGATGCTACTAACTAAACATTACCTCGATCGGCGCCGGCGGTGGCATCTCTCGGACTTTGCACGGTCTTTTCATACACCTCTCGTATTTGAGTATATTTAAATTAATACGTTTCAGATATATTAATTTAACAAAATAAACATATCTCTTTGTGTTAATGTCTCTATCAGCTTTGTGTACAGCTATTCGTGAAAGAAATGCAAAACTGCTGACGTGGAGCCCGTCCGCCATTGGTGTGATCCAAATACTGATTAGCAATTTATCAGATCTTTTGCGGTGCACCAAAGAACCTACAGTCTTTCAGAAACAAAGTCCGGAACTCGATTAACTACACTCCTGGAAATTGAAATAAGAACACCGTGAATTCATTGTTCCAGGAAGGGGAAACTTTATTGACACATTCCTGGGGTCAGATACATCACATGATCACACCGACAGAACCACAGGCACATAGACACAGGCAACAGAGCATGCACAATGTCGGCACTAGTACAGTGTATATCCACCTTTCGCAGCAATGCAGGCTGCTATTCTCCCATGGAGACGATCGTAGAGATGCTGGATGTAGTCCTGTGGAACGGCTTGCCATGCCATTTCCACCTGGCGCCTCAGTTGGACCAGCGTTCGTGCTGGACGTGCAGACCGCGTGAGACGACGCTTCATCCAGTCCCAAACATGCTCAATGGGGGACAGATCCGGAGATCTTGCTGGTCAGGGTAGTTGACTTACACCTTCTAGAGCACGTTGGGTGGCACGGGATACATGCGGACGTGCATTGTCCTGTTGGAACAGCAAGTTCCCTTGCCGGTCTAGGAATGGTAGAACGATGGGTTCGATGACGGTTTGGATGTACCGTGCACTATTCAGTGTCCCCTCGACGATCACCAGTGGTGTACGGTCAGTGTAGGAGATCGCTCCCCACACCATGATGCCGGGTGTTGGCCCTGTGTGCCTCGGTCGTATGCTGTCCTGATTGTGGCGCTCACCTGCACGGCGCCAAACACGCATACGACCATCATTGGCACCAAGGCAGAAGCGACTCTCATCGCTGAAGACGACACGTCTCCATTCGTCCCTCCATTCACGCATGTCGCGAGACCACTGGAGGCGGGCTGCACGATGTTGGGGCGTGAGCGGAAGACGGCCTAACGGTGTGCGGGACCGTAGCCCAGCTTCATGGAGACGGTTGCGAATGGTCCTCGCCGATACCCCGGGAGCAACAGTGTCCCTAATTTGCTGGGAAGTGGCGGTGCGGTCCCCTACGGCACTGCGTAGGATCCTATGGTCTTGGCGTGCATCCGTGCGTCGCTGCGATCCGGTCCCAGGTCGACGGGCACGTGCACCTTCCGCCGACCACTGGCGACAACATCGATGTACTGTGGAGACCTCACACCCCACGTGTTGAGCAATTCGGCGGTACGTCCACCCGGCCTCCCGCATGCCCACTATACGCCCTCGCTCAAAGTCCGTCAACTGCACATACGGTTCACGTCCACGCTGTCGCGGCATGCTACCAGTGTTAAAGACTGCGATGGAGCTCCGTATGCCACGGCAAACTGGCTGACACTGACGGCGGCGGTGCACAAATGCTGCGCAGCTAGCGCCATTCGACGGCCAACACCGCGGTTCCTGGTGTGTCCGCTGTGCCGTGCGTGTGATCATTGCTTGTACAGCCCTCTCGCAGTGTCCGGAGCAAGTATGGTGGGTCTGACACACCGGTGTCAATGTGTTCTGTTTTCCATTTCCAGGAGTGTATTTACGACAAGAAGTGTATGCCACTCTTCGAGGCGACATAATACTTCAAGCAATTACCACGATATTTGCCCTCCACTACCTGTGGGCCCCTGCTGCTGGTTTTAAGATCACTGCTGAGGGCTTAGCATCTTCCAGTGTGTGGGCCAACTACCAGGTGCAACCAGCCTTCCGCCATAGAGTGCAGTCGTTTGAGACCATGGCCACCTGTTGCCTCAGTTCCTATACACTCGCTGTCTTCAGCACACGCTAAGGAAGATGTTGCACCATAGAATGTTCTAGTTTGTTCTTCAATAAAATGTATCACCAATAGTGAAGCTTTTATGAACAGCCGTCGATCATCATCCCGACAATAATCCACCACCTCAACTCAGACCTCCACATGTAGAGGTCATCCATCCTGAATCTCTACATTTCGATGTCAAAAGAGTGTGTCATCACTAAATTACAGTGACAGAGGAAAATTGCCAGCCACCCTACCTGGAGGCGATGACTCTCGACTTCCTCAGGGTTGCAGTTTCGTCGACACACAGCATCAATATGCAGTGAGGAGTGCACTCCCCTGCGAGTATCACGTCGAGTCAGTGCACCAATAAGCAGCCTTTCAGTTCTGTTTCCATGTGTGACGTGTGTCAAGTAAACTCAGTCTGTGCCGGCCGGAGTGGCCGAGCGGTTCTAGGCGCTTCAGTCTGGAACCGCGCGACAGCAACGGTCGCAGATTCGAATCCTGCTTCGGGCATGGATGTGTGTGATGTCCTTAGGTTAGTTAGGTTTAACCCTTTGTTTCCTGACATAAGAAAAAATTTACTTTTTAACATTTTCTTTGCAGAATTTATGCTATTGTGGCCTCAAATGACGGTAGGATTTTTTGTAAAACTTTATTTTATTTTTCACAACTTTTTACTCTCCTGGTACTTAGAAGTACCGTCAGACTCCATGTACAGAATCACAACATGCGCAGAAAAATGCTCCAATTTTTATAACTTGTACCTTATTCCACATAAATATTAAATATTTTTACATTAGAAAATTAATTAACCGAAATATGATATTTCTGATTTTTTTTTTAAATTTCGCATAAATTTATTCTAGAGCAACTTCACAATACATAGTCACTTAGCTATACATTTTTGACAGTATATACATATCACATATTTACTGATACCTCATGAAATTGTAGGAAACAGTTCTTTTTCTCATTGCAGCACAAATACACTTTACATGTACTACATTGTGAAAGTGGTCTCGACTGAATTTCATTTTTCGCACACATTTCGCATCGTCCTCTTTTACAACTGAACACTACAAAATGGTTTCCTCGGTTGCCAAGACGTACATCCTTCGGAACAGAAAAGTTATCCTTCCTTCTCTTTGGGAGAGTTATTTCATCTTTACCAGAGTTTCTCTTTTTGAGATTTGGCACTTGCTGTTCATTCATTAGCCCTAGTGCCACAGCACACCTGAATTCCAGCAGTGGCAGTGCCACATGTAGATAACTGAAAATGACGTAAGCATTGACAGAAGCAATTTCTATTGCTCCCCAGAAGAGACGGTACCACCATTTCTTTGATCGCTTGTCAAGACCATAAGTTGAATGTAATCTGTGTGCATGATCCACACCACGCATGTTTTTATTGTAATCACATACAATAACTGGACATGGTATAGTCATACTAGTTCCATCTTTCTGTTTTCTTGTCACTACGCTCTGTTCAATGCCATGGAAGTTTGACGCAAAATATACTACTTTATTTTCCTTCCATTGAAATACTGTTAGGTCTAAAGATGACTCTCTGTGATTTGATTTAGACATTTTTCTTTTGGTAAATTCCCTGGCAAACCTTTCCTGTTTGTTCTAATTGTTCCACAGGCAAATGTATTTACCGATTTCTGTGTGAGAAAAAGTGGACAGAACAACTAGTGAGAGGAAACGCATTGTTGCTACAATAAAGTGTTCGCACAACCTGACGGTACTAATAAGTCCGCTTTATATTTTCCACTTTATCTCATTCACTTGTAACGTAATGTTTCAAACTTTTATAAAAAAACAAAGAAGGTAAGTACGTACAATGGAAAACTCAACGGAAGTTTCAATAAATTGCGCACAAATTCAGGCAACACCATGGAAACAAGCACATACGATCTTCTGTTTTCACAGCAGCGCGCGAAAAACAATTTCAATTTCTGACCGGCAGAGAGGTCTATGTATTGCACAATAACATCTATGAAACAGTAGAGCAGAGTTACTGTTACGTACCGACGGGCTCTCAGATCACGAAACTGCACCACGAGAAAATAATTAGAGTCAAAACTTACTGGTACTTTTAAGTACCGTCAGGCAACAAAGGGTTAAGTAGTGCTAAGTTCTAGGGGACTGATGACCTAAGATGTTAAGCCCCGTAGTGCTCAGAGCCAGCCAAACTCAGTCTGTAATCTGAGGATGTGTAAACATGAACTTTATTTATGTCTATGATAAATGGGTGTGGCTCATTATCTGGAAGTGTATAAGATGTTAACCATGCGTAGCTTCTTAGGACAGAATATGAGTTTTGTCGAGAATTTGGAGTTTTGTGGTAGTTTGCGCCGTTTTAATGGGCAGTGTGTTCCATTTTGAGCAATAAATGTGGCTCACTGCGTTTGAGCGCGTAAAGTAGTAGCCGCTCAAATGGAGAAGTCAAGTTACAGTAAGTGTTGGGATAGAATTAGATTAAGTGTCCTTGTCGTCGTACTGTTTTGTTCTCCTCGTTTGTTGTTCGCACAATTAGTGAGGTATACCCTGGCTGAGAGGTTGCGAATTTCTGCAGCCTGGACCAGATGTGGAGGGAAATGCATGTGCCGATAATTTTGGTGTCTTGCAGAGTGCAACTGCCGACCGTAATTTTGTTGTAGACACTTAGGAAGTGACACAGAAAGCTTTCAATAAGGTTGATTGAATTGCAGAAGTTTTGGGTACTGAAACGGTACAGACGCCTATCGTATTTCCGAAGGCCGCAGATTCGGCACCATCTGTGACGGCACTGCCTCCTCTGAACGTGGGAGGAGAAGAAAGGGGAAATGTGTTTGTAAGGTTTATGATCGGGCCGACAAGGCATGTGCCAGTGGATCAGGAGATTGACAAAAGTGACTACACTTGCAGTGTAATGCGTGATGCAGGCTAAGGCTGCTGCGCAATCCAAGGGTTAGACTTTCTCATCAAGCATCACGCCAAAACTGACGTTCGATGAAGCGCTGTGGAACTCAGGGGGATAATTTTCAAGCTGGGGGAAGCTGTCACCAGTGAAATACACTCACAAGGTTCGTTTGTCAAGAGGGACAAAGGCAGGTAAAATGACTAAAGCTTAATTGGCAGGATATAGTGCTACAAGGCACTGGGAAATTGCTTTAGGTGACCGAAAGTGTTCCTAACTTATACGATTCTGGACTTCGCCTCCGGGGAGGGAGCCATCGTTGAGTACGCAGTGTTCAGTGATTGAGAGCACTTCTCCTGTCTATACTCACGTTGAGAAGTAATCTGCATTCCGTCCTTGTGGCTGGGAGTTGGCGTTTCTTGTTTGTAGAATACAGAGTGGAGATGATAGTATTAGATTATACTAGTCAGAGGACCGCCTCCTGCCGTCCTAGTGTTTAATTAGTTTTTTATTTTGTGGCTGGAGTTCTTCCATCGGCGCAGACGTGTACGAGAACCATCACTTCGACATACGGGACGCAATAAATTTGGTGATATTGCTAACTACTTCGGCTTATTAGGGCTATAAAGCTGAACAGCTGTGATAACGTAAGCTTCAATTCCACTGAGGTTGCACACCACTGTAGATAATCTTTGAAATCAGTGTCTTCTAGGGTTCTAGTGTATGGGACGTACATGATAACAGTCATCTCGTGTTATTAATATTATATCACGTTGCCATAAGAAGGAGCAGATTTGGGCAGTTGATCAGTAATATTAGACAGGAAATTCATTTGTATCTCTTTATGTCCATTGCACATGGACATATAAGCATTTGTATTGTATAAAGAAATTTTAATCTACAATAAATGTATAAGCAGAAATTACATTAATATTAAGTAGTTCCTAGTTCCCTTAAGCATTCATTTATTTTTATGTTGTAATTTATATGTTAAAGTGCAAGAAGGAGGAAGTAATATCGCCGTTAAGAGATTCTAGGGTCTGCTTCAGGGTTTAGTCAGACTGGGCCAAATCTTCATTTTCGCGTTCAGTAATTCCATTGCGCACATTCATTTTTCACCCGTCTAGAGTAGAATTTAGGAAACCATACAAATTCCTTCGAGAAATACTTCCTAACATTTAAGTATACATTCTATGTTAGCAAATCCGTCTTTTTGCTAATACTTTTCATGCTATAGTCAGTCTTCATTTGATATCCTTTCTACTTTGGCCATCATCATTTATTCTGCTGCCCAATAGTCCTTTTAGGGTCTCATTTCGTAATCTGATTCCCTTAACACTACCCGATTTAACCCCCGCAATACCAAGGGAAAGGGAAGGGGTATGAAATACATATATTTGTGATTTTTAATGGTTTCTTCTTCCACATGCCGTAATTGTTTTAAAAATTCCAGTAAAACTTAACGCAAAAATTTAGGTGTTCTCAGTTGTATTGAATTTTCAGAACAGGTGTTACATTTATATTTTCAGGTTTAGCACCGTTCTTACACATAAATATATCTTTAAAAAGTATGTTGTGCGTAAAAGACAACGAAAATTAACGAAATCCGTATATCTTTCTGTTGGTCGTATATTACACAACCCTTTTGTAGTACACGTTATGGGAAACACGTTGGTACTGCTACGTTTATTTCGAATACGTTCCAAAATTTCAAACTTTCATTTAGTACAACATGGATTCCCAAGGATTCACGTGTTACCAGTTGTGGAGGAACATGTAGTAATGAAAGTGTCCTCTATTTCAGAACATTAAATGTTATTTTTGTAACTTCCAGAACAGCAGAGTACATTGAGATAACTATTTCTAGATCGAAAAGTAAGCCAGTTACGTTCGAAACCACTAGCGAGAACAAAGAGGTAAACGGTTGGAGATGCAGTAAAGTTAAATGTCGTTAAATCGGATTCTGGGATTGGAGAATTATGAGGAAGGAAAACTATTGTCTCCTTTTCATGACTTTTCGCCTCTTATCGTCAGATATCTTTTTTAAATGACGAATGGTGGCCAGAGGAAAGTTGCTACCTCAAAGTATCTCCAAATACTGATTAGCAGTTTATCAGATCTTTTATGGTGCACCAAAGAACCTACAGTCTTTCAGAAACGAAGTCTGAAACTCAATAAACTATACAGCAAAATTCGATTCACCAATCGTGTTACGCACTTGCCTTATGAAAATTACATTGGAGCAACATCAGGCGAAGGCTGCTGTGCAATCCCAGGGCTAGTTATTCTCATCAAGCATCATGGCAGAACTGACTTTCGATGACGAGCAGTGGAACTCAGGGGGATAATGTTCAAGCTGGGGGAAGCTGTCATCATTGAAATATTGTTGCAAGGATCCACAAAATTATTCAGTAAAACTTAACGCAAAAATTTGTGTCTTGTCAGTGGATGTGAATTTTCAGACCAGGTGTCATATTCATATTTTCAGGTTTAGGACCCTCGAACACATAAATATATCTTTAAAATGTATGTTTTGCGTAAAAGACAACGAAATTTACGAAACCCGTATTTCTTTGTGTTCGTCATACACTACGCCCCCATTTTGTAGTACACGTTCCATTGAGGGTTATCTTATAATCCCTTTTCAGGGCACTATCTATTTCATTCAACTGTTATTCCAATGTCTTTGCTGTCTCTGACAGAACTGGAGTGTCACCAGTAAACTTCAAAACGTTCATTGTTTCACCCTCACATTTAATTCTGTTTACAAATCTATTCTTGTATTCTTTACTGCTTGTCCGGTGTAGATGTTGAATTACATCGAGTGTAGGCTACCCTAATGTCTTACCCCCATCTTCAAATTGCACAATTAGAAATTCAGCAGATGGAGTAGCTGAATTCATGTGCTTCAACAAGATTTGTTCTGTGAAATACATGTCCAGTCTCAATACTCCTCTGTTCTTTATACCGGAGGGCAGCAAAATTCGTATTTCAGTGCATATCCGGCAAAAATTCTAACTTTCATTTAGTACAACATGGATTCCCAAGGATTCACGTGTTACCAGTTGTGGAGTAACATGTAGGAATGAGCGTCTCTCCTATTTCCGAACTTCTTATGGTCTACATGGTTGCAAGCTGTGATCTGCAAAGCGATAACGCTCTGTTACAACATAAATTACCATTATTTTCAGTCAAAGGTGAAATTTGCCCCTGCTTCTTGTTTTAAGATCAGTGCTGTGGCCTAGCATCTTCCATCCATTGGGCCACCTTCAGGCCAACTACCAGGTGCAAAAAGCCCTGTGCTATAGAAGGCAGTCGCTTGGGATCAAGGCCACCTGCTGCATCAGTTCCTTAACACTCACTGTCTTTAGCAAATGCAGGAGTAGGTTTAATAATGAATAGGAAAATGGGAATGCGGGTAAGCTACTACAAACAGCATAGTGAACGCATTATTGTGGCCAAGATAGATACGAAGCCCACACCTACTACAGTAGTACAAGTTTATATGCCAACTAGCTCTGCAGATGAAGAAATTGAAGAAAAGTATGATGAAATAAAAGAAATTATTCAGATTGTGAAGGGAGACGAAAATTTAATAGCCATGGATGACTGGAATTCGAGTGTAGGAAAAGGGAGAGAAGGAAACATAGTAGGTGTATATGGATTGGGGGACAGAAATGAAAGAGGAAGCCGCCTGGTAGAATTTTGCACAGAGCACAACATAATCATAACTAACACTTGGTTTAAGAATCATGAAAGAAGGTTGTATACATGGAAGAACCCTGGAGATACTAAAAGGTATCAGATAGATTATATAATGGTAAGACAGAGATTTAGGAACCAGGTTTTAAATTGTAAGACATTTCCAGGGGCAGATGTGGACTCTGACCACAATCTATTGGTTATGACCTGTAGATTAAAACTGAAGAAACTGTAAAAAGGTGGGAATTTAAGGAGATGGGACCTGGATAAACTAAAAGAACCAGAGGTTCTACAGAGATTCAGGGAGGGCATAAGGGAGCAATTGACAGGAATGGGGGAAATAAATACAGTAGAAGAAGAATGGGTAGCTTTGAGGGTTGAAGTAGAGAAGGCAGCAGAGGATCAAGTAGGTAAAAAGACTAGGGCTAGTAGAAATCCTTGGGTAACAGAAGAAATATTGTATTTCATTGATGAAAGGAGAAAATATAAAAATGCAGTAAGTGAAACAGGCAAAAAGGAATACAAACGTCTCAAAAATGAGATCGACAGGAAGTGCAAAATGGCTAAGCAGGGATGGCTAGAGGACAAATGTAAGGATGTAGAGGCCTATCTCACTAGGGGTAAGATAGATACCGCCTACAGGAAAATTAAAGAGACCTTTGGAGACAAGAGAACGACTTGTATGAATATCAAGAGCTCAGATGGAAACCCAGTTCTAAGCAAAGAAGGGAAAGCAGAAAGGTGGAAGGAGTATATAGAGGGTCTATACAAGGGCGATGTACTTGAGGACAATATTGTGGAAATGGAAGAGGATGTAGATGAAGATGAAATGGGAGATATGATACTGCGTGAAGAGTTTGACAGAGCTCTGAAAGACCTGAGTCGAAACAAGGCCCCCGGAGTAGACAATATTCCATTGGAACTACTGACGGCCGTGGGAGAGCCAGTCCTGACAAAACTCTACCATCTGGTGAGCAAGATGTATGAAACAGGCGAAATACCCTCAGACGTCAAGAAGAATATAATAATTCCAATCCCAAAGAAAGCAGGTGTTGACAGATGTGAAAATTACCGAACTATCAGCTTAATAAGTCACAGCTGCAAAATACTAACACGAATTCTTTACAGACGAATGGAAAAACTAGTAGAAGCCAACCTCGGGGAAGATCAGTTTGGATTCCGTAGAAACACTGGAACACGTGAAGCAATACTGACCTTACGACTTATCTTAGAAGAAAGATTAAGGAAAGGCAAACCTACGTTTCTAGCATTTGTGGACTTAGAGAAAGCTTTTGTCAATGTTGACTGGAATACTCTCTTTCAAATTCTAAAGGTGGCAGGGGTAAAATACAGGGAGCGAAAGGCTATTCACAATTTGTACAGAAACCAGATGGCAGTTATAAGAGTCGAGGGACATGAAAGGGAAGCAGTGGTTGGGAAGTGAGTAAGACAGGGTTGTAGCCTCTCCCCGATGTTGTTCAATCTGTATATTGAGCAAGCAGTAAAGGAAACAAAAGAAAAATTCGGAGTAGGTATTAAAATTCATGGAGAAGAAATAAAAACTTTGAGGTTCGCTGATGACATTGTAATTCTGTCAGAGACAGCAAAGGACTTGGAAGAGCAGTTGAATGGAATGGACAGTGTCTTGAAAGGAGGATATAAGATGAACATCAACAAAAGCAAAACAAGGATAATGGAATGTAGTCTAATTAAGTCGGGTGATGCTGAGGGAATCAGATTAGGAAATGAGGCACTTAAAGTAGTAAAGGAGTTTTACTATTTGGGGAGCAAAATAACTGATGATGGTCGAAGTAGAGAGGATATAAAATGTAGGCTGGCAATGGCAAGGAAAGCGTTTCTGAAGAAGAGAAATTTGTTAACATCCAGTATTGATTTAAGTGTCAGGAAGTCATTTCTGAAAGTATTCGTATGGAGTGTAGCCATGTATGGAAGTGAAACATGGACGATAAATAGTTTGGACAAGAAGAGAATAGAAGCTTTCGAAATGTGGTGCTACAGAAGAATGCTGAAGATTAGATGGGTAGATCACATAACTAATGAGGAAGTATTGAATAAGATTGGGGAGAAGAGAAGTTTGTGGCACAACTTGACCAGAAGAAGGGATCGGTTGGTAGGACATGTTCTGAGGCATCAAGGGATCACCAATTTAGTATTGGAGGGCAGCGTGGAGGGTAAAAATCGTAGAGGGAGACCAAGAGATGAATACACTAAGCAGATTCAGAAGTATGTAGGTTGCAGTAGGTACTGGGAGATGAAAAAGCTTGTACAGGATAGAGTAGCATGGAGAGCTGCATCAAACCAGTCTCAGGACTGAAGACCACAACATGGAGGATGTTGCACCACAGAATTTTCTAGTTTGTTCTTCAGTAAAATGTATGGCTAATAGTGAAGTTTTTATGAGCAGCCATCTATCATCACCCCGACAACATTCCACCACCTCAACTCAGACCTCCACAAGTCCATCTGCATCTACATGGATACTCTGCAAATCCCATTTAAGTGCCTGGCAGAGGGTTCATCGAACCACCTTCACAATTCTCTATTATTCCAATGTCGTATAGCGCGCGGAAAGAGTGGACACCTATATCTTTCCGTACTAGCTCTGATTTCCTTTATTTTATCGTGGTGATCGTTCCTCCCTATGTAGGTCGGTGTCTACAAAATATTTTCGCATTCGGAGCAGAAAGTTGGTGATTGGAATTTGGTGAGAAGTTTCCATCGCAACGAAAAACGCCTTTGTGTTAATGATATACAGCCCAAATCCTGTATCATTTCTATGACACTTTCTCCCATATTTCGTAATAATACAAAACGTGCTGCCTTTCCTTGAACTTTTTCAATGTACTCTGTCAGTTCTATCTGGTAAGGATCCTACACTGCGCAGCAGTATTCTAAAAGAGGAAAGACAAGCGTAGTATCCTCTTGTAGCGTAGTGTCCTCTTTAGTAGGTTTGTTACATTTTCTAAGTGTCCTGCCAATAAAACGCAGCCTTTCTTTAGCCTTCCTCACAACTGTTTCTATGTGCTCTTTCCAATTTAAGTTGTTCGTAATTGTAATAGCTAGGTATTTAGGTGAATTTGCGGCTTTTAAATTAGACTGATTTATCGTGTAACCGAAGTTTAACCAGTACATTTTAGCACTCATGTGGATGACCTCACACTTTTTGTTCTTTAGGGTCAACTTCCACATTTCGCACTATTCAGATATCTTTTCTAAATCGTTCTGGATTTTGTTTTGATCTTCTGATGACTATTAGTCGATAAACGACAATGTCATCTGCAAATAACCGAAGACGGCTACTCAAATTGTCTCCCAAATCGTTTATATAGGTAAGGAACAGCAAAGGGCCTATAACACTAGCTTGGGGAACGCCTCAAATCACTTCTGTATTACTCGATCACTCTCCGTCAGTTACTACGAACTGTGACCTCTCTGACAAGAAATCGCAAATCCAGTCACACAACTGAGGCGATATTCCATAAGCACGCTATTTCCATACGAGCAGCTCGTGTGGTACAGTGTCAAAAGCTTTCCGGAAATCCAGGAGTACGGAATCGATCTGAAATCCCTTGTCAATAGCACTCAGAGTTCGGGTGAATAAAGAGCTTGTTGCGTTTCACAGGAACGATGTTTTCAAAACCAGTGTTGACTGTGTGTCAATAGACCGTTTCCTTCGAGGTAACTCACAACTTTCGAACTCTATATATTTTCTAAAATCCTGCCGCATATCGACGTTAGCGATATGGGCCTGTAATTTAGTGGATTACTCCTACTTCCTTTCTTGAATATTGGTGTGACCTGTGCAACTTTCCAGTCTTTGGGTACGTATCTTTCGTGGAGCGAACGGTTGTATATGATTGTGAAGTATGGAGCTAAGGCATCAGCATACTCGGAAAGGAAACGAATTGGGATACAGTCTGGACCATAGACTTTCTTTTATGAAGTGATTCGAGTTGCTTCACTGCTTCGAGGATATTTACTTCTACATTACTCATGTTGGCAGCTGTTCTCCATTCGAATTCTGGGATATTTAGTTCGTCTTCTTTTGTGAAGGCATTTCGGAAGGCTGTGTTTAGTAACTCTGCTTTGGCAGCACTGTCTTCGATAGTAACTCCATTGTTATCGCGCAGAGAAGGCATTGATTGTTTCTTGCCGCTAACGTACTTCACATACGACCAGAATCTATTTGAATTTTCTGCCAGGTTTCGAGACAAAGTTTCGTTATGGAAACTGTTATGAGCGTCTCGCATTGAACTCCGCGCTAAATTTCGAGCTCCTGTAAAGGATCGCCAATCTTGGGGATTTTGCGTCGTTTAAATTTGGTACGTTTGTTTAGTTGTTTCTGCAACAGTGTTCTAGTCCGTTTTGTGTACCAAGGAGGATCCACTGCGTTGTTTGTTTGTTTATTTGGTGTAAATCTCTGAATTGCTGCCGAAACTACTTCTTTGAATTTAAGCCACGTCTGGTCTACACTTTATATTATTAATATGGAATGAGTGGAGACTGTCTCTCAGGTAGGCGTCAAGTGAATTTTTATTTGCTTTTTTGAATAGGTATATTTTTCGCTCGTTTTTCGAGAATTTGGCGATTACAGTATTGTCTCACTACGACAACCCTGTGTTCACTAATCCCTATATCGGTTTTGCTGCTCGTTATTAACTCAGGATTATTTGTTGCTAAGAGGTAAACTGTGTTTTCACAACCGTTTACTATTCGTGTGGGCTCATGATCTAACTGCTCGAAATAATTTTCAGAGAATGCGTTTGACAAAATTTCGGATGATATTTTATGCGTACTTCCGGAACTTAACATGTATTTTCGCCAACATATCGAGGGTAAACTAAAGTCACCACCAACTATTATCGTATGAGTCGGGTACGTGTTTGATATCAAACTCAAGTTTTCTTTGAACATTTCAGCAACTGTATCACCTGAACTAGGAGGGCAGTTAAAGGGTCCCATTATTATTTTATTCCGTTTGCCAACAATGACCTCTGCCCATACTAACTCACAGGAATTATCTACTGCAATTTCGCGACAAGTTAAACTACTTCTCACAGCAACAAACACGCCACCGGCAATGGTGTTCAGCCTATCTTCTCGGAACACCGTTAGTTTAAAAAATTGCCCTGAGCACTATAGGACTTAACATCAGAGGTCATCAGTCCCCTAGAACCTAGAACTACTTAAACCTAACCAACGTAAGGATATCACACACATCGATGCCCGAGGCAGGGTTCGTACCTGCACCCGTAGCAGTCTCCCAGCTCGGGACTGAAATACCTAAAACCGTCGGCCACCGGGGCCGGCACACCGTTCGGTTCTTCACAAAAATTTTGGCTCCGCTTATATCCTATTTTTGCCAGCTTTCAGTGCCTATAAAGATTTGAGCATCAGTACTTTCTATTAGCGCTTGGAGCTCTGGTACATTCCCAACACAGCTACAACAATTTACGACTGTTATACCAATGGTTCCTGTATCTACGTTCTTCCTGTGTTCAGCTTGCACCCTTTGTGACTGCAGCCCTTCTTGTGTTTGCCCGAGATCCTCTAATCTAAACAACCGTCCAATCCACGCCACACACCCCTTCCACCCGTGTAGCCGCCTCCTAGGTATAGTGGACACCTGACCTATTCAGTGGAACCCGAATCCCAACCACCCGTTGGCGTAAGTTGAGGAATCTGCATCCTACACGCTCGCAGAACCGTCTGAGCCTCTGATTCAGACCGACCACTCGGCTCTGTACCAGGGGACCGCAATCGGTCCTGTCGACTATGCTGCAAATGGTCAGCTCTGCTTTCATCTTGCAAGCAAGACTGGCAGCCTTTACCACTTCTGTTAGCCGCTCGAAACCAGAGAGAGCCTCTTCTGATCCAAAGTGACACACATCACTGGTACCGACATGAGCAACCACCTGCTGTTGGCTGCACCCTGTGCTCTTCATGGGATCGGGGAGTACCCTTTCCACATCTGGAATGACTCCACCCGGTATGCACACGGAATGCACATTGGTTTTCTTACCCTTCTTGTCAGCAAGGCCCTAACGGGCCCCATAACGCGCGTAACGTTGGAGCTCCCAACTACCAATAATCCCACCCTCTGCGATTCCCCAGATCTTGCAGGCTGAGTGGTTTCCTCTGAAACAGGACAGGAGACAGCATCTGGCTCAGCGACAGCGTCAGCCACAGGCAGTGCCTGGAACCTGTTTGTCAGACAAACCGGCGAGGCCTTGTGTGCTCACGCTTGGGAAGTCATTTGCCGCCAGCTTCGCCCTGAGGCGACCTCTACATTTTGATGTCAGAAGTGTGTGTCACCACTAAATTTCAGTGACAGAGGAAGCTTACCAGCCACCCTCCCTGGAGACGATGTCTCTCGGCTACCTGAGAGTTGCAGTTTCGTCGACAAAAGTGGTTCAAATGGCTCTGAGCACTATGGGACTCAGCTTCTGAGGTCATTTGTCCCCTAGAACTTAGAACTAGTTAAAACTAACTAACCTAAGGACATAATACACATCCTTGCCCGAGGCAGGATTCGAAACTGCGATCGTAGCGGTCTCGCGGTTCCAGACTGCAGCGCCTATCACTGCACGGCCACTTCGGCCTGCTTTCGTCGACAGACAGCATCAGTATGCAGTAGGTGATTGCACTGACTGTTCTTTCTTTTCCCCTGCGAGTGTCACGTCGAGTCAGTCCACCTTTTACCAGCGTTTCAGTTCTGTTCTCATGTGTGACATGTGGCAAGTAAACTCAGACTGGGTTCTGAGGATGTTTAAGTATGAACGTAATTTTTCTCTGCCATCAATGGGAGTGTCTCATTGTCTGGAATGGTATAAGGTGTTAAACATGTGAAGCTTCTTAGGAGGAGAAGATGAGTTTTGTTTAGAAGTCGGAGTTATGTGGTAGTTTACGCAGTTTTCGCCGTTCTGAATGGGGAATGTATTAAATTTTGAGTGATAAACGTGGCTCACTAGTATAAGAACGTAAAGTAGAAGTCATGAGTAGCCGCTCAAGCGGAGAAGTTAAGTTACAGTAAGTGTTAGGATAGGATTAGTTTAAGTGTTGTAAGGTGGCATGATTTTGAGCCATATTACAACCACCACTCCGGAAAGAAGGCCCTTTAATAGTATAAACATCGAGACAGGAAACCATTAACGATACTGACATCGGCTAGGGATCTTAATTTGTAGCAGAATATATGCACGTTGGGCGATAGTGAAGCGGACGGAGACGGGAGGCTGGCAGGTGAACGGAAAAGACACAAGCGAGGTAGGCAGGCCTGAGAGCTGTAGGCAGCATCGAACGTAAGCTCCTGGAAACCCGTGGCGGGTGGACCGCGGCTTAGCGGGAGCCACGTGGCCGAGGACAAGGAGAAGACACAGGGGCTCGCTCTTAAAACGCGTGGCAGCGTGTAGGTGGTTTCCCGAATGGCCGTAGCAGAAGCTTATGGAACAGTCTGGAAACGTCTAGAAGCTTCGGTCGATTGCAAAACTGACATTGGTCGACGCTCGGAAACGAACCCCTTCCAGTAACATGATTGGCCACACACTTTAAAGGGGGGAAGGAAAAAGAACAGGAGCTACGAAAAAGCGTTGCGTCTGTGAAACACTTGTTCCTGGGGCGTCGAGGAGAGAGGTTGGTACTGGCAAGGTGTGCGACCTCGTTACTGGGACAGAGCACTTGTAGCGAGAGCCTGAGGATCGTTTGGCGTTCCACGGCAGCCGTGGAGGTGCCTACGGAAGCTTTTGGGAGGCAGAATTTATGTTATCTCGCTGAGGCGTGAACCTCTGCAGCGATAAGCATTGATCACTGTAGTGGTCGTGCATTCGCAACGGCGGTTAGGGAAATAAATTAAATTGCTGAGCTGGCCGGTGTGGCCGAGCGGTTCTTGGCACTTTAGGCTGGATCCGAGCGACCGCTACGGTCGCAGGTTCGAATCCTGCCTCGGGGATGGAAGTGTCTACTGTCCTTAGGTTAGTTAGGTTTAAGTAGTTCTAAGTTCTAGGGGACTGATGGCTTCAGATGTTAAGTCACATAGTGCTCTAAGCCGTTTGAACCATTTGAACCATAAATTGCTGATCACGTGTCGATTTCGTTCTATACTGAGGCTTCACGGTGCTAGTCGCGAGTGTAGTTCTAAATTTATTTGCAATTGCCATAGCTGATGTCAGTATTCCGCGTTGAATTAACAACCGCGAATATATCACAGGACCGGCGATTACCAAATGTGAATAGGCAGAACTAAAATGTTTCTCGTACTGTGTAATCTTGTGTAGGGTAAATTGCAGAAGAGTAAAGAATTTAACACTACTAAGTGTATCATTTCATTCTTTCGTTTGTCATGTTATAGTCTCCTTATGTGTGTATTTCATGTTTGCAACCAGCTGGTGGAGGCAGTGTTAGTAGGTCTTTTGCCACTTTCAAAAGACCATCAACGTATGGACAATTGACGCATATATACTCCGCATCAAAATTATTTCATAGTCTTTTATTTATCATATGGCAGGAACAATTCTATCGTGAATAATCGCGCAGTACAACGACGATGTTGGTAACTTGATCTGTTGTGTGCTGCATGTTTTTCAAAGTTGTGGATACCAAGAGACATAAATCGTCTAAACAATTCTCTTAGAATGTTACCGCCCGTTTATGGCTCATCTGGAAACTGAATTGCAAACAAATTGCGAGATCTGAGAGTCCAGTCAATGAAACAGGAGACAGTACATGTCGCGCACTGGATGTCCACATGTCTGTAATTGCTGAGTATTCACCTTCTGTCATATGAGCAATTACCTCAGTCGTAATTATATGTCGTAGCCTTTTAACACTCTCTGCCATGTACTGCGACACAGTTGTGGGGTGAGACATAATGGCCTTTGCAGTGTCAATTAACGTCTGAACAAGATCCATAAGACCTTCACCTCTTATAGTTCCATACGACCTAACATCTCGTGCACACATAGCCACGCATTTATCGACAGTTACCTCCTGAGCAGATTTAGGAAGTTGCTCCTCGTCCGCATGAGACCCTTGTTCATTAGACACGCATGGATGGCGAGAAATGGGCGAAGTGTCACTTGACCTTTCGGCATGAGAGTAAATTTCACAGCTCAGCGAACAGCAAACAAAATGAACGCTTTTTCAAACGCCATCCAAAATAGGTATTATAACAGTACAAACTGAATATTTAATATTCGTTTCAAGCTGTGTAGTTCTCTACTCATCACTGACTAATTTTTCTTTTACTGCCCTTTTTCTTGACATGCACTCCATCCTCTGCAGACCACGGTTAGTTTCCGAGCTCATTTTGTGTGTTATGACAAAAATTAAGAATTCCTACCATGCCACTAAACACTGCTCTACTCACCGCTCGTAGCCCGTAGCACGCAACTGCGGTCAGTACTACCAACAGCCCGTAGGCCGCAGCACGCGAGTCCCCGCGCAGGGCACTGGTACAGTGACGTCACGGGCTCGCTCAGTGCGAAGCAGTGAGGGCGCGGCCCGTGTGCTGCTTCTCCAGACGCAACTTTGCTGAGGCCGTGGCGTACAGGTTCTTTCGCAACAGCACTGCTCGGCCCTTGGGGTGACGTCAAGGACTAGTTCGGCCCGAGACTGCTGTAGTCCAGTGCGGCCGCAGCTCCGGGCCGGGCCTCTCAGCACGACTCTGCACCCTACGGCCCGTCGGACCTCGATGCGGCTGCCCGGCAGAACCAGCAGCGCACGTCTGTCATGGCTACGGTCCTGGACGGACCGCACCTCGATGCCGACCTCTGCTACAAAGGGCACAACCAGAGCTGGAACTCAGCCGGTCGTCACAGACCTATTGACATCATACAAGCCAACTGCGACGTCATTTCCACAGTGGCTGCTACAACTCCCAAGGGCAGACATGTCCGTGAACTGACTTAACCTGCCGGCCGGAGTGGCCGTGCGGTTAAAGGCGCTGCAGTCTGGAACCGCAAGACCGCTACGGTCGCTGGTTCGAATCCTGCCTCGGGCGTGGATGCTTGTGATGTCTTTAGGTTAGTTAGGTTTAACTAGTTCTAAGTTCTAGGGGACTAATGACCTCAGAAGTTGAGTCCCATAGTGCTCAGAGCCATTTGAACCACAAGTGCCAATGAAAATGACTTGTCAAGCTGTTTATCTAAAACTTGTCAAATTGTGTATTGTTTTTTCTTGTATACACCAATCTTGTAATTTTATTGTACTGACGACTTGGATGTCTACTCATGTAACAGCCAGTATCGTAGTCAAATATATCGTAGGAAAATGTAAGACAACAGAAAAATTTTCTTTCTTTATATTTATGAAATATCTGTGTACCATAAAGTCCAAAAACGTTAAAACGTATGTAATACTTTCTACGATAATGAAGAACAGAGAATCTTTCACATTTTTTCTGCGATCAGCTAGGAGACGCCTTCCACTTTCCTATCGTCCGTTGTTCTTCAGCTTTCGCTATGTATGCATCTATCTTGTTAGCTCTTAAGAACAATGAATATACGAGGAGGGTTTGAAAAGCCCCTGCAAAAATTAAAACTGCTTACGTATTTGGGGTAAAACTTTTTTATTTTTCAACATAGTCTCCTATTATACTTACAAACTTCGTCCAACGCTGTTCTAATTTCTTGATCCCTTAAAAAAAACAGTAATTGTCCAAGTCTGCAAAATAGGTAATAGTTGCTGCAATCACCTCCTCGTTTGAATAAAATATTTGTGCTCCAGCCATTTCTTCAAATTGGGGAACGAATAGTATAGGGGGCCAAGTCTGGAGAATACGAGGGGGGTGGGGGGGTGGGAGGGTTATGTGAAACGAGCTGGAACCCTATTTCCACTAATTTTACGACCACAACTGCTAAGGTGTGTGCTGTTGCATTGTCGTGATGGAAAAGGACGGTCCAACAATAATGGTGAATAATATGCACCTGTAATAGTTTCACCCTTTTCCAAATAGTCGATGACGATTATCCCTTGCGAATCCCATAAGACAGTCGCCATAACCTTTCTGGCCGAAGGAATGGTCTTCGTCTTTTTTGGTTCAGATTCTCCCTTGGTAACCCATTGTTTAGATTGTTGTTTGGACTCAGGAGTACAGCAATGTATCCATGATTTGTGAAAACTGACAAAACGACGCTCAGAGTCCTGCGGATTCTTCTGAACAGCTGCAAACCATCCTTGCAACACTTCGCGCAATTCTGTATTTGGTCAAGAAGGAGCAATTGCGGAACGCATCTTGCGGATAACTTTCTCATGTCCAAATGTTCATGCAAAATATTATGTACCCGTTCATTCGAGATGCCCGCAGCACTAGCAATCTAACGCACCTTTACTCTTCTGTCATCCATCACCATATCATGGATTCTATCAACGATATCTGGAGTCGTAACCTCCACAGGGTATCCAGAACTTTCAGCATCAAATGGCTCTGAGCACTATGGGACTTAACATCTGAGGTCATGAGTCCCCTAGAACTTAGAACTACTTAAACATAACTAACCTAACGACATCACACACATCCATGGCCGAAGCTGGGTTCGAACCAGCGACCGTAGCGGTCGCGCGGTTCCGGACTGTAGCGCGTAGAGCCACCCGGTGACTGTGGCTGGCTCGTTCAGCATCACTAGTGTCCATATGACCACTCGTAAAATTTTGAGTCAGTTATAAACTGTACTAATCGAAGGTGCCGAGTCACTGTAATTTTTATCAAGCTTCTGTTTAGTCTCCTGAGCCGTTTTGCCTTTCATAAAGTAAAGTTTGACCACCACACGACATTCTTTTTCGTTCACTTTTTGACAATCACTCGACTTCCTTCATTCACACGAATGCCAAACACAATGAAATAGAACATTATGACTGAAACTTGGTGTGCGTTCTTTCCAAAGATGCTACTAACTAAACATGATCTCCTTAGGCGCCGGTGGTGACATTTCTCGGACTTTGCACAGACTTTTCAAACGACACTCGTATTTACGCATATTTAAATTGGTACCTTTCAGATGTATTAAATTAACAAACTAAACATATCTCTTTGTATTAATGTCTTTATCAGCTTTGTATACAGCTATTCGTGAAACAAATGCAAAACTGCTGACGTGGAGCCCCTCTGCCGTTAGTGTGATCCAAATACTGAATATCAATTTATGAGATCTTTTATCGTGCACCAAAGAACCTATGGTCTTTCAGAAACGAAGTACGATAGAAATTAAATCCAGGCATCAACAAGCGCTGCTCAGCTAAATTCAGTTGACATTACTTAACTGATTACCTGCTGGTAAGTGGTAGGTGATCATGCGTATTTTCTTTACATTTTCCGTCTTCCTTCCACCTTCGTAAACAGGCAAGGTAACAGTTACAGCTCACAACTTACGCTCGCTCATCCATCTACCAGACAGGTTGTTGCTATTGTTGGATAAGGACCACTTATACTGTGGTCGCTCCATGTGTGGTTACAGTTTAACGTCATACCAGAGACACATCTGTTTACTAGAACCGCTACATCATTTCGCTGATTGGAAACTAGTGTGAGATAAATACCTTTTCTCATACGAGAATGAGTACCGCCGTTAATCTAGAGCAATATGGAAACGTCTTTTCCCATGTCAACAGCCGAGAGTGCAGAATCACACGGGTTCAACCTTACTCGTGAGTTCTCCCAGTAAAGAACTTGCAAAATTCTGGACCATACGCCTACCTCTCCCTCCCGCCCACTTCCTCAATGTTGTTGATGTGGCCCTCAGTCTGAAGACTGGTATGATACAGCTGCGCAAACTAGCCCATTCTGTGCAAGCCTCTTCAGCGCTGCAGAGATAATGCAATGTGCATCAGTTTCAACCTGCTAACTGTATTCAAGACTTGGTCTCCCTCTACAATTTTAACACCCCCACACCCTCCCCAACACCCACATATACACACTTCTCTCCATTACCAAACTGACAGCAGAAAGGCGATGGTAAGACAGTAACTACACATCCAATCAACATACTTCTTATGGTCTACATGGTTACAAGCTGTGATTAGCAAAGCAAGAACGCTCTGTCCCAACATAAATCACCATTATTTTCAGTCAAAGGTGTCTCAGTCTGGTAGCTACTATTTACGAGGAGAGGAGTATGCCGCTCCAGAAGGCGACATGAGGCTACAAGCAGCCACCATGGGATTTGGCCTCCACTAACTGTGGGCCCCTGCTGCTGGTTTTAAGGTCAGTGCTGTGAGTTTAGCATCTTCCAGCGTGTGGGCCAACTACCAAGTGCAATCAGCCTTCAGCCACAGAAGGCAGTCGTTTTAGATCGTGGCCACCTTTTCCATCAGTTCCTTAACACCCGCTGTCTTCAGCACACACTATGGAGGACGTTGCACCACAGAATGTTCTGGTTTGTTCTTCAGTAAAATGTATGACTAACAGTGAAGTTTTTATAAGCAGCTATCTATCAGCATCCCGACAACAATCCACCACCTCAACTCAGACCTCCACGTGTAGAGGTCATCCATCCTGGACCTCCACATTTTGAAATCAGAAGTGTGTGTCACGTCTAAATTTCAGTGACAGGAGAACCTTACCAGCCACACTCCCTGGAGACGATGACTCCCGACTAACTCAGAGTTGAAGTTTCGTCGACACACTGCATCAGTATGCAGTGGGTGAGTACACTGCCTTTTCTATTTTTCCCCATTTGCGAGTGTTACGTCGAGTCAGTGCACCTTTTAGCAGCTTTTCAATTCTGTTTTCATGTGTGACTGTGTTCTGAGGATGTGAAAATATGAAGGTTATTTTTGCCTATCACCAATGAGTGTGGCTCATTGTCTGGAAGTGTATACGGTGTTAACCATGCGTAGCGTATTAGGAGGGGATGATGGGTTTTGTGGAGAAGTCGTAGTTTTGTGGTAGCAAAGTATTTCATTTTGAGCAAAAAATGTGGCTCACTGCGTTTAAGCACGTAAAGTAGTAGTCATGAGTAGCCACTCAAGAGAAGTTAAGTTATGGTAATTGTTTGGATACAATTAGATTAAGTAACCTTGTCGTCATACTGTTTTGTTCTCCTCGTTCATTGTTTGCATAATTAGTGAGGTATACCCTGGCGGAGAGGTTGCGAATTTCTGCAGCATGGACCAGATGTGCACGGATGCGCATGGGCTGATGATTTTTGTGTCTTGCAGAGTGCAACTGCCGACAGTAAGTTTGTTGTAGATACTTAGGTGGTGACACAGAAAGCTTTCAATTCGGCACCATCTGTGACGGCACTGCCTCCTCAGAAGGTGGGAGGAGAAGAAAGAGGAAATCTGTTTGTAATTTTCTCCTGTCTATAATCACATTGAGACGTTATATGAATTCCGTCCCTGTGGCTAGGAGTTCGCTTTTCTTGTCTATAGAATACAGATAGGAGAAGATAGTATTAGATTATACTAGTCAGAGGACCGCATTCATCAAAAAATGGCTCTGAGCACTATGGGACTTAACATCTGAGGTCATCACTCCCCTAGAACGTAGAACTACTTAAACCTAACTAACCTAAGGACATCACACACATCCATGCTCCAGACAGGATTCGAACCTGCGACCGTAGCAGTCGCGCGATCCCGTACTGAAGCGCCTAGAAGCGCACTGCCACCGCGGCCGGCGGACCGCATTATGCCGTCCTAGTGTTTAATGAGTTTTTTATTTTGTGGCTGCAGTTCTACCATCGTCGCAGACGTGTACGAGAACCATCACTCCGACGCACGGGATGCAGTTCATTCGGTGATATTACTAATAGCTTCGGCTTTTAGGGCTATAAAGCTAAACAGCTGTGATCAGGTATGTTTCAGTTCCACTGAGGTTGCCCACCACTGTAGATCATCTTTGAAAATACTGTCTTCTAGTGTTTGGGACGTAGATGATATCAGACATCTGGCGTTATTTATATTAGTTCGCGTAGCCATAAAAAGGTGCCGATTTGGGCAGTTGATCAATAATATTAGTCTGGAAATTCATTTGCATCTCTTTATGTCCATTTCAAATCGACATATAAACATTTGTAATGTATAAAGAAGTTTTAATCTACAGTAAATGTATAAGCAGAAAAAACATTAACATTTAATAGTTACTAGTTCCCTTAATCATTCATTTATTTTTATGTTGTAATTTATATGTTAAGGAGCAAGAAGGTGGAAATAATATCACCGTTGACAGATCCTAAGATCTGCTTCAGCGGGTAGGCAGACAGGATCAAATTTTTAATTTCACGTTCTGTATTTTCCATTGCGGACATTCATTTTTGCACCCGCCTGGAGCAGCATCTTGGAAACCATACAAATAACTTCAAGAAATACTTCCTAACACTGAAATTTATATTCGATGTTAGCAAATACCTCTTTTTCATTAATACTCTTGTTGCTATAGTCAGTCTTCATTTTATATCCTCCCTACTTTGGCCATCGTCAGTTATTTTGCTGCCCAATAGTTCATTTAGTGTCTCATTTCGTAATCAGATTCCCTTAACACTACCTGATTTAACCCTCGCAATGCCTAGGAAGAGGGAAGGAGTATTTTATGCCTGCCTATTCACAATACTGTAATATAGTCATGTACATATTATTTTAAAATTTTGAAAAATATATAGTTGTGATTTTTAATGATTTCTTCTACCAGTTTCAGTAGTTGTTTTAAATTTTGAAGTAAAACTTAACGCCAAAGTTTAGGTCTTCTCAGTGGATGTGAATTTTCATAACAGGAGTTATATTCATATTTTCTGTTTTAGGGCCATTATTACACATAAATACATCTTAAAAAAGTATGTTGTGCATAAAAGACAACGAAAATTAACGAAATCCGTATATCATTGTGTTGGTCATATATTACGCCTCCCTTTTGTAGTACATGTTATAGAAAATCGGTTGGTACTGCTAGGTTTAATTCGAATACGTTACAATACCTTTCATTTAGTTCTATTGAGTGTTATCTTAAACTCCCTTTTCAGGGGACTATCTATTCCATTCAACTGTTATTCCAAGCTATGTGAGGTTTCTGACAGAATTGCAGTGTCACTGGTAAACTTCAAAATGATTATTGCTTCTCCCTGATATTTAATTCTGTTTAAAAATTTATCCTTGTATGCTTTACTGCTTGTTCAGTGTAGATGTTGAATGACATCGAGTGTAGGCTACCCGAATGTCTCATTCACCCACTAGAAATCCAGCAGATGGAGTAGCAGAATGTATGTGCTTCAACACGATTTGTTCTTTGAAGGGGTGCGGCTGTGAAATACATGTCCAATCTCATTACTCCTCTATTCTCTTTACCTGAGGACAGCAAAATTCATGTTTCAGTGCATATACGGCAAACATTGAGACATTGACATAGGACAACATGGATTCCCAAGGATTCACATGTTACCAGTTGTGGAGGAACATGTAGGAATCGGCGTCTCTCCTATTTCCGAACATAACAAAACGTTATTTTTCAAACTTCCGGAAGGGAAAACTACATTGAGATAACTATTTCTAGATCGAAAGGTAAGCCAGTTTCGTTCGATCCCACTAGCGAGAACAAAGAGAAAGGACGGTTGGAGATGCAGTAAATAGAAAAGTCTGTAGGGTGTATTGTGGGATTGGAGAAGTATGAGGAAGGAAAAGTGTTGTATCGTATTCATGACTTTACGCCTCTTATCTTCAGATATCATTTTTAAATGACGAATGGTGGCCAAACGAAAGTTGCTATTTCACAGTATCTCTGGACAAATAGCTATTAATCTAAGAATAATTTGAGGCGTTAATGTAAAAGTCCGATTTCGGAAGTTTCTCTGTCCTAGGGTGCCTGAGTCAAATGTTTTAACATTGTCATTGTCCATGCCAACAGAAGGTGCAGTACAGGTCATTTCGCAAGTTCTAGTTCCTTGGACGCCGCTTTGAAGAGCTACAAAACCCCTAGCGTTTTAAAAGCTATAAAATAAACGATTGCCTATAAGAATTACAGTAATAGAATAGCATACATACCGTGAAATATTCTTTCATCAGCATGATATCAGTTCCACCATTTCGAGTTGTTTCTCCCTTCTCAAAGAGCTTTTCGCACAAAGACATTTTAAATTTGTCAGCTGCTTATTCCAGCCACTATCGTTAGACGGGCTCAGTTATCTATGAAGGGCATTAAGAAGACCACTTTTCTTTACATAAGTGACGCGTTCTTTCGTCACAGTCAAAAGACCATGAACGTATGGGCAATTGACGAACATTTACTCCGCATTAAATTTATTTCGTAGCCCTGCATTTAGCATATGGCAGGAACAATTCAAACCTAAATAATCATGCAGTGCAATGACAACGACAACCTTGATGAGTCGTGGGCTGCATGTCTTTCAAAGTAGAGTGTTGCATACCAGGAGACATTTGTCATCTAAACAATTCCCTTAGAATGTTACCTCCCGTTTTTGGCTCATCTAAAAACTGAGTTGTAAATAAAATGCGCGATCTGAGAGTCTAGAGAAAGAAACAGGGGACAGTACGTGTCAGATTATTGTCTTTTTTTTTCTCTCGCTGAATGTCCACATGTCTGTAGTTGCTGAGTATTCACCTCCTGTTATATGAGTAATTACCTAAGGCATAAATATATGTCGTAGGCTTTAAACACTTTCTGCCATGTACCGCGACCGAGTTGTGGGATGAGACATAATGGCCTTTGCAGTGTCGATTAACGTCTGAACAAGATCCATAAGAACTTCACCTCTTATAGTTCTGCACGACGTTACGTCTCGTGCACACATAGCCACTCATTAATCGACAGTTATCTCTTCAGCGGGTTGAGAAGTCGTTTCTCATCCACATAAGATCCCTGTTTATTAGACACACATGGATGGCGAGGAATGTGCAAAGTGCCACTTGACCCTTCAGCATGAGAGTAAATTGCACTGCACAGCGAACAGCAAACAAAATGAACCCTTCTATTAACACCATCTATGACACGTTTCACCACAGTCCAAACTGAACCTTTAAAATTAGCTTCAGGCTGTGTGGTTTTCCACTCAGCACTCAGTTTTTCTTTCACTTCCCCTTATATTGACATGTGTACCTTCTTCTGCAGACCACGTTTAGGTTCCGCACTCAGTTTGTGTGTTACGAAAAACACGAAGAAATCGCACCACTCCATTAAACTCTGGTAGTCAAAGGCGCTGTAGTCATGGACTGTGCAGCTGGTCCCGGTGGAGATTCGAGTCCTCCCTCGGGCAAGGGTTGTCTGTGTTTCTCCTTAGGATAATTTAGGTTAGGTAGTGTATAAGTTTAGGGTATGATGACCTTAGCAGTTAAGTCCCATAAGATTTCATATACATATGAATATTTGAACTAAACTCTGCTCTACTAACCGCTCGCAGCCCGTAGCTCACAACTGCGGTCAGTGCTACCAACAGCCTGTAGGCCACAGCACGCCAACGCTTGCGCACGGCACTATGTAGGGACGTCACAGGCTCGCTCAGTGCAGAGCAGTGAGGCCGCGGCCCGTGCGCTGCGTCTCCATACGCGACGCTCCTTAGCCCATGCATACAAGTTGTTTCGCAACAGCACTGCTCGGCCCTTGGGGTGACGTCATGGACTCGGTCGGCCTGAGACTGCTGTAGCCCAGTGCAGCCACAAGACTCTGCAGCGTGCAGCCTGTCGGGCCTCCACGTGGCTGCCCCGGCTGAACCGGCAGCGCAAGGCAGGCTCGCACGGCTGTCATTGCTATGCTCCAGGATGGGCAGCGCCTCGATTCCCACCTCTGCTGCAAACTGCACAACCAGAGCTCGCTCTCAGCCGGTTGTCACCGTCCGATTGACATCATACAAGCCAACTGCGGCGTTAATCCAGCAGTGGCTGCATCAATTCACATGGGCAGACACGCCCCTGAAGTGTCTTAACTTTGTTGTACACGACTTGAATAACTCCTCATGTAACAGCCAGTATCGTAGTCAAATATATCGTAGGAAAATGTAAGACACCAAGAAAATTTTTCTTTCTTTATGTTTATGAAATGTGTGTGTACCTGAAAGTAAACAAATGTTAATCAGTACTTGTAATACAGGCCGATAATGAAGAACAGACAAGTCTACACATTTTTCCTGCGACCAGCTAAGAGATGCCTTCCTGTTTCGTATCGTCCTTTCCTCTTCAGCTTTCGCTATGTACGCATCTATCCTGTTAGCTCTTAAGAACCTTGAATATACGAGGGGCGTTTGAAAAGTCCGTGCAAAAATAGAAACTGCTTACACGTTTGGGGTATACCGTTTCTATTTTTGAACATAATCTCCATTTAGACTTATACACTTCGTCCAATGCTGTCCTAATTTCTTGATGCCTTCCAAATAACAGGAATTGTCCAAGTCTGCAAAATAGCCAATAGTTGCTACAATCATCTCCTCGTTTGAATAAAACTTTTTTTCCCAAATTGGGGAACAAATAGTATCCCGAGGGAGCCAGGTCTGCAGAATAGGGGGGTGGGAGACTTGAAACGGGTTGTAATCCTATTTCGATTAATTTTACAACCACAACTGCTAGGGTGTGTGCTGGTGCATTGTCGTGTTCGAAAAGGACGGTCCAATAACGATGAATAATATTCACATAGTTATACCATTTTCCAGATAGTCGATGAGGATTATTCATTGCGAAACCCAAAAGACAGTCGCCATAACCTTTCCGGCTGAAGGAATTGTCTTCGGCATTTTTGGTGCAGATTCTCCCTTGGTACCCGATTGTTTAGATTGTTGTTTGGTCTCCGGAGTATAGTAATGTATCCATGTTTCATAAACAGTGACGAAACGACGCTTGAAGTCCTGCGGATTATTCTGAACAGCTTCAAACCATCCTTGCAACACTTCGCACAATTCCGTTTTTGGTCAAGCGTGAGCAATCGCAGAACGCATCTTGCGGATAGCTTTCTCATGTCCAAATTTTCATGCAAAATATTATCTAACCGTTCATTCGGGATGCCCTCAGATGTAGCAGTCTCACTCACCTTAACTCTTCCGTCATCCATCACCATATCATGGATTTTTTGAGTGATTTCTAGTGGTATCCTCCACAGGGCGTCCAGAACGTTCTACACCACTTGTGCCCATATGGCCACTCCTAAAATTTTGAAATCACTTATAAACTGTTCTAAGCGAAAGAGAAGTGTCATCAAGCTTCTCTTTAGTCTCCTGAGACGTTTTGCCTTCATAAAGTAATGTTAAATCACCACACGCAATTCTTTTTCTTCCATTTTTTTGACAATCACTCGGCTGCCTTGATTCATACGAATGCCAGACACAAAGAAGTAGACCAATATGACTGAAAATTGGTGTGCGTTCTTTCCAAAAATGCTAATAACTAAACCTGACCTCGATAGGCGCCGGTGGTGGCATATCTCGGACTTTGCACAGACCATTCAAACGCCCCTCGTATTTAAGTATTTTAAAATTAATCCCTTTTAGATGTATTAATTTAACAAATTAAATATATCTCTTTGAATTAATGTCTTTATCAGCTTTGTATACAGCTACTCGTGAAAGAAATGCAAAACTGCTGACATGGAGCCCGTCCGCCATTGGTGTGATCCAAATATTGATTAGCAATTTCTCAGATCTTTTATGGTGCACCAAAGAACCTACAGACTTTTAGAAACGAAGTACGATACTCAATTAACTATGCAGCATAATTTGCCTGACTAATCGCGTTATGCACTTGCCTTATGAAAATTATATTGGAGCCACATCTGTAACTTTGCGGCCGGCCGTTTGTGGCCGAGCGGTTCTAGGCCCTTCAGTCTGGAACTGCGCGACCACTACGGTAGCAGGTTCGAATCCTGCCTCGGTCACGGATGTGTGTGATGTCCTTAGGTTAGTTAGGTTTAATTAGTTATAAGTTCTTGTGGACTGATGACCTGAGATGTTAAGTCCCATAGTGCTCAGAGCCATTTTTGTAACTTTCCGTTACTCTCGAACTCAAACCTGGAGTTACATAAAATCACAACAGGAATCAACAAGCACTGCTCAGTTAATTTCAATTGACAATACTAAGCTCCCTATTTGCCGGTAAATGGTAGGTGATCACTACTATTTTCTTTACATTCTCTATCTTCCTTCCACCTTCCCAAGCAGGCAAGGTAGCAGTTACAGCTCGCAACTTCCACTCGCTCATCCACCTACCAGAGAGGTTGTTGCTATTGTTGGATAGGGACCACATACACTGTACGGTAGCATGGAGAGCTGCATCAAACCAGTCTCAGGACTGAAGACCACAACAACAACAACAACACTGTATGGTTGCAGTTTAACGTCATACTAGAGATACTTCTGTTTACAACAACAGAATAATACAAGAACCGCTACATCAGTTGGTTGCATCGGCCAACAGCGTGAGATAAATACCTTTTTTCATACAAGAATAAGCAACGCCGTTAATTTAGAGCAATACAGAAACGTCTTTTGCCATGTCAACTGCCGAGGGCTCTGAATCCTACGGGATTTACCTTACTCATGACTTCTCCCTGTAAAGAACTTGCAAAGTTTTGGACCTGAAGCCTACCTCTCCCTCCCGCCCCCTTCCTCAATGTTGTTGTTGTGGTCTGCTTTGATGCAGCTGCCCAAGCTGGTCTACTCTGTGAATGCCTCTTCAGCGCTGCACAGCTAATGCAATGTGGTTCAAATGGTTCAAGTGGCCCTGAGCACTATGGGACTTAACATCTGTGGTCATCAGTCCCCTAGAACTTAGAACTACTTAAACCTAACTAACCTAAGGACATCACACACATCCATGCCCGAGGCAGGATTCGAACCTGCGACCGTAGCAGTCGCGCGGTTCCGGACTGAGCGCCTAGAACCGCAAGACCACCGCAGCCGGCTAATGCAATGTGCATCAGTTTGAACCTGCTAACTGTATTCAAGACTTTGTCTCCTTCTACAGTTTTAACACCCCCCTCCCACCTCCACACTACATTTACACACCTCTCTCCATTACCAAACTGACAAGTCCTTAACGCGTCATGATATGAACTATGAAACGAAGTTGTGGCATAGATTTCTTGATTTTCCCAGTTTGACGCAGTATCTTCTTATTAGTTATTGGTTTTGCTGTGTCACCACTATTTTTCGGCACTACTGAGTAAAACTGCGATGTTGCCATGGCTGTTGCAAAAGATCTTGGGATTGGGCCAGCTCAGAGCCGACCAAACACCATTACGTCAGATGCAGCATTGCCGCTGGCAGAATCCCACATTGTGCTCCAGATAAGGGGCTGGCACCGCCATAATGACGACGCAACTGAAAGGGGTTGGTAGGCTAGTAACGAAACATCCAATCAACAGACTTCTCATGGGTACAAGCTGTGATTTGCAAAGCAAGGACGCTCTGTTACAACATGAACTACCATTATTTTTAGTCAAAGGTGTCTCAGACTCGTAGCTACTATTTAAGAGGAGAGTTGTTGCCGCTACACGAGGCGACATGACGCTACAAGAAGCCACCATGTGATTTGGCCTCCACTAACTGCTGGTTTTAAGATCAGTGATGTGAGCTTAGCATCTTTTAGCCTGTAGGACAACTACCAGGTGTAACCAGCCTTCAGCCATAGAAGGATATCGTTTGAGACCATGGCCACCTGTTGCATCAGATCCTTAACACTCCCTGTCTTCTGCACACACTATGGTGGACGTTTTACCACAAAATGTTCCAGTTTGTTTTTCAGTAAAATGTATGACTAACAGCGAAGTTTTTATGAGCAACCTTAGGTCATCATCCCGACAACAATCCACCACCTCAACTAAGACATCCACTTGTAGAGGTCATCCATCCTCGACCTCCACATTGTGATGTCAGAAGTGCGTGTAACGTCTAAATTTCAGTGAGAAGGGAACCTTACCAGCCACCCTCCCTGGAGACGATGACTGTCTACTACCTCAGGGTAGCTGTTTCGTCGACACACAGCACCAGTGTGCCGTGCTGAGTGCACTGACTGTTCTATCTTTTCCCCTGTTAGTATCACGTCCTATCATTGCACCTTTTAGCAGCTTTTCAGTTCTATTTTCATGCGTCAAGTAAACTCTGACAGTGTTCTGAGGATGTGTAAAAATGAGCGTTATTTTTGCCTATCACCAATGGCTGTGGCTCATTGTCTGGAAGTGCATAAGGTGTTAACCATGCGTAACTTCTTAGGAGGGGAAGATCAGTTTTGTCGAGAAGTCGGATTTTTGTGGGAGATTTCGCCGTTTTTAATATGCAATGTATTTCATTTTAAGCAATAAATGTGGCTCACTACGTGTAAGCACGTATAGTAGTACTCATGAGTAGCCGCTCAATGGGAGAAGTTAAGTTACAGTAAGTGTTGGGGTAGAATTAGATTAAGTGTCCTTGTCGTCATACTGTTTTGTTCTCCTCGTTTGTTATTTGCATAATTAGTGAGGTATACCCTGGCTGAAAGGTTGCGTATTTCTGCAGAATGGACCAGATGTGAAGGGAAGTCCATATGCCGTTGATATTTGTGTCTTGCAGAGTGCAACTGCCGACAGTAATTTTATTATAGATACGTAGGACATGACGCAGAAATAAGGCTGACTATATTGCAGATGTTTTGGGTACTGAAATGGTACAGACGCTTATACTATTTCCGAAGACCACAGATTCGGCATCATGTGTGACGGCACTGTCTCCTTAGAAGGTGGGAGGAAAGGAAGAGGAAATGTGTTTGTAAGGTTTATGTTCGTGCCGACAAGGCTTGTGCCAGTGGATCAGGACATTGACGAAAGTGACAACACTTGCAGTGTAATGCGTGATGCAGGAGAAGGATGTTGTGCAATCTCAGAGCTAGGCTTTCTCATCAAGCATCATGCCGAAACTGACTTTCGATGACGCGTGGTGGAACGCAGTGGGATAATGTTCAAGCTCGGGGAAGCTGTCACCAGAGAAATACTGTCGCAGGGTTCGTTTATCATGATAGGACAATGTGGCAAAATCACTAAAGATTAATCTGCATGATATATGGGCACAAGGCACTGGGAAATTGCTTTAGGTGACCGAAGGTGTTGCTAACTTATACGATTCTGGACTTCGCCTCCGGGTAGGGAATCGTCGTTGAGTACGCAGCGTTCAGTGATTGAGAGGACTTCTCCTGTCCATACTCACGTTGAAAAGTTATCTGAATTCCGTCCTTGCGGCTGGGAGTTCGCGTTTCTTGTCTGTAGAATACACAGAGGAGAAGTAATAGATTATACTAGTCAGAGGTCCGCCTTCTGCCATCCTAGTGGTTAATGAGTTTTTTTATTTTGTGGCTGAAGTTCCTCCGTCGTCGCACACGTGCACGACAAACATCAGTGCGACGTACGGAACGCAGTACATTCGGTGATGTTGCAAATTGCTTCGGCTCTTTAGGGCTATAAAGCTGATCAGCTGTGATGGTGTAAGTTTCATTTCCACTGAGGTTGCACACCAGTGTAGATCATCCTTGAAAGTAGTGTCAACTAGTGTTTGGGACGTAGATGATATCAAATGGTTCAAATGGCTCTGAGCACTATTGGACTTAACGTCTGTGGTCATCAGTCCCCTAGAACTTAGAACTACTTAAACGTAACTAACCTAAGGACATCACACACATCCATGCCCGAGGCAGGATTCGAACCTGCGACCGTAGCAGCCTCGCGGTTCCGGACCTAGACCACCGCGGCCGGCAGATGATATCAGTCATCTCGCGTTATTTATATTAGATCACGTAGCCATAAAGACCGGCACATTTGGGCAGTTCAAGAATAATATTAGTGAGGAACTTCATTTGCATCTCTTTATGTCCATGGCACATCGACATATAAACATTTGTAATATATAAAGGGGTGTTAATTCACAATAAATGTAGAAGCAGAAACAACATTTATAATTTAGTGGTCGCTAGTTCCCTTAAACATTCATTTATTTATATGTTGTAATTTATATGTTAAGGGCAGGGAGGAGGAAATAATGTCACCGTTAACAGATCCTAAGACCTGCTTCAGGTGTTAGTCAGACGGGGCTAAATCTTTATTTTCGCGTTCAGTATTTTCCATTGCGCACATAGATTTTTACATCCGCCTGGAGCAGCATCTTAGAAACCATACAAATACCTACAGTAAATACTTCCTAACCTTAAAATTTGTATTCGATGTTAGCAAATCCCTCTTTTTTATTAATACTTTTCTTGTTATAGTCAGTCTTCATTTTATATCCTCTCTACTTCGTTCATCATCAGTTAATTTGCTACCCAATTGTCCTTTTAGTGGTTCATTTCGTAATCAGATTCGTTAACACTTCCTGATTTAACCCTCGCAATACCAAGTGAGAGGGAAGGGGTACTCTTTGCCTAAATTTTGAGAATACTATAAACTAGTACATTATATTTAAAAATAAAAAACAATATGCTTGTGATTTTTAATTATTTCTTCTATCAGATACCGTAATTGGTTTAAATTTTATCAGTAAAACTTAACTCAAAAATTTAGGTCTTGTCAGTGGATGTGAATTTTCAGATCAGGTGTCATATTCATATTTTCAGGTTTACGACACTTCTTACACATAAATATATCTTTAAAAAGTATGTTCTGCGTGAAAGACAACGAAAATTAACGAAATCCGTGTATCTTTGAGTTGGCCATATACTATTCCCCCCCTTCTGTAGCACACGTTATGAAAAATCCGTTGGTACTGCTAGGTTTAATTCGAATACGTTCCATTACCTTTTTATTTCGTTCCATTAAGGGTTATCTCATAATCCCTTTCCAGGGCACTGTCCATCCCATTCAGGCGTTATTCCAAGTTCTTTGCTGTCTCTGACAGAATTGCAGTGTCACCGGTAAACTTCCAAATCTATATTACTTGTCCCTAATATTTAAGTCTGTTTCCAAATTTATCCTTGTATGCCTTACTGCTTGTTTGGTGTAGATGTTGAATGACATCGAGTGTAGGGTACCCAAATGTCTCACTCCCATCTTCCCATTGCCCAACTAGAAATCCAGCAGATGGAGTAGCAGAAGTTATGTGCTTCATCAAGATTTGTTCTTTGATGTGGTGGGGCTGTGAAGTACATGTCCAGCTCCTATACTCCTCTCTTCTTTTTACTGGAGGACTGCAGAATTCATATTTCAGTGCATATACGGCAAAAATTAAACTTTCATTTAGGACAACATGGATTCCCAAGGATCCACATGTTACCAGTCGTGGATGAACATGTAGGAATGAGCGTGTCGTCTATTTCAGAACATTAAATGTTATTTTTGTAACTTCCAGAAGAGCAGAGTACAACGAGACAGCTATTTCTACATCGAAAGGTAAGCCAGTTCCGTTCCAACCCACTAGCGAGAACAAATATACAGACGGTTGGAGATGCAGTAATGGGAAATGTCGTTAGAGTGTATTGTAGAATTGGAGAAGTATGAAGAAGGAAAACTATTGTATCCATTTCATGACTTTACGCCTCTTACCTTCAGAAATCATTATTAAATGACCAATGGTGGCCAGAGGAAAGTTGCTACCTCACATTATCTCCGGACAAATAGCTTTTCATTTAATTAAAATTTGAGGCGTTTATGTAACAGTTCGATTACAGAAACTAATCTCTTCTGGGGCGCCTGACTCAAATGCTTTAACATTGTCATCGTCCATGTCAACAGAAGGTGCAGTGTAGGTGATGTCACCAGTTATAATTCCTTGGACGCCACTTTGAAGAGCTACAAAAACCCTTATGTTTTAAAAGCTATAAAATAAACGATTGCGTATAAGAATTACAGTAATAGAATAGCAAACATACCGTGCAAAGATCCTTCATTTCGGGCTATTTCTCCCTTCTCAGAGAGCTTCTCGCACAAAGACATTCTAACATTATCAGTTGCTTATTCCAGCGACTATCGTTAAACTGGCTCATTTATCTAACAAGATCATTAAGAAGACCACTTTTCTTTACGTAAGTGACGCGTGCTTTCGCCGCAATCAAAGGACCATGAACTTCTGGACAATTGACGCGTATATACTCTGCATTAAAATTGTTTCGTACCCCTGTATTTGACAAATGGCAGGAACAATTCAATCGTTAATATATCGCGCAGTGCAACGACAATCTTGGTATCTTTATCAGTCATGTGCTGCATGTCTTTCAAAGTACTGTGGTGGATACCAAGAGACATAAATCGTCCAAACAATTCTCTTAGAAAGTTACCGCCCGTTTTTGGTTCATCTGAAAACTGAGTTGTAAACAAAACGCGAGATCTGAGAGTGCAGTTAATAAAACAGGTGACAGTACATGTCAGATAATTGTTTCTTCTCGCGCTGGATGTCCACATTTCTGTAGTTGCTGAGTATTCACCTTCCGTTACCTCAGGCATAATTATATGTCCTAGGCTTTTAGCACTGTTTGCCATGTACCTCAACACAGTTGTGGGGTGAGATGTAATGGCCTTTGCAGTGTCAACTAACGTCTGAACGAGATCCATAAGACCTTCATCTCTCATAGTTCCATACGACCTTACATCTCGTGCACACATAGCCATGCATTTATCGACAGTTATCTCCTGGGCAGGTTTAGGAAGTCGTTTCTCCTCCACATAAGACCCTTGTTTATTATAGACAAATGGATTGGGAGAAATGTGCAAAGTGCCATTTGGCCCTTCAGCATGAGAGTAAATTCCATCGAACTGCGAACAGCAAACAAAATGAACGCCATTCCTAACGCCATCCACAATAGGCTTTAACACGGTCCTAACCGAACTTTTAAGATTGCCTTCAGGCTGTGTGGTTCTCTGCTCACCACTTGTTAGTTTTCCTTTTACATCCCTTTTTCTTGATGTGCTCCTTCTTCTGGAAACCATATTAGTTTCCTCGCTCATTTTGTGCCTTACGACAAAAATGAAGAAATCCCACCACTCCACTAAACACTGCTCTATTCAGCGCTCGTAGTCTGTAGCTTGCAACTGTGGTCAGTACTACCAACAGCCTGTAGGCCGCAGCACGCCAGTGCTTGCTCACGTCACTGGTGCAGTGACCTCACGGGCTCGTTCATTGTTGAGCAGTGAGGCCGCAGCGCGTGGGCTGTGTCTCCATGCACAAGTCTACTGAGCCCATGGCATACAGGTGCTTTCGTATTAGCACTGCTCGCCCTTTGGGTGACGTCAGAGACTCGCTCGGCCGAGACTGCTGCAGTCCAGTGCAGCTCGCGGACAAGGCCTCTGTGCACGACTCTACATCGTGTGGCCCGTCGGACTTCGATACAGCTCCCCCGGTTGAACCGCCAGCGCGAGGCAAGTCACGCACGGATGACATGGCTGCGCTCCTGGACGTGCCGCGCCTCGATGCCCACCTCAGGTGCAACTTGCACAACCAGAGCTCGCTCTCAGTCTGTTGTCAACGACCGACTGACACCATGCAAGCCAACTGCGATGTCACCCCAGCAATGGCTGCATCAATTCCCACTGGCAGACCCGTCCCTTCACTGACTTACCCTCTTATCCACAGAACAATGATACCTCTCAATTTTTAAGTTACTGTATGTTGTACAAATATCTCCCGTGCCAATGTCTATTTAAAACATGTCAAATTGTATATTGTTTTTTCTTGTGTGCACTAATCTTTTTAGTTTTGTTGTACTTACGATATGAATGACTACTTTTGTAACGGCCAGTGTCGTAATCAATTGTATCGTAGGAAAGTGTAAGACAACAAGAAAATTTTTCTTTCTTTATGTTTATGAAATGTGTGTGTAGTAGAGAGTCCACAAATGTTAATCAGTACATGTAATACTTTCTATAATAATAAAGAACAGAGTAGCCTTCACAATTTTTCTTCAATCATCTCAGAGATGCCTTCCTGTTTCGTATCGTCCTTTCTTCTTTAGCTTTTGCTATGTAAGCATCTATCTTGTTAGCTCGTAAGATCCATGGATATATTTAAGTCTATTTAAATCAATACCTTTCAGATGTATTAATTTAAAAACTAACCATATCTCTTTGTGTTAATGCCTTTATCAGCTTTGTGTACAGCTATTCGTGAAAGAAATGCAAAACTGCTGGCATGGAGTCAGTATGCCATTGATGTGATCCAAATATTAATACTGATTAACGATTTATCAGATCTTTTATGGTGTACCTACGAACCTGCAGTTTTTCAGAAACGATGTCCGATACTCAATTAACTATACAGCGTAATGCGAGGGACCAATTGCGTTATGAAATTGCCTTATGAAAGTTATATTGGAGCCAAATCTGTAACTTTGCGTTTCTCTCGAACACCAACCTGGAGTAATAAGAAATCACAACAGGAATCAAATAGCACTGCTCGGTTAATTTCAATTGACATTACTGAGCTGACTACCTGCTGGTAAGTGGTAGGTGATCACGACTATTTTCTTTACATTCTCTATCTTCCTTTCACTTTCGCAAGCAGGCAAGTAAACCGTTACAGCTCACAACTTCCACTCGCTCATCCACCTTCCAGAGAGGTTGCTGCTATTGTTGCTTATACAGTGGCCACTCCACGTGTGGTTACAGTTTAACGTCATACCAGAGACATTTCTGTTTACAACAACAAAAGAATACAATAACTGCTACCTCAGTTCGTTACATTGGCCAATAGTGTGAGATACAGGGTGTTTCAAAAATGACCGGTATATTTGAAACGGCAATAAAAACTAAACGAGCAGCGATAGAAATACACCGTTTGTTGCAATATGCTTGGGACAACAGTACATTTTCAGGCAGACAAACTTTCGAAATTACAGTAGTTACAATTTTCAACAACAGATGGCGCTGCAAGTGATGTGAACGATATAGAAGACAACGCAGTCTGTGGGTGCGCTATTCTGTACGTCGTCTTTCTGCTGTAAGCGTGTGCTGTTCACAACGTGCAAGTGTGCTGTGGACAACATGGTTTATTCCTTAGAACAGAGGATTTTTCTGGTGTTGGAATCCCACAGCCTAGAACACAGTGTTGTTGCAACAAGACGAAGTTTTCAACGGAGGTTTAATGTAACCAAAGGACCGAAAAGCGATACAATAAAGGATCTGTTTGAAAAATTTCAACGGACTGAGAACGTGACGGATGAACGTGCTGGAAAGGTAGGGCGACCGCGTACGGCAACCACAGAGGGCAACGCGCAGGTAGTGCAGCAGGTGATCCTACAGCGGCCTCGGGTTTCCGTTCGCCGTGTTGCAGCTGCGGTCCAAATGACGCCAACGTCCACGTATCGTCTCATGCGCCAGAGTTTACACCTCTATCCATACAAAATTCAAATGCGGCAACCCCTCAGCGCCGCTACCATTGCTGCACGAGAGACTTTCGCTAACGATATAGTGCACAGGATTGATGACGGCGATATGCATGTGGGCAGCATTTGGTTTACTGACGAAGCTTATTTTTACCTTGACGGCTTCGTCAAAAAACAGAACTGGCGCATATGGGGAACCGAAAAGCTCCATCTTGCAGTCCCATCGTCCCTGCATCCTCAAAAAGTACTGGTCTGGGACGCCATTTCTTCCAAAGGAATCATTGGCCCATTTTTCAGATCCGAAACGATTACTGCATCTCGCTATCTGGACATTCTTCATGAATTTGTGGCGGTACAAACTGCCTTAGACGACACTGCGAACACCTCGGGGTGTATGCAAGATGGTGCCCGGCCACATCGCAGGGCCGACGTCTTTAATTTCCTGAATGAATATTTCGATGATCGTGTGGTTGCTTTGGGCTATCCGAAACATACAGGAGGCGGCGTGGATTGGCCTCCCTATTCGCCTGACATGAACCCCTGTGACTTCTTTCTGTGGGAACACGTGAAAGACCAGGTGTACCGCCAGAATCCAGAAACAATTGAACAGCTGAAGCAGTACATCTCATCTGCATGTGAAGCCATTCTGCCAGACACGTTGTCAAAGGTTTCGGGTAATTTCATTCAGAGACCACGCCATATTATTGCTACGCATGGTGGATATGTGGAAAATATTGTACTATAGAGATTCCCAGACCGCAGCGCCATCTGTTGTTGACAATTTTAACTACTGTAATTTCGAAAGTTTGTCTGCCTGAAAATGTACTGTTGCCCCAAGCATATTGCAACAAACGGTGTATTTCTATCGCTGCTCGTTTAGTTTGAATTGCCGTTTCAAATATACCCGTCATTTTTGAAACACCATGTAAATGGCTTTTCTCATAGGAGAATGAGCAGCGCCGTTAATTTAGAGCTATATAGAAACATCTTTTGTCATGTCAACAGCCGAGGGTGCTGAATCACACGAGACCTACCTTACTCATGGGTTTTCACAGTAAAGAACTTGAAAATTGTGGACCAGAAGCCTACTTCTCCCTCCCGTCCCCTTCCCTAGTGTTGTTATTGTGGTGTTCAGTCTGAAGACTGATGCCGCTGCCCAAGCTAGTCTATTCTTTAAAAGCCACTTGAGCGCTGCACAGCTAATGCAATGTGCATCAGTTTGAACCTGCTACCTGTATTTGAGACTTTGTCTCCCTCTACAATTTTAACACCCCTCTCCCTCTCCAACATCCACATATTCATACTTCTCTTCATTAGCAAATTGACAATTCCTTGGTGCCTCAGGATATGACCTATGAAACGATGTCGTGCCATAAGTTTCTTGTTTTCCCCAGTTCGACTCAATATCTTCTTATCAGTTATTCGATCTGCAGCGCCACCACTAATTTTCGGCGCTACTGATTAAAATTGTGATTGTGGTAGCGATAGCTACGATGCCACGGAGTAGGTGGAAGTCCCTAAGTGGGCACTACGACAGACACCGATGACAGCACACTCTAGTCGGTGCTCTGGAGGTCTACTAGCTCCACAACAGATTCTGCCTATTTTGATCAAGAACAGATGGCCAGGAAGCTTCGCTTGCTATTGAGATATGTACTTCTTATGATGGGTCTAAGGCTTCCCACCTTTGTACAAAGTTATGTATTGTAGTGTCGCGGAATAGTAAAGAGTTGGAACGTGGAAAATAGTCAAAGTTTCGTTGCCTATGCCAAGAGCCAGAGGTAAGAGAATTGCACATATATCGGAATGTGTTGTCGCTCAGGGGCAGTGGCCAGTTACACACAACAGGCGAGAGAGAATTGCTTAGCATGCGGGTTTGTGTTAGACGGAGATTTTTTTAGAGTGCAAGACAGAGGTATAGTGTCAGGTGTACTGTATTTCACAACTTTGCGTAAGTCTGCCGTAACAACACATAACGCCGGCCAGAGTGGCCGAGCGGTTCTAGGCGCTACAGTCTGGAACCGCGCGACCGCTATGGTCGCAGGTTCGAATCCTGCCTCGGGCATGGATGTGTGTGGTGTCCTTAGGTTAGTTAGGTTTAAGTAGTTCCAAGCTCTAGGGGACTGATGACACAGCAGTTAAGTCCCATAGTGCTCAGAGCCATTTGAGCCACAACACGTAACTCCGTCGCAAGAACACCTAAGGGACGAGTACGACAGATGAATCAGCAGTATAAGTGGAACGAATGCATTCATTACAAACGAGCATGATGTCAGGACGTCGCTCGTGCATCCTATAAATTCACCAGCTTTGATAGCAACAAGGCACTCGCAGTTAGACTTGCAGTTATATGTTACTGTGTCGTTGCTTAGTGCTCAGCTCAGTGATCGACATGTTAATCTTTATTAAGGAGATGTTGCAGTAAGGGCGGTCCATCCAGCAGCAGACGTGAGGGGACAGTACCAGCTCTGGTCCTCTCTGCTGCCACTGTCAATCATTTACCCAGGATTAGCAGCCATCGCGGTAGACTTGCTCGCCGCCAATGCTGATCACATCAGTGAACCATCGCCGAAATCGTGCGGGGTCTAGGTCCTGTGCATCTGCTGTCACAACTGCGTGACCCGACGATGCTGGGGGACTGCAGCCCGTTCTACCCGTCCACCGCGGACGAGCCACCAGGTGGAGCAGGGAAGAAGACGGGGTGGGAGAGAGTACACTCTGCACTTCGAGGACGCCTCTCATGCCGACAGCGCCAGGACTCCAACCCGGAGCCCCCTACGTGCACCAGCTTGCTGTCCACAGCCGAGCCGGTCAGCCAGCTGGGCGCCACCAGCCACGCGCGGCCGAAGTACGAAGTAGGGACATTCCTTCGCAACGTTGCAGCATGCGGCGCTGTGCTAGCAAGACTGTGCGGCCCGGAGCTGGTGACATTGCTACGAGTCAGCGAGGACTCGGGAAGGTCGTTGATATCACCAAGCCACATTGTACTCGGCAGGAATAAAGGTGTTATCAATTAATAATGTTTCTTTGGCGTTTGTGACGCGTCCACAGTCATTTCCTAGTATCCTGTCAACTGGAGGGGTCACCGCTCGGCCATCCACTCCAACGTAGGCGACCGGGACCACTGGGGCACCTACAGATTTGGTGTCGCGTCCACTGCCTACAGATTTGGTGTCAAAAGTCCTTGCACCCACCGCCTACAGATTTGGTGTAGTGGTAAGAGCACAAGGCGATTTTTGTTAATAACTATGGATGCACGTTCTTTGTTGGGAGTGCACTTTGTGAGACCTGCGGAAACAGCAGATTTATCTGAGTTTAAGGGCAACAGTTGGGAAACGTACTTGGTACCAGTCAGATGTACTGTGTGTAATTTAACGGGGCATGTGGAGCCATGCACGAAGTCTGTACCAGTAGAATGTTCAATTCGTAAACGGTTTGGTCACACAGCGCACAATTGTAGACAGTGTTGCAGGGCAATAACAAGGCGGAAGGATTAATTTAGTTTAGTTGTGCATTGTGAGTCTTGTTTGTCTTCTTGTGTGTAGTGCTCAACTGTGACAAAGGAGTTGAGTAGCTGGTGTTGTTATTGTTCTGAGGAGTAAATTCAGTATAGAGTAAGTTGTTGGTAATTTGCACAAATCATACCGGAAACAAGATCCGTTAGTACTGATGCGAGTATAGCTGCTTTGACGGAGCAAGTCTCAAAATTCTTAGAAGAGAATGCGCAGCATAAGTTACGTCATGTAGAATTAATGACGTATATTGAGACCTTGCGTTAGGCGCAAGAGTCGCAAACGGGTTCAAGTGAGTGCAAGTCAGTAGCAATGTCCAACCTTGCAATATATCCTTCAGTAGCTAACCTGATCACGCCTTTCTCGGGTAAAACAACAGAGGATGTCACAGCGTTCATTAATGATGTTTTGGCAACAGCTGCAATGAGCAATTGGTTGGACGTAACTACGTTACGTATATCAAATTTGCGACTTGCATGGGAAGCCAAGACGTTCGTGATGTACCATGAGACGCTTAGTAAGGCGAGCACGTTTGAAGAATTGGCAGATGGGTTACGACGAAGATATCGTAAGCAGAATAGTGCAAGATTTTTTAGGGAGACGTTAGGTAATTTGACACAGAAGGTCAATGAGACAATGGAGTATTTTTCAGATAGGATACGGAAAATTAATTCGCAGACCTATGAATTATCGGGTAATCCTGATGCGGATCATGTATTACTATGAGAGGCAGAAAACAGAGCCCTCGATGTATTCCTCAGGGGAATTCCTGCAGGATTTTCTTGTAGGGTTAGCATGGAGAATCCTGGGGATTTAGCTGCAGCACTGCGTATTGCAACGCATCTGCAGGAGAGAGACATTGCAACAAGGGTTCGCAATGATAAACGCATCTTTGCGTCGGAGAGGAATTGTTACCGTTGTGGGAGGAAAGGTCACATGAGGGCTCAATGCAGACAGCCGCAGTGCTATGTTTGTAAACGCTACTGTCACAAGGCGAATGAGTGTCGTAGTAAGCAGAATGGTAACGGAATAAACAGGAAAAAGCGTTAAACGGGAACGAGAGTGTTTCGTCCGTCGGAAGACATTCCCGGTAAGCAGAAGTACGGTGAAAACTACTACAGAGACGGATTGTTGCTTGATGGTTGTTGTAAGGAATAACAGATGTAAGTTTTTGATTGATACAGGGGCACATGTATCCGTTGCTAGTCTAGACCTAGTGGGTAGGAGAAGACTAGACACTCCTAGGTATAGATTACGTGGAGTAGGGAATAATGAGTTGCAATCATTGGGTACAACACAGCTCGATTTTAAGAATGGAGCTGTAGAGTTCGGAGAGCAAATGGAAGTGTTGCCAACTGTGGGACAAGGGTATTCTGTGATTCTCGGACTGGACTTCCTCGATAAACACTATGCCAAAATTAATCTTTCACAGCGTACAGTTGAACGTAGTGGAAACTTGTTTTCAATGGGTAGAACAGCTGTAAATGTTTCTACGTCGCGAGGTGCATCCGTTGCTAAGATATCACCAATTGAACCGCGTACAAGGGCATTAAAGATGATTACGCATGTCAACGTGCCTTCGGGTTCAGGGAAGTTAGTTTGGTTGTCAGTAGGTACCGATGTACCACAGCAGAGACTATGTGTGGTGGAGCCACTGCAGAGCAATGAAGCATTGGATAAAATGCATTGTTTTATTAGGAGGAGCGTTGCGCATGTAACGGATACAAATGAGGAACTGATGATTCCGGTCAGTGTAGATAATTTTGGGGCAGATGAAGTGGATCTCCCAAAGGGTTTAGTGGTAGCAAGTTTGGAAATACTCGACGATGAGGATATAGGTGAATCCCAAGGTGATTATAACGTCAAGCAAGCCGTCAAGGCATCTGTACTACGTGATAAGATTCGTCATTTGGAGAATGGTGATCGGGAAGCTAAGGAAGCTTTGTTATTAGAGTATTTAGATTTGTTTAATTCAGAAGGTCCATTACCAGCAACTCCTATTACGCAGCACCATACACCTACTGGCGATAGTCCGCCGATCTATAGAAAACCATACAGGATAGCGAAACACCTACAACCACTAGTGGAAGAATTTATTAATCAACAGCTAAGGGACGGAATTATAGAGAACAGTAAAAGCCCGTGGTCTGCCAACATAGTGGTAGTTCCTAAGAAGTCACTGAACGGTACTAAGAAGTATAGGTTTTGTTGTGACTATGGTTTTTTGAACGCACGAACTGTAACAGATGCATATCCAGTACCGAACATCACGGAAACATTGGACAACCTAGGTCGGTGTAAATATTTTTCGACGCTAGTTCTAAAGAGTGGGTACCCTCAGATAGAAGTAAGTCCCGAGGATAGACCGAAGACGACCTTTACAACAAGCCTTGGTTACTTTCAGTGTCACATAATGCCATTTGGGTTGAAAAACGCTCCTGCTACTTTCCAGCGTCTGTTAGATGGTGTGCTTCGGGGACTGAAACCGAAGATTGCTATGGTATACCTCGATGATCTTGTTACTTTTTCGCGTAATGTAGAAGAGCATGTGGAACGACTGAACGAAGTATTTAGTAGGCTAAGAGCGGCAAATCTTACGCTTAATGTCAAGAAATGTCAGTTTTTTCCCGACGCAAGTGACTTATCTTGGGCATATTATCAGTCAGGATGGGGTAAGAACGGATCCTCGTCTAACGTCGGCTGTGCGTGGTTTTCCAGTGCCACAGACCAATAAACAAGTTCAGCAATATGTCGGTTTATGTAATTACTACAGACGATATGTAAAGGGGTTCGCGGAAATTGCACATCCACTAACGAGATTGTTAAAGAAAGGTGTTAAGTTTAAATGGAGAGCACAGTGTCAGGAGGCATTCGAGAAACTCAGATACTAATGGCAGACCCAGTGTTGATACTTCCTGATTTCGAACAAGAGTTCATTCTATCCTGTGATGCCAGTAATATTCCTGTAGGTTTTATTCTTTCTCATAGGGTTAATGGACAGGAACATCCAGTGGCTTTTGCTTCCAGGTAACTGAATAAGGCCGAGAAGAATTATTCAACTACAGAGAAAGAAATGTTAGCAGTGACTTACGTTATCTCGTATTTTCGCTGTTATTTATATGGGCGTAAGTTCAAGGCGATTACAGATCACGCAGCATTGAAGTGGTTGTTGGGGTTGAAAGATTCTTCAAGTCGTTTAACGAGATGGGCACTGAAACTAAGTGAATTTGACTACGAGGTAATTCTCAAACCAGGGGTAAAACATACGAATGTAGATGCTCTTAGTAGAAAAACAGCAGCTGTACAAGTTGTGGGCAAAAGTGAGAAGGAGTGGATAAAGGCGCAAGCCACTGACAGAGAGTGTCAATTTTCGAACGCAACCGCGGTTTGAAATGCAGGATGGGTTGCTTTGCAGGAAGACAAAGTGCGGACTACGCGTCGTAGTACTACAGTCGCTGAGGAAAGAAGTGTTGAAACAAGCGTACGACCATGTATTGTCGGGTCATCGTGGTAAAAGAACGACTGATAGACGGGTAGCTGAAAGGTTTTGGTGGAAGACACGTCGCAATGATGTAGAGCAGTATGTGCAAAATTGTATACCGTGTGCGCAGAGAGCAGATTTAAGTCATCAGAAAATTCAGTTACAAAGACTACCTGAAGCGGATCATCCGTTCGCATTCATTGGATTAGACGTAATCGGAGTATTTAACAAGACCCAAGCGGGTAATCGATACGTATTAACAATATTAGATCATTTTTACCGATACCTTGTAATGGTAGCTATTCCAGATCAGAAGGCAAGCACTGTTGCGCAAGCCTTAGTAAATAATTGGTTGCTGAAGTATGGTGTACCTGATACTATAATTACAGATCAGAGTAGTAACTTTATGTCGGAGCTGATAAAGCAGTTATGCCGTTTATTGAAAGTTAAGAAATTGCTGTCAAGCCCATTTCATCCTCAGTCGAATGGACAAACAGAATGGGTTCATAGGACGTTAGTTAAGATGATTAGTCATTACATAAATTTAGAACAGACGGATTGGGACGTGTATTTAAATCTGTTGACAGGCGCATATAACGCGAAAGTTCATACAGGAACGGGGCTCTCTCCGTATGAGGTAATTTATGGTCGGAAAATGCCATCACCATTTGATGTGCTCAAACCTCAGGTAGGTTCACAGGATGAGTCAGTGAAGAATTTCGCCAAGAAATGGAGAAGGATTTGGCAAAGAGTACGGCGTGCTAATACCAAAGCTTTGGAGAGAGAGTATTGGGCAAAGAACAGATAAACTGCCGCAATACAGAATTGGTCAATGGGTATTGTTGGCTAATCCTTATGTTCCGAAGGGTAAACCGAAGAAGTTTTTTAGGAAATATTCTGGACCGTATCAGGTAAATGGAATAGTGTCTCCCGTGAACGTAAATTTGCAGTTACCATCCAAGTCGTCAGTAGTTAATGTGAGTAGGATTAAGCCGTTTAAGGGCGCAGTGGATGCGTTACCGCAGATTCCTCCAGCAGTAACAAAGGGTGTGAGGGTACCGAAGCTAAAAAAGCCGCAGAGGAACGTTCCTTACGCACTTAGGTATAGTGATAAGTAGACTAAGTGTCCTCGGGGAGGAACATGTCGTATATATTGTTATTAGGTAATAGAGTATCTGTAGTTTTTACTTGTCATTTGTGTGTTTTAGACGTGGTAAGGAAAGGAGCGATTGACATGGCTTCCTTTTCCTTCAGGTGCCGTGCCAGGATGCGGCCCGGGAAACTTTTCGTCAGTCTGGTACTGCTACACTGTTGCAGAGGAGAGGTGGTGCAGGTGCTACCACTGGATAAGGGAATTATGTTTGCAAGGCAATTAATGTGGTATTGTCAAGCCGCAGGTGGACAATTGTGTTCACGTATAATATATGGGGAGTGAGGAATGATGTATGGATACTACAGGATAGGTCTAAGGCACTACAGGTGGCCACGGAGAAGGAGAGGTTGTTTCAAGACATACGGAACGAGTATCAGGAATTGAAGCGCTTCTACGAAAAGCTGAGAAGGCAGCTGCAACAAGTAACAGAAGTGGTCTGCAAACGCTCGTTCGCAGGAAACGAGCGTGGTAGGATGCAGGGGGAAAATTGCTGAAAACAGTGTTTGGAACCACGGACGAGGAAGATATAATGAGCTTAAATAGTATGGTGGGGAGGTGCAGGAGTTGGCGGAGGAGACAAAATCGAAAGTGGATTGGCACACGACACGTATAGGTAACATGCAGCAGGGGATATTGAATGTCACTAGAACAGTGAGGGAGTTGACGTCAGACCTGGAACGGTAAGCAGCAAATACCAGGAAAGTGTTGAATGGGGATATAGAGGCTATACAGGCGAGATTGATCCGAATAGACGGGAAAATACAAGTAGCACCTTTATTGAGGGCATTGGCAGACAGGGTGGATGATGCACGTGTCGAATTGGAATCGTTATATGAAACTATGTATCCCGCAGTGCATGGGCAATTGAGTGCCACTTTGTTAGGTCCAGATCACATGTTGAAGGCGTTGCTGAAAGTGCAGAATGAATTCTCGGAAGGAGTGCGTCATGTCGTGCCTCCGGCGAAGCGGAATTTACCGTTACTCTATCGCATGTCTAAACTGAGAGTAATTACAGATCAGACGAATATACACGTAGAAGTGCAAATACCAGTGATGGGTATCAATTCGCAGTACCAGTGTTATACAGTACACCCGTATCCAATTAGATGGGGTGCACTTGGGAGGTGGGTGCAAGTGCAAACTCGGGAAGTATTGTTAGTGACAAGACGGAGGGGTGCTCATGTGGTAATGTCTACGGAAGATTTGACAGACTGTTTCAGGGGAAGTGTTTTTATTTGTCCAGCAAATGAGGTGGCAACCCACAAACATTCGTGTGAGATGCAGTAGTTCTTGGGGAATATGGGAACCTTAGAATGCGAAAAGAAGGTGTTACTTCCGAGACCGAAATTTCAGAAAGTTGGGGAATATTGGATTTACTCTGTGTTCGAACTAGAGATCGTAGTTGCCACTTGTTACTGAAATGGTAGATTTACAGATATATCAAAGCTTGAATTGCAGGGCAGTGGGTTTTTGATTAATGGCACTGGATGTAACATAGTGGGGAAGCATTTTCACCTACCAGCTACTTTCATGGGTACAACAATGATTAACGTGACACAGCCTATCTTGAAATATCCAGAGGATCCGTCACACATATTGCCTCGCCAGAATCTAACGTTTAATAAGAGTTCTTGGATCCTACATTACTACAATCTTTAGATAGCCTGATTGTCTCAGAAAAAGAGCAGATCTCAGTTAATCAACTACTGCAGCGCGTGCAGCAATATCGGGAGAAACGTAAGCTAACCACAATCATATTTGGTGTCTCAATGACGAGCATAATATTAGTTCTAGCGCTTATTTGTGCAACTTGCTTTTGTATACGGAAAAAGATGTCTCGTTCTGAAATAACAACCGTACATCAAATACCGATGGGATGGATCGGGAATAGTGGAACGTAATATAAATACACTCCTGGAAATTGAAATAAGAACACCGTGAATTCATTGTCCCAGGAAGGGGAAACTTTATTGACACATTCCTGGGGTCAGATACATCACATGATCACACTGACAGAACCACAGGCACATAGACACAGGCAACAGAGCATGCACAATGTCGGCACTAGTACAGTGTATATCCACCTTTCGCAGCAATGCAGGCTGCTATTCTCCCATGGAGACGATCGTAGAGATGCTGGATGTAGTCCTGTGGAACGGCTCGCCATGCCATTTCCACCTGGCGCCTCAGTTGGACCAGCGTTCGTGCTGGACGTGCAGACCGCGTGAGACGACGCTTCATCCAGTCCCAAACATGCTCAATGGGGGACAGATCCGGAGATCTTGCTGGCCAGGGTAGTTGACTTACACCTTCTAGAGCACGTTGGATGGCACGGGATACATGTGGACGGGCATTGTCCCTTTGGAACAGCAAGTTCCCTTGACGGTCTAGGAATGGTAAAACGATGGGTTCGATGACGGTTTGGATGTACCGTGCACTATTCAGTGTCCCCTCGACGATCACCAGTGGTGTACGGCCAGTGTAGGAGATCGCTCCCCACACCATGATACCGGGTGTTGGCCCTGTGTGCCTCGGTCGTATGCAGTCCTGATTGTGGCGCTCACCTGCACGGCGCCAAACACGCATACGACCATCATTGGCACCAAGGCAGAAGCGACTCTCATCGCTGAAGACGACACGTCACCATTCGTCCCTCCATTCACGCCTGTCGCGACACCACTGGAGGCGGGCTGCACGATGTTGGGGCGTGAGCGGAAGACGGCCTAACGGTGTACGGGACCGTAGCCCAGCTTCATGGAGACGGTTGCGAATGGTCCTCGCCGATACCCCAGGAGCAACAGTGTCCCTAATTTGCAGGGAAGTGGCGGTGCGGTCCCCTACGGCACTGCGTAGGATCCTACGGTCTTGGCGTGCATCCGTGCGTCGCTGCGGTCCGGTCCCAGGTCGACGGGCACGTGCACCTTCCGCCGACCACTGGCGACAACATCGATGTACTGTGGAGACCTCACGCCCCACGTGTTGAGCAATTCGGCGGTACGTCCACCCGGCCTCCCGCATGCCCACTATACGCCCTCGCTCAAAGTCCGTCAACTGCACATACGGTTCACGTCCACGCTGTCGCGGCATGCTACCAGTGTTAAAGACTGCGATGGAGCTCCGTATGCCACGGCAAACTGGCTGACACTGACGGCGGCGGTGCACAAATGCTGCGCAGCTAGCGCCATTCGACGGCCAACACCGCGGTTCCTGGTGTGTCCGCTGTGCCGTGCGTGTTATCATTGCTTGTACAGCCCTCTCGCAGTGTCCGGAGCAAGTATGGTGGGTCTGACACACCGGTGTCATTGTGTTCTTTTTTCATTTCCAGGAGTGTAGATAAACAATGATAAGATTGGAATCAGCATTAAGTGTAAATAGATTATTAGCGGGTAAGAAAAGTTTGACAGTGTTGAAGGAGTAGTTGTAAGATACCTGTAGAGTATAAGGAAGTATGACGTGCACAACCAGTAACTTCACAATTATAAAATTCGGGTCGAATTTTGTTAAAGGAGGGGGATGTGTAGTGTCACGGAATAGTAAAGAGTTGGAAACGTGGAATATTGTCAAAGTTTCGTTGCCTACGCCGAGAGCCAGAGGCAGTAAGTTAGCCAAGAGGTAAGAGGATGGCACATGTATTGGAATGTGTCGTCACTCAGGGGCAGTGGCCGGTTACACACAAGAGGGGAGAGAGAATGCGGGTTTGTGTAAGACGGAGACTTTTGTAGAGTGCCAGACAGAGGTATAGCGTCAGCTGTACTGCATTTCACAACTTCGTGTAAGTCTGCCGTAACAACATGTAACTCTGTCGCAAGAAAACCTAAGGGGCGAGTAAGACAGATGAATCAGCAGTATAAGTGGAAAGAATGTGTTCATTACAAACGAGCATGACGTCAGGACGTCGCTCGTGCTTCCTTTAAATACGTCAGCTTTGATAACAACAAGGCACTCGCAGTTAGACTTGCAGTTATATGTGTACTGGGTCGCTGCGTAGCGCTCAGCACGGTGATCGACATTTATTAAGGAGATGTTGCAGTAAGGGTGGCCCAACCAGCAGCAGACATGAGGGGATAGTACCAGCTCTGGTCCTCTCTGCTGGCGCTGTTAATCATCAACCCAGGATTAGCAGACATCACGGCAGACTGACTCGCAGCCAATGCTGACCACGTCAGTGAGCAATCGTCGAGATCGTGCGGCGCGTAGACCCTGTGCATCCACCTTCACAACCGGGTGAGCGATGACGCTGGGGGACTGCAGCCCGTTCCGCCCGTCCACTTTGGACGAGCCACCAGGAGGAGCAGGGAGGAACACGGGGTGGGATAGAGTACAGTCCGCACTACGAGAACGCCTCTCGTGCGAACAGCGCCGGGACTCCAACCCAGAGCCTTCTATGCGCAGCAGCTTGCTGTCCGCAGCTGAGGCGGCTGGCCAGCCGGGTGCCACCAGCCACGCGTGGCCGAAGTACGAAGTAAGGACACTCCTTCGCAACATCACAGCACGCGGCGCTGCACTAACAAGACTGTGCGGCCCGGAGCTGGTGTCATTGCTATGAATCAGTGAGGCCTCGGGAAGGCCGTTGATATCACCAAGCCACATTGTACTTGGCAGGAATAAAGGTGTTATGAACTAATAATGTTTCTTTGGCGTTTATGACGCGTCCACAGTCATTTCCCAGCATCCTGACTGTGGTGTCACTGCCAGACACCACACTTGCTAGGTGGTAGCTTTTAAATCGGCCGCGGTCCGTTAGTATACGTCGTACCTGCGTGTCGCCACTATCAGTGGTTGCAGACCGAGCGCAGCCACACGGCAGGTCTAGAGAGACTTCCTAGCACTTGTCCCAGTTGTACAACCGACTTTGCTAGCGATGGTTCACTGACAAAACACACTCTCATTTGCCGAGACGATAGGTTAGCATAGCCTTCAGCTACGTCATTGGCTACGACCTAGCAAGGCGCCATTATCAGTTACTATTGATATTGTGAATCATGTACTGTCCAGACCGACGTTCACCATTAATGGATTAAAGTTAAGTATTCCACCAGCTACATCCTTTTTTCTAAATTCTAATTTCCTTGCCCTGTTACAGATCTCCCGCCAGCCTGTGTGAGCTAAAACGCGTGCCTTTCGGCCTCCTCTAGTAACCCGGTGTCGGCTCTCCTGCCAACACAAACATTGACGACGAGGCAAAACCGCGTTCTTATCGATATTGCACTGATTTACTTGTGTAATGGCTTCGCCACAATCTCCAGATGTACTGTCCGTATTTTTTCGCTTACAGAATCAGCAGAAGCAGGCCTTTCTGGATGCCCTTGGACAGTTCGTCCAGGGTCAATGGGCAATGCAAAACGATGCGGTAGCCGCCGCTCCACCGCTAATGCAGCCACAACACGCTGTTGCACCAACTTTTCGTCCTTTTGATGCTGCACTGGAAAGCTGGACGGAGTGGTCACGCCAATTTGGATTCCATCTCGCCGCCTACAGTATTCAAGGTAACGAGCGGCAGCTGTTGTTGTTATCATCGAGCCGGCCACAGTGGTCTAGCGGATCTAGGCGCGCAGTCCGGAACCGCGCGCCTACTACAGTCGCAGGTTTGAATCCTGCCTCGGGCATGGATGTGTGTGATGTCCTTAGGTTAGTTAGGTTTAAGTAGTTCTAAGTTCTAGGGGACTGATGACCACAGATGTTAAGTCCCATAGTGCTCAGAGCCATCTGAACCATTTTTGTTATCATTGGTCGGCGTCCAAACGTACCATGTGATAGTCAAATTATTTCCCCGGTGCGACATAGCAACTCTGTCCTACGACGAAATTTTTTCTGCATTAGATGCATATTACAAAGAATCAGTCAGTGTAGTTGCGAAAAGGTATACCTTCTTTCGTACAAAATGTACGGCAGGTCAGACTAATCGGGAGTGGGTTGCAACCTTGCAAGGCCTTATTCAGATACTATGGTACGTGATGCAATTGCACAGAATGTTTCTGATGTTCATATAAGGGAACAGATATTGAAACTAGTCAATCCCTTCCTTCAACAAGTGATGGACATATTGGATCGGCAGGACACACTTGACTTTGCTCAGGAATCATTTGAAACTTCACCAGCCGTGTGCCAGGTTAACTGGCCCGCTGGGCGAGCTGCACGGACCAGCAAACAGCCCTCGCGCCCGGCCGCGCCGCTACCGCCAGGCTCTCAGCCACGTGTGCCGTGCAGGCAAGCAAATGCAGTGCTGAAATCATGCCCGCGGTGCACTACTAGACATTTGCGTGAGAACTGCCCGTCACACCAAGCTATTTGCTTTTTCTGTAATAAAAAAGGACATGTTCAGGATGTTTGCCAGAAAAATCTCAGATCAGAAACTCACAACCATTCCAGGCCCTTTGCTTCGCACCGGATTCGAACCAAGGATACTCAGGCTCGTGAAACATCGCCCATGGAAATTCATGTAGTTCATTCCACTCCGCCCAGTGCCACTCTCTCTAACAGCGACTGCGTTCGTCCCACAAATAGTGTCCGTTGACATCGCCGGAAATCCCGTCAAGTCGCAAGTGATTATATACCAGTGTCAGTTCACGTTGCACGAGACAGTCGCTCTTCTCGTCAGCAGGCAATAAACGTTTTATAGACTTGGACATTAACGGCAAAGTGATACCATTCCAGCTCGATACCGGAGCTGCAGTTTCACTGATCAATCAAGACACGTACAAACAGCTGGGCACACCTCCATTGCGTGCCGCAAATGTTAAGTTGAATAGTTATTTAGGTCAAGATCTCCCTGTGTTAGGACAGTGCAGCCTTCTTGCAACATACAAAGGGCAAACAAAACTTGTGTCATTTTACGTCCTTCGTTCTTCATCTGCAGTGAACTTGTTTGGTTTCGATTTATTTCAGTTGTTTAACATGTCTATAGTAAATCAGGTCCTATCAGTGAACCAGACTGTGCCTTCAGACAGCGTTTCTCGTCTATGTGAAGAATTTGCAGACATTTTTGCACTGGGCCTTGGTTGCGCTAAGAACTCTAAAGCACATTTAGAACTGAAAGTAAACGCGCAACCAAAATTTTTCAGAGCGTGCAATGTTCCCCACGCATTGCGTGATGAGGTCGCAAAAACATTACACGATTTTGAATCACAAGGTGTAATTGAACGTGTACAGGCTTCTCTCTCGGTATCACCCCTAGTAATTTTGCCAAAACCTTCCAGGAAAATTGAGACTTTGTGTGGACTTCAAGGCAACAGTGAATCCACAACTAGTGATTGCAACTTTTCCTTTACCCCACCCAGAAGATCTTTTTGACAAACTGTGCCCGGGTAAATCTTTTTCGAAGTTGGACCTAGCAGATGCGTACTTGCAAATACCGGTGGACGAAGAATTCCAGCGCGTTTTGGTGGTTAACACGCATCTTGGTTTGTATTGATTCAAACGACTACCATACGGGTGTGCATCCGCACCTGCATTGTTCCAGCAATATCTCCAAACTGTTTGTGCGCCAGTCCCTACCGCAGCAAACTATCTGGACGAAATTGTGATCTCCGGAAAGATGGAAGAAGAACATTTAGCCAATCTCAGAACATTATTTTCAGGTTTTGCGACAAAATGCTCTACGCTTGCGGAAGGACAAATGTTTGTTTTTTCCTCGTGACTTGCCCTACCTGGGACATGAACTCAATGCCCAAGGCATACATCCCAGTCCCGAGCATCTCCGTGCCATACAAGACTTCCCTTCGCTGCAGCTACAGACTGTGCTGGGAAAAATTAATTATTATCACCGTTATATACCACACGCCTCTTCCATTTCAGCTTCGCTTCATCGCTTAAGCCGTAAAGGTGTTCCGTTCGTCTGGACGACGGAATGCGAACGCGCCTTTCGCCAGTTGAAATCGGCGTTGCATTCCAATACTTGCCTTACGCCATTCGATCCCCAGAAGCCCCTTTTGTTGATGGTGGATGCATCGGATTTCGGGATCGGTTCTGTGCTTGCGCACAAAGATGGATCAAAGGATCGCCCTATTGCCTTTGCGTCCAAATTGCTCTCGTCTGCGCAAAAAACATATTCACAGATCGAGAAAGAAGCATTGGCTCTCGTATTTGGTGTTACAAAGTTTCATGGTTTCTTGTAGGGTCGTCACATTACCATCATCACAGACCACAAACCTTTGACATGGCTTTCTCATCCGAACAAGCCTGTACCTCCAAGTACAGCACAGAAATTCATTCACTGGTCTATTTTCCTCTCGCAGTACCGTTACGATATCTTGTATCTGTCCACTGCTAAGCACGGAAACGCCGATGCGTTGTCCCGTTTGCCTGTTGCTGAGGATAGAGCATTCGATTCCTCTGAACTTGCTTGCATGTTCGTTGATTCGGAAACCGATGACGTGGTCGAATCGTTTCCAATTGATTTTCGTTGTGTAGCTACAGCCACAGCTGCCGACCCTGTCCTTGCTACCGTTCTGCGTTTTGTTGCTACGCAATGGACTTGTCAAGGTCACGGATCGGGGACCCGTTGGTTCGCCGATTTTTTGCTCACAAGGATAGACTTTTTGTTTGACGTGGTGTTTTGCTGTTGCGTTCTGATAATGATCAGTCCAGGGTCGTGGTCCCACGTTCGTTACAGTCCTCTGTCTTACAGCTTCTCCACCAAGGACATCGGGGTATAGTGAGAACGAAACAACTTGCTCGTCAGCACTGTACTTGATTCGGAATCGATGCCGCGATTACGAATATGTGCTCTTCTTGCATGGTGTGTGCCGAACAACAATCAGCCCCACCGCGGAAATTCTTTGCATGGCCAAAAGCCACTTCCCCTTGGCAACGCTTACACATCGATTTTGCTGGTCCATTCTGGAATGCTCGATGGTTGGTTGTGGTTGATTCATTCAGTCATTTTCCTTTTGTTGTCCGGATGTCTTCCACGACGTCATCTGCCATCATCCAAGCGTTATCTGCTATCTTTTGCATTGAAGGTCTTCCACAGACTATTGTTTCTGACAATGGCCCACAATTCATGTCCGCAGAATTTCAGTCATTCTGCAAGGCCAATGGTATTCAACATCTGACGTCCGCGCCGTTTTCGCCACAGTCAAACGGTGCCACTGAACGATTGGTCAGGACTTTCAAGTCACAGATGTTGAAGTTAAAAGAGTCGCATTCTCGGAAGGACGCGTTATTGCTCTTTTTGTCCTCGTATCGCTCTCAGCCCCGAGATGGTCGCTCGCCGGCTGAGTTGCTCTACGGTCGTCCTCATCGAACCTTGATGTCTTTGCTACATCCGCCGCATCAGGTTCCTGTGCAGCGGCAAACACCTGCTTTTGCTCCAGGCGACGTTGTCTACTATCGTCACTACCAAGGTTCACGGTGTTGGATCGAAGGGCGCATTCTTCGCTGCCTCGGTCGCACTATGTATCTGGTTTTGGAGGCCTCTGGTGAGGTCCGCCGGCATCTCCATCTGCTGCGCCTCTGTCGTCGCACGGGATCTGCCGCTCCCCGTCTGCTTTCAGCGACGGTGCCGTCCGGTCAGGACCCTGGGGACCCATGTACTGGTTCGCCTCAGCCCCAGGTGTTACCGACGCTGCCTTCCATTTTGCCCCATGGCGACGCGCCGCCGCCATCGACGCCGCCGCCGCCTGTTCTCCCGCCGGCGACGCCCGCAGTGGACGCGTCGCTGCAACCGCCGGGCGCCTCCCTGGGTCACGCACTGCCGATCTCTTCCCGTGACCAGTTGCCCTCCGACATGGAACTCTTGCCCGCTCCGGACCATATGTCGTCTTCGCCCGTCGGATAACCCGGCCCGATGGAGGTCGACCTTTCGGCCCCTCCTGTCTCTCTGCGGGCGCATACACCGCATGTTGGCGTGCACCCTGGAGTAGGTTTTCAGGCGTTTCCTAGCTCCCCGCGGTCCGAATGGCAGGGTGCGGGTGGCACAGCCTCGCCTGTTGTTAGCCTCCCCACCTCGTCGCATGCGTCAACATGGGGTCCTCCCCACAGCGGGCGGAAGCCTTATGCCACCACCGTACGCCGATTTGCGGGGGAGGAATGTGGTGTCACCGCCAGACACCACACTTGCTAGGTGGTAGCCTTTAAATCGGCCGCGGTCCGTTAGCATACGTCGGACCCGCGTGTCGCCACTATCAGTGATTGCAAACCGAGCACCGCCACACGGCAGGTCTAGAGAGACTTCCTAGCACTCGCCCCAGTTGTACAACCGTATTTGCTAGCGATGGTTCACTGACAAAATACGCTCTCATTTGCCGAGACGATAGTTTAGCATAGCCTTCAGCTATATGATTTGCTACGACCTAGCAAGGCGCCATTATCAGTTACTATTGATATTGAGAGTCATGTACCGTCCAGACCGACGTTCACCATTAACGGATTAAAGTTAAGTATTCCACCAGCTACGTCCTTTTTTCAAAACTCTAATTTCCTTGTCCTGTTCCAGACCTCACGCCAGCCTGCGTGAGCTAAAACGCGTGCCTTTCGGCCTCCTCTAGTAACCCGGTGTTGGCTCTCCTGCCAACCAAAACACTGACAACTGGAGGGGTCACCGCTCGGTCATCCAGTGCACCATAGGGGACTTGGACCACCGGGGCGCCTACAGTATTCAGTTAATATTGTGATATAGTAAAACCATTTCTAAGAGCAGTACCGAGAGATTTTCACCTTTTCCTGCTCCTACTCACTTCCTTCATTCGGCCAACCTTTCACTTCACAGGAACAGACCCACCTGCCGCCTTCAGGGCGGGACACAAAACTTGGCGACAAACTGCGATTAAAAATTTTTTTTCCCTCTCCTCTCATTTCGTTTTTTCCTCGGTACTGCTTTAGCCTTTTTGTGATATCCCCGACTGGCAGAGTGACTGTATGTAAGTGTTCTCACCATTCGCTATAAGAATTTCATTTGTGTAAACCACGGCTTCGCCACAGGAACAGGCTTCACTGTCCGATATTGTACGTTTTCAGGCTCAGCAAATGACGCAGCTGCTTGCTGCCATAAATGGACTGGTCACACCACAAACTGCAGCCGATGCCACCTCCTGTACCGACGCCGTCACCGACGGCGCCGCCATTTCGTGCCTTCAACCCTGACATTGAAAGTTGGCCAGAATACATCACACAACTCGAGGTACACTTCGCAGCCTACAACATACCAGGTACAGAGCGGCTTACTTTTTTCAATGTCAACGCGGGTTTTGTGTTGTACTGTGTGCTTGTGAAATTGTTTCCCACCATCCCCACTTTCGTGATAGTGTAAATGTGGTAGCTGCACGCTACAAATTCTTTCGCCTCCGGCGTGGCTCTACTCGGTCGAATAAAGCTTGGATAGCGGGCCTTCAGAGACTAACTTCTGATTGTGACTTCCATGGCTCATGTGGACGCTCATGTGCGGATGAAATGATTAGAGGCGCTATTGCGCAGAATGTAGCGGATCGCATTGCAGGAGGTAGACTTGCTAGACAGACAAGATACATTAGACATGGCTACTTCCACGTTCGACGTGACCCCGGGTGTGTGTACTGTTAGCGCGGCACAACACGTGCCCTTCCACCCGCCAGCACAGCCAGCCACGCCGCGCCACTCGCGCGCAAGTATACAAATTTCAAACCAGGCACCCACTAGGAAACTGAAATCATGTCCGAACTTCTTTCGTGCCCACCCACGGGACAGTTGCCAGTCCCGCCAAGCACTGTGTTATTTTTGTAATAGGAAACGACATGTGCAAGCTGTGTGTAGTAAGAGAAACTCTAATTCACCAATTGTCTCCCGTTCGCGTGACTCACGTGAGCGTCACCGCAACGGCAACCGCCATAATCATGATTCACATCAGCCTATGGATGTTAATGACATTTATTCAAAGCCTTCTGCTTCAAATGCTTCGACAGATCGTCGTATGAATCTAGTTTTGCCAGACACTTCCTCTCGCATTCTGCGCGACGCGAGGAAACTTTTTGTGACGGTTCATTAGTGTTCGTTCTGTTCGCATGCAGCTGGACACTGGTGCGTCGGTTTCTTTACTGAACAAATCGACGTATGGCTTACATTACTCACTCCCGCTTCATCGATCACATTCCACGCTGGTTGCACTTTCTGGACAGGAAATCTCAGTGCTTGGCGTGTGTAGTTTGCTAGCCACATATGGTGCCACGACTCGTACAGTGTCTTTCCGTGTGCTCTGCTCTAGTGATGCTACGAACATTTTCGGCATGCACGCATTTGAACTTTTTGGCCTCGCTATTCAGGAAAATGTACTTTGCATCAACGCTATTGACCATGCAGACAGTGTTGCCGCACTATGCGATAATTTTGCTGAACTCTTTTCTGATGGTCTGCGTTTTGCCACAGATTTTTCAGCTCATGTTGCAGTTAAGGCAATCAAATGCCTATTTTCCGGCGTGGACGCCCGGTACTGCACGCCTTGTGCGAAGCTGTAGCTTCTGAACTTAAGCATTTGCAAGACATTTGTGTCATTGAACCTGTTTCTGCTTCGCCATGGGCTACGCCCATAGTGTGTCTGAAGAAACCAAACTGTCGTCTCCGTATTTGTGCTAACTTTAAGTGTACAGTAAACCCCCAGACAGTGTTAGATACATTTTCCCTACTGCGTGCTGAAGACATTTTCGATAAGCTTGATGCGGGAAAATTCTAATCCACGGTTGACTTGCGGGACACATACTTTCAGATTCCGCTCGACGAACAGTCGCAGTGCTATTTTGTGATCAACACCCACAGTGGATTGTTCAAGTTTCGCCGCCTTCCGTTCGGTTGTGCTTCAGCTCCAGCTATTTTTCGGTCTTATTTGCAGCACTTGTGGACCACTGTCCCTGGTTGCTCAAATTATCTGGACGATATAGTGGTATGAGGTCGCATCCCTGACGAACATCTGCAGAATTTGCGTGCCTTATTTATTGCACTTTTGAAGGCAGGACTAAATTGTAACAGGGGTAAGTGCAATTTTTTTAGAACTCAGATTCAGTATTTAGAATATATGATTAACGAACAGGGTATCTACCTCTCGCCCTCACATCTCAGTGCAACTAGAGACTTGCCAGCACCCAGGAACTTGAAAGAACTTCAGTCTGTGCTGGGCAAAATTTCATATTATATTCGATTTATACCAAATGCAGCGGAGATTGCAGCACCTTTGCATCGCCTTCGGCGTGAGAACGTTCCTTTTGTTTGGTGTTCGGAATGTGACGCTGTTTTCCACAAGCTCAAATATGCTTTGTTGAGTGACCGCTATTTGATTCCTTTCGGTCCCTCCAAACCAGTTGTTTTGGCTGTCGATGCATCTTCTCACAGCATCAGAGCAGTTCTCTCACACCGCATTAAATTTGTCGATCGGCCGATAGCTTTTGCGTCTCAGTTGCTCATTTGTGCCCAGCAAAACTATTCTCAAGTCGAGAATGAAGTTTTAGCTATTGTCTATGATGTGAGAAAGTTTCATGATTTTTTTGTACGGTCCCAAGTTCTATTTGGTCACCGACCATAAGCCTTTGACGTTATTGCTCCACCCGTCGAAGCCAGTTCCGGCCCGTACTGCACAAAAGTTGCTACGTTGGTCTTTGTTTTTCTCTAACTACAATTACGAAATTTTGTTTCAGCCCACAGCCCAGCATGGCAATGCTGATGCTTTGTCTCGTCTGCCTATCGGTCCTGACGAAGTGTTTGATTCTTCCGAATTGTCATGCATGTTTATTGATTCACAAGATAAGGAATTAGCTGATGGTTTTGCAGTGGATTTTCGTCGCATTGCTTCCGCGCCAGCCACCTATGCTTCTTTGCAGATTCTTTTGCAGTATATCCATACTCAATGGCCTCCATCTGCTATGCAGGTTCGTGATCCATTTGTTCGATGTTACTTTGCGCAAAGTCCCAGACTGTGTATACACCACAGTGTTATCTTGTTACGAACTGACAATGATCAGTATTGTGTGGTTGTACCTCATTCGTTGCAGTCGGAAATTCTCCACTTGCTGCACTCTGGTCATTGGGGTATAGTGCGGATGAAGTAATTAGCGCGTCGTCACTGCACTTGGGTTGGGATTGATAAACATATTGAGAATTTGCTTGCTAACTGTCGCTCTTGCGTGGAGCATCAATCTGCTCACCGCCAGCGCTTCTTTGTGTGGCCGACTCCTACTGCGCCTAGGCAGCGCGTTCATATTGGATTTGCGGGTCATTTCTGGGACACCCGCTGGTTGATAGTCATTGATGCGTACAGCAACTTTCCTTTTGTTGTACCTGTGTCTTCTGCTACATCTGCCAGTACTATTCGGGCTTTGACGTCTGTTTCCTGCACTGAGGGCTTTCCTGAAGTTATTGTCTCCGTCAATGGCCCCCAATTCGTATCGTCAGAGTATGAAGCGTCCTGTGCTGCTAATGGCATTCGCCATCTGACCTCAGCCCTGTTCCACCCCCAGTCAAATGGCAAGGCTGATCGCTTAGGGCGTACGTTTAAGTCGCAGATAAGCAAGTTGCGCGCCACACACTGTCACAAGCACACGCTCTGGACTTTCCTTGCTTCATATTGCTCGCAGCCGCTCGGCACCCTTTCCGCAGCGGAATTGCTACACGGCCGCGCCCATCAGTCGCTCCTGCAGCTATTGCACCCGCTGCCGCGCGCTCCCGCTGCTTCGCCTCGTTGTGGCTTGGCGCCGCATGGTTTAGTGTTCTATCGCGTTTTCTCTGGCAGGCAGCGCTGGGAGCAGGGACCCATCCTTCGACAGCTTGACGACGCCTTATTTGTCATTTCTGGCCCCTACAGCACTGACAAGGGACACCGCAATCTGATCCGATTGTGCCGTCCTCGGTTTTCTGCTGTTGGTTGTTTTCTGGCAGAATTGGAGGCTTTACGGATTCCGCCGCCTCAGCCCACTACTCCAACGACGGCGCCTCCGCTGCTCGCGCCCCCGCCGCGTTCGCGCCTGCCGTTGTCTCCTTCGCCGCTGCCGGTCCAGTCACCTGCACCTGACGGACGCCTCTCGCCGTCGCCACACGCCCGGCCGTCGCCGTCGCCGCGTACCTCCACGGTGCCGGAACCGATGGACGCTGAGGCTGCTGTCACGCCACCGCCATCGTCGCCCATAGAGGTCGTTGCTCTGCCTCCTCATCCGAGCATACCTAGTGGCGGTGCGCGGCCTGGGCAGGTTTTCCACGGGATGTTTTCCTCGCCCCCTCGCGAGCAATTCGGGGCCACGGGTGGACAGCACGCCCCGGCAGTTCCGCTGTCTGCTGCGCCCCCGTGGGTCCCTCCAACCGTCGTCGGAAGTCCTACTCAACGACGGTGTGTCGTTTCAGAGGGGAGGGATGTGGTATCGATAGGTACGATACCCCGTCGTAGGTGAAAGTTCTTAAGTTGGTATTACAACAGACACCGACGACAGTGCCCTCTAGCTAGTGCTGTAGAGGTCTACGAGCTCCGTGACAGATTCTGCCCATTTTGATCAAGAGCAGACGGCCAGAAGACTTTGATTGCTATTGAGACTATGTACTACTTATGATGGGTCTAAGGCTTCACATCTCAGTGAAAAGTAATGTATTAAGTTAATATTGTGATATACAAATACATTTTTAAGAACAGTAGCGTGAGATTTTCATCTTTTCCTGCTCCTTCTCACTTCCTTCATTTGGCCAACCTTTCACTTTACAGGAGCATACCCACGTGCTGCCTTCCAGGTGGGACACAAAAGTGATATTGCCATAGCTGTTGCAAAAGACTTTGTTAGTGAGCCAGCTCAGAATCGATCAAACACCAAACACCATTACGTCAGATTCAGCAATGCCACTGGCAGATTCCCATATTGTGCTCCAGGAAAGGGGCTGGCACTGCCATAACGAAGACAAAAATGGTTCAAATGGCACTGAGCGCTATAGGACTAAACTTCTGAGGTCATCAGTCCCCTAGAACTTAGAACTACTTAAACCTAACTAACCTAAGGACATCACACACATCCATGCCCGAGGCATGATTCGAACCTGTGACCGTAGCGGTCGCGCGGTTCCAGACTGAAGCGCCTAGAACCGCTCGGCCATTATGGCCGCCCATAACGAAGACACAGCAGAAAGGCGTTTCTGGCCAGTTACTACACATGCAATCAACAGACTTCTTATGGTCTACATGGCTCCGATCTGTGATTCGCAGAGCAAGAACGCTCTGTCCCAACATAAATTACAATTATATTCAGTCAAAGGTGTCTCAGTCTGGTAGCTACTATTTACGAGGAGAGGTGTAAACCGCTCCTCGAGGCGACATGATGCTACAAGTAGCCACCACGAGATATGGCCTCCACCAACTATGGGCCCCTGCTTCTGGTTTTAAGATCAGTGCTGTGGCTTAGCGTCTTCCAGCCTGTAGACCACCTTCAGGCCAACTACCAGGTGCAAAAAGCCCTCTGTCATAGAAGGCAGTCGCTTGAGACCATGGCCACCTGTTACGTCAGTTCCTTAACACTCCTGTCTTCAGCACACGTTATGGAGGATGTTGCACCACAGAATGTTCGAGTTTGTTCTACAGTAAAATGTATGACTAATAGTGAAGTATTTATGAGCAGCCATCTGTCATCATCCTGACAACAGTCCACCACCTCAACTCAGACCTCCACACGCACATCTACATCTACATGGACACTCTGCAAATTACATGTAAGTGCCTGGCAGAGGATTCATCGAACCACCTTCACAATTCTCTATTATTCCAATCTCGTATAGCGCGTGGAAAGAATGAACACCTATATCTTTCCGTACGAGCTCTGATTTCCCTTATATTATCGTGGTGTCTTTTTACCCTATGTTGGTTGGTGTCAACAGAATGTTTTCGCATTCGGAGGAGAGAATTGGTGATTGGAATTTCGCGAGAAGATTGCATCACAAAGAAAAACGCCTTCCTTTTAACGATTTCCAGCCCAAAACCCTGTATCATTTCTGTCACACTCTCTCCCAAATTTCGTGATAATTCAAAACGTGCTGCCTTTCTTTGAACTTTTTCGATGTACTCCGTCAGTCCTATCTGGTAAGGATCCCACACTGTGCAGCGGTATTCTAAAAGAGGACAGACAAGCTTAGTATCCTCTCGTAGCGTAGTGTCCTCCTTAGTAGCTTTGTTACATTTTTAAAGTGTCCTGCCAATAAAACGCAGCCTTTCCTTAGCCTTCCCCACAACAATTTCTATGTGCTCTTTCCGATTAGAGTTGTTCGTACACCTAGGTATTTATTTTAATATACGGCTTTTAGATTAGACTGATTTATCGTGTAACCGAAGTTTAAAGAGTTCCTTTTAGCACTCATGGGAATGATCTCACACTTTTCGTTGTTTAGGGTCAACTGCCACATTTCGCACCATTCAGATATTTTTTCTAAATCGTTTTGGATTTTGTTTTGATGTTCTGATGGCTTTATTAGCCGATAAACTACAGTGTCATCTGCAAACAACCGAAGACGGCTGCTCAGATTGGCTCCCAAATCGTTTATATAGGTAAGGAACAGCAAAGGGCCTATAGCACTACCTTGGGGAACGCCTAAAATCACTTCTGTATTACTCGATGACTCTCCGTCAGTTACTACGAACTGCGACCTCTCTGACAGGAAATCGCAAGTCCAGTCACATAACTGAGGCGATATTCCATAAGCACGCAATTTCCCTACGAGCGGCTTGTGTGGTACAGTGTCAAAAGCTTTCCGGATATCCAGGAATACGGAATCGATCTGAAATCCCTTGTCAATATCACTCAGCACTCCGTGTGAATAAAGAGCTAGTTGTGTTTCATAGGAACGATGTTTCCAAAACCAGTGTTGACAGTGTCTCAATAGACCGTTTCCTTCGAGGTAATTCACAATTTTCTAACACAATATATTTTCTGAAATCCTGCTGCATATCGTCGTTAACGATATGGGCCTGTAATTTAGTGGATTACTCCCACCACCTTTCTTGAATATTGGTTGCTTTTATTAAGTGATTTGAGTTGCTTCACTACTTAGAGGGTATTTACTTCTACGTCACTCATGATGGCAGCTGTTCTCGATCCGAATTTTGGGATATTTACTTCGTCTTCTTTTGAGAAGGCATTTTGGAAGGCTGTGTTTAGTAACTCTGCTTTGGCAGCACTGTCTTCGATAGTAACTCCATTGTTATCGCGCAGAGAAGGCATTGATTGTTTCTTGCCGCTAACTTACTTCACATATGACCAGAATCTTTTTGGATTTTCTGCCAGGTTTCGGGACAAAGTTTCGTTGTCGTAACTGTTATAGGCTTCTCGCACCGAACTTCGCGCTAAATTTCGAGCTCCTGTGAAGGATAGCCAATCGTGGGGATTTTGCGTCTGTTTAAATTTGGCATGTTTGTTTCGTTGTTCGTGCAACAGTGTTCAAACACGTTTTGTATACCAAGGAGGATCAGCTCGGTTGTTTGTTTGTTTATTTGGTATAAGTCTCTCAATTTCTGCCGATACTATTTCTTTGAATTTAGGCCACATCTGGCCTACACTTTATATTATTGATTTGGAATGCATGGAGATTGTCTCTCAGGAAGGCGTCAAGTGAATTTTAATCTGCTTTTTTGAATAGGTATATTTTTCACTCATTTTCCACGATTTGGGGATTACAATATTCAGTCTCACTACGACCACTCTGTGTTCAGTAATCCTTATATCGGTATTGATGCTCGTTATTAACTCAGGATTATTTGTTGCTAAGAGGTAAAGTGTGTTTTCCCAACCGTTTACTATTCGCGTGGGCTCATGAACTAACTGCTCCAAATAATTTTCAGAGAATGCGTTTAGCAAAATTTCGGATGATATTTTATGCGTACTTGCGGAATTAAACATGTATTTTCGCCAACATATCAAGGGTAAATTAAAGTCACCACCAACTATTATCGTATGAGTCGGGTACGTGTTTGAAATCAAACTCAAGTTTTCTTTGAACCTTTCAGCAACAGTATCATCTGAACTGGGAGGCCAGTAAAAGGATCCCATTATTATTTTATTCCGGTTGCCAACAATGACCTCTGCCCAGACTAACTCACAGGAAGTATGTACTTCAATTTCGCGACAAGTTAAACTACTTCTGAGAATCTTTTCGGAACACCGTTAGGTTCAGAAACGGCTCTGAGCACTATGGGACTTAACATCAGAGGTTATCAGTCCCTTAGAACTTAGAACTACTTAAACCTAACTAACCTAAGGACATGACACACACACATGCCCGAGGCAGGATTTGAACCTTCGATTGTAGTGGTCTCGCAGTTGCAGACTGAAATGCCTAGAACGACTCGGCCACCGCGGGCAGCACACAGTTAGGTTCTTCGCTAAAATTTCGGCTGAGCTTATATACGACTTAAGCCAGATTTTAGTGCCTATAACGATTTGAGAATCAGTGCTTTCTATTAGCGCTTGGAGCTGTGGTACTTACCCAACACAGCTACGACAATTTACAACTCTTATGCCAATGGTTCCTGTATCTACGTTCTTTCTGTGTTCAGCTCTGTACCAGAGGCACGCAATCGGTCCTGTCGACTACACCGCAAATGATGAGTTCTGCTTTCATCTTCCATGCAAGACTGGCAGCCTTTACCGCTTCTGTTAGCTCCTAGAAGCCAGAGAGAATCTCTTCTGATCGCAAGTGGCACACAACATTGGTGCCGACGTGAGCAACCACCTGCAGTTGGCTCCACCCTGTACTCTTCGTGGCATCCGGGACGACCTCTTCGACATCTGGAATGACTCCACCCGGTATGCACACGGAATGCACATTGGTTGTCTTACCTTCCTTGTCAGCAAGGCCCTAAGGGGCCCCTTAACGCGCCTAACGTTGGAGCTTCCAACTACCAATAATCCCACTTACTGCGATTGCCCGGATCTTGCAGGCTGAGTGGTATCCTCTGAAACAGAACAGGCGACAGCATCCGGCTCAGCAACAGCGTCTACCACAGACAGCACCTGGAACCTGTTTGCCAGGCAAACCGGGGAGGCCTTACGTGCGGCCTCTTTGAAAGTCTTCTGCCGCCTGCTTCGCCCTGGGGCGCCCCCTACATTTTGATGTTAGAAGTGCGTGTCACCACTAAATTTCAGTGACAGAGGAACATTACCAGCCACCCTACATGGAGACGATGACTCTCGACTACCTCAGGGTAGCAGTTTCGTCGACACACAGCATCAGTATGCAGTGGGCCGGCCGAGTGGCCGAGCGGCTGTAGGCGGTTCAGTCTGGAGTCACGCGACCGCTATGGTCGCAGTTTCGAATCCTGCCTCGGGCATGGATGTGTGTGATGTCCGTACGTTAGTTAGGTTTAAGTAGTTCTAAGTTCTAGGAGACTGATGACCTCAGAGGTTAAGTGCCATAGTGCTCAGAGCCTTTTGAAGCCAAGTATGCAGTGGGTAAGTGTACCAACTGATCTATTTTACCCCCTGCGAGTATCATGTCGAGTCAGTGCACCTTTTAGCAGCTTGTCAGGTCTGTTTTCATGTGTGACATGTGTCGAGTAAATCCAGACTGTGTTCTGAGGTTGTGTAAATATGAACGTTATTTTTCCCTATCATCAATGTGTGTGGCTCACTGTCTGGAAGGATATTATAAGGTGTTAACCATGCGTTGCCTCTTCGGAGAGGAAGATGAGTTTTGAATGGGGAATGTATTTCATTTCGTTAATAAATGTGGCTCACAACGATTAAGCAAGTAACGTAGTGGTCATGGGTAGATGCTCAAGCGGAGAAGTTAAGTTACAGTAAGTGTTAGAATGGAATTAGAGTAAGTGTCCTTGTCGTTGTACTGTTTTGTTCTCCTCGTTTGTTATTTGCGTAATTAGTGAGGTATACCCTGGCGGAGAGCTTGCGAATTTCTGCAGCCTGGACCAGACGTGCAGGGAAGTGCATGTGCCGATGATCTTTGTGTCTTGCAGAGTGCAACTGCCAACAGTAATTTTGTTGTAGATACTTTGGAGGTTGCACAGAAAGCTATCAGTAAGGCTGATTGTAACGCAGATGTTGCGGGTACTGAAATGGTACAGACGCATTGAGTATTTCCGAAGGCAGCAGATTCTGCAACATCTGTGACGGCCCTGCCTCCTCAGGACGTGGGAGGAGAAGAAAGAGAAAATGTGTTTGTAAGCTTAATGATCGGGCCGACAAGGCGTCTGCCAGTGGATCAGGAGATTGCCGAAAGTGACAACACTTGCAGTGTAATGCGTGATGCAGTCGAAGGCTGCTGAGGAATCCAAGGGCTAGAATTTCTCATCATGCATCATGCCGAAACTGACTTTCGATGACACGCGGTGGAACTCAGGGGTATAATGTTCAAGCTGGGGGAAGCTGTCACCAGTGAAATACTGCTGCAAGGTTCGTTTATCATAATAGGACAAATGATGGCAAAATCACTAATGCTTAATCTGCATGATATAGTGCCGCAAAGCACTGGGAAGCTGCTTTAGGTGACTGAAGGTGCTGATAACTTATACGATTCTGGACTTCGCCTATGGGTAGGGAATCGTTGTTGGTTACGCAGTGCTCAGTGATTGAGAGCACTTCTCCAGTCAATACACACGTTGAGACGGTTTCTGAATTCCGTCCTTGTGGCTGGGAGTTTGCGTTTCTTGTCTGTAGAATACAGAGAGGAGATGATAGTATTAGATTAAACGAGTCAGAGGTCCGCCTTCTGCCGTTCTAGTGTTTGAATAAGTTTTTCGTTTTGTGGCTAGAGTTCTTCCATTGTCGCAGGCGTATACGAGAACCATCACTCCGACGCACGGGACGCAGTACATTCGGTGATATTGCTAATTGCTTCCGCTTATTACGGCTATAAAACTGAACAGCTGTTATCACATAAGTTTCATTTCTACTGAGGCACACAACTGTCGATCATCTTTGAAAGTTGTGTCTTCTAGTGATTTGGACGTAGATGATATCAGTCATCTCGCGTTATTTATTTTAGATCGCGTAGCCATAAAAAGGGGCAGATTTGGGCAGTTGATCAATAATATTAGTCAGGAAATTGTAATATATAAAGGGATTTTAATCTACAATAATTGTATAAGCAGAAAAAACATTAATAATTAGTACTTACCAGATCCTTTAAACATTCATTTATTTTTATGTTGTATTTTATATTTTAAAGAGCAAGAAATAGAAAATAATATCACCGTTAAGACATCCTAAGATCTGCTTCAGGTGGTAGTCAGACAGGGCCAAATCTTTACTTTCGCGATCAGTATTTTCCATTGTGCACATTCAGTTTTACACCCGCCTCGAGCAGCATCTCGGAAACCATACAAATACCTTCCAGTAATACTTCGTAACACTTAAATTTATATTCGATATTACGAAATCCCTCTTTCTCATTAACACTTTTCTTGCTATAGTCATCCTTCCTTTTATATCCCGTTGTGCGTAAAATACAACGAAAATTAACGAAATAAATATATTTTTGTGTTGATCATATATTACGCCCTTTTTGTAGTACACGTTATTTAAAATCCGTTGGTATTGCTAGGTTTAATTCGAATACGTTCCATTGCCTTTCATTTAGTTCCATTGGGGGTTATCTTATAATTCCTTTCCTGGCCACTATCTATTCCATTCAACAGTTATTCCAATTTCTTTGCTGTCTCTGACAGAACTGCAGTGTCACCGATAAACTTCCAAATGTTATTGCTTCTCCCTAATATTTACTTCTGTTTACAAATTTATCCTTGGTTACTTTACTGCTTGTTCGGTGTAGATGTTGAATTACATCGAGTGTAGGCTACCTGAATCTCTGACTCCCATCTTCCCATTGCTCAACTAGAAATCCACCGGATGGAGTAGCAGAATTTATGTGCTTCAAAAAGATCTTTTTTTGGGGTGGGGCTCTGAAATACATGTCCAGTCTAATTACTCCTCTCTTCTTTTCATCGCAGGACAGCAAAATTGATAGTTCAGCACATATACGGCAAAAATTCAAACTTTAATTAAGGACAGCATGGATTCCCAAGAATTTACAAGTTACCAGTTGTGGAGGAACATGTAGGAATAAGCATCTCTCCTACTTCAGAAAATTAAATGTAATTTCTGTAACTTCCAGAACAGCAGAGTACATTGAAATAACTATTTCTAGATCGAAAGGTAAACCACTTTCATTCGAACCCACTAGCGAGAACAAAGAGAAAAGACGGTTGGAGACGCAGTAAAGGGAAATGTCGTTAGAGTGTATTCTGGGATTGGAGAAGTATGAGGAAGGAAAACTATTGTATCCTGTCATTTATCTTCAGCTATCATTTTTAAATGACGAATGGTCGCCAGAGGAAAGTAGCTACCTCACAGCATCTCTGGACAAATAGCTTTACATCTAAGAATAATTTGAAGTGTTAGTGTAAAAGTCCGATTTCAGAAACTTCTCTGTCTTGGGGGCCTGACTCAAATGGTTTAACATTGTCATTGTCCATGTCAACAGAAGGTGCAGTGTATGTGATTTCTCCAGTTCTAATTCCTTGGACGCCGCTTTGAAGAGCTACAAAAACCCTTATGTTTTAAGAGCTATAAAAGAAACGATTGCGTATAAGAATTACAGTAATCGAATGGCATTCATACCGTGAAAAGTTAATTCATCAGCGTGATATCAGTACCTTCATTTCGACCTATTTCTCCCTTCTCAGAGAGCTTCTTGCACAAAGACATTCTAACATTGTCAGCTGCTTATTCCAGGGAGTAACGTTAGAGTGGCTCAGTGATCTATCAAGAGCAGGAAGGTTGAAGGAAGATAGAGAGTGTAAAGAAAATAGTGATCACCTACCACTTACCAGCAGGTAGTCAGCTCAGTGTTGTCAATTGAAATTAACTGAGCAGTGCTTGTTGATTGCTGTTGTGATTTCCTGTTACCCCAGGTTTGTGTTCGAGAGAAACGCAAAGTTAGAGATGTGGCACCAATGTTATTTTCATAAGGCAAATGCTTAACGCGGTCGGTCTATTGAATTATGCTGCATAGTCAATATGGTCGGACTTCATTTCATAAAGACTTTAGGTTCTTTGGTTCACCATAAAAGATGTGATAAATTACTAGTCAGTATTTGGATCACACCAATGGCGGACGGGCTCCACGTCAGCAGTTTTAAATTGGTTCAAATGGCTCTGAGCACTATAGGACTTAACATCTGAGGTCATCAGTCCCCTAGAACTCAGAACTACTTAAAGCTAACTAACCGAAGGGCATCACACACATCCATGCCCGAGGCAGGATTCGAACTTGCGACCGTGGCAATCGCGCGGTCCCGGACTGAAGCGCCTAGAACCGCTCGGCCAGCGCGGCCGGCCTCAGCAGTTTTGAATTTCTTTCACGAATAGGTGTATACAAAGCTGATAAAGACATTAATACAAAGAGATACGTTTAGTTTGTTAAATTAATACATCTGAAAGGTATTAATTTAAATATACTAAAATAGGAGGGGCGTTTGAAAAGTCTGTGCAAAGTCCGAGAGATGCCACCACCGGCGCCTATCGAGGTCATGTTTAGTTAGTAGCATCTTTGGAAAGATCGCACACCAAGTTTCAGTCATATTGGTCTATTTCTTTGTTTTTGGCATTCGTCTCAGTCAAGGAAGTCGAGTGACAGTCAAAAAACGGACGAAACCGAATTTCGTGTGGTGATTAAACATTACTTTATGAAAGGCAAAACGCCTCAGGAGACTAATGAGAAGCTTGATAAACATTAAGTTGTTTCTGCGCCTTCGCTTAGAACAGTTTGTAAGTGATTTCACAATTTTAGGATTGGCCATATGGGCACAAGTGATACTGAACGTTCTGGATGCCCTGTGGAGTTTACGACTACAGAAGTCATTGATAAAATCCATGATATATTGATGGATGACAGAAGAGTTATTGTGCGTGAGATTGCTAGTGCCATGGGCGTCTCGAATGAACGGGTATAAAATATTTTGCATGAACATTTGGACAGAACAAAGGTATCTGCAAGATGTGTTCCGCGATTGCTAACGCTAGACCAAAAACAGAATCGTGTGTAGTGTTGCAAGGATGGTTTGCAGCTGTTCAGAAGGATCCGCAGGACTTTGAGCGTCGTTTCGTTACTGTGGATGAAACATGGATACGTTACTATACTCCTGAGACCAAACAACAATGTATACAATGGGTTACCAAGGGAGAATCTCCACGTAAAAAGGCGAAGACCATTCCTTCGGCCAAAAAGGTTATGACGACTGTTTTTCGGGATTCGCAAGGGATAATCAAATGGTTCAAATGGTTCTGAGCACTATGGGGCTCAACATCTTAGGTCATAAGTCCCCTAGAACTTAGAACTACTTAAACCTAACTAACCTAAGGACATCAAACACACCCAAGCCCGAGGCAGAATTCGAACCTGCGACCGTAGCAGTCCCGCGGTTCCGGACTGCAGCGCCAGAACCGCACAGCCACCGCGGCCGGCGCAAGGGATAATCCTCATCGACTATCTGGAAAAGGGGAAAACTATTACATGTGAATATTATTCATTTTTATAGGACCGTCCTTTCCCATCATAACAACGCACCAGGACAAACCTAAGCGGTTCTGGTGGCAAAATTAATGGGAGTATGATTCCATCTCGTTTCCCATACCACACTATTATCCAGACATGGCTCCCTTGAACTACTATTTGTTCCCCAATTTGAAGAAATGTCTAGGGAGACAAAGATTTTATTCAAACGAGGATGTGATTGCAGCAACGATTACCTATATTTCAGAATTAGACAATTCCCATTATTCGGAAGGGATCAACAAATTAGAACAGCTTGGGACGAAGTGCATAAGTCTAAAAGGAGACTATGTTAAAAAATAAAAGGTTTACCCCAAAGACGAAAGCAGTTTTTATTTTTTCACGGACTTTTCAAACGCCCCTCATATATTCATGGTACTTAAGAGCTAACAAGATGGATGCATACACAGCGAAAGCTGAAGAACATAGGACGATACGAAACAGATAGGCATCTCCTAGCCTATCGCAGATACAATATGACTACTTCTCTGTTCTTCATTGTCGTAGAAAGTATTCCATGTAGTTATTAACATTTGTGGACTTTCTGGGACACACATATTTCATAAACATAAAGAAAGAAAAATTTTCTTGGTGTCTTACATTTTCCTGCAGTATATTTGACTACGATAGTGGCTGTTACATGAGTAGTCGTTCAAGTCGTGTACAACAAGGTTAAGTCAGTTTAGGGATGTGTCTGTCTGTGGGAATTGATTTAGCCACTGCTGGAGTGATGTCGTAGTTGGCTTGTATGATGTCAATCGGGCGGTGACAACCGGCAGAGAATGAGTTCTGGTTGTGCACTTTGCAGCAGAGGTGGGCATCAAAGCGCGTCCCGTCCACGAGTGTAGCCATCACAGCCGTGCTAGCCTTGCCTAGCGCACCCGTTTCAGCTGGGGCAGTCGCATGGAGGTCCGACGGGCCGCACGGTGCAGAGTCGTGCGGCCGCACTGGGCTACAGCAGCCTCTTGCCGAGCGAGTCCCTGACGTCACCCCAAGGGCCGAGCAGTGCTGTTGCGAAACAACTTGTATGCCACGGGCTAAGCAGAGACGCGTATGGAGACGCAGACCACGGGCCGCGACCTCACTGCTCCACACTGAGCGAGGCTGTGACGTCACTGCATCAGTGACGTGCGCAAGCGCTGGCGTGTTGCGGCCTACGTGCTGTTGGTAGCGCTGACGGCAGCTGTGAGCTAGAGCTGTGAGCGGTGAGTAGAGCAGAGTTTCGTTCAAATGTTCAAATGTGTGTGAAATCTTACGTGGCTTAACTACTAAGGTCATCAGACCAAACACTATTTCGTCCGATGCAGACTCCCACATTGTGCTCCAGGAAAGTGGGTGTCACCGCCGTAACGACGACACAGCAGAAAGGCGTTATTAGGCCAGTTACTACACATCCAGTCAACAGACTTCTTTTGGTCTACATGGTTGCAAGCTGTGATTTGCAAAGCAAGAGCGCTCTGTCTCAACATGAATTACCGTTACTTTCAGTCAAAGGTGTCTCAGTCTGGTAGCTACTATTTACGAGAAGACGTGTATTCCACTCCTCGAGGCGACGTGATGCTCAAGCAACCACCACGAGATGTGGCCTCTACTACCTGTGGACCCCTGCTGCTGGTTTTAAGATTAGTTGTGTGGGCGTAGCATCTTCCAGCCAGTGGGGCAACTACCAGGTGCAACCAGCTTTCCGCTATAGAGGGCAATCGTTTGAGACCACAGCCACCTGTTGCGTCATTTCCTCAACACTCACTGTCTTCAGCACACACTATGGAGGACGTTGCACCACAAAATGTTCTAGTTTGTTCTTCAGTAAAATGTATGACCAACAGTGAAGTTTTTATGAACAGCCACAGATCATCACCCCGACAACAATCCACCACCTCAACTCAGACCTCCACGTGTAGAGGTCACCCATCCTGAACCTCTACATTTTGATGTCAGAAGTGTGTGTCACCTGTAAATTTCAGTGAAAGAGGAACCTTACCAGCCAACCTATGCGGAGACGATGACTCCCGCTTTCCTCATAGTTGCAGTTTCATCGACACACAGCATCAGTGTGCAGCGGGAGACTGCACTGACTGTTTTATTTTTTTTTCCCTGCCAGTATTACGTCACGTCATTGCACCTTTTAACAACTTTTCAGTTCAGTTTTCATGTGTGACATGTGTCTAGTAAACTCAGACTGTGTTTTGAGGATGTGTAAATTTGAGCGTTATTTTTGCCTATCATCAATGAGTGCGGCTCATCGTCTTGAAGTGAATAATGTGTTAACCATGCATAGCTTCTTAGGAGGGGAAGGTGATTTTTGTCGAGAAGTCCGAGTTTTGTTGTGGTTTTCGTCGTTTTTAATGGGCAATGTATTTCATTTTGAGCAATAAATGTGGCTCACTACGTTTAAGCACATGATGTAGTAGTCATGAGTAGCCGCTCAAGTGGGGAAGTTAAGTAACTGTAAGTGTTAGGATAGAATTAGATTAAGTGTCCTTGTAGTCATACTGTTTTGTTCTCCTCGTTTGTTGTTTGCATGGTTGGTGGTGGGATCCCCTGGAGGATAAGTTGCGAATTTCTGCAGCCTGGACCAGATGTGCAGGGAAGTGCATGTGCCGATGATTTTGGTGTCTTGCAGAGTGCAACTGCCGACAGTAATTTTGTTGGAGATACTTAGGAGGTGACAAAGAAAGCTATCAATAAGGCTGATTGTACTGAAGATGTTTTGGGTACTAAAATGTGAGTGTAGAAATGAATGTGCGCAATGGAAAATACTGAAAGCGAAAATAAAGATTTTGCCCTGTCTGGCTACCCCGTGAAGCAGATCTTTGGATCTCTTAACGGTGATATTATTACCTCCTTCTTGCTCTTTAACATATAAATTACAACATAAAAATAAATGAATGATTAAGGGAACTAGTAACTACTAAATTATAAATGTTGTGTCTGCTTATACATTTATTGTACATTAAAACACCTTTATTTATTACAAATGTTTATATGTCGATGTGCAATGGACTTTAAGAGATACAAACTCCAGCCACAAATAAAAACTCATTAAACACTAGGACGGCAGAAGGCGGTCCTCTGACTAGTATAATCTAATACTACCTTCTTCTTCCTGTATTCTACAGACTAGAAATGCGAACTCCCACCCACAAGGACGGAATATAGATAACGACTCAACATGAGTACAGACAGGAGAAGTGCTCTCAATCACTGAGCGCTGCGAACTCAACGACGATTTTCTATCCGGAGACGACGTCCAGAGTCGTATAAGTTAGCAACACCTTCGGTCACCTAAAGCTAACTTCCAGTGCCTTGTGCAATATATCATCCAAATTAAGCATTAGTGATTTTGGCCGCATTTGTCGTATCATGCTAAATGGACCCTGCGTCAGTATGTCACTGGTGACAGCTTCCCCCAGCTTCAACATTATCCTCCTGGGTTCCACCGCTCGTCATCGAAAGTCAGTTTCGGCATGGTGCTTGATGAAAAAGTCTAGCCCTGGGATTGCACAGCAGCCTTCGCCTGCATCACGCATTACACTGCAAGTGTTGTCACTTTCGTAAATCTCCAGATCCACTGGCACAAGCCTTGTCGGCCCGATCATAAACCTTACAAACACATTTCCTCCTACATTCTGTGGAGGCAGTGTTGTCAAATATGGTGCCGAATCTGCGGACTTCGTAAATACTAAATGCGTCTGTACCATTTCAGTACCCAAAACATCTGCAATACAATCAGCCTTATTGATAGCTTTCTGTGTCACCTCCTATGTATCTACAACAACATTACTGTCGGCAGTTGCACTCTGCAAGACACAAAGATCATCGGCACATGCACCTCCCTCTACATCTGGTCCAGGCTTCAGAAATTCGCAACCTCTCCGCCAGGGTATACCTCACTAATTACGCAAACAACAAACGCGGAGAACAAAACAGTACGACTATAACACTACCGTCTGCTACTGCTGTACCGTAACCTTAAAGTAGGAGGCAGGTCGTGAAATATAACTATCTAGTTAAAGCAATTATGGTATAAAGCAACAGAGCAGTGTTACCCTCTGAGAGGAATTTTGTTGTGTTGACCGAGTCGTACCTAACGGGGGTGGCTTATCGGAAATGAAAGTCAGAATTACGTAAATATTTGAACAGTAACAAACAAAATTTTTGTTTATCTGCACTGTTTAACGGATAGAGAAAACGGTCGCCAGCCTAATTAGGCAAGAGAATGATTAACATTCTTGTTCAAGAAAATAGTTATTAGTAACTTTAACGGATAAACACAACCTATACTTTGTCACACGTGAGTGCAATGAACTCTGGCACATACATATGTTGACGGTAAGAATGAAACTAACAGCTAGAGCAGCACAAACTATTTGAAAAATATAACAGATACCGAAACACATTATTACTTTCAGGGCTTGTTCAAACTGAATAGTCTTTATAACATTACTATTAACATTCACTGCAGGATCATAAACTGGACATAGGTTAGGTCTCTCTCAGTTAAATACTTTAATATTTAAAATGAAATTTAATTGGAATCCACTATCAGGTTGCTTCTCACTATATTTTGAATAAAGAAATTATGGTTTTGATAAATAGTGGTCTTCCCGTTACTTGTTACCTAGCATTAGCACAATAGACAAACTGTGGATCCTGTTATACTATTAATATGCACTTCCAATACACAAGAGAGACCAACACTTAGCAATCCTGAACAAATAATTTTCTACTATTGCAGTTTTCCACTTTTACTACAGTGAAACACAATGTTGACAAATTTGCAAGGAACTGACTCACCTTTTAAAATTTACTACATGTAGCACTATGATCATTAACTAAGCAAAACTTTATAAGCCTCAATTTTAAGAACTTTAATTTATAAAAGAAACAGCAAATTGTCATTATTACCACAGCCTTCTACTTTCAAGTAAATGATTAAATAGGTGACTTTGAAACTTCACAAAACTACATTTACTGCCTACCACAATTTCACTAAATCCACAATAAATCTGAATATTCCCTTCTCATCAAAAATCAAACAACATTATGTAATTGACTGTCTAACTTTGAGGCTTTCATTTTTTCCACAAAATAGGACACTCGGTGGTCATAGTTCAGACGGAGAGGAACCTGAGAGGTGTTGTGATAGGGAAAAAATCAAGGTAGGTACATAAATTCAGTTATAAGTTACCTTATATTTGTGCACACTAAATCACCCAATAAGCTGATCCTTCACTGTACATTATTATACCATTCCGTTACAGTGATTGCGCAATGTGGTGTGGATTTGCAGGCAGAATTACTGGACTCTGTCCCTTCTTGGTGGCGATGATGGATACCAATTCCAGAATCGTTCCAGCTATTTATCCATCCATCCGAGGCATTGGTAAGCGGCAGGAAAAGCTTCTTTCGGAACCAGCACAATATACAACTCTTACGCAGGCAGTGCACAGTTTGGTAGCTCGCCCCCGACTGACTCTTGGCTCCATCTTTTCTACCTAGGCCAACCACATTTTGCGCACGCTACACAGTTCCGTTCCCGAGGGGAACCACAAGACGTTTTACATACAAAATGACTAAGAACCCTAAGTGAGAATCAGCAGTTTACATAACAGTAACCAAACATATTAATTAAAACAGGAGATTTGCAAATATAGGTAGTTCTAAACAAAATTATTTAAACAAATTCGAATTATATACAGTAAGTTTTGTTCCCTCCAAATGGGACAAAGAATTTAAATGACAGATACACTACATTGCACAGAATCAAACCATGACATCAAAGATTTTACAAAGAAAGGAGTATACAAATTTGTGTTATCTATTCAATGAAACACATTTACAGATACTCAATGTTATAACATTAAACCAAAGCAAAAGGCAAAATAAATCCATACAGCATTAGAACTATGGTGTTACACGACGACAAGGACACGTTATCTAATTCTATCCTAACACTTACTGTAACTTCTCCACCTCAGCGGCTAGTCATGCTTAAACGTAGTGAGCCACACTTATTGCTCAAAATGAAATACATTGCCCATTAAAAACGACGAAAACTACCACAAAACTACGACTTCTCGACAAAACTCATCTTCCCCTCTTAAGAAGTTACGCATGGTTAACACCTTATACACTTCCAGACAACGAGCCACACTCATTGATAATAGGATAAAATAACGCTCATATTTACACATACTCAGAACACAGTCTGAGTTTACTGGACAGATGAAACAAATTAAAACAGAACTGAAAATCTGCTGAAAGGTGGACTGACTCGGCGTGATACTCGCAGGGGAAAAAATAGAACAGACAGTGCACTCACCTACTGCACACTGATGCTGTGTGTCGACGAAACTGCAACCCTGAGGTAGTTGAGAGTTATCGTCTCCAGGAAGGGTGGCTGGTAATGTTCTTCTATCACTGAAACTTAGACGTGACACACACTTCTGACATCAAAATGTGGAGGTCCGGGATGGATGACCTCTACACGTGGACGTCTGAGTTGAGGTGGTGGATTGTAGTCGGGATGTTGATCGATGGCTGCTTATAAAAACTCACTGTTAGTCATACTTTTTACTGAAGAACAAACCAGAACATTCTGTGGTGCAACGTCCTCCATAGTGTGTGCTGAAGACAGCGGGTGTTAAGAAACTGATGCAAAAGGTGGCCATGATCTCAAACGACTGCCTTCTATGGCTGAAGGCTGATTGCACCTGGTAGTTGGCCCACAGGCTGGAAGATACTAAACTCACAGCACTGACCTTAAAGCCACCAGCAGGGGCCCACAGTTAGTGGAGGCCAAATCCCATGGTGGCTGCTTGTAGCCTCATGTCGCCTTCTGGAGCGCCATACTCCTCTCCTCTTAAATAGTAGCTACCAGACTGAGACACCTTTGACTGAAAGTAATGGTAATTTACGTTGGGACAGAGCGTTCTTGCTTTGCAAATCATAGCTTGTAACCATGTAGACCATAAGAAGTTTGTTGATTCGATGTGTAGTTACTGGCTTACGAACGCCTTTCTGCTGCGTCGTTGTTATGGCCTTTCATTTAGCACATTGTGGGAATCTGCCAGTGGCATTGCTGCATCTGACGTAATGGTGTTTGGTCGGCTCTGAGCTGGCCCACTCCCAAGATATTTTGCAACAGCGATGGAAAAATCACAATTTTACTCAGTAGCGCCGGAAGTTTGTGGTGGCACTGCAGATCGAATAACTGATAAGAAGATACTGAGTCGAACTGGGGAAGACAAGAAATTTGTGGCACAACTTCGTTTAATAGGGCATATACTGAGGCATCAAGGACTCGTCAGTTTGGAATATCATTTAACTGATGAAAGCGCATCACATGAAGCAGGCAAAAAAGTATACATACGTCTAAAGAATGAGATCGACGGGAAGTGCAAAATGGGTAAGCATTGATGGCTAGAGGACAAATGTAAGGATGTAGAGGCGCATATCACTAGGGGTAAGATAGATACTGCCTACAGGAAAATTAAAGAAATCTTTGGAGAAAAGAGAACGACTTGCATGAATATCAAATGCTCCGATTGAAATCCAGTAATAAGCAAAGAAGGGAAAGCAGAAAGGTGGAAGGAGTATATAGGGGATCTATATAAGGGCGATGTTCTTGAGGACAATTTTATTGAAATGGAAGAGAATGTACATGAAGATGAAATAGGAGATATGATACTGCGTGAAGAGTTTAACAGAGCACTGAAAGTCCTATGTCGAAACAAGGTCCCAGGAGTAAACAACATCCCATTAGAACTAATGACAGCCTTGGGAGAGACAGGCCTAACAAAACTCTACCATCTAGTGAGCAAGATGTATGAGACAGCCGAAATACCCTCGGACTTCAAGAAGAATATAATAATTCCAATCCCAAAAGAAAGCAGGTGTTGATAGATGTGAAAATTACCGAACTATCAGTTTAATAAACCACGGCTGCAAAATACTATCACGAAATCTTTACAGACGAATGGAAAAACTGTTAGAAGCCGACCTCGGGGAAGTTCAGTTTGGATTCCGTAGAAATGTTGCAACACGTGAGGTAATACTGACCCTACGACTTACCTTAGAATAAAGATTAAGCAAAGGCAAACTTACGTTTCTAGCATTTGTAGACTTAAAGAAAGCTATTGACAATGTTGACTGGAATACTCTCTTTCAAATTCTGAAGGTGACAGGCGAAAAATACAGGGAGCGAAAGGCTATTTACAATTTGTACAGAAACCAGATAGCAGTTATAAGAGTCGAGGGGCATGAAAGGGAAGCAGTGGTTGGGAAGGAGTGAGATAGGGTTGTAGCCTATCCCCGATGTTATTCAATCTGTATATGGAGAAGAAATAAAAACTTTTGAGGTTCGCCGATGACATTTTAATTCTGTCAGAGACAGCAAAGTACCTGAACAGCAGCTGAACAGAATGGACAGTGCCTTGAAAGGAAGATATAAGATGAACATCAACAGAAGTAAAACGAGGATAATGGAATGCAGTTCAATTTAATCGGGCGATGCTGCGGGAAGTAGATTAGGAAATGAGACGCTTAAAGTAGTAATTGAGTTTTGCTATTCGGGGAGCAAAATAACTGATGATGGTCGAAGTAGAGAGGATATAAAATCCAGACTGCCTGTGGCAAGGAAAGCGTTTATGAAGAAGAGAAATTTGTTAACATCGAGTATAGATTTAAGTGTCAGGAAGTCGTTTCTGAAAGTATGTGTATGGAGTGTAGTCATGAATGGAAGTGAAACGTGGACGATAAATAGTTTAGACAAGAAGAGAATAGAAGCTTTCGAAATGTGGTGCTACAGAATAATGCCGAAGATTAGATTGGTAGATCATATAACTAACGAGGAAGTACTGAATAGAATGAAAGAGGAGAGAAAATTTGTGGCAGAACTTGACTAGAAAAAGGGGTTGGTTGGTAGGGCATATTCTGAGGCATCAAGGGATCGCCAATTTAGTATTGGAGGGCTGCGTGGAGGATAAAAATCGTGGAGGGAGACCAAGGATGTAGGTTGCAGTAGGTGCTGGGAGATGAGGAAGCTTGCACAGGATGGAGTAGCATGGAGAGCTGCAGCAAACCAGTCTCTGGACTGAAGAGCAAAACAACGACAACAAGAGCTAAGAAATAGGTCCATACATACCGAAAGCACACTGGACTCGCATTCGGGAGGACGACGGTTCAATCACGTCTCCAGCCATCCTGATTTAGGTTTTCCGTGATTTCCCTAAATCGTTTCAGGCAAATGCCGGGATGGTTTCTTCCAAAGGGCACGGCCGATTTCCTTCCCACTCCTTCCCTAACCCGAACTTGCGCTCCGTCTCTAATGACCTCGTTGTCGACGGGACGTTAAACACTAACCACCACCACCACCACCATACCGAAAGCTCAAGAACAAAGGACGATACGAAACAGGAAGGCATCTCCTAGCTGATCGCAGAAAAAATGTGAAGGCTTCTCTGTTCTTCATTACTGTAGAAAGTATTACATGTACTTATTAACATTTTTGAACTTTCTGGTACGCACATATTTCATAAACATAAAGAAAGAAAATTTTTCTTGGTGTCTTACATTTTCCTACGACACATTTGACTACGATACTGGCTGTTACATGAGTAGTCATTCAAATAGTCAGTACAACAAAATTACAAGATTGGTGTATACAAGAAAAAACAGTACACAATTTGACATGTTTTAAATAAACAGATTGACAAATCATTTACATTGGCATGGGAGAAATTTCTAAAAGATACACTAACCTAATTTTTGAGACGTATCAATGTTCTGAGGATAAGAGGTTAAGTCATTTCGGTGACGTGTCTGCCTGTGGGAATTGATGCAGCCACTGCTGGAGTGACTTCGCAGTTGTCTTGTATGACGTCAATCTGTCGGTGACAACTGGCTAAGTGCTAGTTCTGGTTGTGCACTTCGCAGCAGAGGTGGGCATCGAGGCGATGCCCGTCCAGGACCGTAGCCATGACAGCCGTGCGAGACTTGCTTCGCGGTGCCGATTCAACTGGGGCAGCCGCATCAAGGTCCGACACGCCGCACGGTGCAGAGTCATGCTCCCGCACTGGACTAAAGCAGTCTCGGTCCGAGCGAGTCCCTAACGTCACACCAAGGTCCGAGCAGTGCTGCTGCGAAATCACCTGTATGCCAGGGGCTCAGCAGAGTTCTGCATATGGACTGATATTATCTACGTCCCAAACACTAGAAGACACTGCTTTCATAGATGATCTACAGTGGTATGCAGCCTCAGTGGAAGTGAAACTTACGTGATCACTGCTGCTCAGCTTTATAGCCTTAATATGCCGAAACAATCACTATCACCGAATGTGCTGCGTCCCCTTGCGTCGGAGTAATGGTTCACGTACATGTCTGCGGCGATGGAAGAACTCTGGGAGTTCACGTTTCTTGTCTGTAGAACACAGAGAGGAGAACATACTATTAGATTATGCTAGTCAGAGGACAGCCCTCAGCCGTCCTAATGTTTCAATGAGTTTTTTATTTTGTGGCTGGAGTTCCTCCATCGTTGCAGACGTGAACGCGAACCATCAATCCGACGCACCGACGCAGTACATTCGGTGATATTGATTGCTTCGGCATATTAGGGCTATACAGCTGAACACCTGTGATCACGTAAGTTTCACTTCCACTGAGGTAGCACACCACTGTAGATGATCTTTGTAAATAGTGTCTTCTAGTGTCATCTTAGATGATGTCAGTCATCTCGCGTTATTTATATTAGATCGCGTATCCATAAAAAGGGGCAGATTTGGGCAGTTGATCAATAATATTAGTCAGGAAATTCATTTGTATCTCCTTATGTCCATTGAACATCGACATATAAACATTTGTAATAAATAAAGATGTTTTAATCTACAGTAAATGTATAAGCAGAAACATTAATATTCAGTAGTTACTAGTTCCCTTAAGCATTCATTAAATTTTATGTTGTAATTTATATGTTAAAGAGCAAGAAGGAGGAAATAATATCACCGTTAAGAGATCCCATGATCTGCTTCAGGGAGTAGTCAGACAGGGCCAAATCTTCATTTGCGCGTTCAGTATTTTCCAGTGCGCACGTTCTTTGTTACACCCGCATGGAGCACCATCTTGGAAACCATACAAGTACCATCCAGAAATACTTCCTAACATTTAAATTCATATTCGATGTTAGCAAATCTCTCTTTTTCATTAATACTTTTCTTGCTGTAATCAGTCTTCATTTTGTATCCTCTCTACTTCGGCCATCATCAGTTACTTTGCTGCCCAATAGTCCTTTTAGGGTCTCATTTTGTAATCAGATTCCCTTAATACTACCTGGTTTAACCCTCGCAATATCAAGGGAGAGGGAAGGGGTACTTTATGCCTATTTTTTCAGAATACTGTAATCTAGTCAGGTACACTATATTTTAAAATTCTGAAAAAAAATATATTTGTGCTTTTTAATGTATTCTTCTACCAGATTCCGTAATTGTTTAAAATTTTTCAGTAAAACTTAACGCAAAAATTTTGGTCTTGTCAGTCGATGTGAAGTTTCAGAACATGTGTCATATTCATATTTTCAGGTTTGGGACACTTCTTACGCATAAATATATCTTTAAAATAGAGGGTTATCTTATAATCCCTTTTCAGGGCTCTATCAATTCCATTCAACTCTTATTCCAAGTTCTTTGCTGTCACTTACAGAACTGCAGTGTCACCGGTTAACTTTAAAATGTTTATTGCTTCTCCCTGATATTTAGTTCCGTTTACAAATTTATCCTTGCATGCTTTACTGCTTGTGAAGTGCAGATGTTGAATAACTTCCCTCGGGCATGGATGAGTGTGCTGTCCTCTTAGGTTAGTTAGGTTTAAGTAGTTCTAAGTTCTAGGGGACTGAAGCCCTCAGAAGTTAAGTCCCATAGTGCTCAGAGCCATTTGAACCATTTTTGAATAACTTCGAGTGTAGGCTACCAGAATGTCTCACACCCATCATTCCATTGCACAACTAGAAATCCACGAGATGGAGTAGCAGAATTTATGTGCTTCAACAAGATTTGTCCTTTGATGCGGTGGGGCTATGAATGCCATGTCCAGTCTCATTACTCCTCTCTTCTTTTTACCGGTCGACAGCAATATTCATATTTCAGTGCATATACGGCCAAAATACAAACGCTGATTTAGGACAACATGAATTCCCAAGGATTGACATGTTACCAGTAATGGAGAAACATTTAGGAATGAGCGTCTTTTCTATCTCAGAACATAAATGTTACTTATGTAACTCCCAGAAGAGCAGAGTACATTGAGTCAACTATTTCTAGATCGAAAGGTAAGTCACTTCCGTTCGAACCCACTACCGAGAAAAACAGAAAAGACGGTTGGAGTTGCAGTAAAGGGAAATTTCGTTAGAGTGTGTTGTGGGATTGCAGAAGTATGAGGAAGGGAAACTATTGTATCCTTTCCATGACTTTACGCCTCTTATCTTCAGATATCATTTTTAAATGACGAATGGTGGCCAGAGGAAAGTTGCTACCTCACAGTATCTCTGGATAAATAGCTTTTCATATAACTACAATTTGAGACGTTTATGTAAAAGTCCGATTTCCGACGGTTTCTCTGTCTTGGGGCTCCTGACTCAAATGCTTTAATATTGCCATCGTACATGTCAAGAGAAGGTGCAGTGTAGGTGATTTCTCCAGTTCTAATTGCTCGGACGCCGTTTTGAAGTGCTACAATAACTATTATGTTTCAAAACTATAAAATAAACGATTGCGTATAAGAATTACAGTAATAGAATAGCATAAATATCGTGAAAAGTTCTTCCATCAGTGTGATATCAGTTCCTTCATCTCCGGCTATTTCTCCCTTCTCAGAGAACTTTCCGCACAAATACATTGTAACATTGTCAGCTGCTTATTCCAGCGACTATCTCAAGACTGGCTCAGTGATCTATCAGGAGCATCAAGAAAACCAACTTTCTGTAAGTAAATGATGTGTTCTTTCGCCGCAATCAAAAGACCATGAAGGTATAGACTATTAACGCATATATACTCCGTACCAAAATTATTTCATAGCCCTATATTTAGCATATGGCAGGAACAATTCAGTCGTGAATAATAGCGCAGTGCAACGACAATGTTACTACCTTGATCAGTCGTGTGCTGTATGGTTCAAATGGCTCTGAGGACTATGGGACTTAATTTATGAGGTCATCAGTCCCCTAGAACTTAGAACTACTTAAACCTAACTAACCTAAGGACATCACACACATCCATGTCTGAGGCAGGATTCGAACCTGCGACCATAGCGGTAGCGCGGTTCCAGACTGAAGCATCCAGAACCGCTCGGTTACAACGGCCGGCATGTGCTGTATGTCTTTCAAAGTAGAATCGTTTATACCAAGAGACATTAATTGGCCAAAGAATTCTCTTAGAATATTGCCGACCGTTTGTGGTTCATCTGGAAACTGGGTTGTAAACAAAATGCGAGATCTGAGAGTCCAGTCAATGACACAGGAGACAGTACATGGCAGCTAATGGTTTCTTCTCACGCTGGACATGCACATATCTGTAATTGCTGAGTATTCACCTTCTGTTACATGAGCAATTACCTCAGGCATAATTATATGTTGTAGGCTTTTAACACTTCCTGCCATGTACTGCAACACAGTTGTGGGGTGAGATATAAGGGGCTTTTCGGTGTCAACTAAAGTCTGAAAAAGATCCATAAGACCTTCACCTCTTAGAGTTCCGTACGACCTTATGTCTCGTGCACACACAGCAACGCAATTATCGATAGTTATCTCCAGAGCTGGTTTAGGAAGTCGTTTCTCGTCCACATAAGACCTTTGTATATAATATGGATGTCGAGAAATGTACGAAGTGCCACTTGACCCTTCAGCATGAGAGTAAATTTCACAGCACAGCGAACAGCAAAGAAAAAGAACGCTTTTCGTAACGCCATCCACAATAGACTTTAACAAGGTCCAAACTGAACTCCAGGCTGTGTGGTTCTCTACTCACGACTGTTTAGTTTTTCTTTTACTTCCCTTTTTCTTGATATGTGCTCCTTCTTCTGCAAACAACGTTTACTCTCCCGCTCTCATTTTGTGTGTTACGAAAAAAGTGAAGAAATCTCATCACTCCACTAAACACATCTCCACTCACCGCTCGTAGCCCGCAGCTCGCAACTGCGTCAGTGCTAGCAACAGTTCGTATGTGCAGCACACCAGTGCTTGCGCACGGCACTGGTACAGTGACGTCACAGACTCGCTCAGTGCGGAGCAGTGAGGTCTCAACGCCAACTCTGCTGAGGCCGTGGTATACAGGTGCTTTCGTAACAGCACTGCTCGGCTTGTGGGATGACGTCAGGGACTCGCTCAGCCAGTTACTGCTGTAGTCCAGTGCAGCCGCAGCTCGCGGGCCGATCCTCTTCGCACGACTCTGCCGTCGGACCTCAATGCGGCTGCCCTGCCTGAACCGGCAGCGCGAGGCAAGGCTCGCACGGCTGTCATGGCCACGGTCTTGGACGGGCCGCGCATCGATGATCACCTCTGCTGCAAACTGCACAACCAGAGCTCACACTCAGCCGGATGTCACTGACCGATTGACATCATAAAAGCCAACTGCGAAGTCACTCCAGCGGTGGCTGCAACAATTCCATGGGCAGACACGTCCCTGAACTGAATTAACCTCATATCCTCAGAACATTGATACCTTTAAAATTTTAAGTTGGTGTATCTTGTACAAATATGTCACATGCCAATGTAATTGACTTGTCAAACTGTTTATTTAAAACATGTGAATTTGTCTATTGTTTTTCCTTGTATGTACCAATATTGTGGTTTTGTTGTACTTACGACTTGAATGACTACTGTTGTAACGGCCAGTGTCGTAGTCAAATATATCGTAGACAAACGAAAGACACCAAGAACATTTTTCTTTCTTTATGTTTATGAAATATGTGTTTACCAAAGAGTCCACAAGTGTTAAATAGTACGTGTAATACTTTCTATGATAATAAAGAAAAGAGAAGCGTTCACATTTTTTCTGCGATCAGCTAGGGGACGCCTTCCTGTTTCGTATCGTCCTTTGTTCTTCCGCTTTCGCTGTGTAAGCATCTATAGTACAAGCCATAAAAATTATTACACCACGAAGATGACGTGCTACAGATTTAAACAACAGGAAGAAGGTGCTGTGATGTGCAAAAGATTACCTTTTCAGAACATTCACGCAAGGTCCGCTGGTGGCGACACCTACAACGTTCTGACATGAGGAAAGTTTCCAACTGATTTCTCATACACAAACAGCAGTTGACCGACGTTGCCTGGTGAAACGTTGTTGTGATGCCTCGTGTAAGGAGGGGAAATGCGTACCATTACGTATCCGACTTTGATAAAGGTAGGATTGTAGCCTATTGCATTTGCGGTTTATCGTATCGCGACATTGCTGCTCGCGTTGGTCGAGATCCAAGGACTGTAGGCAGAATACGGAATCGGAGGTTTCAGGAGGGTAATACGGAACGCCGTGCTGGGTCCCAACGGCCTCGTATCACTAGCAGTCGAGATGACAGGCATCTTATCCACTTGGCTGTAACGGATCGTGCAGCCATGTCTCGATCCCTGAGTCAACAGATGGGGACGTTTGCAAGACAACAACCATCTGCACGAACAGTTCGACGACATTTGCAGCAGCATGGACCTTCATCTCGGAGACCATGGCTGCAGTTACACTTGACGCTGCATCACAGACAGTAGCGCCTGGAATGGTGTACTCAACGACGAACCTGGGTACACGAATGGCAAAACGTCATTTTTTCGGGTGAATCCAGGTTCTGTTTACAGTATCATGATGGTCGTATCTGTGTTTGGCGACATCGCGGTGAACGCACATTGGAGGCGTGTATTCGTCAAAGCCACACTGGCATATCACCGGGCGTGGTGGTATGGGGTACCATTGGTTACACGTCTCGGTCAACTCTTGTTCGCACAGCGGACGTTATATTTCAGATGCGTTACGAACCGTGGCTCTACCTTTCATTCGATCCTTGAGAAACCTTACATTTCAGCAGGATAATGCACGACTGCATGTTGCAGGACCTGTACGGGCCATTCTGGATACATAAAATGTTCGACTGCTGCCCTGGCCAGCATTTTCTCCAGATCTCTCACCAACTGGAAACGTCTGGTCAATGGTGGCCGAGCAACTGGCTCGTCACAATACGCTAGTCACTACTCTTGATTGACTGTGGTATCGTGTTGAAGCTGCATGGCCAGTTGTACCTGTATCCATCAACCAAGCTCAGTTTGATTCAATGCCAAAGCGTATCAAGGGTGTCATTACGGCTAGAGGTGGTTGTTCTGGGTACTGATTTCTCAAGATCCATATACCCTAATTGCCTGAACATGTAATCACTTGTCAGTTCTAGTATAATATATTTGTCCAAAGAAACACGTTTATCATCTGCATTTCTTATTGGTGCAGCAATTTTAATGGCCAGTAGTGTATCTTGTTAGCTCTTAAGAACCACGAATATATTTAAGTGCATTTAAATTAATAACATTCAGATGTATTAACTTAACAAACTAAACACTTTGTATAATGTTTTTATCAGCTCTGTGTTCAGCTTTCGTGAAAGAAATGCAAAACTGCTGACGTGGAGTCCGTCCACCATTGGTGTGATCCAAATACTGATTAGCAAATTTATCAGATGTTTTATGGTTCCCCAACGAAACTGCAGTCTTTCAGAAACGAAGTCCGATACTCAATTAACTATACACCATAATGCGATTGACCGATCGCATTATGCACTTGCCTAATGAAATTAACATTGGAGGCACATCTGTAACATTGTGTTTCTCTCGAACACCAACCTGGAGTAATAGGAAATCACAACACGAACCAAGAAGCACTGCTCGGTAAATTTCTATAAACATTACTGTGCTGGCTACAAGCTTGTAAGTGGTAGGTGATCATGAATATTTTCTTTATATACTCTAACATCCTTCCACCTTCGCAAGCAGGCATGGTAACAGTTACAGCTCAGGATTTCCACTCGCTCATACACCTACCAGAGAGGTGGTTGCTGTTGTTGGATGGGGACGACTTATACTGTAGTCACAACATGGTAGTTACTAGTTTCTTTAATCATTCATTTATTTCTATGTTGTAATTTATATGATAAAGAGCAAGAAGGAGGAAATAATATCTCCGTTAAGACATCCTAAGATATGCATCAGGGGGTAGTAAAACAGGGCCAAATATTCATTTTCGCGTTCAGTATTTACCATTGTGTATATTCATTTTTACACTCGCCTGGAGCAGCATCTTGGAAACCATACAAATACCTTTCAGAAATGCTTCCTAACACTTAAATTTATATTCGACGTTAGCAAAACCCTTTTTTTCGTTAATACATTTCTTGCTATAGTCAGCCTTCAATTTGTTTCCTCTCTACTTCGGCCATTATCAGTTATTTTGCTGCCCAATGGCGATTTTAGTGTCTCATTTCATAATCAGATTCCCTTAACACTACCTGATGTTACCGTCGCAATACCATGGAATAGGGAAGGGGTACTTCATCCCTACATTTTCAGAATACTGCAAACTAGTTATGTACATTATATTTTAAAATTTTGAAAAAAATATGGTTCTGATTTTTTGATTACTTCTACCAGATTCCGTAATTGTTTTAAATTTTTCAGTAAAACTTAACGCCAAAATTTAGGTCTTGTCAGTTGATTTGAATTTTCAGCACATGTGTCAAATTCATATTTTCAGGATTAGGACCCTTCTTACACATAAATGTGTCATTAAAATGTTGCTGTGCGTAAAAGACAACGAAAATTAACGAAATCCGTATATCTTTGTGTTGGTCATATATTACAATCCCCTTTTGTAGTGCACGTGATGGAAAATCCGTTGGTACTGCTACGTTCAGTTCGAATAGGTTACATTACCTTTGATTTAGTTGCATTGATTGTTATCTTATAATCCCTTTGCAGCGCACTATCTATTCCATTCAACTGTTATTCTAAGTTCTTTGCTGTCTCTGACAGAATTGCAGTGTCACTGGAAAACTTCAAAATGTTTATTGCATCTCCCTGATTTTTAATTCTGTTTACAAATTCATCCTTGCATGCTTTACTGCTTGTACGGTGCAGATGTTGAATGACATCGAGTGTAGGCTACCAGAATGTCTCACTTCCAACTTCAAATTGCACAACTAGAAATCCAGCAGATGGAGTAGCAGTATTTATGTGCTTCAACAAGATTTGTTCTTTGGTGGGGTGAGGCTGTGAAATACATGGCCAGCCTCATTACTCCTCTCTTCTTTTTACCTGAGGACAGCAAAATTCATATTTCAGTGCATATACGGCAAAAATTCAAACTTTCATTTGGGACAACATGGATTCCCAAGGATTCACATGTCACCAGTTGTGGAGGAACATGTAGGACTGAGCGTCTCTCCTATTTCCGAACATTAATTGTTGTTTTTGTAACTTGCAGAAGAGCAGAGTACATTGAGATAACTATTTGTAGATCGAAAGGTAAGCCAGTTCCGTTCGAACCGACTAGCGAGAACAAATAGGAACATGGTTGGAGATGCAGTAATGGGATATGTCGTTAGAGTATATTGTGGGAATGGAGAAATATGAAGAAGGAAAGCTATTGTATCCATTTCATGACTTTACGTCTCCAATCTTCAGATATGATTTTTAAATGACGAATGGTGGCCAGAGGAAAGTTGCTACCTCACAGAATCTCAGGACAAATGGCTTTTCATCTAAGTATAATATGAGGCGTAAATGTAAAAGTCCGATTACAGAAACGTCTCTGTCCTGGGGAGGGGGGCTGACTCCAATGCTTTAACATTCTCATCGCCCATGTCAACAGAAGGTGTAGTGCGGGTGATTTCTGCAGTTCTAATTTCTTGGACGCCGCTTTGAAGAGCTACAAAAACCCTTATATTTTAAAAGCTATAAGATAATCGATTGCGTATAAGATTTCCAGTGATAGAATAGTAAACATACCGCGAAAAGTTCATTCATCTGCACGATATCTTTTCCCTCTTTTCGGGCTACTTCTCACTTCTCAGAGAGCTTCTCGCACAAAGACATTCTAACATTGTCAGCTGCTTATTCCAGCGAGTATCGTTAGACTGGCTCAGTGACGTATCAAGATCATCAAGTAGACCACTTTTCTTTACGGAAATAACGCGTTCTTTCGCTGCAATCAAATGACCATGAACTTATGGGCAACTGACGCATATATACTCAGCATTAAAATAAATTTGTAGCCCTGTATTTAGCATTAACCAGGATCAAGTCAATCGTGAATATATCCCGCAGTGCAACGACTATGTTGGTATCTGCATCAGTGGTGGATACCAAGAGAAATAAATCGTCTAAACAATTCTCTTAGAATGTTACCGCCCGTTTTTGGTTCATATGGAAACTGAGTTGTAAACAAAATGCGATATCTGAGAGTCCAGTCAATGAAAGAGGAGACAGTACATGTCAGATAATTATTTCTTCTCGCACTGGATGTCTACATATCTGTAGTTGCTGAGCATTCACCTTCTGTTATATGAGCAATTACCTCAGGCATAATTATATGTTGTAGGGTTTTAACTCTTTGTGCCATGTTCCACGACACAGTTGTGGGTTGACAGATAATGGCCTTTGCAGTGTCAATTAACATCTGAACAGGATCCATAAGACCTTCACCTCTTATAGTTCCGTTCGACCTCACGTCTTGTGCACACATAGCCACGCATTTATCGACAGTTATCTCCTGGGGAGGTTTAGGAAGTCGTTTCTCGTCCCCATAAGACTCTTGTTTATTAGACGCGCATGGATGGCGAGAAATGAGTAAAGTGCCACTTGACCCTTCGGCATGAGAGTAAATTTCACAGCACAGGAATAGCAAACAGAATGAACGTTTTTCCTAACGCCATCCAATATAGGCTTTAACACGATCCAAACTGAACTTTTTAGATTCGCTTTAAGCTGTGCAGTTCTCTACTCATCACCGACAAATTTTTATTTTACTACCCTTTTTCTTGAAATGCGCTCCTTCCTCTGCAGACCACGTTTATTTTCCGAGTTCATTTTGTGCGTTACGACAAAAAGGAATAATTCGCACCACTCCACTATACACTGCTCTACTCACCGCTCGTAGCCCGTAGCTCTCAACAGTGGTCAGTACTACCAACAGCACGTAGTGCGCAGCACGCCATTGCTTGCGCATGGCACTGGTAAAGTACGTCAGGGTCTCGCTCAGTGCGGAGCAGTGAGAGCGCGGCCCGTGGGCTGCGTCTAAATGCGTAACTCTGCTGAGGATGTGGCATACGGGTTCTTTCGCAACAGCACTGCTCGGCCCTTGGGGTGACGTCAGGGACACGCTTGGCAAGAGACTGCTGCCGTCCAGTGCGGCCGCAGCACGTGGGCCGGGCCTCAGTGCACGACTCTGCACCGTACTACCTGTCGGACCTCGATGCGGCTGTCCCAGCTGAACCGGCAGCGTGAGGCAAGGCTCACACGGCTGACATGGCTGCGCTCCTGGACGGACCGCGCCTTGATGCCGACGTCTGCTACAAAGTGCACAACCAGAGCGCACACTGATACGGTCATCACCGACCGATTGACATCATACAAGCCAACTGCGACGTCACTTCAGCAGTGGCTGCATCAATTCCTTCTGGCAGACACGTCCCTGAACTGACTTAACCTCTTATCCTCAGAACAATGATTCCTCTGAAATTTTAAGTTACTCTAATTTATACAAATATCTTCTGTGCCAATGAAAATGATTTGTCAAACTGTTTACTTAAAACATGTCAAATTGTGTATTGTTTTTTCTTGTATACACCAATCTTGTAGTTTTGTTGTACAGACGACTTAAATGACTAAGCATGTGACAGCCAGTATCGTAGTCAAATATATAATAAGAAATTGTAAGACACCGAGAAAATTATTCTTTATTTATCTTTATGAAATATGTGTGTACCAGAAAGTCCACAAATGTTAATAAGTACATGTAATACTTTCTACAACAATGAAGAACAGAGATGCCTTCACGTTTTTTCTTCGATCAGCTAGGAGATGCCTCCCTATTACGTATCATCCTTTGTTCTTCAGTTTTCGCTATGTATGCATCTATCTTGTTATCACTTAAGAACTATGAATATACGACGGGCGTTTGAAAAGTCCGTTCAAAAATAATAACTGCTTACATGTTTGGGGTGAACATTTTTATTTTTCAGAATAGTCTCCTTTTAGACTTGTACACTTCGTCCAATGCTGTTCTAATTTGTTTATCTCTTCAGAATAACAGGAATTGTCTAAGCCTGCAAAATAGCTAATAGTTGCTGAAATCACATCATCGTTTGAATAAAATCTTTGTCCCGCCAGCCATTTCTTCAAAATGGGAAACAAATAGTACATCGAGCGAGCCAAGTCTGGAGAATAGGTGAGGGTGAGAGGGATGTGAAACGAGTTGGAATCAAATTTCCATTAACTTTGCGACCACAATTGCTGAGGTGTATGCTCGTGCATTGTCGTGATGGAAAAGGACGGTCCAATAACGATGAATAATATTCACTTGTCATAGTTTTACCCTTTCCCAGATAGTCGATGAGGATTGTCCCTTTCTAATCCCAAAAGACAGTCGCCATAACCTTTCCGGCCAAAGAAATGGTCTTCGCCTTTTTTCGTGCAGATTCTCCGTTGGTAGCCCATTGTTTAGAATGTTGTTTGGTCTGAGGAGTATAGTAATGTATCCATGTTTCATCTACAGTGACGAAACGACGCTTAAAGTGCTGCGGATTCTTCTGAACAGCTGCAAACCATCCTTGCAACACTTCACACGATTCCATTTTTGGTCAAGCGTGAGAAATCACGGAACGCATCTTGTGGATAGCTTTCTCATGTCGAAACCTTCATGCAAAATATTATGTACCCGATTATTCGGGATACCCACAGAACTAGCAGTCTCACCAACCTCAACTCTTCTTTCATCCATTACCGGATTATGGATTTTATCAATGATTTCTAGAGTGGTAATCTCCTCAGGGCGTCCAGAACGTTCAGCATCACTTGTGCCCATATGCCCACTCCGAAAATTTTTAAATCACTTATAAAATATTCTAGTCGAAGGCGCAGAGTCACCGTAAACTTTATTAAGCTTCTCTTTAGTATACTGAGGTGTTTTGCCGGTTCATAAAGTAATGTTTAATCACCACACGAAATTATTTTTCGTCCATTTTTTGACAATCACTCGACTTCCTTGATTTACACGAATGCCAAACACAAATAGACCAAATTGACTGAAACTTGGTGTGCGTCCTTTCCAAAGATGCTACTAACTAAACATGACATCTAAAGGCGCCGGTGATTGCATCTCTCAGACTTTGCATGGAATTTTCAAATGCCTCTCGTATTTGTGTATATTTAACTTAATATCTTTCAGTTGTTTTAATTTAACAAACTAAACATATTTCTTTGTATTAATGTCTTTATCAGCTTTGTATACAGCTATTCGTGAAAGAAATTCAAAACTGCTTACGTGCTGCCTGTCCGCCATTGGTGTGACCCAAATACTGTTTAGCAACTTATCAGATGTTTTATGGTGCACCAAAGAACGTACAGGCGTTCAGAAACGAATTCTGATACTCAATTAACTCCAAAGCATAATTTGATTTACCGATCGCGTTATGCACTTGACTTATGAAAATTACATTGAAGCCAAATCTGTATCTATGCGTTTCTGTCGAACACCAAGCTGGAGAAATAGGAAATCACAACAGGAATCAGCACGCACTGCTCGGTTATTTTCAATTGACTTTACTGAGCTGACTACCTGCTGGTAAGTCATAGGTGATCACGACTATTTTCTTTACATTCTCTATCTTCCATCCACCTTGGCAAGCAGGCGAGGTAACAGTTACAGCTCACAACTTGCACTCGCTCATCTACCTTCGAGAGCGGTTGTTGCTATTGTTGGATGGGGAACATCAGTGTGAGTTAAATAGCTTTCCTCATACAAGAATGAGCAGCGCCGTTAATTTAAAGCAATATAGAAACATCTTTTGCTATGTCAACAGCCGAGGGCGCTGAATCACAAGAGATCTACCTTACTCATGAGTTCTCCCAGTAAAGAATTTGCAAAATTGAGGACCAGAAGTCTACCTCTCCCTCCCGCACCCTTCCTCAATGTTGTTGTTGTGGTCTTCAGTCTGAAAACTGGTTTTATGCAGCTGCCAAAGCTAGTCTATTCTGTGCAAGCCTCTTCAACGCTGCACAGCTAATCCGATGTGCATCAGTTTGAACCTGCTCACTGTATTCAAGACTCTGTCCCCCTCTACAATTTTAAAACCCCCCATCCGTCCCCAACACTCACATATACACACTTATCTCCATTACCAAACTGACTAGTCCTTGGTGCCTTAGGATATGCCCTAGCAAACGAAGTTGTGCCATAAATTTCTTGATTTCTCCGGTTCGACTCAATATCTTCTTATCAGTTATTTGATCTGCAGTGCCACCACTACTTTTCGGTGCTACTGAGTAAAACTGTGAAGTTGGCATCGCTGTTGCAAAAGATCTTGGGAGTGGGCCAGCTCAGAGGCGACCAAACACCATTACGTCAGATGCAGCAATGTCACTGGCAGATTCCCACACTGTGCTCCAGGAAAGGGGCTGACATCGTCATAACGACGACGCAGCAGAAATGCGTTGGTAAGCCAGTTGCTACACATCCAATTAACAGACTTCCTATGGTCTACTTGGTTACATGCTGTGATTTGCAAAGTAAGAACGCTCTGTCGCAACATAAATTACCATTATTTTCAGTCAAAGCAGTCACTGTCTGACACCTACTAGAGGAGAGGTGTATGATGCTCGACGAGGCGACATGAGACTACAAGCAGCTACCATGGGATTTGGCCTCCACTAAATGAGAGCCACTGCTGCTGGTTTGCAGATCAGTGATGTGAGCTTAGCATGTTGCTGCCTGTGGGCCAACTATCAGGTGCCAGCAGCCTTCAGCCATAGAAGGCAGTCGTTTGAGACCATGTCCACCTGTTGCATCAGTTCCTTAACACTCGCTGTCTTCAGCACACACTGTGGAGGTTGTTGCACCACAGAATGTTCTAGTTTGTTCTTCAGTAAAATGTATGACTAACAGTGAAGGTTTTATGAGCAGCCATGGATCATTACCCCGACAACAATCCACCACCTCAACTCAGACCTCCACGTGTAGAGGTCATCCATCCGGGACCTCCACATTTTGATGTCAAAAGTGTATGTCACCTCTAAGTCTCAGTGACAGGGGAACCTTACAAGCCACCCTACCTGGAGACGATGGCTCTCGACTACCTCAGGGTGCATTTTCGTCGACACACAGGATCAGTGTGCAGTGGGTGAGTGCACTGTTTTTTTTTTTTTCACCTGCGAGTATCACGTCGAGTCAGTGCACATTTTAGCAGCTTTTCAGTTCTGTTTTCATGTGTGACATGTGTCAAGTAAACTCAGACTGTGATCTGAGGATGTGTAAATATGACTAATAGAGCTAAGTTCATTCCACCCCACATTCTATTGTTGCCAAATTTATTCAAGATGGCGGCGACGACGTCATCCAAAATGGCGGCATGTAGACTTGGCAACAGTGCATGACGTCATTCAGGATGGCCGATTTTGGCGGGAAGATAGGCCAATTGTGCTATGTCCAGTAACCTAACCTCCAGAAGAAATGGCGGGAATTTTGAATTTTGACGGAAAAATAACCAGTTGGGCTACATCCACTAACTTAACTGTCCAGAAGAAATTGGCGAGAAATCCCAATTCCAACATGACAATGCATGCAAAACCTTACTTTTCTTTATTATTATTCCTTATCATTTATTAACATTGATCATCATTTATTATAATTCATTATCAATCATTGTTATTTATTATCATTTATTATCATTCATTATTTTCGCCTACATCCACGAAAAAATTCACGCCAAATGCAAATTCCAAAACGATATAGGCTGCAAAACTATTTGTCTGTATTATTATTCATTATCATTCATCATTATTATAATTTATTATTTATTATTATTTATTATCATTTATTATTATTTGTTGTTATAGGCCTACCTCCACTAACATAGAAAATCGCGCCATGTTCAAATTCACACTCCAAAAAGTGGTTCAAATGGCTCTGAGCACTATACGACTTAACTTCTGAGGTCATCAGTCGCCGAGAACTTAGAACTAATTAAACCTAACTAACCTAGGGACATCACACACATCCATGCCCGAGACAGGATTCGAACCTTCGACCGTTGCGGTCGCTCGGTTCCAGACTGTAGCGCCTACAAACGCACGGCCACTCTGGCCGGCTCACACTCCATAATCTCTTGAAATCCGTACTTCTATTTATTATTATTATCACTTACTATTATTTATTAGCATTTAAAATGACTTATTATGATTTATTCAAGATGGTTTATTTTTGCAGCAAGAAAGCGAATTCCCTTACATCAAAAAAAAAAAAATCTCCCACAAATTCAATTTCAAACACGATAATCTGTCACACCTACGAAAAAAAAGAGACCAATTGGGCTATGTGCACTAACCGAAGTTCACCTCATCCTACGAAGTTTGAATTTTTCGCGCTCACTTATTGTGTCACTCCTAAGCTATGAAAATCGCGTCAAATAGTAATAAAGTGCACTTTTACTAACGTAAGTCACCACCTTTGAATTCGTGGGAAAAGGTCTGAAGTCTTTATTTCAAACAGTACCGTCGTCACTTGTTCTCCAACAGAGTTTGTACACATCTTATAGATCGCAGTCCAGTCGCCACAAGGCCTCCAGTACAACTGAATTAGTTCATATGGTCGCCGCCGAACCGATCCACACCGCACGCCACCAGCAAGAGAGCGATCGCCTCACGTGACGGCCTTCGGATACGTCCGCGTCCGCTGCCCGTCCAGCGGCCGTTCGCGTCACAGCCTATTGGCGCCGACTCGCGTCGCAGGCCTGCGCTGGTCCAGCGATGTAAACATGTTTTCGTGGACAGTGGAGTCCGCCCCCACCGACCAGTTGGCGCCAAATCTATTCGCCGGACGGGTTGGAACCTGCCGACTTCATAACGATAGGTCGGTTGATCCAGCACCTGGTTGACAAAGAACGCCCTGTCACACGTTTGGCGTCGAATTTCGCTCGAGAGTGGATCCCGCAATGACGTCACAAAAGGTTGACCAGCACATGTGCTCGCCACGACGTCCCTCGCTAAGTTAATTGATCACCCAACTCTCATATTCAATCCACATTCTGCACTTACCTAATCCAAGATCGTCGCGTAAACACACGTCCTTACACATGAGTCATCGCTCGCGCCTAACTTAGTACCTCCGCAAGTGAATGTAACGAAGTTCGCATGACTACTATATTAAATTGATCAATTAATTAACCTCTCTGATGCGGAAAAGTGCCACGCCCACCTAGAAACGGAATGAATTTTCGCCATTGCCACGCCTACCTGGACTTGAAATGAAAACACAAGAAATTTGTGGCAAACGAAGCCCCTAACCTAAGTCACCTATGATGACTCAAAATCGTCTGCTTTGCCTATCTCACACACCACGAGCGCGAGACCGCCCACGTCGCAACCTGGACAACCTGACTTTTATACTCGCGTCGGACATACTCTTCTGTAAATTTTAAAGCTGAACTATGTCCCAAATAATATTCTTCAATCCACACGGTCTAGGACACGGCCACAGCACACCACCAGTACCTAAGCCGAGAACATCGCTCACCCCACCTGTAGTTAACCGCTGAGAGGCGGAGATATGCTGCAATCACATCCCTCGCGCTCTCGTAGCTACTTGCCTCAGCAATTCTATCTAACAAAACCTCCAAGTAGAAGAAATAAGAACCAACTCGAACTCTCTCATATTCTATATCGTCCCACAAATAATTAACGTATATTTTCTTTAGACATCGAGTATATCTATCACTCTCACACAAAAACACTCGCCCTGATGTACCTGATATCATGTTGCACAGTCGGCAGACACGCAAACAGCTCCTAATTTTAGTGCACAATATCAGACTGCTCCTAAATAATGCAGTACACTTAACTGTAAATACCATCAGTACTCGTAATCTGCCCATATAACACATAGCCAAATAACTCAACAGAGGCACTCAATCAACCTGTCCCACACTAAGTCACACGTCCGACAGCTCTCAATTTGTTCAAAGGTCTCTGTTCGACCCCTCAAACATGACTTGATGACAGCCGCATTCACACCTAACACCCGAGAAATTCATATCACTTACACGGGGAACATGACTATCCAAGCCAGAAAAAAATAAGAGCCCAGCCAACCTCTCCGAAATTGTATAGTGCCCCCAGAACTATTTAACGCTACCTGTCGTGTTTTCTCAGCTTATTTGTAAATTCAAATTCTTACCCTAACAGAACTTGCTCACGAAAATAATACTGAATGCGCTGCGAACCTCCTACCTTTCCAGCTCTCTACATACGCAAATGTTCTCAATCCTCCTATATCCCAGCACAACCGATTAATCATTCTTATTTCTTATAGAATTTACTGGCCTAATTTCCTAAGGACCCGTTATGGAAGCACCATCCTGCTTTTCTTTCTGAGGCTTTCTGTGCTTAGTTTTACAGAGCTCGCTAAACTACCTCCACAACCCCCTCAATCTACACACACTCACTCACACACATGACACTCAGCGGCAATCAGCCCTTCTACATCAATGGACGGAAGTTCCTCTCAAAACAGTTCCACAAATTCGGCGATCGCTTCCCCTTCAACACAAATGCGTTAATTTCTCTTCTTATTCCTTGCCTGCTAACTTTTTTGCTACAAACATCTGCAGACTCATAGACTACAAGAGTACTCCAATTTTTTTCTAAGTACAGCTTCCTGTAAACCACTGAGTAACTAGAAACAAAGAGACAAAAAAAAAAAAAATGATATTTGCACTCTCGAATACCGAAGTCGTTGATGTCATTATATTTACAGTTAAATCTTACGATCGCGATCTCAATTGATTGGCATTCCACAATGAGCTAAGTATCGGAAATACACTCTCTTGACCGCTGTTACTCTGGAAATATCTCTACCGTCTCTACGACTTCCTCTCTACTCATCACATAACATCAACAATATTAACTTTACAATGCAATATATACAAACGCTACACAATGTAAACCACAGTAACTTTACAATACAGTATAAATACATTTGACACAAGACAGGAAAAATGGAAATGTCGTGTGGCTAGGGCCTCCCGTCGGGTAGACCGTTCACCTGGTGCAGGTCTTTCGATTTGACGCCACTTCGGTGACCTGCGTGTCGATGGGGATGAAATGATGATGATTAGAACAACACAACACCCAGTCCCTGAGCGGAGAAAATTTCCGACCCAGCCGGGAATCGAACCCGGGCCCTTAGGATTGACAGTCTGTCACACTGACCACTCAGCTACCGGGGCGGACACACAAAACAGTGCACATATCCAGTATATCTCTACAGCATGCGAAAAAATTACCCTATTCCTACAGCCTCTATATACCGCAATGCTCCCCAATCCTAGGAAAGTACCGTCAACCTGCTCTTACTCTCTACAGACCTGACACTCAGAGCTAATCTTCCCTCTTACATGAGAGGACCTAAGTCACCCTCAGAACTCTTTTTACAGTTTCGGTATCGTCCCCCCACAGCACAAACGCCTTACTGTCTCTCCCTTTTTATCTGTTTGCCTCAGACTCATAGACTGCAAGAACACATGTACTTTCTCCATAATATTACACCATTTTGGCTGTACTTCTCAATATCATGCACTAGGCTACAACCTACCGATCAATAGTTCATCATAATTCCCAAGATAAATACTTCAAATTAATTCTCTACAAACACCAAACTTTATCTATGTGCAGCGTGCTGTAAACCACTGTCTAACTAGGCACAGACATATGCAAAATGATATTTCCACTCTCGAATACCGCTCTCAGTCATGTAACATTTCGACATCTTGGCTATAATTTACACTTCAACTAACGTCTCTCCCAGAACTATAGAACAGACAGGCGAGTATCCAACACACCACAATCGATCTTCACTCAACTAAATAAAGGAAGCAAATGTGCAGAAGTAGTCAACCGAACAATCTTCATCCCATCGAACACTCCAACCCAAATCAATCATCTTCTCAAATTCTGACTTGATCACCAAAGCCGCCCAACACATGCTATTACTTCGCTATTCGGTCGTCTGGAGAACATCAAAGTTAACTCTTACAGATCGATACACTCCAACAGGTCTCTGCATTCAGACAGCTGCTCCAGTTATTTATTATTATTTGTTATCATTTATGATCTATTGATATTATTTATTATACTTTTTTATTTATGTCATGCTTCTGTGTTCGCCCGAGGTCCGGAGCCCAACTGGGTTATTACACATCGCCACCAGCATGGGGCCACCTCAAGATGTCCGATTTTGGTAGGGAGTTTGAATTTTGGCAGAAGATCATACAATTCGTTTACCTAACAAAAATGGCTCCAAGTTCAACTGTGTTTAGATTCTATCACAACCACCAGAGCACTCTGTCATCACGTCAGTTGATTATGCAATTATCATTATTCAAGATGGCTGCACCCAGTGCGATACGTGTCACCTTTAACGAATCTGCATGCTACAGCATAATTCCAACTTGGCTTTAGCCACACCCTACGCATCGTTCAGCTGATCCCATTTCCAGATCTTTGCGCATATGATCTCTGCAATTTAAGTCGGAGAAAGACATATCCATTACCTTCTGCAGCCTGTCTAGAAACAGAACGACCTCAGTTAGTGCAACAGGACCTTGTCTTGACCATTCGACGGAAATGCGAGCGCCGCCAGCGGCATGTCAAAGCCACATATCTGTCCATCTAAACAGCCGTCTGCTCAGCCCCAGGAGGAGCATGCCGAAGTGGGCTCTCTCTATACCTGCTCTCCAGCTGTTGCATAATGACATACACTGCACAAATGGATTCCTGACTAGCGCAGATCTCTATCCCTCCCTGCATCTCCAACTCGACATGTAAACATTGCCTCCCCCAGCCAGCAAACCCGACGTCATTCGCGCTGCGCTGACAATTTCCACTCACAAATCTTAAATACTCAAATAAATAAAAGCCTATTCACTCCTATCGAAACTCACTTAATAATAAAAAAGCATTCTCGTTTTCTAAGCAAAGATGAGTATGCATTTAGAACAAATAGACAAACATAATTCCAAGCAGAAGTCATACATATGATTAAAAAGAAAAAAAAAGACCTCAATTTAGATTATGTGACATTTATTTACATGTACTATTGATACAGTCGTAGATGAGTTATGTCATCCACTCGCTCGCTCCTTCAACACACACTTTCACAGAATTGGTTCTACTTATAGGCCACCGCCCCTGTTATAATAATAATTTTGTACAAGCATTTACGCCCCCACATACAACACAGATCAATAGCACATAATAATTCCATTTCCCACAGATAGTCATATTCGGTCAACAATTAAACGTACTGAATTACGCATACATGTAGTCAAATAAGCAAATACTTTTACCGCCATAAACACCCCTCTCACTGAGAATAGGGCATTTAATATTATATACTTAAACACAGATAAATGATAACAATATTCCGATGCGCACCTTGTCGTTTTAATAAAGATAGACTTCATTTACCTAAAGCGTACAAAATCACCATTATACATCAGAGCACCCTCAGTCGACCAAAGTCGCTCTCAGAACAGTTCAGCTAATTCGAGAGCCGTTTCCCCTTCGCAGAAACTCGTCAGTCTCTCTGATCAGAGTCTGCTCCTGTTTCTACAGACATCTCCAGACTCACATATTAGAAGACCAAAAATATTTTTAATATAATATTATAAAATTCACCCCGTACTCGTCTATATTAAGCACAGTCCTAGCACTTAAGCGTGTCATAGACTTCTGACTAACAAGAATTCCTGCCCTGCACAGACATTAAAACGGACTGATTCACGTCCTCTCACAGGAAACTATAACTTGCACCTTGTAAATCATAGTCTTACAGTCGATAGCATATGGTAGTAGCGACTTCCCTCGAAAGTGATTGACCACCTCTACATTTAAACTCATATGTCGCAATGACCCAATAGTTGATAACTCTGTGTTCCATTTCTAGTGATTGTTCATTTTGCACGGTGTTAGCAACCGCAGAAGTGGCGGCCCATCAACCAAAATGTCTCCCCCAACTCAAACAAGCCTTGTCACTCAGTCATTACGTGTACCCAATGCTCGGATGGGATGGAAAAGACACCACCGATCTACTGTAATATTTTCCATCACAGCGGATATCGCGATAAATTTTACAGTATGTCCAACACTGGCCAATCATGTGACAGCATATTTTCCTAATTTCAGTATCATAGCTAAACCATACCTCCTCTACTTTGCAAGTATCATTGCGAGCGTTGATAGGTGACTGCTCAGTACGTCCATTCACACTTAATTCTCCAACACATAAAAACGATCAAAGCAAACCAGACAACGATATACATATTTCTCAGACCTCACGCGTATTACTCGATCAGTCTCTCTCCATACGCAGTCACAGAGCAATCTCGCCCTCTTATGTTGAAAGACCAACCTTACTCGCCATTGACCAGCGTACCCCGCTACATCGCTAACCAATTAATCCTCAACCGAGCAGACAAATATAGCTACACTTCACCTGTCTTGACTGAATAGAGCTTTCCTAGTCCTAACCTCTCCAAGTGCACCACATTTCTCGAGATGTAACGAAGTCTTGGAGCTTAGCACACCATATCGATCTATAGTATCGGATCTCAAAATGCCTTAATTTATTAGCATACAGTTAAGAAGAACACGAACGGAGTGATATTTATACGCAACGTAGTTCAACACATTTTTACATAAATCATCCAACCTATCATGTGTAAAGTACTGTAGCTGCATATGACTAAAATGCAGGCTATATCACGTAACTAAAGCATCCAGATAGAACACTGGAAAAAAAATTGACCTTCAGCACCTTGTCCTTCTCTAGAATAAATGAGACAACATTTAAATCGTGCCTTGTTACAGCTCTATCTAAATCGATTATCCCGTACATTCTCTGTTATCATTTAACACAGATGTGGGTAAGTTTAGAGGTGAACGATTCTCTGTCCTCTTGAAATGCATCAAATACAGTATTCAACTCGTGAATATCAGTGCTACCGCAGTAGACATACGCTATAATACGAACTCAACGAGAAAAAAATTGACTACCTTCGTGATTCTGCTCGTTTTGATGTCATCGTTTACCTACATTCCTCTTGCTGCCGCATACATGACTCCATGTACAAATTGCCCCCTGCGAACCAGAAGATAAGCAAGCACGTCTTCATTTTAACTGCATTTTGGTGTATATTAGGTTAGTTTATACGTATGTGCTAATCAGTTTTCGTATTTCTTTCGATTTTATGTCAGATCCATCCATGCGACCGCGACATAAGATATCGTTCTGTGTTCTAAAATTGCCTGTAAATGTAACCCAGTCGTATCTAGTTACCTCCACATTCGGAGAGCGCTTGCTGTGTTTTCTGTATGTCTGTGTACATGCCCGCCTCGCGGAAGGCTCCCAAGACCGGCGATAGACTCGAGTTAACGTTCGAATGTGGATCTGTAGCGAGTTATGTCCGGAGCGGTGTTCAGATGTGGATCCACAATATGCAGCGCACGGGGTAGTGTTTGAAGGTGGATCCTCCTCGCGCAAGTTAGGAAGCTGTATTCGAATGCTGATCCACAGTATACAACACCCGAGTTAGCGTTTGAGTGTGAATCTGCTGTGTACTATATATCCGGAACTGTGTCTGGGGGCAGATCCACCACACACAGCATCCGCGATAGGGTTCGCAGGTGGACCAAGCACACATTACGTCCTGTCAAGTAACCGATGCTCGAAGATTGGTCCACCAGCCGATGCGACTGGGTCCTCGGAGCCGTCCGCGAGGCGTGCATGTACACAGACATACAGGAAACACAGCAAGCGCTCTCCGAATGTGGAGGTGACTGGATATGCCTGGGTTATATTTACAGGCAATTTTAGAAAACAGAACGATATGTTATGTCACGGTCGCATGGATGGATCTGACATAAAATCGAAAGAAATGCACATAAGTATAAACAAACGTAATATACACCGAAATGCGGTGAAAATGAGGACGTGCTTGCTTATCTTCTGGTTCGCAGAGGGCAAATTGTACATGGAGTCAAGTGTGCGGCAACAAGAGGAATGTAGGAAAACGATGACATCAAAGCGAGCAGAATCACGAAGGTAGTCAATTTTTTTCTCGTTGAGTTCGTATTATAGTGTATGTCTACTGAGGTAGCAGTGATATTCACGAGTTGAATACTGTATTTGATGCTTTTCAGCGCGACAGAGAATCATTCACGTCTAAACTTACCCACATCTGTGTTAAATGATAACAGAGAATGTACGGTATGATCGATTTAGATAGAGGTGTAACAAGGCACGATTTGAACGTTGTCTCATTTATTCTAGAGAAGGACAAGTTGCTGAAGGTCAATTTTTTTTCCAGTGTTCTATCTGGATGCTTTAGTCACGTGATATAGCCTGCATTTTAATCGTATGCAGCTACAGTACTTTACACATGATAGGTTGGATGATTTATGTAAAAATGTGTTGAACTACGTAGCGTATAAATATCACTCCGTTCTTGTTCTTCTTAACTGTATGCTATTAAATTAAGGCATTTTGAGATCTGTTACTATAAATCGATATGGTGTGCTAAGCTCCAAGACTTAGTTGCATCTCGAGAAATGTGGTGCGTTTGGAGGGGTTAGGACTAGGAAAGCTCTATTCAGTCAAGACAGGTGAAGTGTAGCTATATTTGTCTGTCCGATGAGGATTAATTGGTTAGCGATGTTGCGGAGTAGTCTGGTCAATGCGGAAGTGAGGATGGTCTTTTAACGTAAGAGGGCGACATTGCTCTGTGACCGCCATATGCAGAGAGTTTGATCAAGTACTATGGGCGAGGTCTTAGAAATATGTATATCGTTGTCTGGTATGCTTTGATCGTTTTTATGTGTTCGAAAATAAAGTGTGAATGGACGAACTGAGCAGTCATCTATGAATGCTCAGAATGATACTTGCAAAGTAGAGGAGGTATGGTTTGGCTATGATACTGAAAGTAGGAAAACATGCTGTCACATGATTGGCCAGTGTTGGACTTACTGTAAAATTTTCGCGATATCAGCTGTGATGGATAATATTACAGTAGACCAGTGGTGTCTTATCCATCGCATCCCGCCCATCCCGCCCCTAACACACTCAACGACGTTACAGGATAGCTGCATTAATACGATAGAATATATAGATGACATGACAATCTGTGGTTCCATCCACTACGAGGTGGCAAAGCAAATTAAAAGACAATTACACCACTGGATAAACTTCCAAGTAACATTAATGCAGAGGATAGATGAGTTGGAAGATGAACTTACATATATTGTGCACTAGAAAACGTACAAACAAAACCGACATACTCCCTCACAATTTCTCCCAGCCGAAGTACATCACACCACACATACACAGGATGAACACAAACCAGAATTGGCCGGCCGAAGTGGCCGTGCGGTTAAAGGCGCTGCAGTCTGGAACCGCAAGACCGCTACGGTCGCAGGTTCGAATCCTGCCTCGGGCATGGATGTTTGTGATGTCCTTAGGTTAGTTAGGTTTAACTAGTTCTAAGTTCTAGGGGACTAATGACCTCAGCAGTTGAGTCCCATAGTACTCAGAGCCATTTTGAACAAACCAGAATCATCATCACATGGAAAACCCTACGACACACGTAAATGTGAACAGTACATCAAACCAGGCAAATTTGTCTCGGGAGGCACTCTTTACCCCGGGAAAAAGGAACAAGGAACCGACAGGCATGCAATCCCTGAATCAAAACACATCGAAAAACTCAGGCTACAGACCAATACAAAACTCAAAACTACTTGACCCAGACTTATAAAAGTAGACCAGTTAGATGAGGACAAATCTGAGGGAGAGACGTGTGACATTTGCAACGATGTCAACGTGCGTCTAGCAACAACCTCCACTCCAAACACAAACAAAGACAACAGAACACATACAGTCAGGCCCATACAAATCACCACCATCGCCGACACCACGCCAGCAAGCACCACCAACATCAGTGAAAAACGTGTGATGGCAAACAGCATTGAAGAGGCGTGTGACAAAACGAAAAGTAACCGTGTGAAATCCCAAAGAGGTCTTAAAATGTTCCCTAATCAGCGGCCAACACCAAGCCACAATCCTTCCAGTACCACCTCAGAGACCGCAACAGAAACCAGCACCAACAGCAAGCCAGCTGCACCTAATTATGATAATTTAGAACATAACTTACTTTTAAGTAGGCTCGAGAAAAAAGAGATACTGCAGACAGCACAGCGGATGCTACTTAGATTGTGCCATCCAAAGGGAGATTCTCTCAGTTTTCCAGTAACTGAGCAAACAGACAGAATCATCCTAAAGACAGAATATATTCCTACATCAGCAGAGCCGCTGCTCGATCTCATGCTCCAAGTCTGCCTGCGCAGGTCAGAATCTTTCGACTTGGACAAAACATATATAGATCATGTAAGAGCACACGGACGAACATATTTTGATTACTCACAGACTGGCAGTAAATGTTTTGTACACGTAAAACACCCAGAACACATAGACAAAAAATGAATATCTTACAACATAATACAAAAAACAGAACGACAGTCAGCGCGGAAATCCCTAAAATAGCACAAGACCTGCAGGCTGACATCATGTGCTTACAAGAACCCTATAACAGAAACGGGCAACTGATATGTCTACCAAAACATGCTACCACAATAACAGGCAGCAATGACTGTAAGGCTGCAATAGTAATTCTAAATAGAACTTATAACATAGTTAAGGTAACACAGTTATGCAATCATCACTTGGTTACCATAGAGATAACTAACGGGAACGTCACATGGGTTATTGCATCCATGTACGCCCAATACAGCCATCAAATACAGCCGTATGCAGACTACATCAGAGACCTAGTAATGTATGCCAGAGGCAAAAAATTTGTGATAAGTGCTGACATTAATTCCAGATCGACCCTCTGGAACTCAGAAAGAACAGATGACAGAGGACGCATAATCACCGATCTAATACAAGAAACACAATTACATGTAATGAATACGGAAGGACCTATACCAACATATGCAGGGTTCGATGGTACGCGCAGTACTATCGACTTCACGCTAGCAAATAATGCAGCAATGGCATACGTAACAAACTGGACTGTACACGACAACATAACCAGTAGTGTTCATAATGTCATAACATACACACTAACTCACACTCAGAACACAATGACCAAATCACACACCAGACACTTGCTGTTGCACAAAGCAGACTGGAACAAATTAACGGAAATTATCCAACGACACGATCTACAAATCATCAATGGAAGTATCGATTATGGAGCACACAAGTTAACACAGGTGATACAACATGCACAAAACACATCAATACCGACAGCAAAGAACACAAATTGCTCACCAGTACCATGGACCAACAAACTTACGAGACTCAAACAAGACGCAAGACGCAAACGAAAATTATATCAAAGGGCGATAGCAGATAGGGACCGACGAATAAGACTTGAAGCATATAGGTATGCACAAGACTTATAGAGACAGACCCTATACAATACGCGTAGACAACAATGGGAGCTATTTGTAACAACACAAACAGAGCAAAATATATGGCGGGAACCATACAAAATACTGACAGAGAAGATAAAAACTCCACTAGTTCTGGGAACGCTAAGGCAGGATGACGGCACAATGACGAGGGGATGGAGGAATACAGCGGGGTTTCTGCTGTATAAACTGCTCCATGACGACGTTATCTACATCTACATCTACATTTATACTCCGCAAGCCTCCCAACGGTGTGTGGCGGAGGGCACTTTACGTGCCACTGTCATTAGCTCTCTTTCCTGTTCCAGTCGCGTATGGTTCGCAGGAAGAACGACTGTCTGAAAGCCTCCGTGCGCGCTCTAATCTCTCTAATTTTACATTCGTGATCTCCTCGGGAGGTATAAGCAGGGGGAAGCAATATATTCGATACCTCATCCAGAAACGCACCCTCTCGAAACCTGGACAGCAAGCTACACCGCGATGCAGAGCGCCTCTCTTGCAGAGTCTGCCACTTGAGTTTGTTAGACATCTCCGTGACGCTATCACGGTTACCAAATAACCCTGTGACGAAACGCGCCGCTCTTCTTTGGATCTTCTCTATCTCCTCCGTCAACCCGATCTGGTACGGATCCCACACTGATGAGCAATACTCAAGTATAGGTCGAACGAGTGTTTTGTAAGCCACCTCCTTTGTTGATGGACTACATTTTCTAAGGACTCTCCCAATGAATCTCAACCTGGTACCCGCCTTACCAACAATTAATTTTATGTGATAGTTCCACTTCAAATCGTTCCGCATGCATACTCCCAGATAGTTTACAGAAGTAACTGCTACCAGTGTTTGTTCCGCCATCATATAATCATACAATAAAGGATCCTTCTTTCTATGTATTCGCAATACATTACATTTGTCTATGTTAAGGGTCAGTTGCCACTCCCTGCACCAAGTGCCTATTCGCTGCAGATCTTCCTGCATTTCGCTACAATTTTCTAATGCTGCAACTTCTCTGTATACTACAGCATCATTCGCGAAAAGCCGCATGGGACTTCCGACACTATCTACTAGGTCATTTATATATATTGTGAAAAGCAATGGTCCCATAACACTCCCCTGTGGCACGCCAGAGGTTACTTTAACGTCTATAGACGTCTCTCCATTGATAACAACATGCTGTGTTCTGTTTGCTAAAACCTCTTCAATCCAGCCACACAGCTGGTCTGATATTCCGTAGGCTCTTACTTTGATCATCAGGCGACAGTGCGGAACTGTATCGAACGCCTTCCGGAAGTCGAGAAAAATAGCATCTACCTGGGAGCCTGTATCTAATATTTTCTGGGTCTCATGAACAAATAAAGCGAGTTGGGTCTCACACGATCGCTGTTTCCGGAATCCATGTTGATTCCTACATAGTAGATTCTGGGTTTCCAAAAACGACATGATACTCGAGCAAAAAACATGTTCTAAAATTCTACAACAGATCGACGTCAGAGATATAGGTCTATAGTTATCGATACAGGCACACAATATCATGCAACACTAAGAGAAAACCTACACACACCATACAACACTGCAACTGTCACCTGTCGTTTTGCGCAAGAAGAGGTTGCGCTAGCAATCTCAGAGCTCAAAAACAAAAAAGTACCTGAAACAGATGGTATCCACTCGGAAACACTGAAAAAACTAGCACCGCAGATCACCCAGTTCCTAACAACGTTACTGAACGATGCCTTACGGCTGGGCAGGGTACCTACAATATGGAAAACCTCCAAAGCAGTCGTTATTAAGAAATCAGCGGACAGGGATCCTTCAGATCCAAAGACTTACAGGCCAATATGCCTAATAAACACCCTAGCAAAGATTCAGGAGAAGCTACTGTGTAAGCGCCTGCAAACACACAGAGCTCTCAGGGGTATGAGCCAACACCAGTTCGGCTTCAGATCTGGTAGATCAATAGATGATGCCATCAACCAGGCCCTGCACATAGTTAACAACACAAAACAGAAATACGCCATGGCAATAATGATTGACATTGCCGGAGCATTTGATAATGTTTGGTGGCCAGCACTGTTTCAGAGGCTAAGACATCTGGAGATACCGCAATCACTGTACAACAGTTTTCTGGACTACTGTAAAAACCGAGTAGTCGAATGGCAGATGCACAGCCGGAAAATAATTAAAAGAATTACCAAAGGCTGTCCTCAAGGGTCGATCTGCGGCCCCATCTTCTGGGACATAACAATCGAACCCCTCCTACAACTTCTGGATGGGGATGACAGGTCAGTCGGAATTGTCGCCTACGCAGATGACCTATTGGTTGTAGTCACTGCAAACAACAGAGCCCAGTTAGAAGAGAAAGCAAGTGGATTACTACAAACAATTACTCAGTGGTGTCACAACAACGAACTCAGGATAGCCGAAAACAAAACAACATACACTTTACTGAAAGGATCACTCCAAAGGAATCCTTCGGTTAAAATTGGGGACACAAACAACAAACGAGCACGCATTACGCGCTATCTTGGGGTACACATAGATAACAAATTGAATTTCCACGAACACATAAGGCTAACAACAGACAAAGCAGAAAAAATACTCCAAAAACTGGTAAGGCTAAATTCAAAACAGTACAGACTACCTCTACCAGTCATACGTACATACCACTGTGCGCTCTTCGAATCAGTACTCAGCTTTGCAGCTAGCACGTGGGCACATAGACTGAACGTGGTCACCAACAAAGCATCCGTCAGAGGAGGGCAGAGAAATGTCCTACTTAGGCTATCTGGAGCCTTCGGTACCACCACAGCGGATGCACTGTGTGTGGTGCTCGGAATATGCCCAATAGATATCACGATCAAATACAGAGCTGCAAGGTACTGGTTAAAGGTGGGGAGACTAGATAAGGTACACACAATAACCGGTGTGCCCATAGAGACGATACGTCACCTTAAAAGTTGGCGTTTGGATACATGGCAAGGTGAGTGGGATGTAAGTGATAAGAGACGTAGACTGCACGACTTCCTCCCTGACATAAGGGAGCGGTTGAGAATGAGACATATCGGCACGGACCTTATACCACCCACTTAAACCGCGTGAGTCTGAGGCAGACACCTACATGCACATGCGGGGAAGAAGGTTCCCCAGAACACACTGTCTTTTTCTGCGGGCAATACGCGAACAATAGACATACACTACACTTAGATTACACAGATACAGACATAGATATACACACAGCAATAAGAGACGAAGAACAATGGGCACAATTAAACGTACTGACAAACATTATTTCAAAAACAACACATGAAGAGTATATGCGGACACGACATCACAGACATGTCTATGTGCAGCGTAACAGAAATCTCCAGAGGCTGGACAGCGATACCCACAATGACAGCGAAAATAGTGACAATGAGGAGGAACAGGAGGAGGAAGCTGAGATGTGACAGTAAATAAGCAAATTGCTGGCAATCTAGCCAAGAAAACACCAAATGCTGTACATGGATGCCCACCTAATGTAGTTAATACATAGGATTAGTAACAAATAGGATAAGAAACATTACTTCTCTACTTATAACCATTTGTGTGTGTGTGTGTGACTGGCGGTCAATGGCTCGATGAAAATCATTCCGAGGTATTCACCGTCAGTCACACTCGTTGATGGTACTAACAAATCTCTCATCTATCCTATCTTCTTTTTATATTCTTCTTAAAAACAACAAAATTTTATTTATATTTCAACCTCAAATTATTGTTATTTTGAATCATTCCTTGTAAATGTTGTAGATAAAACAAAAGGAAAGAAAACTGTAAAAAGATGAAAAACGAAAATTGTAAATTGTACCACCTGTTTTAAACATCAGAAAACAGGTCTATAATTTGGCAATAAATAAATAAATAAATAATCCGAGCATTGGGTACCACGTAATGACTGAGTGACAAGGCTTGTTTGAGTTGAGGGAGACATTTTGGTTGGTGGACCGCTACTTGGGTTGCTAGCACCGAAAATGGTGATCTCGTACTTGTGTGCAAAATGAACAATCACTAGAAATGGAACGCAGAGTTATCAACTATTGGGTCATTGTGACATATGGGTTTAAATGTAGAGGCCATCAATCACTTTTGGGGGGTAGTTTGAAAAGTCACCACAACACCACCAGGCTCTTCTAGTTTCCTTGTGTTGTGGCTGTCCTTTATTTAAAATCATTCAATGTTTTGCTATCGACTGTAAGAATATGATTTTCAAGGTGCAAGTTATAGTTTCCTGTGAGAGGCCGTGCATCAGTCTGTATTAATGTCTGTGCAAGGCAGGAATTCTAGTTAGTCAGAGGTCTATGACACGCTAAAGTACTAGGACTGTGCTTAATATAGACGAGTATGAGGTGAATTTTATAATATTATATTAAAAATATTTTTGGTCTTCTAATATGTGAGTGTGGAGATGTCTGTAGAAACAGGAGCAGACTCTGATCAGAGAGACTGACGAGTTTCTGCGAAGGGGAAACGGCTCTCGAATTAGCTGAACTGTTCTGAGAGCGACTTTGGTCGACTGAGGATGCTCTGATGTATAATGGTGATTTTGTACGCTATAGGTAATTGAATTCTATCTTTATTATAACGACAAGGTGCGCATCGGAATATTGTTATCAATGGTCTGTGCTTAAGTATATAATGTTAACTGCCCTATGCTCATTGAGAGGAGTGTCTATGTCGATAAAAGTATTTGCTTATTTGACTACATGTATGCGTAATTTAGTACGTTTAATGGTTCATCGAATAAGACTATCTGTGGAAAAAGGAATTATTATGTTCTATTGAGCTGGGTTGTATGTGGGGGCGTAAATGCTTGTACAAAATTATTATTAAAACAGGGTCGGTGGCATATATGTAGAACAAGTTCTGTTGAAGAAGTGAGCGAGTGGATGACACAACTCATCTACGACTGTATCAATAGGACATGTAAATAAATGTCGGATAATCTATATTGAGGTCTTTTTTTCTTTTTAATCATATGTATGACTTCTGCTTGGAATTATGTCTGTCTATACTCATCTATGTTTGGAAAGGGAGAATGCTTTTTCATTATTAAGTGAGTTTTGATAGGAGTGAATAGGCTTTTATATATTTGAGTATTTAAGATTTGTGAGTGGAAATTGTCAGCGCAGCATGAATGACATCGGGTTCGCTGGCTGGGGGAGACAATGTTTACATGTCGAGTTGGAGATGCAGGGGAGTATAGAGATTTGCGCTATTCAGGAATCCATTTGTGCAGTGTATGTCGTTAGACAATAGCTGGAGAGCAGGTATAGAGAGAGCTCACTTCGGCATGCTCGTTCTGGGGCTGAGCAGACGGCTGTTTAGATGGACAGATATGTGGCTTTAACATGCCGCTGGCGGCGCTCGCATTTCCGTCGAATGGTCAAGACAAGGTCCTGTTGCACTAACTGAGGTCGTTCTGTTTCTAGACAGGCTGCAGAAGGTAATGGATATGTCTTTCTCCGACTTAAATTGCAGAGATCATATGCGCAAAGATCTGGAAATGGGATCAGCTGAACGATGCGTAGGGTGTGGCTAAAGCCAAGTTGGAATTATGCTGTAGCATGCAGATTCGTTAAAGGTGACACGTATCGCACTGGGTGCAGCCATCTTGAATAATGATAATTGCATAATCAACTGACGTGATGACAGAGTGCTCTGGTGGTTGTGATAGAATCTAAACACAGTTGAACTTGGAGCCATTTTTGTTAGGTAAACGAATTGTATGATCTTCTGCCAAAATTCAAACTCCCTACCAAAATCGGACATCTTGAGGTGGCCCCATGCTGGTGGCGATGTGTAATAACCCAGTTGGGCTCCGGACCTCTTTTTTTTGCAAGAGGTGGAGCCCCTCCACGCCCACACCGGCATGATGGCCAACACAAAAGGTCTACTGCCATCTCTGCATAAGGGTTAGTATTCACTAAAGTGAGGTGTCGCAGGATGTGGGTGCTGCGATGTTTGCGTACGTCTGGTTAGGATTAACCATTAATACGCGCTCATCTGGGGATAGATTGGTCGAAATCTGACGAAGGGTAGCGGTTTGAAGGGCAGAGGGAAAAAAGTGCCAAGGCAAGAGCCAAGGGAAAAAAACCTCTGCGAAAGTTAGGTCGGGCGGCAAGAGCAGTAGCGGTTGTCTTGCTGCCTGCGATAGGTTGTGCAAGGATAGGCTTTGTTAGTAGTGGGTATCATGCATGTCGATACCTTGACGTTGTGCGTTTGTGCTGCTCGGCGGCTGGCGCTGGGTGCTGGTACAGAGTCCTCGTTCAGCGTCCTGCAACCTGCAACAGTTATGTTTGTTATCGGTCTTGTGTCCGATAGGTCATATACCGGAGGCACAGTGTGAGGGAGTGTTGGGAGATTGTTCGTGCGTCTGTGGGCGAGCTCGTCGGTGTCCCTGCTGTGGCCTGTTGGTCGGCTCTAGTAGCAGCTGGTAGTTGCCAGTCAGTATTGCTGATATGCAGGGGCTTACCGACGTTTGTCGCTGTTTGCGTATGTTAGTTTACCATAGGTGGTTATGCCCTAGCTAGCAGTGTCTTTGGTGGCTTGTGTTTCCACCTGTGGTTGTGATCGTAGTTTCCCAGAGTGAGGATGAAAGGATTGTTCGAGTGTCTCGAGTTCCTGTATAGTCGTGTGGCGTGTTTCTTGAATACTTCCTTGAGGGTATCAAGGCGGTATTCATGGTGAAGATCCACGGTGCGTGTGTAGCGTGGAGCATTGCTAATGATTCGTAGCACTTTGTTCTGTATGATCTGCAGGCGGCGCAGTCGTGTGGGAGCTGCATATCCCCAGACGGGAGCTGCGTACGTCATCAGAGGTCTAATCAGTGTCGTGTATATGGACCTCGACACCCTCCTATTCAGTGTGCTTTCCCTGTTGAGCATTGGGTAGAGCTGTTTGAGCCTCGCGTGCGCTCGGTTGGCAACGTATTCGATGTGGTCCCCCCATGTAAGTTTCCGGTCCAGCCAGACACCAAGGTATCTGACTTTCTCTCGGAAACGTATTGGGCGTGTATGTAGTGTTATCGGTCTACAGTGTTGGTGTTTGCGCAGTAGTTTCGGTCTGCGTGTGAACAGAACTGCTTCGCACTTGTCGACGTTTACTTTAATACGCCATCGCTCCAGCCAAGGCTCAGCTGTTCTGAGTGCTGTCTGTATTCGTGAGTTGATGTTCGACGGTTTCCAGTCTTGCGCGAGGATGGCTGTGTCATCCGCGTAGACGGCTAACGTCGTGTTTCGTGTCGCTGGGTAGTCATTAATGTACAGGTTAAACAAGATGGGCCCCAGAATGCTTCCTTGGGGTACTCCAGCTTGGATACCGTGTTGTGTTGATTGTTTATCCTGCACGTTAGTGTTGAAACATCTGTTCGTGAGATATGAGTGTATGAGACGTACGAGTCCGTCTGGGAAACCAGCTTCGCTTAGTTTGCGTATGAGTCCGTTGTGCCAGAGACGATCGAAAGCCTTTTCGATGTCTAGGAACACGGCCCCTGTGGCTTTGTTCATGTTGTAGCCGTGTGTTATATGTTCGACTACGCGGAGGAGTTGTTGTGTTGTCGAGTGGTGATTCCTAAAGCCGAATTGCTCCGGTCTTAGGGTGTCGTTGGCGATGCAATGCCTAGTGATACGTTTTAGTATTACCTTCTCAACAATCTTGCTGAGCGAGCACAGCAGACTGATGGGTCGGTAATTTTGTGGGAGGGAGTGGTCTTTCCCTGGCTTCCTGAACATCAGGACCTTGGCCGCCTTCCAAAAGTCAGGGAAGTGTTGGTGTGTCAGGATGGCATTCGTTAGGTGTGTGAGGTATTCTACGGCTTTATCCGTGAACTCCTGGAGGACACGGTTTTGAATGCCATCAGGCCCAGGGGCTTTTCTAGCGTTGGTGTGCTTGATAGCCCATGTGACTTCATTTGTCCTAGCACGTCTGATTTCGTCGCGCGAGGGCTGGGCTACAAGTCGTGTAACCTCCTGGTCCGTTTCAAGTGTGAGTGCTGGGTCTGAAGGAACCAGATTCGGCATGAAGGACGCTGCAAGTGTTGTGGCCATAAGCTCTGCCATCTCCGTCGCGGAGTAGGCTGGGCCGTCTGGTCCTTGTAACGTGGGAATGTAATGTTTCTCCCTGGTGAAGTGTCTGGCCAGCTGCCACACGCCAGGACGTGTGGTATCCAGTCGAGCGAGTTTCTGTCCCCATTGTTCGTTTCTGAATGTTTGGATTTTATTCCGTATTATGCCCTGGAGTCCGTTGACGTGCAGTTTATAGAACGGGCGCCTGGTACGCTGCCAGTATCTCCTGAGGCGGTTCCTCATTGAGATAAGGCCCAGGATTTCCTGGGGCAGGGCCGTCGAGTGTTGTCTTGGTGTTGTAAATGGAATGGCGTCAGTCATTGCGTCTTGGACGGCAGTTGTGAGAGCCTCCACAGCCTCATCGATTTGCTGTGTGTTGTTAATTTCGTGGGTGTCAGGAATGCGACTATCAAGCGTTTCCTTGAACAGTGTCCAGTTCGCACGCTTGTAGTTAAGCATCCTGCGTGGTTCGATGTCCTGCAGTGTCTCTTCCATGTGCAGTATTACAGGCATGTGGTCTGAGTCCAGATCGTTTTCAACCGTTAGGTTGAGTGTGCATGTGATGCCCTTTATGAGGGCTATGTCTAACACGTCTGGCCTATGTCGGGCCTGTGTAGGCACGAACGTGGGAACGTCCGGCCCAAGTATAATGTAGTTTCGGCCTAGTGCGTGTTCGTACAGTTTCTTGCCGTTGGAGGTTCGTATTCGTGAGTTCCAATCGGGGTGTTTTGCGTTGAGGTCTCCAGCGGCTATTACCCGCGGTGCCATGTTGAGTACTGTGCTGATATCGCGTGTTACTATGTTTTTAGGAGGATTGTATAGCGATACCAGTGTGGTGTTGGCTCCGTTGAACTTGACCCTAACGGCCGTAGCCTCCAGTCTTTCAAGTGCTGGGAGCTCGATGTTCGTGTGGTCTATGTCTCTGTGTATAATGATTGCCGTGCCGCCTCCCCTCCTGCCATCCGCTCGGTCGGTACGATAGACGCAATAACCTGGGAGGTTTAGTTGTTTGCGAGGCGTAAGCAGTGTTTCGTTCACAAGAGCGATTCGGATACCCTTTCGCTCCATGAACGCGGCCATCTCGGCTTTTTTTGTTTGCGATCCCGTTGGCATTCCAAAACAGGATCTGTGTGATTGTGTTTAAGTCTGCGTTTCGGGGCTGGTGTGGTGTATTATCCATGTAGTAGTGTAAAGAGCGGTGTGATAGTGGCTTGGAAGCTAGTCCAGTTGAGCGTACCCGACATGAACTGCATGAAGAGTTGTGAGACACACCCCATAATCTTCATGACTATTTCGGTGGTCGTGCGTCCGGGGAATAATGTTTCCATTATTCTCTGGAATGTTGTTGTGATGTTGGTCATGTCAGCCTGGGAGTTGTTGGTCGTGTTAGCGGCCGCTTGTTCCAGTGTTGGCGTTTGGTGAGGGCTGGCCTGCGAGTCGGTTGTTCGTGTGGCAGTTGTGGGCGCCTGTGTATTTTCTGAGGTGAGTGGGTGTGTTATGTGGGTTGTTGAGTTGGTGTCCGGGATGTGTTCGTGGGTGTTAGTGTTCTGTTGACTGTGTACTTGTTGTGGTGCGGTCGTGTTCCTCGTGCTGCGGCTGTTTCTCCTTCTCCTCCTCCTCTGGCGTTGTGGTTGTCCCTGTGTGGGTGCGTTTTCTGTAGCCTGTGGTGGGCTGCAGTTCGCGATCTCAGGGGGTAGGGTGGTGTTGTTGCTTGTTTCGTGTGGTGTGCCCGGTGCGGGTGTGGTGTCATTTGTTGTGCTTGTCTGTTGTGTGTCTGTTGCTGGGGGTGTTTGCTGAGCGTGTTCTGAGCTCTGGGGCTCCTCTGACCGTCCCGCGCTGCTGGGGCTGCCAGCGACCGCTCCAGCGAAGGATAGTCCACTTCTTACTGGGCGCGGGGGCGGTTTTGGAACTGTGATGGCGGTTGGTTTCGCATGTTTCGCGATTTTGCTCCTCAGAGCTGCTTTGTATGCAATGCACCCTCTGTAGTTTGCCGGATGGGCAGCACCACAGTTGGCGCACTTGCGAGGTGCTGTATTGGGGAGTTTGCAGCGTTGGGGTGTGTGACCGCCAGCGCAAATGCGGCAGCGGGGTGCGAGACCGCATCTGATACCCGCGTGCGCATAGCGCTGGCAGTTGTGGCATTGTTGGGGGGTGCGCGGCGTGTTGTACACCTCTACATTAACGACCATGTGAAGAAATAATTTTAACTTCAGCAGGTCGCGGGATTTGGCCGTGTCGGCCAGCTCCGCCATGTAGTTATGTGACGGTCTCGCTGTGCCGAACTCTGACATCCGGTTTACCCGAATGCACTCCCACCCGAGAGCAGAGAGTTCGTTGTGTACCGTGTCGGTCGGGGTTCGTGAGTCTATCCCCTTAATCACGTACTGTTGTGTTTTTTCCAAGACTGTCCTGTACGTGAAGTGTTCTACCTTCCTTTCTTTGAGAAAGTCCAGTAGATTCGTGTAGTCTGCCTTGTTCGCCACGTACAGTGCGGCGTGTTCCCCAGTGAGCTTAGAGTAGTATGTTGTGGGGCTGTGCTTATTGTTAAATTCTTTGTTTAGGAGACTTAGGTCTCCATAGTTATGAACCATGGACCTTGCCGTTGGTGGGGAGGCTTGCGTGCCTCAGCGATACAGATAGCCGTACCGTAGGTGCAACCACAACGGAGGGGTATCTGTTGAGAGGCCAGACAAACGTGTGGTTCCTGAAGAGGGGCAGCAGCCTTTTCAGTAGTTGCAAGGGCAACAGTCTGGATGATTGACTGATCTGGCCTTGTAACAATAACCAAAACGGCCTTGCTGTGCTGGTACTGCGAACGGCTGAAAGCAAGGGGAAACTACAGCCGTAATTTTTCCCGAGGGCATGCAGCTTTACTGTATGATTACATGATGATGACGTCCTCTTGGGTAAAATATTCCGGAGGTAAAATAGTCCCCCATTCGGATCTCCGGGCGGGGACTGCTCAAGAGGATGTCGTTATCAGGAGTAGGAAACTGGCGTTCTACGGACCGGAGCGTGGAATGTCAGATCCCTTAATCGGGCAGGTAGGTTAGAAAATTTAAAAAGGGAAATGGATAGGTTGAAGTTAGATATAGTGGGTATTAGTGAAGTTCGGTGGCAGGAGGAACAAGACTTCTGGTCAGGTGACTACAGGGTTATAAACACAAAATCAAATAGGGGTAATGCAGGAGTAGGTTTAATAATGAATAGGAAAATAGGAATGCGGGTAAGCTACTACAAACAGCATAGTGAACGCATTATTGTGGCCAAGATAGATACGAAGCCCACACCTACTACAGTAGTACAAGTTTATATGCCAACTAGCTCTGCAGATGACGAAGAAATTGAAGAAATGTATGATGAAATAAAAGAAATTATTCAGGTAGTGAAGGGAGACGAAAATTTAATAGTCATGGGTGACTGGAATTCGAGTGTAGGAAAAGGGAGAGAAGGAAACATAGTAGGTGAATATGGATTGGGGGACAGAAATGAAAGAGGAAGCGGCCTGGTAGAATTTTGCACAGAGCACAACATAATCATAACTAACACTTGGTTTAAGAATCATGAAAGAAGGTTGTATACATGGAAGAACCCTGGAGATACTAAAAGGTTTCAGATAGATTATATATTGGTAAGACAGAGATTTAGGAACCAGGTTTTAAATTGTAAGACATTTCCAGGGGCAGATGTGGACTCTGATCACAATCTATTGGTTATGACCTGTAGATTAAAACTGAAGAAACTGCAAAAAGGTGGGAATTTAAGGAGATGGGACCTGGATAAACTAAAAGAACCAGAGGTTCTACAGAGATTCAGGGAGAGCATAAGGGAGCAATTGACAGGAATGGGGGAAATAAATACAGTAGAAGAAGAATGGGTAGCTTTGAGGGATGAAGTAGTGAAGGCAGCAGAGGATCAAGTAGGTAAAAAGACGAGGGCTAGTAGAAATCCTTGGGTAACAGAAGAAATATTGAATTTAATCGATGAAAGGAGAAAATATAAAAATGCAGTAAGTGAAACAGGCAAAAAGGAATACAAACGTCTCAAAAATGATATCGACAGGAAGTGCAAAATGGCTAAGCAGGGATGGCTAGAGGACAAATGTAAGGATGTAGAGGCCTATCTCACTAGGGGTAAGATAGATACCGCCTACAGGAAAATTAAAGAGACCTTTGGAGATAAGAGAACGACTTGTATGAATATCAAGAGCTCAGATGGTAACCCAGTTCTAAGCAAAGAAGGGAAAGCAGAAAGGTGGAAGGAGTATATAGAGGGTCTATACAAGGGCGATGTACTTGAGGACAATATTATGGAAATTGAAAAGGATGTAGATGAAGATGAAATGGGAGATACGATACTGCGTGAAGAGTTTGACAGAGCACTGAAAGACCTGAGTCGAAACAAGGCCCCCGGAGTAGACAATATTCCATTGGAACTACTGACGGCCGTGGGAGAGCCAGTCCTGACAAAACTCTACCATCTGGTGAGCAAGATGTATGAAACAGGCGAAATACCCTCAGACTTCAAGAAGAATATAATAATTCCAATCCCAAAGAAAGCAGGTGTTGACAGATGTGAAAATTACCGAACTATCAGCTTAATAAGTCACAGCTGCAAAATACTAACACGAATTCTTTACAGACGAATGGAAAAACTAGTAGAAGCCAACCTCGGGGAAGATCAGTTTGGATTCCGTAGAAATACTGGAAAACGTGAGGCAATACTGACCTTACGACTTATCTTAGAAGAAAGATTAAGGAAAGGCAAACCTACGTTTCTAGCATTTGTAGACTTACAGAAAGCTTTTGACAATGTTGACTGGAATACTCTCTTTCAAATTCTAAAGGTGGCAGGGGTAAAATACAGGGAGCGAAAGGCTATTTACAATTTGTACAGAAACCAGATGGCAGTTATAAGAGTCGAGGGACATGAAAGGGAAGCAGTGGTTGGAAAGGGAGTAAGACAGGGTTGTAGCCTCTCCCCGATGTTGTTCAATCTGTATATTGAGCAAGCAGTAAAGGAAACAAAAGAAAAATTCGGAGTGGGTATTAAAATTCATGGAGAAGAAATAAAAACTTTGAGGTTCGCCGATGACATTGTAATTCTGTCAGAGACAGCAAAGGACTTGGAAGAGCAGTTGAATGGAATGGACAGTGTCTTGAAAGGAGGATATAAGATGAACATCAACAAAAGCAAAACAAGGATAACGGAATGTAGTCTAATTAAGTCGGGTGATGCTGAGGGAATTAGATTAGGAAATGAGGCACTTAAAGTAGTAAAGGAGTTTTGCTATTTGGGGAGCAAAATAACTGATGATGGTCGAAGTAGAGAGGATATAAAATGTAGGCTGGCAATGGCGAGGAAAGCGTTTCTGAAGAAGAGAAATTTGTTAACATCCAGTATTGATTTAAGTGTCAGGAAGTCATTTCTGAAAGTATTCGTATGGAGTGTAGCCATGTATGGAAGTGAAACATGGACGATAAATAGTTTGGACAAGAAGAGAATAGAAGCTTTCGAAATGTGGTGCTACAGAAGAATGCTGAAGATTAGATGGGTGGATCACATAACTAATGAGGAAGTATTGAATAGGATTGGGGAGAAGAGAAGTTTGTGGCACAACTTGACCAGAAGGGATCGGTTGGTAGGACATGTTCTGAGGCATCAAGGGATCACCAATTTAGTATTGGAGGGCAGCGTGGAGGGTAAAAATCGTAGGGGGAGACTAAGAGATGAATACACTAAGCAGATTCAGAAGGATGTAGGTTGCAGTAAGTACTGGGAGATGAAAAAGCTTGCACAGGATAGAGTAGCATGGAGAGCTGCATCAAACCAGTCTCAGGACTGAAGACCACAACAACAACAAGTTATGAATGATGACCGGTGGGAAGCCAGTCGCGGTGTTGTTTGTGTTCTGCGTAGCTGCGTGTATGTTTGTGGTTGCTGCAGTCGCAGGGTTGTTTGTGTTGGTCCCTGTGTTGTTATTGTTTGTTCGCGGCGTGGATGGTGTTGGCAGCAGCGCTCGGCCGTTGCCTCGTGAGTTTGTGGGCTCACTTGTTTGCGTAGTTGGCAGGTGTTTGCGCCTTGGGCCGACCTGCTGCCACGGCCCGTCTTCATTTGTGTTTGTTGTGTCCTCTGTCGGCTCTGGATCCGGTTCCGTCGGTGCCTGGGCCGCCAGAGGTGAGATAGGGGGCATGTCCTTCTGTTGTTCAGCAGGTGCCTGTGTGTGTGGTGTGGGTGTTTCTGTTCGTGTGTTTTCGCTGCCCATCAGCTCTGCGATCAGCTCCAGCTGTTCCGCGATCTGCTGGTCCTTCAGGGCAACCTGCTCCTGGAAGGTGGACAGTGGGACGGAAATGATGGCGGGAGTAGCCGGCATTACCGCCTCTTGTACTGCAGCTTTGCTGCGGGTGAGTGGTGGGGAAGCACAGGAAAGATCGGACATCTTTGCTGTTTCAGGAGTATTTATTTATTTGGATAGGGAAGGATGGAACACGACAATTTTGCTCTTTTTAAGGAGCGACAATAATGCTTTTTAGCGAAAGCGCTGTGTACCTTGTTCCTACAGAAGAGGGGTGTCCCTACGACCTATCTGCGCGGAGTGCAATGCGCGGCGCAAGAGAGCGCGGGTTGAAGAGAGCGGCCTACAGTGCGCGGGGTTATCCGACGTGAACGGGCCCCTGACACTGAGATTACCCTACCAAAGAACGGGAGAGTCCCGCTGGGGACATTTGCAACCGAAGTTGCAGGAAGTAGAGCCGAAGCTCTTGCCACTTAGCGCCCGAAAGCGTTAAGCAGCTTGCGCGGGTTCGTGCCGCTCAGAAGAGCGTCACTGGCAGCTACGCCAGTTTTAGCTTATTAGGGACCACTCCAAGGAGCTATCCGCGGGCAGCTACGCCAGGTGCAGAGAGCAGCGTTCCGCTAGGGTCGGCTGCTCGACTGCGAGTCCGGACCTCGGGCGAACACAGAAGCATGACATAAATAAAAAAGTATAATAAATAATATCAATAGATCATAAATGATAACAAATAATAATAAATAACTGGAGCAGCTGTCTGAATGCAGAGACCTGTTGGAGTGTATCGATCTGTAAGAGTTAACTTTGATGTTCTCCAGACGACCGAATAGCGAAGTAATAGCATGTGTTGGGCGGCTTTGGTGATCAAGTCAGAATTTGAGAAGATGATTGATTTGGGTTGGAGTGTTCGATGGGATGAAGATTGTTCGGTTGACTACTTCTGCACATTTGCTTCCTTTATTTAGTTGAGTGAAGATCGATTGTGGTGTGTTGGATACTCGCCTGTCTGTTCTATAGTTCTGGGAGAGACGTTAGTTGAAGTGTAAATTATAGCCAAGATGTCGAAATGTTACATGACTGAGAGCGGTATTCGAGAGTGGAAATATCATTTTGCATATGTCTGTTTCCAGTTAGTCAGTGGTTTACAGAATGCTGCACATAGATAATGTTTGGCGTTTAGAGAATTAATTTGAAGTCTATATCTTGGGAATTATGATGAACTATTGATCGGTAGGGTATAGCCTAGTGCATGATATTGAGAAGTACAGCTAAAATGGTGTAATATTATGGAGAAAGTACATGTGTTTCCGCAGTCTGTGAGTCTGAGGCAAACAGATAAGGAGGGAGAGAAAATAAGGCGTTTATGCTGAGGGGGGACGATGCCGAATTTGTAAAAAGGGTTCTGAGGGTGACTTAGGTCCACTCATGTAAGAGGGAAGATTAACTCTGATTGTCGGGTCTGTAGAGAGTAAGATTGAGGAGCATTGCGGTATATAGAGGCTGTAGGAATAGGGTATTTTTTTCTCATGCTATAGAGATATACTGGATAAGTGCACTGTTTTGTGTAAAATGTGTATATACTGTACTGTAAAGTTACTGTGGTTTACATTGTGTAGCGTTTGTATATATTGCATTGTAAAGTTAATATTGTTGATGTTATGTGATGAGTAGAGGGGAAGTCGTAAAGACGGTAGAGATAACTCCAGAGTAACAGCGGTCAAGAGAGTGTATTTCCGATGCTTAGCTCATTGTGGAATGCCAATCAATTGAGACCGCGATCGTAAGATTTAACTGTAAGTATAATGACATCAACGACTTCGGTATTCTAGAGTGCAAATATCATTTTTTGGTCTCTTTGTTTCTAGTTACCCAGTGGTTTACAGGAAGCTGTACTTAGAAAAATTTTGGTGTACTCTTGTAGTCTATGAGTCTGGTGATGTTTGTAGTAAAAAAGCTAGCAGGCAAGGAATAAGAAGAGAAAGTAACGCATTTGTGTTGAGGGGAAACGATCGCCGAATTTGTGGAACAGTTCTGAGAGGGACTTCAGTTCATAGATGTAGAAGGGCTGATTACCGCTGAGTGTCATGTGTGTAGAAAGAAAGAGCAGGTTCACAGTGCTTCCTTAGGATTGGAGACAATTGGGGCATGTAGTCGGTATTGTAAAGTTATTGTGCCTTACATTGTGTAGGGTTTGTATATAAAGGAGTGTAAAGTTACTATTGCTTATGTTATGGGATGAGTAGAGAGGATGACCCCGTGTGTGCGTGTGTGTGTGTGTATGTGTGTGTAGATTTAAGCGGCCGTGGAGGTAAATTAATCGGTTGTGCTGGTATATAGGAGGATTGAGAACATTTGCTTATGTTGAGAGCTGGAAAGTTAGGAGGTTAGGAGCGCATTCAGTATTATTTTCGTGAGTACGTTCTGTTAGAGTAAGAATTTGAATTTACAAATAAGCTGAGAAAACACGAAAGGGAGCACTATACAATTTCGGAGAGGTTGACTGGGCTCTTATTTTTTTCTGGCTTGGATGCTCATGTTCGCCGTGTAGGTGATATGAATTTCTCGAGTGTTAGGTGTGAATGCGGTTGTCATCAAGTCATGTTTTAGAGGTCGGACAGAGACCTTTGAGCAAATTGAGAGCTCTCGGACGTGTGACTTAGTGAGGGACGGATTGATTGAGTGCGTCTGTTGAGTTATTTTGCTATGCGCTATTTGGACAGATTACGAGTACTGATGGTGTTTAAAGTTATGTGTACTGCATTGTTTAGGAGCAGTCTGATATTGTGCACTGAAATTAGGAGCTGTTTGCGTGTCTCCCGACTGTGCAACGTGACACCAGTTACATCAGGGCGAGTGTTCTTTGTATGAGAGTGATAGATGTACTCGATGTCTAAAGAAAATGTACGTTAATTATTTGTGGGACGATATAGAATATGAGAGAGTTCGAGTTGGTTCTTATTTTTTCTGCTTGGAGGTTTAGTTAGATGCAATTGCTGAGGCAAGTAGCTACGAGAGCGCGAGGGATGTGATTGCAGCATATCACCGTCTCTCAGCGGTTAACGACAGGTGGGGTGAGCGATGTTCTCGGATTAGGTACTGCAGGTGTGCTCTGGCCATGTCCTAGACTGGGTGGATTGAACAACAGTATTCGGGTCATAGTTCAGCTAGAATATTTCCAGAGGGGGATGTCCGACTCGAGTATATTGGTCCAAGCTGCGACGTGGGCGGTATAAGTTAATGTAGGTTAGTACATGTTAGTACACCTTAGTAAACGGAATTACACATTAGTACATGTTAGCCAACGAACATGGGTCAGTAAGGGGGCATAGTGGTCGGTTGGGACTTTAACTATTTCATTTCAAGTCCAGGTGTGTGTGGCAGTGGCGTAAATTGATTCCAAGTCTAGATGGATGTGGCACTTTTCCGCATCAGAGAGGGTAATTAATTGATCAATTTAATTAAGTAGTCATGGAAACTTTGTTACATTCACTTGCGGAGGTACTAAGTTAGGCGCGAGCGATGGCTCATGTGTACGGACGTGTGTTTCCGCGACGATCTTGGATAGGTAAGCGCAGAATGTGGATTGAATATGAGAGTTGGGTGATCAATTAACTTAGCGAGGGACGTCGTGGAGAGCACATGTGCTGGACAGCCTTTTGTGACGTCATGGCGGATTCCACTCTCGAGCGAACTTTGGAGCCAAACGTGTGGCAGGGCGTTCTTTGTCAACCAGGTGCTGGATCAACCGACCTACCGTTATGAAGTCGGCAGGTTCCAACCTGTCCAGCGAACAGCTTTGGCGCCAACCGGTCGGTTGGGGCGGACTCCACTGTCCACGAAAACATATTTTCATCGCTGGACCAGCGCAGGACTACGACGCGAGTCGCCGCCAATAGGCTGTGACACGAACGGCCACTGGACGGGCAGCGGACGCGGACGTATCCGACGGCCGTCACGGGAGGCGATCGCTCGCTTGCCGGTGGCCCGCGGTCTGGATCGGGTCGGCGGCGACCAAATGAACTAATTCAGTTGGACTGGAGGCCTTGTGGCGACTGGACTGCGATCTATAAGATGTGTACTAACTCTGTTGGAGAACAAGTGATGACGGTACTGTTTGAAATAAAGACTTCAGACCTTTTCCCACGAATTCACAGGCGATGACTTACTTTAGTAAAAGTGCACTTTATTACTATTTGACGCGATTTTCATAGCTTAGGAGTGAAACAATAAGTGAGGGCGAAAAATTCAAACTTCGTAGGATGAGGTGGACTTAGGTTAGTGCACATTTCCCAATAGGTCTCTTTTTTTTCATAGGTGTAACAGATTATCTTGTTTGAATTTGAATTTGCGAGAGATTTTTTGTTATGGATGTAAGGGAATTGGTTTTCTTGCCGCAAAAATCAACCGTCTTGAATAAATAATAATAAATGATAATAAATGCTAATAAATAATAGTAAATGATAATAATAATAAATAGGAGTACAGTTTTCCAGAGATTGTTGTTGCTGTGGTCTTCAGTCCTGAGACTGGTTTGATGCAGCTCTCCATGCTACTCTATCCTGTGCAAGCTTCTTCATCTCCCAGTACCTTTTGAATCTGCTTCCAGAGATTATGGAGTGTGAATTTGAGCATGGCATGATTTTCTATGTCAGTGGAGGTAGGGTAATGATAAAAAATTATAATGAATTATAATGAATGATAATAAATGAAAGTCAATGTTAATATATGATAATGAATAATAATAAAGAAAAGTAAAGTTTTGCATTCATTATCTTGTTGGAATTTGGATTTGTCGCCAATTTCTTCTGGACGGTAAGGTTAGTGTATGTAGCCCAATTGGTCTATTTTCCCGACAAAAGTCAAAATTCCCACCATTTTTTCTGGAGGTTAGGTTAGTGGATATAGCACAATTGGCCAATTATCCCCAAAAATCGGCCATCTTGGATGACGTCACGCGCTGTTGCCAAGTCTACACGCCGCCATCTTTGATGACGTCATCTTGAATAAATCTGGCAATAAGGAAAGTGGGGCGGCACGAACCTAGCTCTACTACTAGAAGATTTCATGAGGAGCCATGGATCATCATCCCAACAACAATCCACCACCTTAACTCAGCTTCCACATGTAGAGGTCATCTATCCTGGACCTCCACAATTTGATGTCAGAAGTGTGTGTCACGTCTAAAGTTCAGTGACAGGGGAATCTTATCAGCCACCCTCGCTGGAGACGATGACTCTCGACTACCTCAGGGTTGCTGTTCCATCGACACACAGCATCAGTGTGCAGTGGGAGAGTGCACTGACTGTTCTTTTTTCTTCCTGCGAGTATCACGTCGAGTCAGTGAACCTTTTAGCAGCTTTTTAGTTCCGTTTTCATGTGTGACATGTGTCAAGTAACTCAGGCTGTGTTCTTAGGATGTGTAAATATGAGTGTCATTTTTGCCTATCATCAATGAATGTGGCTTATTGTCTGGAAGTGTATAAGGTGTAAACCATGTGTAACTTCTTAGGAGGGGAAGATGAGTTTTGTCGAGAAGTCGGAGTTCTGTGGTAGTTTCCGCAGTTTTTAATGGGGAATGTATTTCATTTTGAGCAATAAATGTGACTCACTACGTTTAAGCACGTGAAGTAGTAGTCATGAGTAGCCGCTCGAGTGGAGAACTGAAGTTACAGTAATGTTAGGATAGAATTAGATTAAGTGTCCTTGTCGTCATAGTGTTTTGTTCTCCTAGTTTGTTGTTTGGATAATTAATGAGGAATACCCTAGCGGAGAGGTTGCGAATTTCTGCAGCCTGGATGAGATGTGTAGGGAGGTACATGTGCCGATGATCTTTGTGTCTTGCAGAGTGCAACTGCCGACAGTTATTTTGTTGTAGATACTTAGGAGGTGACACAGAAAACTATCAATAAGGCTGATGGTATTGAAGACGTTTTGGGCACTAAAATCATACAGACGCATTTAGTAATTCCGAAGAACGCAGATTCGGCTCCATCTTTGACGGCACTGCCTTCTCAGAAGGTAGGAGGAAAAGAAAGCGGAAATGTGTTTGTAAGGTTTATGATCGGGCGGACAAGGCTTGTGGCAATGGATCAGGAGATTGACAAAAGTGACAATACTTGCAGTGTCATGCGTGATGCAGGCGAAGTCTGCTGTGCAGTCCCAGGGCTTGACTTTCTAGCGGGACTGCTACGGTCGCAGGTTCGAATCCTGCCTCGGGCATGGATGTGTGTGATGTCCTTAGGTTAGTTAGGTTTAAGTAGTACTAAGTTCTGGGGGACTGATGACCTAAGATGTTAAGTCCCATAGTGCTCAGCGCCATTTGATAATGTTCAAGCTGGGGGAAACTGTCACCATTGAAATACTGTTGCAAGGTTCGTTTATCATGATAGGACAAATGCGGGCACAATCACAAAGGCTTTATTTGTATGATATAGGGGCAGAAGGCACTGGGAAGTTGCTTTCGGTGACCGAAGGTGTTGCTAACTTGTATTATTCTGGACGTCGCCTCCGGGTAGGGAGTCGTCGTTGAGTACGCAGCGCTCAGTGATTGACAGCACTTCTCCTGTCTATACTCACGTTGAGACGTTATCTGAATTTTATCCTTTTGGCTGGGAGTTCGCGTTTCTTGTTTGTAGGTTATAGAGAGGAGGAGATAGTATTAGATTATACTAGTCAGAGGACCGTCTTCTGCCATCCTAGTGTTTAATGAGTTTTTTATTTTGTCGCTGGAGTTCTCCCATCGTCGCAGACGTGCACGAGAATCATCACTCCGACGCAGCGGACGCTGTACATACGGAGATATTGGTAATTGCTTCGCCTTATTAGGGCTATAAAGCTAAACAGCTGTGATCATTTAAGTTTCATTTCCACTGAGGTTGCACACCACTGTAGATCATCTTTGATAGTAGTGTCTTCTAGTGTTTGGGACGTAGACGATACCAGTCATCTCGCGTTATTTAGTTTAGATCGCGTAGCCATAAAAAGGGGCACAATTGGGCAGTTGATCAATAATATTAGACAGGAAATTTACTTCTATCTCTTTATGTCCATTGCACTTGGACATATAAACATCTGTAATATATAAAGGTGCTTAAATCTACAATAAATGTATAAGCAGAAACAACATTTATTTTTTAGTAGCTACTAGATCCCTTAATCATTCTTTTATTTTTATGTCGTAATTTATCTGTTAAAGAGCAAGAAGAAGGACTTAATATCACTGCTAAGAGATCTTAAATTCTGCTTCAGGGAGGAGTCAAACAGGGCCAAATCTTTATTTCTGCTTTCAGTATTATCCATTGCACACATTCAATTTTACACCCACCTGGAGCAGCATCTTGGAAACCATACAAATAGCTTCAAGAAATTCTTCCTAACACTTAAATTTATATTCGATGTTAGCATATCTCTCTTTTTCATTAATACTTTTCTCGCTATAGGCAGTCTTCATTTTATATCAATTCTACTTGGGCCATCATTAGTTATTTGGCTGCCCAATAGTCCTTTTAGTGTCTCGTTTCGTAATCAGATTCCCTTAACACTACCTGAGATATCCCTCGCAATACCAAGGGGAAGGAAGGGGTACTTTATACCTACCTTTTCAGAACACAGTAATTAAGTCATGTACAATACATTTTGAAATTCTAAAAAAATATATTTGTGGTTTTAATGATTTTCTAGCAGATTCCGTAATTGTTCTAAATTTTTCAGTAACACTTAACGCAAACATTTGGGTCTTGTCAGTGGATTCGAATTTTCATATTAATATTTTCAGGTTTATGAGCCTTCTTACTCATAAATATATCATTAAAATGTATCCTGTGCGTAAAAGGCAACGAAAATTAACGAAATCCGTATATCTTTGTGTTGGTCATAGATTAAAATCCTCTTTTGTAGAGCACGTTAATGAAAATCCGTTGGAACTGTTCTGACATCCACATATTTCTTATTTAACAACGAATTTTTCGAGCAGACGGACGGAGTCCCCATGGGTAGTCCCTTATCCCCTCTGGTGGCTAATTTATTTATGGAGGACTTCGAGGAGAAGGCGCTTGAATCAGCTGACTTGAAACCCACAGTATTCTGGAGGTATGTTGATGACACCTTTGTAGTTTGGCCCCATGGCGAAGACAACGAGAGGATGGCACTTTGGAACATGAAGTGTATAGGAAGGCGACGCACACCGATCTACACTCCTGGAAATTGAAATAAGAACACCGTGAATTCATTGTCCCAGGAAGGGGAAACTTTATTGACAGATTGCTGTGGTCAGATACATCACATGATCACACTGACAGAACCACAGGCACATAGACACAGGCAACAGAGCATGCACAATGTCGGCACTAGTACAGTGTATATCCACCTTTCGCAGCAATGCAGGCTGCTATTCTCCCATGGAGACGATCGTAGAGATGCTGGATGTAGTCCTGTGGAACGGCTTGCCATGCCATTTCCACCTGGCGCCTCAGTTGGACCAGCGTTCGTGCTGGACGTACAGACCGCGTGAGACGACGCTTCATCCAGTCCCAAACATGCTCAATGGGGGACAGATCCGGAGATCTTGCTGGCCAGGGTAGTTGACTTACACCTTCTAGAGCACGTTGGGTGGCACGGGATACATGCGGACGTGCATTGTCCTGTTGGAACAGAAAGTTCCCTTGCCGGTCTAGGAATGGTAGAACGATGGGTTCGATGACGGTTTGGATGTACCGTGCACTATTTAGTGTCCCCTCGACGATCACCAGTGGTGTACGGCGAGTGTAGGAGATCGCTCCCCACACCATGATGCCGGGTGTTGGCCCTGTGTGCCTCGGTCGTATGCAGTCCTGATTGTGGCGCTCACCTGCACGGCGCCAAACACGCATACGACCATCATTGGCACCAAGGCAGAAGCGACTCTCATCGCTGAAGACGACACGTCTCCATTCGTCCCTCCATTCACGCCTGTCGCGACACCACTGGAGGCGGGCTGCACGATGTTGGGGCGTGAGCGGAAGACGGCCTAACGGTGTGCGGGACCGTAGCCCAGCTTCATGGAGACGGTTGCGAATGGTCCTCGCCGATACCCCAGGAGCAACAGTGTCCCTAATTTGCTGGGAAGTGGCGGTACGGTCCCCTACGGCACTGCGTAGGATCCTACGGTCTTGGCGTGCATCCTTGCGGCGCTGCAGTCCGGTCCCAGGTCGACGGGCACGTGCACCTTCCACCGACCACTGGCGACAACATCGATGTACTGTGGAGACCTCACGCCCCACGTGTTGAGCAATTCGGCGGTACGTCCACCCGGCCTCCCGCATGCCCACTATACGCCCTCGCTCAAAGTCCGTCAACTGCACATACGGTTCACGTCCACGCTGTCGCGGCACGCTACCAGTGTTAAAGACGGCGATGGAGCTCTGTATGCCACGGCAAACTGGCTGACACTGACGGCGGCGGTGCACAAATGCTCCGCAGCTAGCGCCATTCGACGGCCAACACCGCGGTTTCTGGTGTGTCCGCTGTGCCGTGCGTGTGATCATTGCTTGTACAGCCCTCTCGCAGTGTCCGGAGCAAGTATGGTGGGTCTGACACACCGGTGTCAATGTGTTCTTTTTTCCATTTCCAGGAGTGTAGTATAGCACACATACCGTAAACAGTTCTTTCATCAGCTTGATATCAGTTCCTTCAATTTGTGCTATTTCTCCATTCTCAGAGAGCTTTTCGCACAAAGACATTCTAACATTGTCAGTTGCTTATTCCAGCGAGTATCGTTAGCCTGGCTCAGTGATCTATCAAGAGCATTAAGAAGACTACTTCTCTTTACGTAAGTGACGCGTTCTTTCGCCACAGCCGAAAGACCATGAACTTATGGACAATTGACGCATATATACTACGCATCAAAATTATTTCGTAGCCCTGTATTTAGCATATGGCAGGAACAATTCAATCATGAATAATCGTGCAGTGCAACGACAATGTTGGTATCTTGATCAGTTGTGTGCTGCATGTTTATCAAAGTAGTGTCGTTTATACCAAGAGTCATGAATCGTCTACACACAGTCCCTGCTACCCGCGCAGGCGCCTCCGGCGTATAGTGGACACCTGACCTATTCAGCGGAACCCGAAACCCAAACACCAGTTGGCGCAAGTCTAGGAATCAGCAGCCTACACAGTCACAGAACCGTATGAGCCTCTGGTTCAGGCCCACCACTCGGCTCTGTACCAGAGGTCCGCAATCGGACCCGTCGACTATGCTGCTAATGGTCAGCTCTGCCTTCATCCTGCGAGTGTCTCGTCGAGTCAGTCCACCTTTTAACAGCTTTTCAGTTCTGTTTTCATGTGTGACATGTGGCAAGTAATCTCACACTGGGTTCTGAGGATGTGTAAATACGAACGTTATTTTTCTCTGTCATCAATGCCGGCCGCGGTGGTCTAGCGGTTCTGGCGCTGCAGTCCGGAACCGCGGGACTGCTACGGTCGCAGGTTCGAATCCTGCCTCGGGCATGGGTGTGTGTGATGTCCTTAGGTTAGTTAGGTTTAAGTAGTTCTAAGTTCTAGGGGACTTATGACCTAAGATGTTGAGTCCCATAGTGCTCAGAGCCATTTTTTTTCTGTCATCAATGGGTGTGGCTCATTGTCTGGAATGGTATAAGGTGTTCAATATGTGAAGCTTCTTAGGAGGGGAAGAAGAATTTTGTTTAGAAGTCGGAGTTTTGTGGTAGTTTACGCCGTTTTGAATGGGGAATGTATTTCATTTCGAGCAGTAGATGTGGCTCACTACGTTTAAGCACATAAAGTCGTAGTCATGAATAGCCGCTCAAGCGGAGAAGTTAAGTTACAGTAAGTGTTAGGATAGAATTACATTAAGTGTTGTAAGGTGGCATGATTTTGAGCCACATTACAACTACCACTCCGGAAAGAAGACCCTTTAATAGTATAAACATCGAGACAGGAAACCATTAACGATACTGACATCGGCTAGGGATCTTAATTTGTAGCAGAATATCTGCACGTTGGGCGATAGTGAAGCGGACGGACACGGGAGGCTGGCAGGAGAACGGGAAAGACACAAGCGAGGCAGGCAGGCCTGAGAGCTCCTGGAAAACCCAGGCTGGTGGTCCGCGGCTTAGCGATAGCCACGTGTCCGAGGACAAGGAGAAGGCACAGGGGCTCGCTCACAAAACGCGTGGCTGCGTGTAGGTGGTTTTCCGAACGGCCGGAGCAGAAGCTTCTGGAACAGTCTGGTAACTTCTAGAAGCTTTGGTCGATTGCAAAACTGAGATTGGTCGGCGATTGGAAACGAACGCCTTCCAGCAACAGGATAGGCCATACACATTAAAGGGGGAAAGGAAAAAGAACAGCAGCTACGAAAAAGCGTTGCGACTGTGAAACACTTGTTCCTGGGGTGTCGAGGAGAGAGGTTGGTCCTGGCGACGTGTGCGATTTCGTTACTGGGACAGAGTACTTGTAGCGAGAGCCAGAGGATCGTTTGGTGTTCCACGGCTGCCGCAGGAGTGCCTATGGAAGCTTTTGGTGAGGTAGAATTTATGTTATGTCGCTGAGGCGGGAACCTTTGCAGCGATTAGCGTTAGATCACTGTAGTGGTCGTGCATTCGCAACGGCGGTTAGGGAAGTAAAGTAAATTGCTGATCACGTGTCTTTTTCGTTCTATGCTGAGGCTTCACGTTGCTAGTCGTGAGTGTAGTTCTAAATGTAATTGCAAATGCCATAGCTGATGTCAGTATTCCGCGCTTGGATTAACAACCGCGAATATATCACAGGACAGACGATTACCAAATGTGAACAGGCAGAACTAAAATGTTGCTCGTACTGTGTAATCTTGTATAGGGTAAATTGCAGAAGAGTGCAGAATTTAACACTACTGAGAGTGTCATTTCATAGTTAGTACTTCCCTTTGTCATTTTATAATCTCCATATTTGTGTATTTCATGTTTGCAACCACCTGGTGGAGGTAGTGTTTGTAGGTCAGCACATCTCAACATTCTAGCATTGTTGTTGTTGTGGTCTTCAGTCCTGAGACTGGTTTGATGCAGCTCTCCATGCTACTATATCCTGTGCAAGCTTTTTCATCTCCCAGTACCTACTGCAACCTACATCCTTCTGAATCTGCTTAGTATATTCATCTCTTGGTCTCCCTCTACGATTTTTACCCTTCACGCTGCCCTCCAATACTAAATTGGTGATCCCTTGATGCCTCAGAACATGTCCTACCAACCGATCCCTTCTTCTGGTCAAGTTGTGCCACAAACTTCTCTTCTCCCCAATCCTATTCAACACCTCCTCATTAGTTATGTGATCTACCCATCTAATCTTCAGCATTCTTCTGTAGCACCACATTTCGAAAGCTTCTATTCTCTTCTTGTCCAAACTATTTATCGTCCATGTTTCACTTCCATACATGGCTACACTCCATACGAATACTTTCAGAAATGACTTCCTGACACTTAAATCAATACTGGATGTTAACAAATTTGTCTTCTTCAGAAACGCTTTCCTTGCCATTGCCAGCCTACATTTTATATCCTCTCTACTTCGACCATCATCAGTTATTTTGCTCCCCAAATAGCAAAACTCCTTTACTACTTTAAGTGCCTCATTTCCTAATCTAATTCCCTCAGCATCACCTGACTTAATTAGACTACATTCCATTATCCTTGTTTTGCTTTTGTTGATGTTCATCTTATATCCTCCTTTCAAGACACTGTCCATTCCATTCAACTGCTCTTCCAAGTCCTTTGCTGTCTCTGACAAAATTACAATGTCATCGGCGAACCTCAAAGTTTTTATTTCTTCTCCATGAATTTTAATACCTACTCCTAATTTTCCTTTTGTTTCCTTTACTGCTTGCTCAATATACAGATTGAACAACATCGGGGAGAGGCTACAACCCTGTCTTACTCCCTTCCCAACCACTGCTTCCCTTTCATGTCCCTCGACTCTTATAACTGCCATCTGGTTTCTGTACAAATTGTAAATAGCCTTTCGCTCCCTGTATTTTACCCCTGCCACCTTTAGAATTTGAAAGAGAGTATTCCAGTCAACATTGTCAAAAGCTTTCTCTAAGTCTACAAATGCTAGAAACGTAGGGTTGCCTTTCCTTAATCTTTCTTCTAAGATAAGTCTTAAGGTCAGTATTGCCTCACGTGTTTCAGTGTTTCTACGGAATCCACACTGATCTTCCCCGAGGTTGGCTTCTACTAGTTTTTCCATTCGTCTGTAAAGAATTCGTGTTAGTATTTTGCAGCTGTGACTTATTAAGCTGATAGTTCGGTAATTTTCATATCTGTCAACACCTGCTTTCTTTGGGATTGGAATTATTATATTCTTCTTGAATTCTGAGGGTATTTCGCCTGTTTCATACATCTTGCTCACCAGATGGTAGAGTTTTGTCAGGACTGGCTCTCCCACGGCCGTCAGTAGTTCCAATGGAATATTGTCTACTCCGGGGGCCTTGTTTCGACTCAGGTCTTTCAGTGCTCTGTCAAACTCTTCACGCAGTATCATATCTCCCATTTCATCTTCATCTACATCCTCTTCCATTTCCATAATATTGTCCTCAAGTACATCGCCCTTGTATAGACCCTCTGTATACTCCTTCCACCTTTCTGCTTTCCTTTCTTTGCTTAGAACTGGGTTTCCATCTGAGCTCTTGATATTCATACAAGTCGTTCTCTTATCTCCAAAGGTCTCTTTAATTTTCCTGTAGGCGGTATCTATCTTACCCCTAGTGAGATAGGCCTCTACATCCTTACATTTGTCCTCTAGCCATCTCTGCTTAGCCATTTTGCACTTCCTGTCGATCTCATTTTTGAGACGTTTGTATTCCTTTTTGCCTGTTTCACTTACTGCATTTTTATATTTTCTCCTTTCATCAATTAAATTCAGTATTTCTTCTGTTACCCAAGGATTTCTACTAGCCCTCGTCTTTTTACCTACTTGATCCTCTGCTGCCTTCACTACTTCATCCCTCAAAGCTACCCATTCTTCTTCTACTGTATTTATTTCCCCCATTCCTGTCAATTGCTCCCTTATGCTCTCCCTGAATCTCTGTACAACTTCTGGTTCTTTTAGTTTATCCAGGTCCCATCTCCTTAAATTCCCACCTTTTTGCAGTTTCTTCAGTTTTAATCTACAGGTCATAACCAATAGATTGTGGTCAGAGTCCACATCTGCCCCTAGAAATGTCTTACAATTGAAAACCTGGTTCCTAAATCTCTGTCTTACCATTATATAATCTATCTGATACCTTTTAGTATCTCCAGGGTTCTTCCATGTATACAACCTTCTTTCATGATTCTTAAACCAAGTGTTAGTTATGATTATGTTGTGCTCTGTGCAAAATTCTACAAGGCGGCTTCCTCTTTCATTTCTGTCCCCCAATCCATATTCACCTACTATGTTTCCTTCTCTCCTTTTTCCTACACTCGAATTCCAGTCACCCATGACTATTAAATTTTCGTCTCCCTTCACAATCTGAATAATTTATTTTATTTCACCATACATTTCTTCAATTTCTTCGTCATCTGCAGAGCTAGTTGGCATTTAAACTTGTACTACTGTAGTAGGTGTGGGCTTCGTATCTATCTTGGCCACAATAATGCGTTCACTATGCTGTTTGTAGTAGCTTACCCGCATTCCTATTTTCCTATTCATTATTAAACCTACTCCTGCATTACCCCTACTTGATTTTGTGTTTATAACCCTGTAGTCACCTGACCAGAAGTCTTGTTCCTCCTGCAACCGAACTTCACTAAATCCCACTACATCTAACTTCAACCTACCCATTCCCCTTTTTAAATTTTCTAACCTACCTGCCTGATTAAGGGAGCTGACATTCCACGCTCCGATCCGTAGAACGCATATTCTAGCATATACTGAGGATATTGTTAGAAATCAACCAGATTTGCATACGTCAAATTGATGTCACATGTAGAGCAAAGGATAAGCTTACCTTTCTGGAGAGCGTATGAGTGTCAGGGCAACTAATTAGCGTTATAAAATCCGTTGTGCAAAATTTTTCACTAATACGTTCTTCTCGCAGGCTTACCCATCAGCAGAAAAGAGCAAAACAGAAGCGGTAGCAAAATGGATCAAATAGCTCTGAGCACTAACCTAAAGACAGCACACACATCCATGCCCGAGGCAGGATTCGAACCTGCGACCGTAGCTGTCGCGCGTTTCCAGACTGAAGCGCCTAGAACCGCTCGGCGACTCCGGCCGGCAGAAGCGGTACCATACAGTGTCCTTGTCGTCGTGCTGTTTTGTTCTCCTCGTTTGTTGTTTGCGTAATTAGTGAGGCATACCCTTTCAGAGAGGTTGCGAATTTCTACAGCCTGGACCAGATGTGGAGGGAAGTGCATGTACCGATGACTTTAGGGTCTTGCAGAGTGCAACTGCCGACAGTAATTTTCTTGTAGATACTTAGGTGGTTGCACAGAAAGCTATCAGTAAGGCTGATTGTATTGCAGATGTTTTTGGTACTGAAATGGTACAGACGCATTTAGTATTTCCGAAGGACGCAGACTCTGCACCATCTGTGACGGCACTGCCACCTGAAAACGTCAGAGGGGAAGAATGATGAAATGGGTGCTAATGTTAATGATCGGGCCGACAAGGATTGTGGCACTGGATCAGGAGATTGACAAAACAGAGAACACTTGCAGTGTAATGCGTGATGAAGGCGAAGGCTGCTGTGCAATCCTAGGGCTAGATTTCTCATAAGCATCATGCCGAAACTGACTTTCGAAGACTTGCGATGGAACTCAGGAAGATAATGTTAAAGCTGGGGAAAGCTGTTACCAGTGAAATACCGTCGCAATGTTCGTTTGTCATGACAGGACAAATGCAAGCAAAATCACTAATGCTTAATGTGCATGAAATAGTGGCGCAAAGCACTAGGAAGTTGCTTCAGGTGACCGAAGGTGATGCTAACTTATACGATTCTGGACTTCGCCTGTGGGTAGGGAATCGTCGTTGAGTACGCAGCGCTCAGTGACTGAGAACACTTCTCCTGTCAATACTCACATTGAGACGTTTCTGAATTCCGTCCTTGTGGCTGGGAGTTCGCGTGTCTTGTCTGTAGAATACAGAGAGAAAAAGATAGTTTTAGATTATACTAGACAGAGGACCGCCTTCTGCCGTCCTAGTGTTCAATCAGTTTTGTATTTTGTGGCTGGAGATCTTACATCGTCGCAGACGTGTACGACAACCATCACTCCGACGCACCGGACGCAGTGCATTCGACGATATTGCTAATTGCTTCGGCTTACTAGGGCTATAAAGCTGAACAGCTGTGATCACGTGAGTTTCATTTCCACTGAGGTTGCACATCACTGTAGATCATCTTCGAAAGCAGTGTCTTCCAGTGTTTGGGACGTAAATGATGTCAGTTGTCTCTCGTTATTTATATTAGATCGCGTAGCCATAAGTAGGTGCAGATTTGGGGCAGTTGATCAATAATATTAGTCAGGAAATTCATTTGTATCTTCTTATGTCCGTTGCACATTGACATATAAACAATTGTAATAAATAAAGGGGTTTTAATCTACAGTAAATGTATATGCAGAAACATTAATATTTAGTAATTACTAGTTCCCTTAATCATTCTTTTACTTCTATGTTGTGATTTATACCTTAAAGAGCAAGATGGAGGAAATAATATCACCGTTAAGAGATCCTAAGATCTGCTTCAGGGGGTAGTCAGACAGGGCCAAATCTTTATTTTTGCGTTCAGTATTTTCCATTGCGCACATTCAATTTTACACCAACCTCGAGTAGCATCCAGGAAACCACACAAATACCTTCAGGAAATACTTCCTAACACTTAAATTTATATTCGATGTTAGCAAATCCCTCTTTTCATTAGTAGTTAGTTTGGTATAGACAGTCTTCATTTTATATCCTCTCTACTTGGGGCATCATCAGTTATTTTGCTCCCCAATAGTCCTAGTGTCTCATTTCGTAATCTGGTTCTCTTAACACTACCTCGCATTACCAAGAGGGAGGGAAGGGGTACTTTATTCCTACGTTTCCAGAACACTGTAATCTAGTCATGTGCATCATATTTTAAAATTTTGAAAAAAAGAACATATACTTACGATTTTTAATGATTACTTCTAGCCGGCCGGTGTGGCCATGCGGTTCTAGGCGCTTCAGTTTGGAACCTCGTGACCGCTACGGTCGCAGATTCGAATCCTGCCCCGGGGATGGATGTGTGTGATGTCCGTAGGTTAGTTAGGTTTAAGTAGTTCTAATTTCTAGGGGATTGATGACCACAGATGTTAAGTCCCATAGTGCTCAGAGCCATTTGAACGAACCATTTCATATCTTCTGCACGATTCCGTAATTGTTTTAAATTTTTCAGTAAAACTTAACGCAAAATTTTAGGTCTTGGCAGTGGATATGAATTTTCAGAACAGGTGTCATATTCATATTTTCAGGTTTAGGACCTTTCTTACACATAAATATATCTTTAAAAGTATGTTGTGCGTAAAAGACAACGAAAATTAACGAAATCCGTATATCTATGTATTGGTCATTCACTACGCCCCCATTTTGTAGTACACGTTATGGGAAACACGTTGGTACTGCTAGTTTTAATTCAAATACGTTTCATCACCTTTCATTTAGTTCCATTGAGGGTTATCTTATAATCCCTTTTCAGGGCACTATCTATTCCATTCAACTGTTATTCCAATTTCTTTGCTGTCTCTGACAGAACTTAAGTGTCACCAGTAAACTTTAAAACGTTCATTGTTTCTCCCTCATATTTAATTCTGTTCACAAATTTATAATTGTATTCTTTACTGCTTGTTCAGTGTAGATGTTGAGTAACATCGAGTGTAGGCTACCCGAATGTCAAACTCCCATCTTCAAATTGCACAACTAGAAATCCAGCGGCTGGAGTAGCAGAATTTATGTGCTTCAACACCATTTGTTTTTTTTTTCTTTTGTGGCGGAAAGGGGTGGGGGGGGGCGGAATCTGAAATACATGTCCAGCCTCTTTACACATCTCTTCTTTTTACCTGAGGACAGCAAAATTCATATATCAGAGGTAGGAGATCACGACTATTTTCTTTGCAGTCTCTATCTTCCTTCCACCTTCGCAAGCAGGCAAGGTAACAGTTACAGCTCACAACTTCCACCCCCCATCCACCTTGATGCTATTGTTGGATAGGGACCACTTATACTGTGGTCACTCCATGTGTGGTTGCAGTTTAACGCCATACCAGAGATATTTCTGTTTATAACAACCAAATTATACAAGAACCGCTACATCAGTTGGTTGCATCGGCCAACAGTGTGAGATAAATATCTATTCTCATTCGAGAATGGGCAGCGCCGTTAATTTAGAACAATATATATACATATTTTGACATTTCAACAGCCGAGGGCGCTGAATCACATTGGTTCTAACTTACTAACAACTTGTCCCAGTAAAGAACTCGCAAAATTGTGGACCAGAAGCCTACCTCTCCCTGCTGCCCCCTTCCGCAATGTTGTTATTGTGGTCTTCTGTCGGAAGACTGGTTTGTTGCATCTGCCCAAGCTAGTCTATTCTGTGCAAGCCTCTTCAGCGCTGCACAGCTAATGCGACGTGCATCAGTTTGATCCTGCTAACTGTATTAAAGACTTTGTCTCCCTCTACAATTTTAACACCCCCACCCCCTCCCCCACAAATACACATTTCTCTCCATTACCTACTAACCTGAAAAGTCCTTCATGCCTCAGGATATGCCGCATGAAAGGAAGTTGTGTAATAAATTTCTTGTTTTCCCCTGTTCGACTCAGTATCTTCTTATCAGTTATTCGATCTGCAGTGCCCCCACTATTTTTCGGCGCTACTGAGTAAAATTGTGATGTTGCCATGGCTGTTGAAAAGATCTTGGGAATGGGCCAGCTGAGCGCCGACGTAACACAATTACGTCAGATGCAGCAATGCCACTGGCAGATTCCCACGTTGTGCTCCAGGAAAATAGCTGGCACCGCCATATCGACGACACAGCAGAAATTCGTTGGTAAGCCAGTAACTACACATCCAATCAGCAAACTTCTTATCGTCTACATGTTTGCAATCTGTGATTTGCAAAGCATGTGCACTCCATCCCAAAATAAATTACCATTATTTTCAGTAAAAGGTAGCTACTATTTAAGAGGAGAGGTGTTGCCGCTCCACGAGGCGAGATGAGGCTACCAGCAGCCATCACGAGATTTGGCCTCCACTAACTGTGGGCCAATGCTGCTGGTTTTAAGATCAGTGCTGTGAACTTGGCATCTTCCAGCCTCTCGGCCAACTACCAGGTGCAATTAGCCTTCGGCCATAGAAGGTAGTCGTTTGAGACCATGGCCACCTGTGGCGTCAGTTTCTTAACACTCGCTGTCTCCAGCACACGCTGTGGAGGACGTTGCACCACGGAATGTTCTAGTTTGTTCTTCAGTAAAATGTATGACTAATTTTGAAGTTTCTATGAGCAGCCATCGATCATAATCCCAACAACAATTCACCTTCTCAACTCAGACCTCCACGTGTAGAGGCAATCCATCGTGGGCCTCCACATTATGATGTCATAAGTGTGTGTCACGTCTAAATTTCAGTGACAGGGGAGCCTTACCAGCCACCCTCCCTGGAGACAATGACTCCCGACTACCTCAGGCTTGCAGTTTCGTCGACACACAGCATCAGTATGCAGTGGGTGAGTACACTGCCTGTTCTATTTTTCCCCATTTGCGAGTATCACGTCGAGTCAGTGCACCTTTTAGCAGCTTTTTAGTTCTGTTTTCATGTGTGACATGTGGCAAGTAAACTCTGACTGTGTTCTGAATATGTGTAAATATGAACATTATTTTTGCCTATTATCCATGAGTGTAGCTCATTGTCTGGAAGTCTATAAGGTGTTAACGATGCGTAGCTATGGAACCCAGAGGGATAATGACTAATGGATTTCTTCCATCGTCGCACACGTGCACGACATCCATCACTGCACTACATTCGGTGATATTGCTAATTGCTTCGGCTTATTAGGGCTATAACGCTGATCAACTGTGATAGTGTAAGTTTCATCTCCACTAAGGTTGCACACCACTGTAGATCATCTTTGAAAGTAATGTCTTCTAGTGTTTAGGACGTAGATGATATCAGTCATGTCGCGTTTTTTATATTAGATCACGTAGCCATAAAAAGCGGCAGATTTGGGCAGTTTATCAGTAATATTAGTCAGGAAATTCATTTGTATCTCTTTATGTCCATTGCACATCCACACATAAACATTTGTAATATATAAAGGTGTTTTAATCAACAATAAATGTATAAGCAGAAACAACATTTATAATTTAGTAGATGCTAGTTTCCTTAATCATTCATTTCTTTTAATGTTGTAATTTATATGTTAAGGGCAAGGAGGAGGAAATAATATCACCGTTAAGAGATCCTAAGACCTGCTCCAGGGGGTAGTCACACAAGGGCAAATCTTTATTTTCGTGTTGAGTATTTTCCATTGCGCACATTCATTTTTACATCCGCCTGGAGCAGCATCTTGGAAACCATACAAATACCTTCAGTAAATACTTCCTAACATTAAAATTTATATTCGATGTTAGCAGATCCCTTTTTTTCAATAATACTTTTCTTGTTATAGTCAGTCTTCATTTTATATACTCTCTACTTCGGTCATCATCAGTTAATTTGCTGCCCAATAGTCCGTTTAGTGTCTCATTTCGTAATCAGATTCCATAACATTTCCTGATTTAACCCACGTGATACCAAGGGAGAGGGAAGGGGTACTATTTGCCTACCTTCTCAGAATAGTGTAATCTAGTCATGTACATTATATTTTAAAATTTAAATAAATATATATTTGTTATATTTAATGATTTCTTCTGCCAGATATCGTAATTGTTTTAAATATTTCAGTAAAAATTAAAGGAAAAATTTAGGTCTTGTCAGTGGATGCGAATTTTCAGAACAGGTGTCATATTTATATTTTCAGGTTTAGGACACTTCTTACGCATAAATACATCTTTAAAATGTAAGTTGTGCGTAGAAGACAACGAAAATTAACGAAACCCGTATATCTTTGTCTTCATCATATATTACGCCGCCCGTTTGGTGAATACGTTATGGAAAATCCGATGGTACTGCTAGTTTTAATTCGAATACGTTCCATTACCTTTCATTTAGTTCCATTGAGGGTTATCTCATAATCCCTTTCCAGGGCACTGTCTATTCCATTCAAGTGTTATTCCAAGTTCTTTGCTGTCTATGATAGAATTGCAGTATCACCCGTACACTGCAAAATTTTTATTGCTTTGAGAGGCACCCATATGCCTTGCTCATACTGTGGCATCAAGCAGTCAGGCCTGCAAGATGAGTGGTCTGCCAAGCGAGTGGATTTATTCTTATTTATCGCAATACATCAGTGACTGATTGTGAGCTCTAGTAACCACTACGAATTAATTTCCTGTTTGAATATTACGCAACGGAAACGGATAACGCACATCTGACTATTAAAAATGTATACAACTCTGATTGTTCACTACGCACTGGCAATACCACATTTTCTTTCTCACCCAACGGCTTTGATCAACACGTAGCCATCGCACTGAATATGAATGGCGCACACGTTATAAATTCTGGATATCATGTGTACACACTGTTTGAAGAACAAAGCCACCAATCTTTTTCTTTTAACTATCTTTTTTATTCAGATAAAATCTATTATGGTTCACAGATAACGTAAACACACCATTACATTTTATACTACAATTACACGTGAGAAACTCCGCCCAGAGGGCATGGCTTTACATTGATGATTCTCTATCTTATGGTTTTGTAATTATCTAACGCTACAGTGCACTTTCCTTACAGTACCCATCACGTGGAAGTGCTCGTCTCTAATTTCAAGTGTCGCACACGCCATTTCTGAAATATTTCCAACTTGTAGTACACACGCCAATAATTCAGCTTAACTTTAGCACTCGGAAGTATTTCAACTTAATACTAGCCCTCGAAAGTATTTGAACTTATTGTTACACGTGGTTACATTGTGACCGTTGGTAACTTCTGAAGAGTCATAAGATCCCCTTAATATTACCTGCCTGACATTTAAATCTCCCCACAAAAGATCCTGAAATAGAGAAATAATTATTCCAAACTGCTCTTAAGTTTTTCACAAGCAAACCATATCTCCACTCTTTTGTCTTTTACGGAGCACACCAAAAACAGGTCTTACCAACACAAGATCCAGCGCCAAAGTGCTGAAACATGGCCATTCTTCAGGTTATCTCGCATCTCCATCGAGGTGGGGGAGCACCATGTTACCGTATTGGTCAGCCATATTTCAGGCGCTCAAAGCTCAGGTAAACTTCCTCCTTGGTTCAAGCGAAGGTGACCAAAGGACCGTCTCAAGGATGATCATATATTGCACATTCACTATCAGCGGTTAGCAGACAACCGTACATTCATTCAGTTCACAGATCTCACCAAATTGGATGTAGGGATTTATTTTGTGGGAGTGGACATGTGATCAATTAAGAAAATAACTGGTCATTCTTTCCTACAGTGGTGTCTGGCTTCGGTGTATTAAGTGAAATTGAGTTATTACCCACAAAAAAATATGTTGTTCTGGCAAGAATAACGAAGGATGTTGCACCTATTTTCAATGTCAGGCGGTATTGTACCCTTTCAGCTTTTCCCTAATATTCTCCCTAATATTCTGTTTACAAATTTATCCTTGTATGCTTTACTGCTTGTTCGGTGTAGATGTTGAATGAAATCGAGTGTAGGGTACCCGAATGTCTCACTCCCATCTTCAAATTGCACAACTAGAAATTTAACAGATGGAGTAGCAGAATTTATGTGCTACAACAAGATTTGTTCTTTGATGGGGTGGGGCTGTGAAATACATGTCCCGCCTCATTATACCTCTCTTCTTTTTACCTGATGACATCAAAATTCATATTTCAGTGCATATATGGCAAAAATTCAAATTTTCATTTAGGACAACATGGATTCCCAAGGATTCACGTGCTACCAGTTGTGGTGGAACATGTAGGAAAGAGCATCTCTCCTATTTCAGAACAATAAATGTAATTTTTGTAACTTCCAGAAGAGCAGAGAACATTGGGATAACTATTTCTAGATCGAGAGGTATGTCAGTTCCGTTCGAACCCACTAGCGAGAACAAAGAAAAAAGACGCTTGGAAATGCAGTAAAGGGAAATGTAGATAGAGTGTACTGTGGGATTGGAGAATTGAGAGGGTATCGTATTCATGACTTTACGTCTCTTATCTTCTGATATCATTTTTAAATGACGAATGGAGGCCAGAGGAAAGTAGCTACCTCACAGTATGTCTGGACAAATAGTTTTTCATCTAAGTATAATTTGATGCGTTCATGTAAAAGTCCAGTTTCAGAAGCTTCTCTGTCCTAGGGCGGCTGACGCAAATCCTTTAACATTGTCATTGCCCATGTCAAGAGCAGGTGCAGTGCAGCTGATTTCTGCAGTTCTAATTCCTTGGACGCCGCTTTGAAGCGCTACAAAAACCCATATGTTTTAAAACTATAAAATAAACGATTGCGTTTAAGAATTACAGTAACAGAATATCATAAATATCGTGAAAAGTTCTTTCATCAGCGTGATATCAGTTTCTGCACAAAGACATTGTAACATTGTCAGCTGCTTATTCCAACGACTATCCTTAGAATGGCTCAGTTATCTATCAAGAGCATTAGGATGACCTCTTTTCTTTACGTAGGGGAAGCGTTCTTTCGCCGCAATCAAAAGACCATGGGCAACTGACGCATATATACTCCGCATTAAAATTATTGGATACCAAGGGACTTAAATCGTGTAAATAATTCTCTTAGAAAATTACCGCCCGTTTTTGGTTCATGTGGAAACTGGGTTGTAAAGAAAACGCGAGATCTGATAGTTCACTCAATAATACAGGAGACAGTGCATGTCAGATAATGGTGTCTGGCGCTGGACGTCCACACGTCTGTAGTTGCTGAGTATTCGCCTTTTGTTATATGAGCAATTACCTCAGGCATAATTATATGTCGTCCGCTATTAACACTTTCTGCCACGTACCGCGACACAGTTGTGGTGTGAGATATAATGGCCTTTGCAGTGTCGATTAACATCTGAACTAGATCCATAAGACCCTCACCTCTTATAGTTCTGTACGACCTTACGTCTCGTGCACACATAGGAACGCAATTATCGACAGTTAGCTCCTGAGCTGGTTTAGGAAGTGGATTCTCGTCCACATAAGACCTTCGTTTATTAGACACGCATGGATGGCGAGAAATGAACGAAGTGCCACTTGACCCTTCAGCAAGAGAGTACATTTCACAGTACAGCGAGCAGCAAAGAATAAGAACGCTTTTCCTAAATCTATCCACAATAGACTTTACCAGGGTCCAAAGTATACTTTTAAACTGCTCCAGGCAGTGTGGTTCTCTACTCACCACTGATTAGTTTTTCTTTTACCTCATTTTTCTTGACATGTGCTCCTTCTTCTCCAAACCACGTTCAGTTTCCCGCTCTTATTTTGTGTGTTACGAAAAAAATGAAGAAATCCCATCACTTCACTAAACACTGCTCTACTCACCACTCGTAGCCCGTAGCTAGCAACTGGGTCAGTGCTACCAACAGTTCGTAGGTGCAGCTCACCAGTGTTTGCGCAAGGCACTGTTGCAGTGACGTCATGGGCTCGCTCAGTGCGGAGCAGTTAAGCCGCGGCCCATGGACTGCGTCTCCATGCGCAACTCTTCTGAGCTCGTGGCATACAGGTGATTTCGCAACAGCACTGCTCGGCCCTTAGGATGACGTCAGGGTCTCGCTCAGCCCCATACTGCTGTAGCCCAGTGCGGCCGCAGCTCATTGGCCGAGCCTCTTCGCACGACTCTCCCAGCGGACCAAGATGCGGCTGCCCCTCCTGAACCGGCAGCGCGAGGCAAGGCTCGCACTGCTATCATGGCCACGTTCCTGGACGGGCCGCGCTTCGATGATCCCCTCTGCTGCAAACTGCACAACCAGAGCTCACACTCAGCCGGTTGTCACTGACCGATTGACATCATAAAAGCCAACTGCGAAGTCACTCCTGCAGTGGCTGTATCAATTCCCACGGGCAGACACGTCACTGAACTGACTTAGCCTCTTATACTCAGAACATTGATACCTCTCAAATTTCAAGTTAGTGTATCTTGTACAAATATCTCACGTGCCTATGTAAATGAATGGTCAAACGGTTTATTTAAAACATGTCAAATAGTGTACTGTTTTTGTTGCATACACCAATCTCGTAATTTTGTTGTACACGACATGAATGAGAACTCATGTATCAGCCAGTATCGTAGTCAAATGTGTCGTAGACACCAAGAAAATTTTATTTCCTTATGTTTATGAAATATGTGTTCCATAAGTGTTAAAAAATACATGTAATACTTTTTATGTTGATAAGGAACAGAGAATCCTCCACACTTTTTCTGCGATCAGTTAGGGGATGCCTGCCTGTTTCGTACCGTCCTTTGTTCTTCCGCTTTCGCAGTGTAAGCATCTACACTACAGACCATTAAAATTAGGACACCACGAAGACGACGTGCTACAGACGCGAAATTTAAACGACAGGAAGAAGATGCTGTCATATGCAAATGATTAGCTTTTCAGAGCATTCACGCAACGTTGCCGCCGGTGGCCACACCTACAACGTTCTGACATGAGGAAAGTTTCCAACCGATTTCTCATACAAAAACAACTGTTGACCGGCGTTGCCTGGTGAAACGTTGTTGTGATGCCTCGTGTAAGGAGGAGAAATGCGTATCATCACGTTTCCGACTTTGATAAAGGTAGGATTGTAGCCTATCGCGATTGCGGTTTATCATATCGCGACATTGCTGCTCGCGTTGTTCGAGATCTAATGACTGTTAGCAGAATATGGAATCCTTGGGCTCAGGAGGGTAATACGGAACGCCGTGCTGCATCGCAACGGCCTTGTATCACTAGTAGTCGAGATGAGAGGCCTCTTATCCACTTGGCTGTAACGGATCGTGCTGTCACGTCTCGATCCCTGAGTCAACAGATGGGGACGTTTGCAAGACAACAGCCATCTTCACGAACAGTTCGACGACGTTTGCAGCAGCATGGACCATCAGCTGGGAGACCATGGCTGCAGTTACCCTTGACGCTGGATCACAGACAGGAACGCCTGCGGTGGTGTACTCAACTACTAATTTGGGTGCACGAATTTTTTCCGATGAATCCAGATTCTGTTCACAGCATCGTGATGGTCGCATCTGTGTTTGGCGACATCGCGGTGAACGCACATTGGAAGCATGTATTCGTCATCGCCATACTGGCGTATCACCCGGCGTGATGATATGGGGTGTCAATGGTTACACGTCTCAGTCACCTGTTGTTCGCACTTTGAATAGTGGACGTTACATGTCAGATGTGTTACGACCCGTGGCTCTACACTTCATTCGATCCGATGAATTGCAGCAGGATAATGCACGACCCCATGGTGCAGGATCTGTACGGGCCATTCTGGATACATAAAATGTTCGACTGCTGCCCTGGCCACCATATCATGCAGATCTCTCACCAACTGAAAACGTCTGGTCAATGGTGGCAGAGCAACTGGCTCGTCACAATACGCTAGTCACTACTCTTGATTAACTGTGGTATCGTATTGAAGCTGCATGGCCAGCTGTACCTGTACACGCCGTACAAGCTCTGTTTGACTCAATGCCCATTCGTATCAAGGCCATAATTACAGACAGAGGTGGTTGTTTTGGGTACTCGTTTATCACACTCTATATTCCCAAATTAGCTGAAAATGTAATCACATGTCAGTTCTAGTAGACTATACTTGTCCAATGAAACACGTTTATCATCTGCATTTATTCTTGGGGCAGCAATTTTAATGGCCAGTAGTGTATCTTATTAGCTTTGAAGAACCATGAATATATTTAAGCGTATATAAATTAATAACTTCCAGATGTATTGACTTAACAAACTAAACATATCTCTTAGGGTAGGCGCAAATTGAGACGCGTATAGCACGTGTGACGTGACACGACACTACAGCGCGACACACACGTGCCGCACGAGTCGCGTGGATGAAGCGCGTATTGCGACGCGTACACCATACTTGACAGGTGCCGACTGACGGCGCTCTGCGCAGACAGAGCCCAAGCGCGCGCAACCTGTTACCTTCCTCAAACGAATTTTCAGAAACTATTCACTGAAAATATTTGATTTTAGCCTTACTTGTAGCGTTATATGTCAGCTACGTGGCGAAGTGGCCATCATCTGGCTAATAACCATTCTTATTGTGATGTACACATTTTAGTAAGACACTATGCAAAACTCAAAAAGTTTGCAACGAAAATTAGGGGTCGCTATGATTTTGCGTTTGGTGCGTATTACATCATATGTTGCTGGGTGTGAAATTTAGCTAACATGTTGAATTTTTGTTTAGACTTGAGAGGAGGTCTCTATCTGCCTCCGATCTCGAGAAAATGGATCCTATGTAGCGCGCTCACTTCCGATCTCACGCCCGCGAGAATGAAGTACTCGCAACATTTCTCATATCTCCTAAACTACTAGAGACATCGAAACGAAACTTTGGCGAATGATAGCACACAAGGAGGAAAGTGTTTTGTCAATTCTTAAACACATGGAACATCCTGTCTATGGCGATATATCAGTACTTAACCTACCTTTTTATTTATTTCACTCCAGTGACAGTAATTTTTTAAGAGTTATCGACACCTAGCGAAACAAGAGCTTCCTAGTATGAAAATAAACATGAAATTTCTGCTCTTACGTTACTGCAAACGGATACTAAGAGGTTTTTCGTAAGCTATTGAGCTCTGTGACTGCCAATTACTTGTTTAATGTGACATTCCGTTTCAGAATTGTATCGGAATAGCTGCTGTGAGATGAGTTTGGCAAATTCCACTGTGACAATGGAAGTACAATTAAACCTGTACCAACAGAAATGTGGCCGTTACTCATAAATGGTGATGCTTATTCGAATGAGAAAAGGTTAACTGATACAAAAATAGATTGCCAATTCTGTTGGAATTTTGGTGGAATCCACGTAACCCATCGTATTTTTAAAAGTGAGTGACTGGAATGGAAACTTACCAAAGGATTTCATTCCGTCTCCTGAACTGAGCAGTATTAAAATAATGACGAGCGTTCCTTCAGGCAGAATGATAGGCACATGCCAGATACTGGTTACTCACCTACGGTTTGCCAAACTGACAATGTATGATCGCGAATAAAATAGTTGTTATTGAGAAAAATAAACAATTGATCCGTCGCACAACTCAATGGTCAGTGTCTTGTCAGCAGCGGTGGAAAAAGCGCGCGACAAGAATGCAGAAGCTAGCCATGTGTGCCTTGCGAGCTGAAGTTCGAAAAAAATTCTCATGAAAGTAGGTCTGCCTTTGTCAGCAGTACATTTCAACAAATTAAATCTAACTAATCATGATACTCCTTTAGGATTTTCCTACTTTCGTAATAATACCGACCATTTTCTTCATTTGTGTAGTCTGCTGTATAATTAGTTTATTAATGCTAATAATGTGCATGCAACAATTAAAATGCTTTTTCTCATCACGGTGAACCAATTAAAACATTTTTTGTGATTGTTTTTCGACTGTTTCTGGCTTGTAGCGGAAATGTGATATTCACATGCATGTAGTACAGTGAGTCATATTACATTATTACGTCCATATCCAAGTATTCACTGTGAGACTTCTACACTTCAGATCTTCGACGCTTTTTACCAGATTACCCCTTTCCAAATTTTTGTAACAGATCGTACAGATACGCCAGCATACGAGGCAGCGAGAGAATAACCTTGTTTTACTTTCCTGCCTTGCTTCTTAATCACATGATTTTATAATATTCCTTGCTTCCTTATTCACTACCCTCTGTCCCTTCTACATCTACATCTACATGATTACTCTGCAATTCACGTTTAAGTGCTTGGCAGAGGGTTCATCGAACCACAATCATACTGTCTCTGTATCATTCCACTCCCGAACAGCGGGCGGGAAAAACGAACGCCTGAACCTTTCTGTTCGAGCTCTGATTTCTCTTATTTTATTTTGATGATCATTCCTACCTATGCAGGTTGGGCTCAACAAAATATTTTCCCATTCGGAAGAGAAAGTTGGTGAATGAAATTTCGTAAATAGGTCTCGCCGCGACGAAAAACGTCTTTGCTTTAATGACTTCCATCCCAAGTCGCGTATCATATCTGCCACGCTCTCTCCCCTATTACGTGATGATACAAAACGAGCTGCCCTTTTTTTGCACCCTTTCGATGCCCTCCGCCAATCCCACCTGGTAAGGATCCCACACCGCGCAGCAATATTCTAACAGAGGACGAACGAGTGTAGTATAAGCTGTCTCTTTAGTGGACTTGTTGCATCTTCTAAGTGTCCTGCCAATGAAACGCAACCTTTGGCTCGCCTTCCCACGATATGATCTATGTGGTCTTTCCAACTGAAGTTGTTCGTAATTTTAACACCCAGGTACTTAGTTGAATTGACAGTCTTGAGAATTGTACTATTTATCGAGTAATCGAATTCCAACGGATTTCTTTTGGAACTCATGTGGATCACGTCACACTTTTCGTTATTTAGCGTCGACTGCCACCTGACACCATACAACAATCTGTTCTAAATCGCTTTGCAACTGATACTGGTCTTTGGATAACCTAACTAGATGGTAAATTACAGCATCATCTGCGAACAACCTAAGAGAATTGCTCCGATTGTCACCCAGGTCAATTATATAGATCAGGACCAGCAGAGGTCCCAGGACGCTTCCCTGTTGAACACCTTGAAACGTCCCCTTTGAACAATTTATACAAGACTGTGCTTAACCTGACACACAATATTTTGTTAGCGCAACGCAATCTGACTTTCAAAAAATCCCTACGAAAGAATGGCCCTGACTGACATTAACCTATACGTTTCACAAATCACTTACCTCACAAAAATCTTCGCTGCTCAAGCTACTGCAATACAGCGAGCGCCACTACTGCCAGCTAAATAAAAGATTCAAACTATGGAAGGCACTAACTACTGATAGGGATAGTTAGCAAATGAAAGATATTAATAGAGAACAAACAATGTATTTACCTTGATATCATCATATATAAATATAGCAGTTCATGACAAATTACAAAACTCCGCCATCTCTCTCCCCACATCCACCACTGCTGGCAGCTCACCTCCAACTGCGCAACGCTATGCGCTGTTCACATCCAGCTGCCGCTGCCCAACACTACAATGGCAGACAACAATGCAAACTAGCCACAGACTGCACACAGCACAGCCAGTGATTTTCATATTGAGCGCTACGTAACGTTGCCAATAAGAAAACATAAACAGCCTACTTACATAGAGAAAACATAAACAGCCTACTTACATAGAGAAAACATAAACAGCCTACTTACATAGAGAAAACATAAACAGCCTACTTACATAGCGAAAACATAAACAGCCTACTTAGATAGAGAAAACATAAGCAGCCTACTTACATAGCCCCCATGCTCCCCACAAAAAATTTTACAAATTTTTTTTTGGGCAGTGGCCAATAATGATTTGATAAAATTTTTCATAATTACAATAACAAAGAAATCAAATGCACACACTTATTGATACAATGTTGGTCAAAAGCTAAAATTTTCTCACAGTTCATAAAGACAGTCCTGATTCATCACAGTAAAATTGCAGTGTTTTTCTCAAAGTCTGAGCAGTAAAAGAAAATGCACACAGAAGTAGTGGATTTCCATGCAGTCTTGAAGAAGTAGTGTTGTCCTTCCAGCGGAAAGACAGTGCTGACTCTTGACATGCTGACAGGTAATGGGCCACAACAGAGCAAACCCACAGCAGAGTCATTCGACGTTTTGAAGAATATTGGTAGTTAGGTCATCACAGAGCAGACCCACTGTAGTCCTGGTAGAGATTACGGTATTGGTGGGCCACCAGAGGTGCAGACCCACTGCAGTCCTTGTAGAAATAATGGTACTGGTGAGTCAGCAAAGACGCAGACCCACTGTAGTCCTTGTAGAGACGGCCAGCAGCCATCTGTTGCAAATGTGCAGGTGCACAATCACCATCGAAGAGTCTTGTGGACAATATAGCAAGTCCATAACCACCACTTGTGCACTCACAAAGTTTTTTGGAATTGTCCTTAGAACGAGCAATGCTGTTATCCAGTCCCTTGCTGAATTATCAACACATGTGCAAACACTAACAGTCCCTACTTCTCACATATTGTCCATATACTATGACCAACAGAAACGTGTGCAGTGAAATGTTGCTTAATTTGAAGAACTGGTAACAATTACAATTTGGTAACATAAAAATACAATAACAAAGGTACAAAATACATCATTAAAGAACATAATAATACAGAAAACATTTGTAGTTCAGGCTTTACAAAAGAATCGAACTAACATATACACCAGTGGAATTATGACATGAGTACATACATAAAAGATCAGAATCACTTTCGAAACATCAACTTCACACATGAGCATTAAAACGAAACAGAATAAATAATGTGTAAGCATATTTATAAGGTAAATAACATATTATTAATGCCAATTATATTCGAGGATAACAGTATTCCTCATCATAGTGAATGTAGCTTAATATTAAAAGAAGAAAAAATTCTATGAAACTACACAGAGACAGGAAGAAAACAACTACACAAGGGTACACAAACACATAGTGGGATAACACCAATAGGAAAGGACAGGGTTCGTTTTCAGTGTAACATGTGGTACTGCAGTCCAACCCAAAACTTCATATATCTTTCCTCTTATTTCATGCTCTGTTTCCACCAAAAAAATTCTATCTAAGCATGCTTTCTGTATTTATATGTTCACACATTTCTTACCTCAACATTTATTTCCAAGAAAATCCTACCTAAACCTGTTTTCTCAATGCATTTCTTCCAATTCATCGCAACTCATTCTCTTAGAGGCTACCCCCTCTTAAGCTAACTTAAATCTACTGAGCTCAGATGCTAAACTAAGGGACGAGGCAATGCAGCAGCACATAAAACAATTAATATAAACAGCAACGAAAAAAAATGGAAAATCGCAAAGCAAGCTACAGTAAATCTAAATTACCAAGCAAATCTACATTACAACTAATATGAGGCAATGCGCAGCAAAAAAATAAATCTGGCTTAGCAGAGTAACACAAATTAAAGTTCAGTAGCACTATGTCTGGCAAACAGCAGCTTATATCTAAACATGACATAGGTCAAGCAGAAAAAATATTACAGTAAAGATAACAATGCAGATAAGGGAAATGTATAATCACATCTTAATGTCTAAGTAATTAAAGTGGTGCACCACAAGAAGTTATTCTACCAAAAAGTTACCAATTACTTGAAAAGAAAATTATGAATGCAGTTCCTGTGAAGGTAAATGTCATTTTGTGCTCCCTCATTTTTTTTTTTAAATTATTGTTTACTCGATCTGTAGACAGAGAATATTTATATTAGTACATCTATAAAATTTTATTTTAACCAATGCTGCAGTGCAGCTAGAAACTAGATATCAAATGAAATAAGCAACTATGTACAAAGCAAAGCATAAGAACATCATTCAATAGTCATGTGGCATTTCATAAGTAGTAAAAAAATCTCTCATCTAGGAAGACAGTAGTCATAGTCAGGTGTGTAGACAAACTATTTCTTGTCATTTCATTAGGCATTTCAGTAAATATCAGAAAGTACGATATGTTTCCAAGTAATCAGCGTGTCGGATTTGCGATGCTTTCTCTAAAGGAATGACAATGGCCAGGATAATGGCCTCCCTTTTTTTTTCTGTGCTCTGAAAGGCACGCGCTAATGGCTTTTTCTCCAGGCGTCTGACACAGCTGGGTGCCCACGACGCATTACGTGCAGGTGGTCACTTAACTTTCTTACGGAAATATTTACGACAGCAGTTTCCGCTACAGTGGCAGTCTCATATAAAAATATTTCACAGGTCAAGAATTAGCGTTGCAAATCTGTAGAAAGAAAATCCTATAAATATAAGTGTCCAAATAAAATATTCGTCAGCATTGTGATACAGTCACGAATTTACACACATTTCATAACTCTTAAAGTACGATTCTTGGTTTCCAACATCCTGTTTCACAAGTCAAGAGTCCCTACCCACTATTCATTACTCCTTACCTTATTACACATATACGTATCCATCGACACTCGTCAATATTTCTTCATTATAAATATGAAGCATAATCAAATAACTCATATAGCCTCAGCCTATTAATCATAAACATACCTCAGCAGCATAATACACATCGTCGTCATAAAAATAACATCATAACACCTCAGTCAAATCTCAAAATCGTCGTAGCTTCCTCCAATAATTAAAAAAATTCTCTGCTCATGTCAAAAGTGTCATCTGCCTCAAACGTACTTTAAAAATCATGAATCCATACCAAATACATCATTCAAAGCTCTCATAGTATCACAATGGTTCCAAAAAAATATGAAGAGTTCACACAGTACAGACAAAATACAATTTCGTAAGTGTGAAGTTATCCAACAGTGTAATTACGTAAACATGTGTCACTGACATAGTAAAAAAAATGTTTATCTCTCAGTTAAATGATCAGATAGCTGTGTAATTTGTGTGTTAGAGAAATATGGTACCGATGTGTAAAGTTGTATAAGCAAATACCATATTAGCTAGGGTTCCTTGTGGTTGCCACACACATGGTACACAAAGTAGGTGTATACCCCCCAGAGGATTAATGTAATTATACCCTCAGGTGTTACAGATTACAGCAATGGAATGAAATATATCACGGAAAACCCTTGTATCATTGTACTTCAAATATCTAAAAAAATGCATGTTTTAAGTGGGAAATTAATCACTCAAATACGTGTCCTGTAGCGCTAAATGTGCGTCTTGCTGTAAGATAATCTCTGTGGAAGTGTCGTAGTTATCGTCCTCCGAAAGCTACAAAAGAATGGCCCTGACTAACATTAAACTATACCTTTCACAAATCACTTACCTCACAAAAATCTTCGCTGCTCAAGCTACTGCAATACAGCGAGCACCACTACTGCCAGCTAAATAAAAGATTCAAACTATGGAAGGCACTAACTACTGATAGGCATAGTTAGCAAATGAAAGATATTAATAGAGAACAAACAATGTATTTACCTTGATATCATCATATATAAATATAGCAGTTCATGACAAATTTCAAAACTCCGCCATCTCTCTCCCCACATCCACCACTGCTGGCGGCTCACCTCCAACTGCGCAACGCTATGCGCTGTTCACATCCAGCTGCCGCTGCCCAACAATACAATGGCAGACAACAATGCAAACTAGCCACAGACTGCACACAGCACAGCCAGTGATTTTCATATTGAGCGCTACGTAACGTTGCCAATAAGAAAACATAAACAGCCTACTTACATAGAGAAAACATAAACAGCCTACTTACATAGAGAAAACATAAACAGCCTACTTACATAGAGAAAACATAAACAGCCTACTTACATAGCGAAAACATAAACAGCCTACTTAGATAGAGAAAACATAAGCAGCCTACTTACAACCTGATATCACTTCAGTTTTACTCGATGATTTGTCGTCTATTACTACGAACTGCGACCTTCCTGATAGGAAATCACGAATCCAGTCGCACAACTGAGATGATACCCCATAGACCCGCAGCTTGATTAGAAGTCGCTTGTGAGGAACAGTGTCAAAAGCCTTCCGGAAATCTAGAAATACGGAATCAGCTTGAGATCTCCTGTCGATAGCGGCCATTACTTCGTGCAGATAAACAGCTAGCTGCGTTGCACAAGAACGATGTTTTCTGAAACCATGCTGATTACGTATCAATAGATCGTTGCCTTCGAGGTGATTCATAATGTTCGAATACAGTATATGCTCCAAAACCCTACTGCAAACTGACGTCAATGATATAGGTCTGTAGTTCGATGGATTACTCCTACTACCCTTCTTAAATACTGGTGCGACCTGCGCTATTTTCCAATCTGTAGGTACAGATCTATCGGTGAGCGAGCGGTTGTATATGATTGCTAAGTAGGGAGCTATTGTATCAGCGTAATCTGAAAGGAACCTAATCGGTATATAATCTGGACCTGAAGACTTGCCCGTATCAAGCGATTTGAGTTGCTTCGCAACCCCTAAGGTATCTACTTCTAAGAAACTCATGCTAACAACTGTTCGTGTATCAAATTCTGGAATATTCCATTCGTCTTTCCTGGTGAATGAATTTCGGAAAACTTCTTGCAAACTGAAAACATCGCAGAGGCATATGATACAGTTCCAGTGGCCAATGGCTCACCAGTTACTGAAGTACGCATTTTTCTTGACAGAAGAAAAAATTACTGTACGGATATAAATAACAGAAAGGCATAATGTACTAACGAAGAGAGCTGGAGCGTTTAATTGGCGAAAATTGAAACACTACCCAAAGGCAATAAAATTTAGTATACAGTAAGGCAACATTTATCGTATGGGCAATACTACCACTGCTCATATGCGCCGTGCCGATGTGAGCATATGGCCGGAGTACTTTTCCGCTCCCCGCCTCAAATTTCCCACGGTGCTAGCGAGGCACGCGCTACGCGCGGCACGAGAAACTGTGCCACAACCACAACCACGCGCGACCCAGAGAAGGCGCGTGTCGCGTCCCAGTCGCGTCGCGTCGCAATTTGCGCGGTCCCATTTGAACCTGTGATGTTACAAAAATACGCGCTGCGCTGCGCCGCGCCACACGCTCTTTACGCGTCTCAATTTGCGCCTAGCCTTAGTATAATGTTTTTATCAGATCTGTGTTCAGCTATTCGTGAAAGAAATGCAAAACTGCTGACTTGGAGCCCGTCCGCCTTTGGTGTGATCCAAATACAGATTAGCAATTTATCAGATATTTATGGTGCAGCAACGAAACTGCAGTCTTTCAGAAACTAAGGCCGATACTCAATTAATTCTACAGCGTAATGCGACCGACCGATCGTGTTGTGCACTAGCCTTATGAAATTTACATTGGAGGCACATCTGTAACTTTGCATTTCTCTTGAACATCAACCTGGAGTAATAGGAAATCACAACAGGAATCAAGAAGCAATGCTCGGTTAATATCAATTGACATTACTGAGCTGACTACCTGGTGGTAAGAGGTAGGAGATCATGACTATTTTCTTTACATTCTCTATCATCCTTCCACCTTCGCAAGCAGGCAAGGTAACAGTTACAGCTCAGAACTTCCACTCGCTCATCCACCTACCAGAGAGGTTGTTGCTATTGTTGGATGGGGACCACTTATACTGTGGTCACTCCATGTATGGTTGCAGATTAACGTCATACCAGAGACATTTCTGTTTACAACAACAAAATATAAAAGAACCGCTACTTCAGTTCGCTGCATCAGCGAATAGTGTGGGCTAAATATCTTTCCACATACGGGAATGAGCGGCACTGCTATTTTAGAGTATTATAGAAACGCCTTTTGCCATGTCAACAACCGAAGGTAGTGAATCACACGAGATTTACCTTACTCAGTAGTTCTCCCAGGAAAGAACTTGCAAATTGATGGACCAGAAACCTACCTTTCCCTCCCATCTCCTTCACCAATGTTGTTGTTGTGATCTTCAGTCTGAAGACTGGTTTGATGCAGCTGCCCAGGCTAGTCTATTTTGTGAAAGCCTCTTCAGCGCTGCACAGCTAACGCAGTGTACATCAGTTTGAACCTGCTAACTGTATTCAAGACTTCGTCTCTCTCTACAATCTTAACACTCCACCCCCCCCCCCTCCCCAACACTCACATATAAACACATCTCTCCATTACCAAACTGAGAAGTCCTTGATGCCTTAGGATATGCCAATGAAACGAAGTTGTGCCATAAATTTCTTGTTTTCCCCAGTTTGACTCAGTATCTTCTTATCAGTTATTCGATCTGCAGTGCCACCACTATTTTTCGGCGCTACTGAGTAAAATTGTGACATTGCCATGGCTGTTGCAAAAGATCAGCGCCGACCAAACACCATTACGTCAGATGCAGCAATACCACTGGCAGATTCCCACATTGTGCTCCAGGAAAATGTATGGCACCGCCATAACGACGACACAGCAGAAAGGCGTTGGTATGCCAGTAACTACACATCCAATCAGCAGACTTCTTATCGTCTACATGGTTGAAAGCTGTGCGCAAGTGCGCTCTGTCCCAACATGAATTACCATAATTATCAGTCAAAGATGTATCAGTGAGGTAGCTAATATTTAAGAGGAGAGGTGGCGCTCTACGAGGCGACATGAGGCTACAAGCAGCCACCATGTTACTTGGCCTCTACAAACTGTGGGCCCCTGCTGCTGGTTTTAAGATCAGTGTTGTCAGCTTAGCATCTTATACCCTGTGGGCCAAATACCAGGTGCAACCAGCAATCGGCCATAGGAGGCAGTCGTTTGAGGCCATGCCCACCTATTGAGTCAGTTCCTTAACACTCGCTGTCTTCAGCACACACTATGGAGGACGTTGCACCACAGAATGTTCTGGTTTGTTCTTCAGTAAAATGTATGACTAATAGTGAAGTTTTTATGAGCAGCCACCGATCATCATCCCGACAACAATGCACCGCTTCAACTCAGACCTCCACATGTAGACGTCATCCATCCCAGACCTCCACATTCTGATGTCAATTATAAATTTCAGTGACGGGAGAACCTTACCAGCCATTCTCCAGGGAGACGATGACTCTCGACTACCTCAGTGTTGCAGTTACGTCGGCACACAACATCAGTGTGCATTGGGCTAGTGGACTGACTGTATTTTTTCCCCTGCGACTATCACATTGAGACATTGCAACTTTTAGCAGCTTTTCAGTTCTGTTTCCATGTGTGACATGTGGCAAGTACACTCCGACTGTGTTCTGATGATGTTTAAAGATGAACGTTATTTCTGCCTATCATGAATGTGTGTGGCTCATTGACTGGAAGTGTATAAGGTGTTAACTATACGTAGACTCTTAGAAGGAGAAGATGAGTTTTGTCGAGAAGTCGTAGTTTTGTGGTAGTTTTTGCCGTTTTTAATGGGCAATTTATTTCATTTTGAGCAAATTATTTGGCTCAATGCGTTTAAGCACGTATGGTAGTCGTCATGAGTAGCCGCTAAAGTGAAGAAGTTAAGTAACAGTAAGTGTTAGGGTAGAATTAGATTAATTGTCCTTGTAGTCATACTGTTTTTTTCCCCTCGTTTGTTGTTTGCATAATTACTGAGGTATACCCTGGCGGAGAGGTTGCGAATTTCTGCAGCCTGGACCAGATGTGGAGCGAAGTAGATGTGCCTATGATTTTGGAGTCTTGCAGAGTACCACTTTTGACAGTAATTTTGTTGTAGATACTTAGCAAGTGACACGTAAAACAAATTAATGGGACTGATTGCATTGCAGGTGTTTTGGGTACTGAAATGGTACAGACGCATTTAGTATTTCCGGAAGACGCATATTCGGCACCATCTGTGATGGCACTGCCTCCTCAGAAGGTGGGAGGAGAAGAAAGAAGAAATGTGTTTGTAAGGTTTATGATCGGGCCGACAAGGCTTGTGCCAGTGGATCAGGAGATGACAAAAGTGATAACACTTGTAGGGTAATGGGTGATACAGGCGAAGGCTGCTGTGCAATTCCAGGGTTAGGCTTTCTCATCACGCATCATGCCAAAACTGACTTCCGATGACGTGCAGTGGAACTCAGGGGGATAATTTTCAAGCTGGGGAAGCTGCCAACAGTGAAATACTGTCACAAGGTTCGTATATCATGATAGAACAAATGCGGGCAAAATCACTAAGCATTAATCTGCGTGATGTATTGCCACAAGGCACTGGGAATTTGATTTAGGTGACCGAAGGTGTTGCTAACTTGCACGATTCTGGACTTCGCCTCCGGGTAGCGAATCGTCGTTGAGTACGCAGCGTTCAGTGACTGAGAGCACTTCTCCTGCCTATACTCACATTGAGACGTTATCTGGATTCCGTCCCTCCGGCTGGGATTTAGCGTTTCTTGTCTTTAGTATACAGAGAGGAGAAGATAGTATTAGATTATACTAGTCTGAGGACCGCCTTCTGCCGTCCTAGCGTTTAATGAGTTTTTTATTTTGTGGCTGGAGTTCTTCCATCGTCGCAGCCGTGCACGAGAAGCGTCACTCCGACACACTAACGCAGCACATTCTCTGATACTGCTAATTGCTTCGGATTATTAGGGCTATAAAGCTGAACAGCTGTGATCACGTAAGTTTTATTTCCACTGAGGTTGCAAACCGCTATAGATCATCTTTGAAAGTAGTGTCTTTTAGTGTTTGGGACGTAGATGATATCAGTCATCTCGTGTTATTTATATTAGAACACGTAGCCACCGAAAGGGGCACATTTGAGCAGTTGATCAATAATATTAGTCAGGAAATTCATTTGTATCTCTTTACGTCCTTTGCACATCGACATATAAACATTTGTAACATACAAAGGGGTTTAAATCTACAATAAATGTATATTCAGAAACAACATTAATATTTAGTGATTACTAGTTTCCTTAATCATTCATTTATTTTTATGTTGTAATGTATATGTTAAAGAGCAAGAAGCAGGAAATAATATCACCGTTAAGAGATACTAAGATCTTATTCAGGGGGTAGTCAGACAGGGCCAAATCTGTATATTTGCGTCCAGTATTTTCCACTGCGCACATTCATTTTTACACCTGCCTGGAGCAGCATCTTGGAAACCATACAAATATCTTCCAGAAATACTTCCTAGCACTTAAATTTATATTCGACGTCAGCAAATCCCTCGTTTTCATTAATACTTTTCTTGCTGTAGTCACTATTCATTTTATATCCTCTCTACTTTGGCCATCATCAGTTATTTTGCTGCCCAATAGTGCTATTAGTGTCTCATTCCGTAATCAGATCCCTTTAACACTACCTGATTTAACCCTCGAATACCTAGGGAGAGGGAAGGGTTACTTTTTCCCTACCTTTTCAGAATGCTACAATCTAGTCATATACATTATATTTTAAAATTTTGAAAAAATGTTTTTGTGACTTTTAATGATTTCTTCTACCAGATTACGTTTTAAGTTTTTGAGTAAAAATTAACTAAAAAATTTTGGTCTTGTCAGTGGATGTGAACTTTCAGAACATGTGTCATATTCATATTTTCAGGTTTATGACTCTTCTTACACATAAATATATCTTTCAAAAGTATGCTGTGCCTAAAAGACAACGAGAGTTAACGAAGTCCGTATATCTTTGTGTTCGCCATATATTACACCCCCCTTTTGTAGTACACGTTATGGTATATCCGTTGGTAGTGCTAGGTTCAGTTCGAATAGGTTACATTGCCTTTCATTTAGTTGCATTGAGGGTTATCTTATAATCCCTTTCCAAGCCACTGTCTATTCCATTCAACTGTTATTCCAAGTTCTTTGCTGTCTCTGACAGAATTGCAGTGTCACCGGTAAACTTCAATATGTTCATTGCTTCTCCCTGATATTTAAGTCTGTTTACAAATTTATCCTAGTATGCTTTAATGCTCGTTCCGAGTAGATTTTGAATGAGATCGATTGTTGTTCTTGTTATTGTGGTCTTCAGTCCTGAGACTGGTTTGATGCAGTTCTCCATGCTACCCTATCCTGTGCAAGCTTCTTCATCTCCCAGTACTTACTGGAACCTACATCCTTCTGAATCTGCTTAGTGTATTAATCTCTTAGTCTCCCTCTACGATTTTCACCCTCCACGCTGCCCTCCACTGCTACATTTGTGATTCCTTGAAGCCTCGGAACATGTCCTACCAACCGGTCCCTTCTTCTTGCCAAGTCGTGCCACAGACTCCTCTTCTCCCCAATTCTATTCAATACCTCCTCATTAGTTATGTGATCTATCCATATAATCTTCAGCATTCTTCTGTAGCGCCACATTTCGAAAGCTTCTATTCTCTTCTTGTCCAAACTATTTATCGTCCATGTTTCACTTCCATACATTCCATTATCTTCGTTTTGCTTTTGTTGATGTTCATCTTATATCCTCCTTTCAAGACATTGTCCATTCCATTCAACTGCTCTTCCAGGTCCTTTGCTGTCTCTGACAGAATTACAATCTCATCGGCGAACGTGAAAGTTTTTATTTCTTCTCCATGGATTTTAATACCTACTCCGTATTTTTCTTTTGTTTCCTTTACTGCTTGCTCAATATCAAATTGAATAACATCGGGGAGAGGCTACAACCCTGTCTCACTCCATCCCAACCACTGCTTCCCTTTCATGTCCCTCGACTCCTATGACTGCCATCTGGTTTCTGTTCAAATTGTAAATAGCCTTTCGCTCCCTGTATATAACCTCTGCCACCTTTTGAATTTGAAAGAGAGTATTCCTGTCAACATTGTCAAAAGCTTTCTCTAAGTAGCCGGTCGTGGTAGCCGAGCGGTTCTAGGCGCTCAGTTCGGAACCGCGCGACTGCTACCGTCGCAGGTTCGAATCCTGCCTCGGGCATGGATGTGTGTGATGTCCTTAGGTTAGTTAGGTTTAAGTAGTTCTAAGTTCTAGGGGACTGATGACCTCAGATGTTAAGTCCCATAGTGCTCAGAGCCATTTGAACCATCAGTCAGGAAATTCATTTGTGTCTCTTCATGGCCCTTGCACATCGACACATAAACATTTGTAATATATTGCGAGGCATTTACATGCCTTGCTCATACTGTGGCATCAAGCAGTCAGGCCTGCTAGCTGAGTGGTCTGACAAACGACTCATTCTTATTTATCGAGTAACATGAGCTCTAGTACTCACAGTTAAGTTACAAGTTATTCTCCTGTTTGAGTAATACGCAACGGAAACGGAAACGCACTTCTGACTATTAGTAATTTACACAACTCTGACTGTTCACTAAGCACTGGCAATACCACATTTTCTTTCTTATTTAACGGCTTTGATCAACACGTGGCCATCACACTGAATATAAATGGCGCACACATTATAAATCCTAGGTATTATGACAACATACTATTCGAAGGAAGAGGCCACCAATCTTTTTCTTTTCACTATCTTATTTATTCCAATAAATTCTATAACCTACAATAGTAACACATGAGAAATTGGGCCCAGTGGGCATGACTTGACATTGGTGACTCTCTATCTTATAGTGTCGTAATTATTTAACGCTACAGTGCACTTTCTGGATAGGATGGTGTGTCTTTTGCTATATCTCACACTTCGACTCTCACACCCTTCATCACAAAAATTTCCTTCAGACCGAGTGGTACAAAAAGGAACATGAGTAACCCACTGCCTCTGAAACTATCTTGTTACTCTCCCATGTCAACCACACATACTTAAATTTCATGAAATACATCACAGTGGCAACATACAATACAAAGAATAGTCACAAGGTTATAATCACATCACTTTCAGCTTTCCCACTTCAATTAGTATTTATCCCAGTTTCACAGGACACTGCCCCACTTCGTAAGTTTTCTTTCCTACTATGAACTCTGGAGGATATGTGCTCGTCTTCCTGTGCAATGCAAGCTAAGTGGTGTTGCTGGATAGATGGCTGACTCACCTTGCTTCTCTCTCAGAGGATTGTAGTTTGAATCAAGCGTCACACGGAAACATAACACGCAAAGTAATATTAAGAACATATTCATCACACATGCGAGTCCTCAACTGATACCATGGACGAGTACTTTACTTTATCCTTTGTCTCATACACAGATTGAGACTCACACAGTACTCACCACATAGAAGTACTCGTCTCTAATTTCAAGCCCTGCACACACCATTTCTCAAATATTTAACACTTATAATACACACGCTAGTAATTCAGCTTAACTTACGCACTCGGAAGTATTTCAACTTATTGCTACATGTGGTTTCATTGTGTCCGTTGGTCACTTCCGAAGATTACTACAATCCCCTTAATATTTCCTGCCTGACATTTAATTCTCCCCACAAAAGTTCCAGAAATAGAGAAATAATTATTCCAAACTACTCTTAAGTATTCCACATGCATACCATTCTATCCACTCTTTTGTCTTTACGAAGCACACCTAAGACAGGTCTTACCAACACAATATCCAGCGCCAGAATGCCCAAAATATGGCCATTCTTCAGGTCAGCTCGCACCTCCGTCGAGATGGGGGAAGAAAATGCTACCCATTGGTCAGCCACATTTCAGGCGTTTAAAGCTTAGGTAGATTTCATCTCTTTGGTTCCACCAAAGGTGACCAATGGACCGTCTCAAAGATGATCATACACTCCTGGAAATGGAAAAAAGAACACATTGACACCGGTGTGTCAGACCCACCATACTTCCTCCGGACACTGCGAGAGGGCTGTACAAGCAATGATCACACGCACGGCACAGCGGACACACCAGGAACCGCGGTGTTGGCCGTCGAATGGCGCTAGCTGCGGAGCATTTGTGCACCGCTGCCGTCAGTGTCAGCCAGTTTGCCGTGGCATACGGAGCTCCATCGCAGTCTTTAACACTGGTAGCATGCCGCGACAGCGTGGACGTGAACCGTATGTGCAGTTGACGGACTTTGAGCGAGGGCGTATAGTGGGCATGCGGGAGGCCGCTTGGACGTACCGCCGAATTGCTCAACACGTGGGGCGTGAGGTCTCCACAGTACATCGATGTTGTCGCCAGTGGTCGGCGGAAGGTGCACGTGCCCGTCGACCTGGGACCGGACCGCAGCGACGCACGGATGCACGCCAAGACCGTAGGATCCTACGCAGTGCCGTAGGGGACCGCACCGCCACTTCCCAGCAAATTAGGGACACTGTTGCTCCTGGGGTATCGGCGAGGACCATTCGCAACCGTCTCCATGAAGCTGGGCTACGGTCCCGCACACCGTTAGGCCGTCTTCCGCTCACGCCCCAACATCGTGCAGCCCACCTCCACTGGTGTCGCGACAGGCGTGAATGGAGGGACGAATGGAGACGTGTCGTCTTCAGCGATGAGAGTCGCTTCTGCCTTGGTGCCAATGATGGTCGTATGCGTGTTTGGCGCCGTGCAGGTGAACGCCACAATCAGGACTGCATACGACCGAGGCACACAGGGCCAACACCCTGCGTCATGGTGTGGGGAGCGATCTCCTACACTGGCCGTACACCACTGGTGATCGTCGAGGGGACACTGAATAGTGCACGGTACATCCAAACCGTCATCGAACCCTTCGTTCTACCATTCCTAGACCGGCAAGGGAACTTGCTGTTCCAACAGGACAATGCACGTCCGCATGTATCCCGTGCCACCCAACGTGCTCTACAAGGTGTAAGTCAAGTACCCTGGCCAGCAAGATCGCCGGATCTGTCCCCCATTGAGCATGTTTGAGACTGGATGAAGCGTCGTCTCACGCGGTCTGCACGTCCAGCACGAACGCTGGTCCAACTGAGGCGCCAGGTGGAAATGGCATGGCAAGCCGTTCCACAGGACTACATCCAGCATCTCTACGATCGTCTCCATGGGAGAATAGCAGCCTGCATTGCTGCGAAAGGTGGATATACACTGTACTAGTGCCGACATTGTGCATGCTCTGTTGCCTGTGTCTATGTGCCTGTGGTTCTGTCAGTGTGATGTATCTGACCCCAGGAATGTGTCAATAAAGTTTCCCCTTCCTGGGACAATGAATTCACGGTGTTCTTATTTCAATTTCCAGGAGTGTATATTCACATTCACCATCTGCGGTTAGCAGACGACCATACATTCATTCAATTCACAGATCTCACAAAACTGGATGTAGGGATTTATTTTGTGGGAGAGCACATGTAATCAATTAAATAAATAAATTGTCATTCTTTCCTACACTAGTATCCGGCTTCACTGTCTTAATTGAAATTGAGTTATTAGAAAAAATATTTTGTTATGACAGGAGTAACGAAGACTGTTGTACCTATTTTCTATGTCGTGCGGTACTGTACCCTTTCAATATATAGGGCGTTTAATCTACAATAAATGTATAAGCAGAAACAACATTTATTATTTAGTAATTACTAGTTCCGTTAATCATTCGTTTATTTTTATGTTGTAATTTATATGTTAAAGAGCAAGAAGGGTGAAATAATATCACCGTTAAGAGATCCTATGATCTGCTTTAGGTGGTAGTCAGACAAGGCCAAGTCTTCATTTTCGCGTTCAGTACTTTCCAGTGCGCAAATTAATTTTTCACTCGCCTGGAGCAGCAGCTTGGAAACCGTACAAATACCTTCAAGAAATGCTTCCTAACACTTAAATTTATATTCGATGTTAGCAAATCCCCCTTTTTCATTAATACTTTTCCAGCTCTAGGCAGTCTTCATTTTGTATCCCCTCTACTTCGGCCATCATCAGTTATTTTGCTGCCCAATTGTCGTTTTAGTGTCTCAATTCGGAATCAGATGCCCTTAACGATACCTAGTTTAACCCACGCAATACCAAGCGAGAGGGAAGCGGTACTTTATGCCTACCTTTTCAGAATACTGTCATCTAGTCATGTACATTATTTTTAAAATTCTCAGAACAATATATTTGTGATTTTTAATGAAATCTTCTACCTGATTCCGTAATTGTTTTAAATTTTTCAGTAAAGCTTAACGCAAAAATTTAGGTTTTGTCAGTGGATGTGAATTTTCAGTATATGTGTCATATTCATATTTTCAGGTTTGGGACAATCTTATGCATAAATATATCTTTCAAATGTATGTTGTGCGTAAAAGACAACATAAAACAACGAAATCCGTATTTTTTTATTTTGCTCATATATTACACCCCTTTTTGTAGTGCACGTTATGGAAAATCCGTTGATACTGCTAGGTTTCATTCAAAAACGTTCCATTTCCTTTCATTTAATTCCATAGAGGGTTATCTTATCATCCCTTTTCAGGGCTCTATCTATTCCAGTCAACTGTTATTCCAAGTTCTTTGCTGTCTCTGACAGAACTGCAGTGTCACAATTAAACTTCTAAATGTTTATTGCTTCTCCCTGATATTTAATTCTGTTTACAAATTTATCCTTGCCTGCTTCACTGCTTGTTCAGTGTTGATGTTGAATAACATCGAGTTTAGGCTACCCGAATGTCTCACTCCCATCATCCCATTGCACAACTAGAAATCCAGGAAATGGAGCAGCAGAATTTATGTGCTTCAACAAGATTTATTCTTTGATGGGGTGCGGCTATGAAATCTTTGACCAGTCTCATTACTCCTCACTTCTTTTTACCGGAGGACAGCAAGATTCATATTTCAGTGCATATACGGTCAAAATTCAAACTCTGATTTAGGACAACATAGATTCCCAAGGATTCACATGTTACCAGTTGTGGAGGAACATTTATGAACGAGCGTCTCTCCTATTTCAGAACATTAAATGTTAATTTTGTAATTCCCAGAGGAGCAGAGTACATTGGGAAAACTATTTCTAGATCGAAAGCTAAGCCACTTCCGTTCGAACCCACTCACGAGAACAAACAGAAAAGACGGTTGGAGATGCAGTAAAGGGAAATGTCGTTAGAGTGTATTGTGGGATTGCAGAGGTATGAGGAAGGGAAACTATTGTATCCTTTTCATGACTTTACGACTCTTATCTTCAGATATCATTTTTAAATGACGAATGGTGGCCAGAGGAAAGTTGCCACCTCACAGTATCTCTGGACAAATAGTTCTCATATAACTACAATTTGAGACATTTATGTAAAAGTCCAATTTCAGAAGTTTCTCTGTCCTGGGGCGCCTGACTCAAATGCTTTAATATTGCCAACGTCCATGTCAAGAGAAGGTGCAGTGTAGGTAATTTCTCCAGTTCTAATTGCTTGGACGTCGCGTTGAAGTGCTACAAAAACCATTATGTTTTAAAAGCTATAAAATAAATGATTGCGTATAAGAATTACAGTAATAGAAGAGCATACATACCGTAAAAAGTTCTTTCATCTGCGTGGTATCAGTTCTTTTAGTTCGGGATATTTCTCCCTTGTCAGAGAGCTTTCCGCACAAAGTATTTTTGAAGCTGTAAAATAAACGATTGCGTATAAGAATTACAGTAATCGAATAGGATACATAACGTAGAAAGTTCTTTCATCAGCGTATTATCAGTTCCTTGATTTTGGGCTATTTCTCCCTTCTCATAGAGCTTCTTGCACGAAGACATTCTAACATTGTCAGCTTCTTATTCCCGCGAGTATCGTAAGCCTGGCTCAGTGATCTATCAAGAGCATTAAGAAGACTACTTTTCTTTACGTAAGTGATGTGTTCTTCGCCGCAGTCAAAAAACCGTTAACGTATGGACAATTAACGCACATATACTCGGCATCAAAAGTATTTCATAGCCCTGTATTTAGCGTATGGCAGGAACTATTCAATCGTGAGTAATCGCGCAGTACCACGACAATATTGGTACCTTGATCAGTCGTGTGCTGCATGGTTCAAATGGCTCTGAGCACTATGGGACTTAACTTCTGAGGTCATCAGTCCCCTAGAACTTGGAACTACTTAAACCTAACCAACCTAAGGACATCTCACACATCCATGTCTCAGGCGGGATTCGAACCTGGGACCGTAGCGGTAGCGTGGTTCCAGAGTGATGCGTCAAGAACCGCTCGGCCACACTGGCCGGCATGTGCTGTATGTCTTTCAAAGTAGAATCGTGGATACCGAGAGACATTAATCGTCTAAACAATTCTCTTAGAATATTAGCGACGTTTGTGGTTTATCTGGACACTGGGTTGTAAACAAAATGCGATATCTGAGAGTCCAGTCAATGAAACAGGAGACAGTACATGTCAGCTAATGGTTTCTTCTTGCACTGGACGTGCACATGTCCGTATTTGCTGAGTATTAACCTTCTGTTACATGAGCAATTACCTCAGGCATAATTATGTTTTAGCTCTTTCTGCCATTTACCGCGACACAGTTGTCGGGTGGGATATATTGGCCTTTGCGGTGTCAACTAATCTCTGAAAAAGATCCATAAGTCCTCACCTCTTACAGTTCCGTACGACCTTATGTCCTGTGCACACATAGCAACGCAGTTATCGACAGATAGCTCCTGAGCTGGTTTAGGAAGTCGCTTCTCGTCCACATAAGACCTTTGTTTATTAGACACGCAAGGATGGCGAGAAATGTTCGAAGTGCCACTTGACCCTTCAGCGTGAGAGTAAATTGGTCTGCACAGCGAACAGCAAACAAAATGAACGCTTTTCCTAACACCATTCACGACAGGCTTCACCAGGGTCGTAACTGAACCTTTAAAATTCGCTTCAGGCTATGTGGCTCTCCACTCACCACTCATTAGTTTTTCTTTTGCTTCCCTTTATATTCACATGTTCGCTTTCTTCTGCATACCACGTTCAGTTTCCGCGCTCATTTTGTGCGTTACGGAAAAAATGAAGAAATCCCACCACTCCACTAAACTCCGGCGGTCTATGGCGCTGCAGTCATGGTCTGCGTAGCTAGTGCCGGTGGAGATTCGAGTCCTTCCTCAGGCAAAGGTTCCGTGTGTTTCTCCTTAGGATCATTTAGGTCAAGCAGTGTGTAACTTTAGGGTCTGATGACCTCAGCAGTTAAGTCCCATAAGATTTCTAACACATTTGAATATTTGAACTAAACTGTGCTCTACTACCCGCTCGCAGCCCGTAACTAACAACTGCAGTCAGTGCTACCAACAGCCTGTAGGCCACAGCACGCCAGCGCTTGCGCACGGCACTGGTGCAGTGACGTCACATGCTCGCTCAGTGCAGAGCAGTGAGGCCGCGGCCCGTGGGCTGCGTCTCCACGCGCGACTCTGCTTAGCCCGTGGAATACAAGCTGTTTCGCAACAGCACTGCTCGGCCCTTGGGGTAACGTCAGGGACTCGCTCGGCCTGAGACTGCTGTAGCCCAGTGCGGCCATACGACTCTGCACCGTGCGGCCCGTCGGACCTCCATGTGGCTGCCCCGGCTGACTCGGCAGCGCTAGGCAAGGCTCACACAGCTGCCATGGCTATGCTCCTGGACAGGCCACGCCACCATGCCCACCTCTGCTGCGAACTGCACAAGCAGAGCAAGCTCTCAGCCGGTTGTCACCGTCCAGTTGACATCATTCAAGCCAACTGCGGCGCCACTCCAGCAGTGGCTGCATCAGTTCCCACCGGCAGACACGTCCCTGAACTGTCTTCACCTTGTTGTACACGACTTGCATGACTACTCATGTAACAGCCAGTATCGTAGTCAAATTTATGCCTTCCTGTTTCGTATCGTCGTTTGTTCTTCAGCTTTCGCTATCTATATCCATCTATGCATCTGCCCTGTTAGCTCTTAAGAACCATGAATATACGAGGGGCGTTTTAAAAGTCCGTGTTTGGGGTGAACCTTTTTTATTTTTCAACATAGTCTCCTTTCAGACTTATAGACTTAGTCCAACGCTGTTCTAATTTGTTGATCCCTTCCAAATAATAGGAATTTTCCAAGTCTGCGAAATAGCTAATACGTGCTGCAATCATCTCCATGTTTGAATAAAATCCTTGTCCCACCAGCCATTTCTTCAAGTTGGGGAACAAATAGTAGTCCGAGGGAACCAGGTCTGGAGAATATTGGGGGGTGGGGGATGTGAAACGAGATGGAAACCTATTTCCATTAATTTCGCGACCACAACTGCTGAGATGTGTGCTGGTGCATTGTCGTGACCGAAAACGACGGTCCCATGACGATGAATAATATTCACATAGTTTTACCCTTTTGCAGATAGTTGATGAGAATTATCCATTGCGGATCCCAAAAGACAGTCGCCATAACCTTTCTGGCCGAAGGAATGGTCTTCGCTTCTTTGGTGCAGATTCTCCCTCGGTAACCCATTTTTTAGAGTGTTGTTTGGTCTAATGAGTATAGTAATTTATCCATGTTTCATAAACAGTGGCGAAACGACGCTCAAAGTCCTGCGGATTCTTCAGAACAGCTGCAAACCATCCTTGCAACACTTCGCACAATTCCGTTTTTGGTCAAGCATGAGCAACCGCGGAACGCATCTTTCGGACAGCTTTCTCATGTCCAAATGTTCATGCAAAGTATTATGTACCCGTTCATTCGAGATGCCCACAGCACTAGCATTCTCACGCACATTAACTATTCTGTCAACCATCACCATATCGTGGATTTTATCAGTGATGTCTGGAGTGGTATCCTCCACAGGGCGTCCAGAAAGTTCATCATTACTTGTGCCCATATGGCCACTCCTAAAATTTTGAAATCACTTATAAACTGTTGTACGCGAAGGCGAAGAGTCACAGTAACTTTTATCAAGGTTCTCTTTAGTCTCCTGACGCGTTTTTCCTTTCATAAGGTAATGAGGTAATGTTAAATCACCACACGAAATTCTTTTTCGACCATTTTTTGACAATCACTCGACTTCCTTGATTCATACGAATGCCAAACACAAAAAAATAAACCAGTATGACTGAAACTTGGTGTGCTCTCTTTCCAAAGATGGTACTAACTAAACTCGATAGGCGCTGGTGGTGGCATCTCTCGGACTTTGCACAGACTTTTCAAACGCCCCTCGTATTTACGTATATTTAAATTAATGCCTTTCAGATGTATTAATTTAACAATTTAAACTTATCTCTTTGTATTAATGTCTTTATCAGCTTTGTATACAGCTATTCGTGAAACAAATGCAAAACTGCTGACACGGAGCCTCTCTGCCTTTGCTATGATCCAAATACTGATTAGCAATTTATATGATCTCTTATGGTGTACCAAAGAACCTACAGCCTTTCAGAAACGAAGTACGATACTCAATTAACTATACAGCATAATTCGATTGACCGATAGCGTTATGCTCTTGCATTATGAGAACTACACTGGAGCCACATCTGTAACTTTGCGTTACTCTCGAACACAAACCTGGGGTAACATGAAATCACATCAGGAATCAACAAGCACTGCTCAGTTAATTTCAATTGACAATACTGAGCTCACTACCTGCTGGTAAGTGGTAGCTGATCACGACTGTTCCCTTCACATTCTCTATCGTCCTTCCAGCTTCGGAAGCAGACAAGGTAACAGTAACACCTCACAAGTTCCACCGGCACATCCACCTTCGAGAGACCTTGTTGCTATTGTAGGATAGGGACCGCTTATACTGTATGGTTGTAGTTTAAGGTCGTACCAGAAACACTTGTGTTTACAACAACAAAACAATACAATAACCGCTACATCAGTTGGTTGCATCGGCCAACAGCGTGAGATAAATACCTTTTCGCAAACGAGAATGAGAAACGCCGTTAATTTAGAGCAATATAGAAATATCTTTTGCCATGTCAACTGCCGAGGGCGCTGAATCACACGTGATCCACCTTACTAATGAGTTCTCCCAGTAAACAACTTGCAAAGTTGTGGACCAGAAGCCTACCTCCCCCTCCCAACCCCTTCCATAATATTGTTGTTGTGGTCTGCAGTCTGAAGACTGGTTTGATGCAGCTGCCCAAGCTAGTCTATTCTGTGCAAGCCTCTTCAGCGCTGCACAGATAATGCAATGTGCATCAGTTTGAACTTGCTAACTGTATTCAAGACATTGTCTCCATCTACATTTTTAACATCCCCCGTCCCTCAACACCCACATATACACACTGCTCTCCATTACCAAACTGACAAGTCCTTAATGCGTCAGGATATGCACTATCAAATGAAGTTATGCCATAAATTTCTTGATTTCCACAGTTCGACTCAGTATCATCTTATTAGTTATTTTATTTGCAGTGTCACCACTATTTTTCGGCACTACTGAGTAAAATTGTGATGTTGTCATGGATGTTGCAAAAGATCTTGGCATTGGGCAAGCTCAGAGCCGACAAAACACCATTACGTCAGATGCAGCAATGCCACTGGCAGAATCCCACATTGTGCTCCTGAGAAGGGGCTGGCACCGCCATAATGACGACGCAGCAGAAAGGCGTTGGTAGCCCAGTAACTAAACACCCAATCAACAGACTTCTTATGCTCTACATGCGTACAAGCTGTGATTTGCAAAGCTCCGTCCCAACATAAACTACCATTATTTTTAGTCGAAGGTGTCTCAGTCTGGTAGCTACCATTTAAGAGGTGAGGTATTGCCGCTCCACCAGGCGACATTACGCTACAAGCAGCCGCCATGGGATTTGGCCTCCACCAACTGTGGGACCCCGCTGCTGGTTTTGAGATCAGTGTTGTGAACTTATCATCTTCCAGCCTGTGGGCCAACTACCAGGTGCAACCAGCCTTCTGCCATAGGCAGTCGTTTGAGATAATGGCCATCTGTTGCGTCAGTTCCTTAACATACGCTGTCTTCAGCACACACTATGGAGGACGTTGCACCACAGAATGTCCTAGTCGGTTTTTCAGTAAAATGTGCGACTAACAGTGAAGGTTTTATGAGCAACCATGCGTCATTATCCCGGCAACAATCCACCACCTCAACTCAGACATCCACGTGTAGAGGTCATCCATCCTGGACATCCACATTTTGATGTCAGAAGTGTGGGTCACGTCTAAATTTCAGTGACAGGAGAACCTTACCAGCCACACTCCCTGGAGACGATGACTGTCTATTACCTCAGGGTTGCTGGTTCGTAGACGCACAGCATCAGTGTGCAGTCGGTGAGTGCACTGACTGTTCTATTTTTTCCCCTGCGAGTATCACGTCGAATCATTGCACCTTTTAGCAGCTTTTGAGTTCTGTTTTCATGTGTGACATGTGTCAAGTAAACGCTGACTGTGTTCTGAGGATATGGTCGGAGTTTTATGGTAGTTTTCGCCGTTTTTACTATGCAATGTATGTCATTTTGAGCAATAAATGTGGCTCACTACGTTTAATCACGCAAAGTAGTGGTCGGGAGTAGCCGCTCAATGAGAGAAGTGAAATTACGGTAAGTGTTAGGATAGAATTAGATTAAGTGTCCTTGTCGTCGTTCTGTTTCGTTCTCCTCGCTTGTTGTTTGCATAATTAGGCAGGAGAGGTTGTGAATTTCTGCAGCCTGGACCAGATGTGGAGGGAAGTGCATGTGCCGATGATTTTTGTGTCTTGCAGAGTGAAACTGCCGACAGCAATTTTATTGTAGATACTTAGGAGGTGACGCAGAAAGCTATCAATAAGGCTGATTGTATCGCAGTTGTTTTGGGTACTGAAATGGTACAGACGCGTTTAGTATTTCTCAAGGCCGCAGATTCGGCACCATCTGTGACGGCACTGCCTCCTCAGAAGGTGGGATTAGAAGAAAGAGGAAATGTGTTTGTAAGGTTTATGATGGGGCCGACAAGGCTTGTGCCAGGGGATCAGGAGATTGAGTAAAGTGACAACACTTGCAGTGTAATGCGTGATGCAGGCGAAGGATGCTGTGCAATCCCAGGGCTAGACTTCCTCATCAAGCATCATGCCGAAACTGACTTTCGATGACGCGCGGTGGAACCCAGGGGGATAATGTTCAAGCTTGGGGAAGCTGTCACCAATGAAATACTGTCGCAGGGTTCTTTTATCATGATAGGACAAATGTGGGCAAAATAACTAAAGCTTAATTTGCGTGATATATGGACACAAGGCACTGGGAAGTTGCTTTATGTGACGGAAGGTGTTGCTAATTTATACGATTCTGGACTTCGCCTCCGGGTAGGGAATCGTCGTTGGGTACCCAGCGTTCAGTGATTGAGAGCACTTCTCCTGTCTATATTCACGTTGAAACGTTATCTGAATTCCGTCTTTGCGGCTGAGAGTTCGCGTTTCTTGCCCGTAGAATACAGAGAGGAGAAGATAGTAATAGATTGTACTAGTCAGAGGACCGCCTTCTGCCATCCTTGTGTTTAATGAGTTTCTTATTTTGTGGCTGGAGTTCTTCCATCGTCGCAGACGTGCACGAGAACCATCACTGCGACACACGGGACGCAGTACATTCGGTGATATTCCTAATTGCTTCGGCTATTCAAAAATGAGGGTGGAATCTAAATATAGCTTGCATAAGAAGGAGCACATGTCAAGAAAAAGGGGTCTAAAAGAAAAACTAATCAGAAGTGAGCAGAGAACCACACAGTATAAATCGAATCTTAAAAGACTCTGTTAAAGCCTATTGTGGATGGCGTTCGGATAAGCGTTCATTTTGTTTGCTGTTCGCTGTTCAGTGGAATTTACTCTCATGCTGAAGGCCCAAGTGGCACTACGCACATTTCTCGCCATCCATGCGTGTATAATAAACAAGGGTCTTATGTGGAGCAGAAACGACTTCCTAAACTTGCTCAGGAGATAACTGTCGATAAAAGTGTGGCTATGTGTGCACGAGACGTAAGGTCGTATGGACCTATGAGAGATGAAGGTCTTAGGGATCTTGTTCATACGTTATTTTACGTTGTAAAGGCCATTATATATAACCCCACAACTGTGTCGAGGTACATGGCAAAAAGTGCTACAAGCCTACGACCTATATTTATGCGTGAGGTAATTGCTCAAATAACAGAAGGTGAATGCTCAGCAACTACAGAAATGTGGACATCCAGCGCGAGAAGAAACAATTATCTGACATGTACTGTCTCCTGTTTCATTGACTGGACTCTCAGGTCTCGCATTTTGTTTACAACTCAGTTTCCAGATGAACCAAAAACGGGTGGTAACATTCTAGGAGAAATGTTTCGACGATTTATGTCTCTTGGTATCCACCACAGTACTTTTAAAGACATGCAGCATACGACTGATCAAGATACCAACATTGTCGTTCCAAAGCGCGATATATTGAATTGTTCCTGCCATAATCAAATAGAAGGCTACGAAATAATTTTAATGCGGAGTATATATGCGTTAATTGTCCATAAGTTCATGGTCTTTTGATTGCGGCGAAAGAACGCGGTACTTACGTAAAGAAAAGTGGTCTTCTTAATGTTCTTGTTAGATAAGTGAGCAAGTCTAACGACAGTCGCTGGAATAAGCAGCCGACAATGTTAGAATGTCTTTGTGCGAGAAGCTCTCTGAGAAGGGAGGAATACCTCGAAATGAAGGAACTGATATCACGCTGATGAAAGAATTTTTCACGGTATGTTTGCTATTCCATTACTGTAATTCTTATACGTAATCGTTTATTTTATGCTTTAAATAAGATAAGGGTTTTTGTGGCTCTTGCAAGCGGCGTCCAAGTAATTAGAACTGGAGAAATCACCTGCACTGCTCATTCTGTTGTCATGGACAATGACAATGTTAAAGCATTTGAATCAGGCGCCCCAGGACAGAGAAGTTTCTGATGTCGCGCTTTTACATTTACGCTTCAAATTATACTTAGATGAAAAGCTAATTGTCCAGAGATACTGTGATGTAGCAACTTTCCTCTGGCCACCATTCGTCATTTAAAAATGATATCTGAAGATAAGAGGCGTAAAGTCATGAAATGGATACAATAGTTTTCCTTCCTCATACTTCTCCAGTCCCACAAAGCACTCTAACGACATTTCCCATTACTGCATCTCCAACCGTCTTTTCTATTTGCACTCGCTAGTGGGTTAGAATGGAACTCGCTTACCTTTCGATCTAGAAATAGTTAACTCAATGTACTCTACTCTTCTGGAACTTACAAAATAACGTTTAATAATCAGGAATATTAGAGCCGCTCATTCCTACATGTTTCTCCAATACTGGTATCGTGTGGATCCTTGGGAGTTCATGTTGTCCTAAACCAAAGTCTGAATTTTTGCCGTATATGCACTGAAGTATGATTGTTTCTTTCGTGTGGTAGATAGACGAGAGGAGTAATGAGGCTGGACATGTATTTCACAGTCCCTCCCCATCAAAGAACAAAATTTGTTGAAGCACATAATTTCTACTGCCCCCATCTGCTGAATTTCTAGTTGTGCAATTTGAAGATGGGAGTAACACATTCCGGTAGTCTACACTCGATGTCATTCAACATCTACACCGAACAAGCAGTAAAGTATAGAAGGATAAATTTGTAAACAGGATTAAATATCAGGGAGATGTAATAAACGTTTTGAAGTTTACCGATGACAATGCTATTCTGTCAGAAAGAGTAAAGAACTTGGAATAACGGTTGAATGGAATAGATAGTGCCCTGGAAAGGGATTTTAAGATAACCCTCAATGGAACTAAATGAAAAGTAATGGAACGTTTTCGAATTAAACATAGCAGTACCAACGGATTTTTCATAACGTGTACTACAAAAGGAGGGCGTAATATATGACCAACACAAAGATATAAGGATTTCGTTAATTTTCGTTGTCTTTCACGCACAACATACCTTTTAATGATATATTTGTGTGTAAGAAGGTTCCTATAGCTGGAAATATGAATATGAAACCTGTTCTGAAAACTCACATCCACTGACAAGACCTAAATTTTTGCGCTAAGTATTAGTGAAAAATTAATAACAACAACGTAATCTGGTAGAAGAAATCATTAAAAATCACAAATATGTTTTTACCAAAATTTTAAAAATATTTCATTTATTTATTTAGCGTATGGCTCATAACTTCACAGTAAAAATTACAGAAACAATACGATTAAAAAAATCACTTATGTATAAACAGAACAATAAATAACAGTTTGTATATATGGACACCAACAATTGTAAATTTACACTCACAGAAGAGCAATCACAAGCAGACGATTTATGTCTCTTGGTATCCACCACAGTATCCACACCGTCGGATCTCGATGTGACTGCCCAGCCTGAACTGCCAGTGCGAGGCAAGGCTTGCACGGCTGTCATGCGTACGGTCCTGGATGGGGCCGCGCCTCGGTGCCCACCACTGCTGCGAAGTGCTCAACCAGAACCCACACTCAGCCTATTGTCACCGACCGACTGACATCATAGAAGCCAACTGCGACGTCAGTCCAGCAGTGGCTGCATCAATTCCCACAGGCAGACAAAAATGGTTCAAATGCCTCTGAGCACTGTGGGACTTAACTGCTGTGGTCATCAGTCCCCTAGAACTGAGAACTACTTAAACCTAACTAACCTAAGGACATCACACACATCCATGCCCGAGGCAGGATTCGAACCTGCGACCGCAGCGGTCGCGCGGTTCCAGACAGTAGCGCCTAGAACCGCTCGGCCACTCCGGCCGGCACAGGCAGACACATCACTGAACTGACTTAAACTCTTATCTGCAGAACATTGATACCTCGTAAACTTTTGGTTAGTGTATCTTCTACACATATCTCCCGTTCCATTGCAAATGATTTGTCAAACTCTTTACTTAAAACATGTCCAATAATTTATTGTTTTTTCTTGTTTACACCAATCTTGTAATTTTGTTGTACAGGACATGAATAAGTACTCATATAACAGCCATTATTGTAGTCAAATGTATCGTAGACAAACGTAAGACACCAGGAAATTTTTCTTTCTTTATGTTTATGAAATGTGTGTGTAGCAGAGAGTCCACAAATGTTAATAACTACATGTAATACTCTCTATGATGATAAAGAACAGAGAAGCCTTCACATTTTTTTCTGCCATCAACTAGGAGAAGCCTTCCTGTTTAGCATCGTCCTTTGTTCTTCAGCTTTTGCTATGTTTGAATCTATCTTGTTAGCTCTTAAGAATAATGAATATATTTAAGAATATTTAAAATAACACCTTTCAGTTTTGTGATCAGCTATTCGTGAAAGAAATGCAAAACTGCTTACACGGTGCCAGTCTGACTTTGGTGTGGTCCAAATATTGATTGGCAATTTATCAGATCTTTTATGCTGGCCGCTGTGGTTGTGCAGTTCTAGGCGCTTCAGTCTGGAACCGCGTGACCGCTACGGTTTGATGCCATGCCCACCTGTTGAGTCAGTTCCTTAACACTAGATGTCTTCAGCACACACTATGGAGGACTTGCACCACAGAATGTTCTAGTTTGTTCTTCAGTAAAATGTATGACTAATAGCGAAGTTTTTGTGAGCAGCCATCGTTCATCATCCCGACAACAATCCACCACCTCAACACAGACCTCCGCGTGTAGAGGTCATCCATCCTGGACCTCTACATTTTAATGTCAGAAGTGTGTGTTATGTCTAATTTTCAGTGACAGGATAACCTTACCAGCCACTCTCCCTGGAGACGATGACTCTCGACTACCTCAGTGGGTGAGTGGGATGACTGTTTTTTTTCCCATGCGACTATCTCGTCGAGTCATTGCACCTTTTAGCAGATTTTCAGTTCTGCTTCCATGTGTGACATATGGCAAGTAAACTCAGACTGTGTTCTAAGGATGTGTAAATATGAACGTTATTTTTGTCTATCATGAATGGGTGTGGCTCATTGTCTGGAAGTGTGTAAGGTGTTACCCATGCGTAGCTATTCAGGAGTGGAAGATGAATTTTGTCGAGAAGTCGGAGTTTTGTGGTAGTTTTTGCAGTTTTCAATGGGCAATGTATTTCATTTTTAGCAATAAATGTCGCTCACTGCGTGTAAGCGCTTAAAGTAGTAGTCATGAGTAGCCACTTAAGTGGAGAACTTAAGATACAGTAAGTGTTAGGAGAGAATTAGATTAAGTATCCTTTTCGTCGTACTGTTTTGTTCTCCTCGTTTGTTGTTCGCATAATTAGTGACGTATACCCTCGCGGAGAGGTTGCGAATTTCTGCAGCCTGGTCCAGATGTGCAGGGAAGTGCATGTGACGATGATTTTTGTGTCTTGCAGAGTGCAACTGCCGGGAGTAATTTTATTGTAGATACTTAGGAGGTGACACAGAAAGCTATCAATAACGCTGGTTGTATTGAAGATGTTTTGGGTACTAAAATGTTAAAGACACATTTAGTATTTCCTAAGGACGTAGATTCACCACCACTGTGACAGCCCTGCCTCCTCAGAAGGTAGGAGGAGAAGAAAGAGGAAATGTGTTTGTAAGGTTTATGATCAGTCCGACAAGGCTTGTGCCAGTGGCTCAGGAGATTGACAAAAGTGTAATGCGTGATGCAGGCGAAGGATGCTGTGCAATCTCAGGGCTAGACTTTCTCATGAAGCATCATGCCGTAACCGACATCCGATGACGCGCGGTGGGACTCAGGGGATAATGTTCAAGCTCGGGGAAGGTGTCACCATGATAGGACAAATGTGGCAAAATCACTAAGCTTTAATTTGCATGATATAGTGCTGCAAGGCACTGGGAAGTTGCTTTAGGTGATCGAAGGCGTAGCTAACTTACACTATTCTGGACTTCGCCTCCGGGTACGGAGTCGTCGTTGAGTACGCTACGTTCAGTGATTGTGAGCACTTCTTCTGTCTATACTCACGTTGAGACATCTAAATTCCGTTTGTGAATGGGAGTTCGCGTTTCTTATCAGTAGAATACAGAGATGAGAAGATAGTATTAAACTAGTCAGAGGACCGCCTTCTGCCGTCCTAGTGTTTGAACGAGTTTTTTTTTTTATTTTGTGGCTGGAGGAGACGACAAGATACGCTCTTTTGTTATCTTTTGTTAATTTTTTTGTCATCTTCACTTCTTCTCTTGTTTTGGTTGCGTGTAGATGGACATCTAGCAAGTGCTGGCAAATGTAAGCATATTTGTACTAATTAAGCAAATAACATATTGATTTAAAATTATTGTTCGCTTTTAATTTGTAAGAGGTGATCCCGATTTCATGTCCGCCTTCCTTAAATTAGCTTGCATTCGAGTAATTTACAGTGCAACAATTGCAGCGGCCGATGCAGCCAACGACGTCATTACGTGGCGATATTAACTAATAAAATTTTAGCAGAAGCGAAAAACTCGCCCGCTATTGACATAATATACATTATTCTCCACAACCGACCGACGCTGAAGAAAATACGCAGCTTTAAGATTCTTATTTTCAGTACAACAGCCGAGGGCCAGAGCCAGGACTCCGACTACAATGTAATGGTTAACGGAGGTAAGAAAAAATACTGTCGTCCGTGTGTGGGCCGCAATTGTGATTAATAACTAAAGATTTTGTGCTTTAAAGTGAACTGAGTAGCCGAGGAAATTATATGAAAAGCTTATTCCATTGTTCAACTTACATGCTCATGTTTTAAGACCCAGCGAGTCTAACGTTCATTAACGTAACAAATAATTTATACTGAGGATTAATATTTGGTAAAAAAAGAGAACTTCACAAAAATATTTTATTGTAAATCAAAACAAAAAGATATATCCTTTCTATTAACGCCCACCACGTAAGTCAACAACAATAAAATCACCAATTAATTTTTGTGGTAAATAACATATTAAATTACGACGGCCGACGGACGCGAGAACCCGCCAAGAGTAGCATCTTGGAAACCATACAAATACCATCACGAAATACTTCCGAAACTTAAATTTATATTCTATTCTAGCAAATCCCTATTTTTCATTAATACTTTTCTTGCTATAGTCAGTCTTCATTTTATATCCTCTCTACTTCAGCCATCATCAGATATTTTGCTGCCCAATAGTCCTTTTAGTGTCTCATTTCGTAATTAGATTCCCTTAACACTACCTGATTTAACCATCATAATACAAAGGGGGAGGGAAGGGGAGCTGTATGCCTACCTTTTCATAACACTGTAATCTAGTCATGTACAATATATTTTAAAATTTTTGAAATAAATATATCTGTGATTTTTAATGATTTCTTCTACCAGATCGCCTAATTGTTTCAAATTTTTTAGTAAAGCAAAAAATTGGGCCTTATAAGAGGTGTGAATATTCAGAACATGCGTCTTATTCATATTTTCAGGTTTAGGACTCTTCTTACACATAAATATATCTTTAAACAGCATGTTGTGCGATAAAGACAACGAAAATTAGCGAAATCCGTATATCTTTGTGTTGGTCATATGTTACGCCCTCCTTTTGTAGTACACGTTAGTCAAAATCCGTTGGTACTGCTAGGTTTAATCTGAATACGTTCCATTACTTTTTATTTAGTTCCATTGAGGGTTATTTTATAATCCCTTTCCAAGGCACTATCTATTCCATTCAACTGTTATTCCAAGTTCTTTACTGTCTCTGACAGAATTGCAGTGTCACCGGTAAACTTCAAAATGTTTATTGCTTCTCCCATGTATTTGCTTCTATTTACAAATTTCTCTTTGTATGCTTTACTGCTTGTTCAGTGTAAATGTTGAACAACAAAGAGTGTAGGCTGCCCCAATGTCTCACTCTCATCTTCAAATTGCACAACTAGGAATCCAGCAGATGGAGTAGCAGAATTTATGTACTTCTACATGATTTGCTCTTTTATGGGGTAGGCCTCTGAAATACATGTCCAGTCTCCTTACTCCTCTCTTCTTTTTACGGGAGAACAACAAAATTCGTATTTCAGTACATGTACAGCAAAAATACAAACTTTCATTTAGTACAACATGGATTCCCAAGATTCCACGTGTTACCAAATGTAGAGGGACATGTGGGAAAGAGCGTTTCTTCTATTTCCGAAAATAAAATGTTACTTTTGTAACTGGCAGAAGAGCAGAGTACATTGAGATAACTATTTCTAGATCGAAAGGTAAGTCAGTACCGTTCGAACCCACTAGCGAGAACAAAGAGAAAAGACGGTTGGAGATGCAGTAAAGGGAAATGTCTTTAGAGTGTATTGTGGGATTGGAGAAGTATGAGGAAGGAAAACTAATGTATCCTTTTCATGACTTTACGCCTCTTATCTTCGGATATTATTATTAAATGACGAATGGTGGCCAGAAGAAAGTTGCTACCTCACAGCATCACTGGACAAATAACGTTTTCGTCTAAGTATAATTTGAGGCGTTTATGTATAAGTCCGATTTCAGAAGCTTCTCTGTCCTGGGACGCCTGACTCAAATGCTTTTAATACCGTCATTTTGCATGTCTAAAGAAGGTGCAGTGTAGGTGATTTCCCCAGTTCTAATTCCTTGGACGCCGCTTTGGAGAGCTACAATAGCCCTTATGTTTTAAAAGCTATAAAATAAACGATTGCGGAAAAGAGCTACGGTAATCGAATAACATACATAACGTAAAACGTTCTTTCATCAGCGTATTATCAGTTCCTTCATTTTGGGCTATTTCTCCCTTCTCAGAGAGCGTCTTGCACAAAGACATTCTAACGTTGTCAGCTGCTTATTCCAGCGACTATGTATTAAGAGAATTAAAAAGACGACTTTTCTTTTCGTAGGTGAAGCGTTCATTCGCCACAATCAAAAGACCATGAACTTATGGACAATTGACGCATAGATAGTTTTCGTCGTAGCACTGTATTTAGCATATGGCTGGAGCAATTCAATCGTGAATAATCATGCAGTGCAACGACTGAGTTGGTACCTTGATCAGTCGTATGCTGCATTTCTTTCAAAACAGAGTGGTGGATACTAAGAGACATATATCGTGTAAACAATTCTCTTAGAATGTTACCGCCCGTTTTTGGCTCATCTGGAAACTGAGTTGTAAATAAAATGAAAGATCTGAGAGTCCAGTCAATGAAACAGGAGACGGTACATGTCAGATAATTGTTTCTTCTCGCGCTGGATGCGCACATGTCTGTAGTTGTTGAGCATTCACCTTCTGCTATATAAGCAATTACCTCAGGCATAAATATATGTCGTGGCTTTTAGCACCTTCTGCCATGTATCGCGACACATTTGTGGGGTGAGACATAATGGCCTTTGCAGTGTCGATTAACGTCTCAACAAAATCCATAAGACCTTCACCTCTTATAGTCCCGTACGACCTTATGTCTCGTGCACACATAGCAACGCATTTATCGATAGTCATCTCCTCAGTTGGTTTAGAAAGTCCTTTCTCGTCCACATCAGACCCTTTTTTATTAGACACGAATGGATGCCGAGAAATGTGCGAAGTGCCACTTGACCCTTTAGCAAGAGAGTAAATTTCACCGCACAGCGAACAGCAAACAAAATGAACGCATTTCGTAACGTCATCCACGACAGGCTTTAACACGGTCCAAAGTGAACCTTTAAAATTCGCTTCGGGCTCCACTCACCACTGATCAGTTTTCCTTTTACTTCCCTTTTTATTGGCATGCGCACCTTCTTCTGCAAACCACGTTTAGTGTCCGCGCTCATTTTGTTCGTTACGAAAACAAAATGAAGAAATCCCACTACTCCAGTAAACTCTGGCGGTCTAGGTCGCTGGAGTCTTGGACTGTGTGGCTGATCCCAGTGGAGGTTCGAGTCCTCCCTCACTCATGGGTGTGTGTTTGTCCTTAGGATAATTTAGGTAAAGTAGTGTGTAAGCTTGGGGTCTGATGTCCTTAGCAGTTAAGTCCCATAACATTTCACACATATGTGAACTAAGCTCTACTCTACTCACTGCTCGCAGACTGTAGCTCACAACTGTGATCAGTGCTACCAACAGCCCGTAGGCTGCAGCACACCAGCGCTTGCGCACGGCACCGGTGCAGTGACGTCACGGGCTCACTCAGTGTGGAGCAGTGAGGCATCGGCATGTGGGCTGCGTCTCCATGCGTGACTCTGCCGAGCCCCTGGCATACAAGTTGTTTCGCAACAGCACTGCTTGGCCCTTGGGGTGTTGTCAGGGACACGCTCGGCCCGAGACTGCTGTAGCCCAGTGTGGCCGCACGACTCTGCACCGTGCAGCCCGTCGGACCTTCATGCTGCTGCCCCAGCTGAACCGACAGTGCTACACAATGTTCGCACGGCTGTCATGACTACGCTACTGAACACGCTGTGGCACGATGCCTACCTCTGCTACAATCTGCACAACCAGAGCTCGCTCTCAGTCGGTTGTCACCGTCTGATTGGCATCATACAAGCCAACTGCAACGTCACTCCAGCAGTGGCTACATCAATTCCCTCAGGCGGACTCGTCCCTGAACTGACTTAACCTTGTTGTACACAACTTAAATGCCTGATCATGTAACAGCCAGTATCGTATTCAAATATATCGTAGGAAAACGTTAGGCACCAAGAAAAATTTTTAATCTTTATGTTTATGAAATATGTGTGTACCAGGAAGTCCACAAGTGTTAATAAGTACAAGTAATACGGACCGATAATGAAGAACAGAAAAGCCTTCAGATTTTTTCTGCGATCAGCTAGAAGATGCCTTCCTGTTTCGTATCGTCTTTTGTTCTTCAGCCGTCGCTATGTATACATCTACTTGTTAGCTCTTAAGAACGATGATATACGAGGGGCGTTTGAAATGTCCATGCAAAAATAAAACCTGCTTACATATTAGGGGTAAACCTTTCTTATTTTTCAACATAGTCTTCTTTTAGACTTATACACTTCGTCCGACGCTGTTCTAATTTATTTAAGCCGTCCGAATAATAGAAATTGTCCAAATCTGCAAAATAGCTAATACATGCTGCAATCACCTCCTCGTTTGAATAAAATCATTGTCCCAACAGCCATTTCTTCAAATTGGGGAACAAAAAGTAGTCTGAGGGAGCCTGGACTCTAGAATATGGCGGGTGGGTGAAGTGAATCGAGTTGGAATCCTATTTCCATTAATTTTGTGACCACAACCGCTGAGATGTGTACTGGTGCATTGTCATGATGGAAAAGGACGGTCCAATATCTATGAATAATATTCACCTGTAATAGTTTTACCCTTTTCCAGATAGTAGATAAGGATTATCCCTTGCGAATCCCAAAAGACAGTCTCCATAACCTTTCCGACCGAAGGAATGGTCTTCTCCTTTTTTGGTGCAGATTCTCCCTTGATAACCTATTGTTTAGATTTTTGTTTGTTCTCAGGAGTATAGTAATGTATCCATGTTTCATCCACAGTGACGAAACGTCGCTCAAAGTCCTGTGGATTCTGCTGAAGAGCTGCAAACCATCCTTACAACACTTCGCACAATTCCGTTTTTGGTCAAGCGTGAGCAATCGCGGAAGCATCTTGGGGATAGCTTTCTCGTGTCCAAATGTTGATGCAAAATATTATGTACCCGTTCATTCGAGATGCCCACAGCACTAGCAATCCCACGCACCTTAACTCTTCTGTCATCCATCACCATATCATGGATTTTATCAATGATTTCTGGAGTCGTAATCTTCAGAGGGCGTCCGGAACGTTCAGCATCACGTGTGCCCATATGGGCACTCAAAAATTTTGAAATCACTTATAAACTGTTCCAAGCGAAGGCGCAGAGTTACTGTAATGTTTATCAAGCTTCTCTTTAGTCTCCTGAGGCGTTTTGCTTTTCATAAAGTAGTGTTTAATCACATAAGGAATCTTTTTCGTCCATTTTTTGACAATCACTTGTTTTCCTTGATTCACACAAATGCCTAACGCAAAGAAATAGACCAATATGACTGAAACTTGGTGTGCGCTCTTTCCAAAGATGATACTAACTAAACACGATAGGCGCCGGTGCTGGCATGTCTCGTACTTTGCACGAACTTTTCAAACGCCCCTTGTATTTAAGTATATTTACATTAATACCTTTCAGATGAATCAATTTAACAAATTAAACATATCTCTTTGTGATAATGTCTTTATTAGCATTTATATACTGCTATTCGTATAAGAAATGCAAAACTGCTGACGTGGAGCCCGTCCTCCATTGGTGTGATCCAAATACTGATTAACAATTTATCAGATATTTTATGGTGCACCAAAGAACCTACAGTCTTTCAGAAATAATGTCCGATACTCAATTAACTATGCAGCACAATTCGATTGACCAATCTCGTTATGTACTTGCCTCATGAGAATTACATCCGAGCCACATCTGTAACTTTGCGATTCTCTCGAGCACAAACCTGGAGTAACAGGAAATCCTATCAGGAATCAACAAGCACTGCGCAGTTAATTTCAATTGCCAATACTCAGCTGATTACATGCTGGTAAGTGGTAGGTGATCACGACTATTTTTGTTACATTCTCTATCATTCTTCCATCTTCGCAAGTAGGCCAGGTAACAGTTACAGCTCACAACATCGACTGGCTCATCCACCTTCGAGAGAGCTTGTTGCTATTGTAGGATAGGGACCACTTATACTGTATGGTTGCAGTTTAACGTCATATCACAGACACTTCTATTTACAACAACAAAAGAATACAATAACTGCTACCTCAGTTCGTTACAAACAAAATATACAACCACCGCAACATCAGTTGGTTGCATCGACCAACAGTGTGGGATAAATACGTTTTCACTTACGAGAATGAGCAAGGCCTTTAATTTAGGGCAATATAGAAACTCTTTTGCCATGTCAAGAGCCAAGGGCGCTGAATCACATGAGATCTACCTTACTCATGAGTTGTCCCAGTAAAGAACTTGCAAAATTGTGCACCAGAAGCCTACCTCTACCTCTGACCCCCTTCCTCAATGTTGTTGATGTGGTCTTCAGCCTGAAGTCTGGTTTGATGCAGTTGCCCAAGCTAGTCTATTCTGTGCAAGCCTCTTCAGCGCTGCACAGCTAATGCCATGTGCATCAGTTTAATCCTGCTAACTGTACTGAAGACTTAGTTCTCCCTCTACAGCTTTAACACCCTCCCCTCCTCAATACCCACATATACACAATTCTCTAATTTACCAAACAAACAAGTCCTTCATCCTTCATGCCTAAGGATATGCCCTATGAAACGAAGTTGTGCTATAAATTTCTTGTTTTCCCCAGTTCGACACAGTATCGTCTTATCACTTATTCGATCTGCAGTGCCACCACTATTTTCTGCGCTATTGAGTAAATATGTGATGTTGCCTTGGATGTTGCAAAAGATGTTGCTAGTGGGCCAGCTCAGAGCCGACCAAACATCACTTCGTCCGATGCAGCAATGACACTGGCAGATTCCCACATTGTGCTCCACGAAAGGGGCTGGCAGCGCCATAACGACGACACAGCAGAAAGGCGTTGGTACGCCAGTAACTACACATCCAAGCAACAGACATCTTATGGTCTACATGGATACAAGCTGAGATTTGCAAAGCAAGAATGCTCAGTCGCAACATAAATTACCATTATTTTCAGTTAAAGGTGTCTCAGTCTGGAAGCTACTATCTCAGGGGAGCGGTGTTGCCACTCCACGAAACGACATGAGGCTACAAGCAGCTACCATGGAATTTAGCTCAACAAACTGTGGTCCCCTGCTGCTGGTTTTAAGATGAGTGCTGTGAGCTTAGCATCTTCCAGCCTGTGGGCCAACTACCAGTTGCAACCAGCCTTTGGCCATAGAAGGCAGTCGTTTGAGACCACAGAATGTTCTAGTTTGTAGTACAGTAAAATGTATGACAAATAGTAAAGTTTCTATGAGCAGCCATCGATCATCGTCCCACCACCCCACCAAACACTGCTCTACTCATCGCTCGTAGCCAGTATCTTGCAACTGCGGTCAATACTACCAACAGGCCGTAGGCCCCAGCACAGGTACAGTGATGTCACGGGCTCGCTCAGTGTAGAGCATTGAGGCCGCGGTCCGTGGGCGTCGTCTCCATTTGCAACTCTGCTGAGCCTGTGACATACAGGTGCTTTCGAAACAGCACTGCTCGGCCCTTGGGGTGACGTCAGGGACTCGCTCGGCCGGAGAGTTTTTGTATCCAGTGCGGCCGCAGCTCGCGGGCCAGGCCCCTGGGCACGACTCTGCACCCTGCGTCCCGTCGGACCTCAATACGGCTGTCCCGGTTGAACCGGTAGCGCGAGGCAAGGCACGCACGTCTGACATGGCTGCGCTCCTGGACGGGCCGCATATCGATGCCCACCTGTGCTACAAAGTGTGCAACCAGAGCTCGCTCTCAGCCTTTTGTCGCCGACCGATTGACATAATACAAGCCAACTGCGATGCCACTGCGGCAGTGGCTGCATCAATTCCCATGGACAGACACGTCTCTGAACTGACTTACCCTCTTATACTCAGAACAATGATAACTCTCTAATTTTAAGTTAGTGTATCTTGTACAAATATCTCCCGTGCCAATGAAAATGATTTGTGAAACTGTTCATTTAAAACATGTGAAATTGTGTATTCATTTTCCTTGTATGCCCCAATCTTGAGGTTTTATTGTACTTACGACTTGAATGACTACTTTTGTAACGGCCAGTGTCGTAGTCAAAAGTATCGTAGACAAACGTAAGACACCAAGAAAATTTTTCTTTCTATATGTTTATGAAATATGTGTTTACCAGAGAGTCCACAAATGTTAATAAGTACATGTAATACTTTCTATGATAATAAAGAACAGAGAAGCCTTCACATTTTGTCTGCGACAAGCTAGGAGATGCCTTTCTGTTTCGTATCGTCCTTTGTTCTTCAGCTTTCGCTATGTAAGCATCTATTTAGTTTGCTCTTCACAGCCATGAATATATTTAAGTATCTCTTAATTAATACTTTTCAGATGCATCAATTTAACAAACTAAACATATCTCTTTTTATTAATGTCTTTATCAGCTTTGTGTACAGCTATTCGTGAAAGAAATGCAAATGTGATGACGTGAAGCCCGTCCGCCATTAGAGTGATCCAAATTCAGATTAGCAATTTATCAGATCTTTTATGGTGCTCCAACGAACCTGCAGTCTTTCAGAAACGAAGACCGATACTCAATTAACTATACAGCATAAGGCGACTGACCGATCATGTTATGCACTTCCCTTATGAAAATAACATTCGAGCCATACTTGTAACTTTGCGTTTCTCTCGAACACCAACTTGGGTTAATAGGAATTGACGTTACTGAGCTGACTACCTGCTGGAAAGTGGTTGGTGATCACGACTATTTTCTATGCAGTCTCTATCTTCCTACCACCTTCGCAAGCAGGCAAGGTAACAATTACAGGTCACAACTTCCATTCGCTCATCCACCTTCCCGAGACGTTGTTGCTATTGTTGGACGGGGACCACTTATACTCTGGTCACTCCACGTGTGGTTGCAGTTAACCGTCATACCAGAGACACTTCTGTTTACAACAACAAAATAATACGAGAACCGCTACATCGGTTGGTTGTATCGGCCAACCGTGTGAGATAAATAGCTTTTCTCATACCAGGATAAGCAGCGCCGTTAATTTAGAGCAATATAGAAACGTCTTTTGCCATGTCTACATCCGAGGGCGCTGAATCACACGAGATCTACCTTACTCGTGAGTTCTCCCAGTAAAGAACTTGCAAAATTGTGAAACAGAAGGGTACATCTCTCTCCCCTCCCTTCCCAAATGTTGTTGTTGTGGTCTTCAGTCTGAAGACTGGTTTGATGCAGCTGCCCAAGCTAGTCTATTCTGTGCAAGCCTCTTCAGCACTGCACAGCTAATGCAGTGTACATCATTGTGGACCTGCTAACTGTATTCCCGACTTTGTCTCCCTCTACAATTTTAACATCCCCCCTTCCCAACACCCACATATACACACTTTTCTTCATTACCAAACTGACAATTCTTTGATGCCTCAGGATATGCCCTATGAAACGAAGTTGTGCCATAAATCCCTTGTTTTCCCCAGTTCGACACAGTATCTTCTTATCAGTTATTCGAACAGCAGAGCCACCAATATTTTTCAGCGCAACTGAGTAAAATTTTGATTTTGCCATGGCTGTTGCAAAAGATCTTAGGAGTGGGCCAGCTCAGAGCCGACCAAACACCATTCTGTCAGCCGGCCGAAGTGGCCGTGCGGTTCTAGGCGCTGCATTCTGGATCCGCGAGAGCGCTACGGTCGCAGGTTCGACTCCTGCCTCGGGCATGGATGTGTGTGATGTCCTTAGGTTAGTTAGGTTTAAGCAGTTCTAAGTTCTAGGGGACTGATGACCACAGATGTTAAGGCCAATAGTGCTCAGAGCAATTTGAACCATTTGAACCATTCCGTCAGATGCAGCAATGCCACTGGCAGATTTCCACATTGTGCTCCAGGAAAGGGGCTGGCACCGCCATAATGACGACGCAGCAGAAAGGCGTTGGTAGGCCAGTATCGTGCACATAGTTCCGCGTAGTCAGCTCGTACATAACTTTCCCACTAGAGCGCGCCCTACTAAGCTCAACAGCGCAGGCGCCGCGCTCGTTCGTCCCTCCACTACGATTTGGCGCTGCCTTAGAGGCGGACCAAATTCTGCTTCCACCGATCCGCGTATTAATGTGTAACGCAGCCAATGAGATTGTTGCTAAAGTAGAACCTTTTCTCCTCGCGGATCACTCTCGCGCAGTGATACTTGAATGCATGAGGTATTATAACGAGTGTACAGACCTCCGATTAGTCAGTCTTCATTAGTCTGTACGAGTCTGCATTAGTCTGTACCAGTTTATAGCAAGTTTCGGTCTGCGCCTAATAAGATTATCATATTCCTTTACATAGCCATGAAGATAAATGTGTAGACGCTTTGTCAAGTATCAGAGATATGTGAGAATAAAATTAACGTACCAAGACCAAAGGAACTTCAGACTGTCAGTTGTAAACAGCATCCAGAATCAAGTTACATAATGTATAATCTTTTTATTATTTTAATAAATGTGTGTGAAAATTAATCAAGTTCTGTTTAAAGTTGGTCACTGTCAATCTGCTACTCTAAGCGTGCAAGTGGCATTTCTATCGTCTGACTTAACGGCAGAAGATAAACACGCCACGATAAGACCACGAGACACATTGCTGACACTCGCCTACTTCGTTAGAGCGACAAGTCAAATAATCTGATGGTGTGTGTACCGAAGGTCTTACAGTACGCACACCACATTGGTGACGAGGTGACCGTTTAGAAAGCAATGGTATTATCGAACCTGTCACATGTAGCGGCTGGGCAACACCAATCGTTGTAATAGAAAAGCCCAATGGATCATTACGTATCTGTGGAGATTTCAAGAATACTTTCAATTCACAGTGCATTATAGATACATACCTGATTCCGAAACCGGAAGAACTGATGTATGAATTAGCAGGGGTGTGTGTATTTACCCAAACTGGATATAAAGGAAGCATATCTGCAGATCCCTTTAGACAAAGATACACAAAAGTTTATGGTGATAAATACTCCGTTTGGATTGTACAGATACAAGCCCTTACCATTTGGTATCGCTTGCACACCAAGCATCTTTCAACGTTACTTGGAACAATTAATTAGAAACTGTCGTAACGCAGTTAACTATCTCGATGACATAATCGTCTCGGGAAAATCTCCACAAAATTTACTACATAACCTGGATGAACTGTTCAAGGTTCTCAGAAAGGCCAATCTCAGGTGCAACAAGGACAAATGTATATTTTTTGTCAAGAAAATTCAGTATTTACGACATATATTGTCAAATAAAGGAATCAGTCCGACACCACAGCATAAAGAAACAATACAGAAATTGCCAGCTCCGAAAGACTTAAAGCAACTAAGAGCTTTATTAGGCCAAATTAATTATTACCGGAAATTCATACCGAAAGCAGCTGCAATTTCCGAACCGTTGCACAGATTGCTTCGCAAAGGAGTCACGTGGAATTGGTTCAAAGAATGCCAGCACGCATTCGAAAAAGTGAAACAAAGTTTAGTAGACGCAAAATGTCTTATGACATATGACCCGCAAAAGTTGATCACTATTGCGGCGGACTCGTCAGATTACTGGATCGGTGCAGTCATGTCCCATAAACATCAAATAATTGAACGACCGATTGCATACGCGTCGAAAACTTTAAACTCAAGTCAACGAAACTATAGCCAAGTAGAAAAAGAGGCTCTAGCAATTATCTTTGCAGTGAAGAAGTTTCATGACTACATATGCGGAAGAAAATTTATTCTGCTCACAGACCATAAGCCATTGATGACAATATTCGGACCACATAATAGTGTATCCACTAAGACAGCAAAGCGTTTACGACGTTGGGCATTGCTACTGTGTAATTACAACTACGAGATCTTATATAGATCGACGCAAAACATGCCAACACCGATGTACTTTCACGTCTACCGGCCTGTCAAGATGAACATTTTGACAAATCACAGGACGTATGTTTTCAGATAGACGTAATCAGTGAGGACGTAGTGGAAAATTCCCCCGTCAATGCCGCCTTAATAGCTAAGTTAGTGACCAAAGATCCAGTGTTATCAAAGATAAAGCAGTATATTCTTAAGGAATGGCCAACCAATAAGAACATATTCGCTCAGCCAGAAGTGAAATCTTATTAGAACATGAGACATGCTCTCATAGTGCACAAAGGCATCATAATAGTTCACAGTGAAACGGGAAAAACAAGAGTAGTTATACCCAAAGCTCTCAGGACTAAAGTGCTAGCAATGTTACACCAATGTCATTGGGGCATATTACGCACAAAACGCATGGCCAGAGAACATTGCTACTGGAAGGACATTGATTAAGATATTGAAACAATGCTTTCTAACTGTGAATTATGTCAGACGCATCAATCAGCTCCCCCAAGACAATATTTTCCGTGGCCACAGGCTATAGACCCTTGGTCAAGATTGCATATTGCCTATGCAGGTCCCTTTTTTGGAACTTCTTGGTTAATTGTCATTGATGCATTTACAAAATTCCTTTTTGTACTACAAATGCGTACAGCTTGTTCAGTGACAAGAATTCAAGCTTTGTCAAAGATATTTTCCATTGATGGATTGCCTCAAATCATAGTGACCGAGGCCAAAGTGGTGGCCGTGCGGTTCTAGGCGCTTCAGTTCGGAACCGCAGGACTGCTATGGTCGCAGGTTCGAATACTGCCTCGGGTATGTCCTTAGGTTAGTTAGGTTTAAGTAGTTCTAAGTTCTAGGGGACTGATGACCTAAGATGTTAAGTCCCATAGTGCTCAGAGCCATTTGAACCATTTGAACCATAGTGACCGATAACGGCACATAATTTACGTCGCAAGAATTCCAGTCATTCTGTCAGATGAACGGAATTGCACACTCCAGGACAACACCATTTCACCCTGAGGCTAATGGACTCGCCAAACGATTCGTACGAACGTTCAAGGCACAAATGACAAAGTTGGTGCAACAGTACAACAAAGAGGCTTCCTTATTAATTTTTCTGTCACAATACAGAGCTACTCCGCACGAGGTACAGTCACCAACAGAAAAACTGCATGGGCGATAACACAGGACTTTGATGTCCATCCTAAAACCCACAATGCATCCAGAAAATGATCAACGAACGTCGAAAGGACGACGATTCCACGTAAACGACAAAGTCCTCGTAACTGTCTACCGTCGAGGAAAGCGTACTTGGACACAGGGAATCATTGTAGAATGCAATGGAAATGTCATGTATAGAATAAAAACGAAAAGTGGCATAGTTGTTCGCCATACTAATCAATTACAGCAGCAAAGACAGCAGTCACAAATAGGCACAACTCCTAGGCTGTTTAATTTTGCAGACTCAGAAGCAGATGTCAACCCCGAGCAGCTTGCAGGATTCCAGACGCCGTTACCGGCTGCCGCCGCCGACGCCGACGCAGCACCTTCATGGGCAGCCGACTACACCAGCCGTCCACAGCCGACATCCCCAGAGAAGATGGACATCGAAGAAGAATTAGATTTACTCTATGACCAATGTACTGATGTTGAAATGCAATTATGTAACAAAATCTCTGCTTCTCCGGTTCCCTGTTGCGCAGGTTTTGAATGGGTGTTCCTAGCGGACCTTGGGCGAATGCCACGGGGAATAACATGGGTGCACCCACAGAGATACGCACGCCGGAAAGCCAGGAAGCAGAAAAAAAAGGATTTTCAAGCAAACTTCAAAAGCATTTTTTCTTTCCTGGAAAGAAGGGATATTCTGTACATAGTTCTGTGTAGTCAGCGCGTACACAACTTTCCCACTAGAGCGCACCCCGCTAAGCACAACAGCACAGGCACAGCGCTCGTCCGTCTCCGCACATTGAGATGGCGCTGCCTTAGAGATGGACCAAATTCTGCTTCCGTCGATTTGCGTATTAATATGTACCGCAGCCAATGAGATTGCTGCTAACGTAGAACCTTTTCTCCTCGTGGATCACACTCACGCAGTGATACCTGAATGCGTGAGGTATTGTAAGTAGTCTACAGACCTCCGATTAGTAAGTCTGCATTAGTCTGTGCCAGTCTATAGCAAGTTTCAGTCTGCGCCTAATTACACTCCTGGAAATTGAAATAAGAACACCGTGAATTCATTGTCCCAGGAAGGGGAAACTTTATTGACACATTCCCGGGGTCAGATACCTCACATGATCACACTGACAGAACCACAGGCACATAGACACAGGCAACAGAGCATGCACAATGTCGGCACTAGTAAAGTGTATATCCACCTTTCGCAGCAATGCAGGCTGCTATTCTCCCATGGAGACGATTGTAGAGATGCTGGATGTAGTCCTGTGGAACGGCTTGCCATGCCATTTGCACCTGGCGCCTCAGTTGGACCAGCGTTCGTGCTGGACGTGCAGACCGCGTGAGACGACGCTTCATCCAGTCCCAAACATGCTCAATGGGGGACAGATCCGGAGATCTTGCCGGCCAGGGTAGTTGACTTACACCTTCTAGAGCACCTTGGGTGGCACAGGATACATGCGGACGTGCATTGTCCTGTTGGAACAGGAAGTTCCCTTGCGGGTCTAGGAATGGTAGAACGATGGGTTCGATGACGGTTTGGATTTACCGTGCACTATTCAGTGTCCCCTCGACGATCACCTGTGGTGTACGGCCAGTGTAGGAGATCGCTCCCCACACCATGATGCCGGGTGTTGGCCCTGTGTGCCTCGGTCGTATGCAGTCCTGATTGTGGCGCTCACCTGCACGGCGCCAAACACGCATACGACCATCATTGGCACCAAGGCAGAAGCGACTCTCATCGCTGAAGACGACACGTCTCCATTCGTCCCTCCATTCACGCCTGTCGCGACACCACTGGAGGCGGGCTGCACGATGTTGGGGCGTGAGTGGAAGACGGCCTAACGGTGTGCGGGACCGTAGCCCAGCTTCATGGAGACGGTTGCGAATGGTCCTCGCCGATACCCCAGGAGCAACAGTGTCCCTAATTTGCTGGGAAGTGGCGGTGCGGTCCCCTACGGCACTGCGTAGGATCCTACGGTCTTGGCGTGCATCCGTGCGTCGCTGCGGTCCGGTCCCAGGTCGACGGGCACGTGCACCTTCCGCCGACCACTGGCGACAACATCGATATACTGTGGAGACCTCTCGCCCCACGTGTTGAGCAATTCGGCGGTACGTCCACCCGGCCTCCCGCATGCCCACTATACGCCCTCGCTCAAAGTCCGTCAACTGCACATACGGTTCACGTCCACGCTGTCGCGGCATGCTACCAGTGTTAAAGACTGCGATGGAGCTCCGTATGCCACGGCAAACTGGCTGACACTGACGGCGGCGGTGCACAAATGCTGCGCAGCTAGCGCCATTCTACATCTACATCTACATTGATACTCCGCAAGCCACCCAACGGTGTATGGTGGAGGGCACTTCACGTGCCACTGTCATTACCTCCCTTTCCTGTTCCAGTCGCGTATGGTTCGCGGGAAGAACGACTGTCTGAAAGCCTCCGTGCGCGCTCTAATCTCTCTAATTTTACATTCGTGATCTCCTCGGGAGGTATAAGTAGGGGGAAGCAATATATTCGATACCTCATCCAGAAACGCACCCTCTCGAAACCTGGCGAGCAAGTTACACCGCGATGCAGAGCGCCTCTCTTGCAGAGTCTGCCACTTGAGTTTATTAAACATCTCCGTAACGCTATCACGGTTACCAAATAACCCGGTAACGAAACGCGCCGCTCTTCTTTGGATCTTCTCAGTCTCTTCCGTCAACACGACCTGGTACGGATCCCACACTGATGAGCAATACTCAAGTATAGGTCGAACGAGTGTTTTGTAAGCCACCTCCTTTGTTGATGGACTACATTTTCTAAGCACTCTCCCAATGAATCTCAACCTGGTACCCACCTTACCAACAATTAATTTTATATGATCATTCCACTTCAAATCGTTCCGCACGCATACTCCCAGATATTTTACAGAAGTAACTGCTACCAGTGTTTGTTCCGCTATCATATAATCATACAATAAAGGATCCTTCTTTCTATGTATTCGCAATACATTACATTTGTCTATGTTAAGGGTCAGTTGCCACTCCCTGCACCAAGTGCCTATCCACTGCAGATCTTCCTGCATTTCGCTACAATTTTCTAATGCTGCAACTTCTCTGTATACTACAGCATCATCCGCGAAAAGCCGCATGGAACTTCCGACACTATCTACTAAGTCATTTATATATATTGTGAAAAGCAATGGTCCCATAACACTCCCCTGTGGCACGCCAGAGGTTACTTTAACGTCTGTAGACGTCTCTCCATTGATAACAACATGCTGTGTTCTGTTTGCTAAAAACTCTTCAATCCAGCCACACAGCTGGTCTGATATTCCGTAGGCTCTTACTTTGATCATCAGGCGACAGTGCGGAACTGTATCGAACGCCTTCCGGAAGCCAACACCGCGGTTCCTGGTGTGTCCGCTGTGCCGTGCGTGTGATCATTGCTTATGCAGCCCTCTCGCAGTGTCCGGAGCAAGTATGGTGCGTCTGACACACCATTGTCAATGTGTTCTTTTTTCCATTTCCCGGAGTGTAGATTATCATATTCCTTTACATAGCCATGATGATAAATGTGTAGACGCTTTGTCAAGTATCAGAGATATGTGAGAATAAGATTAACGTACCAAGACCAAAGGAACTTCAGATTGTCAGTTGTAAACAGCATCCAGAATCAAGTTACTTAATGTCTATGCTTTTTATTATTTTAATAAATGTGTGTGAAAATTAATCAAGTTCTGTTTAAAGTTGGTCACTGTCAATCTGCTACTCTAAGCGTGCAAGTGGCATTTCTATCGTCTGACCTAACGGCAGAAGAGAAACATGCCACGATAAAACCATAAGACATATTGCTGACTCTCGCCTACTTTGTTAGAGTGACAAGTCAAATAATCTGATGGTGAGTGTACCGAAGGTCTTCAAGTACGCACACCACAGCCAGTTACTACACATCCAACCAACAGACGTCTTATGGTCTACATGGTTTACATGCTGTGATTTGCAAAGCAAGAACGATCTGTCCCAACATAAATTACCATTAATTTCAGTAAAAGGTGTCTCAGTCTGGTAGCTACTACTTAAGAGGAGAGGTGTATGCCGCTCCTCGAGGCGACATGTGGCTACAAGCAGCCACCATGGGATTTGACCACCACTAACTGTGGGCCCTTGCTACTGGTTTTAAGATCAGTGCTGTGAGCTTAGCATCTTTCAGTCGGTGGTCCGACTACCAGGTACAGCCAGCCTTCAGCCATAGAAAGCAGTCGCTTGAGACCATGGCCACCCATTGCATCAGTTCCTTAACACTCGCTCTCTTCAGCACACACTATGGAGGAAGTTGCACCACAGAGTGTTCTAGTTTGTTCTTCAGTAAAACGTATCACTAACAGTGAAGTTTTTATGAGCAGCCATCGAACATGATCGCGACAACAACCCACCACCTCAACTCAGGCCTCCACGTGTACAGGTGTTCCATCTTGGACCTCCACATTTTGATGTCAGAACTGTGTGTCACCTTTAAATTTCAGTGACAGGGGAACCTCACTAGCCACCCTCCATGGAGACGATGACTCTCGACTAACTCTGGGTTGCAGTTTCATCGACACACAGCATCAGTATGCAGTGGGCCGGCCGGTGTGGCCGAGGGGTTCTAGGCGCTTCAATCTGGAGCTGCGCAACCGCTACGGTCGCAGGTTCGAATCCTGCCTCGGGCATGGATGTGTGTGATGTCCATAGGTTAGTTAGGTTTAAGTAGTTCTAAGTTCTAGGGGACTGATGACCTCAGAAGTTAAGTCCAATAGTGCTCAGAGCCTTTTGAAGGAAGTATGCAGTTGGTGAGTGCACTAACAGTTCTATTTTAGCCCCTGCGAATACCACTTCGAGTTAGTGCACCTTTTAGCAGCTTATCAGTTCTGTTTTCATGTGTGACATGTCTCAAGTAAACTCAGACTGTGTTCTAAGGATGTGTAAATATGAACGTCATTTTTAACTACCATCAATGATTGTATCTCATTGTCTGGAAGTGTATAAGGTCTTAACTATGCGTGGCTTCTTAGGAGGGGAATATGAGTTTCGTCGAGAAGTCTGGATTTTGTGGTAGTTTTCGCCATTTTGAATGAGCAATGGATTTCATTTTGAGCAACAAATGTGGCTCACTGCGTTTAAGCACGTAAAGTAGTAGACATACGTAGCTGCTCAAGCGGAGAAGTTAAGTTATTGTAAGTGTTAGGCTAGAATTAGATTTAGTGTTCTTGTCGTTGTACTGTTTTGTTCTCCTCGTTTGTTGTTTGCAAATTTCTGCAGCTTGGACCAGATGTGGGGGAAGTGCATGTGCCGATGAATTTTGTGTCTTGCAGAGAGCAAATGCCGACAGTAATTTTGTTGTAGATACTTAAGAGGTGACACAGAAAGCTATGTTTTGGGCACTGAAATGGTACAACTGCATTTTGAATTTCCGAAGGCCGCAGATTCGGCACCATCTCTGACGGCACTGCCTCCTCAGAACGTGGGAGGAGAAGAAACAGGAAATGTGTTTGTAAGGTTTATGTTCGGGCAGACAAGGCTTGTGCCAGTGGATCTGGAGATTGACAGAAGTGACAACACTTGCAGTGTATTTTGTGATGCAGGCGAAGGCTGCTGTGCAATCCCAGGGCTAGACTTTGTCATCAAGCATCATCCCGAAGCTGACTTCCGATGACGAGCAATGGAACCCAGGGGGATCATGTTCAAGCTGGGGGAAACTGACACCTGTGAAATACTGCTGTATGGTTCGTTTATCATGATAGGACAAATGTGGGAAAACCACTAAGCCTTAATTTACATGATATAGTGCCACAAGGCACTGGGAAGTTGCTTTATGTGACCGAAGGTGTTGCTAACTTATACGATTCTAGACTTCGCCTCTGGGTAGGGAATCGTCGTTGAGTAGGCAGCGCTCAGTGATTGAGAGCACTTCTTCTGTCAATACTCATGTTGAGACGTTATCTGAATTCCGTCCTTGTGGCTGGGAGTTCGCATTTCTTATCTGTAGAATACAGAGGGAAGAAGGTAGTATTAGATTATACTAGACAGAGGACCGCCTTCTGCCGTCCTAGCGTTCAATGAGTTTTTTTATTTTGTGGCTAGAGATCTTTTATCGTCGCAGACGTGTACGAGAACCACCACTCCGACGCACCGGACGCAGTACATTTGGAGCTATTGGTAATTGCTTCGGGTTATTAGAATTATAAAGCTGAACAGCTGTGATAATGTAAGTTTCATTTCCACTGAGGTTCCACACCACTGTAGATCATCTTTGAAAGTATTGTCTTCCAGTGTTTGGGACGTAGATGATTTCAGTCATCTCGCTTTATTTATTTTAGATCGCGTAGCCATAAAAAGGGGCAGATTTGGGCAGTTGATCAATAATATTAGTCAGTAAATTCATTTGTATATCTTTATGTCCATTGCACATCGACATATAAACATTTGTAGTATATAAAGGGGTTTTAATCTACTTTAAACGTATAAGCAGAGAAAACATTAACATTTACTAATTACCAGTTCCCTTAATCATTCATTATTTTTATGTTGTAATTTATATGTTAAAGAGCAAGAAGGAGAAAATAATATCACCGTTAAGATATCTTAAGATCTGCTTCAGGTGGTATTCAGACAGGGCCAAATCTTTACTTTCGCGATCAGTATTTTCCGTAGTGCACATTCGTTTTCTCACCCGCCTGGAGCAGAATCTCGGAAAATATTCAAATACCTTCCAGTAATACTTCCTAACACTTAAATTTATATTCGAAATCCCTCATTCTCATTAATACTTTCTTGCTGTAGTCAGTCTTGATTTTATATCCCGTTGTGCGTAAAAGACAACGAAAATGAACGTAATAAGTCTATCGTTGCGTTGGTCATATATTACGCCCCTCTTTGTAGTACACGTTATTTAAAATCCGTTGGTACTGCTAGGTAAAATTCGAATACGTTCCATTACCCTTGATTTAGTTCCATTGGAGGTTATCTTATAATTCCTTTCCAAGGCACTATCTATTCCATTCAACTGTTATTCCAAGTTCTTTGCTGCCTCTGACCGAATTGCAGTGCCACCGGTAAACTTAAAAATGTTTATTGCTTCTCCCTAATATTTAATTCTGTTTACAAATTTATCCTTGTATGCTTTACAGCTTGTTCGGTGCAGATGTTGAATAACATCGAGTGCAGGCTACCTGAATGTCTGACTCCCATCTTCCCATTGCACAACTAGAAAGCCACTGGATGGAGTAGCAGATTTTATGTGCTTCAACATGATTAGTTTTTTGATGGGGTGGGGCTGTGAAATACAAGCCCAATCTCATTACTCCTCTCTTCTTATCTGTGGACAGCAAAATTCTTGTTACAGTACATACACGGCAAAAATTCAAACTTTAATTTAGGACAACTTGGATTCCCAAGGATCCACATGTTACCAGTCGTGGAGGAACATGTAGGAATGAACGTGTCGCCTATTTTAGAACATTAAGTGTTATTTTTGTAACTTCCAGAAGAGCAGAGTACAACGAGATAGCTATTTCTAGATCGAAAGGTAAGCCACTTCCGTTCGAACATACTAGTGAGAAAAAATAGAAAGATGGTTGGAGATGCAGTAAAGGGAAATGACGATAGAGTGTATTCTGGGATTGGAGAAGTATGAGGAAGGAAAAGTATTGTATCCTGTCACGACTTTACGCCTCTTATCTTCAGATATCATTTTTATATGACAAATGGTCGCCAGAGGAAGGCTGCTACATCACAGTATCTCTGGACAAATAGCTTTATATCTAAGAATAATTTGAGGCTTTAATGTAAAAGTCCGATTTCAGAAACTTCTCTGTACTGGAAGGCCTGACTCAAATGCTTTAACATTTTCATAGTCCATGTCAACAGAAGGTGCAGTGTAGGTGATTCCCCCGGTTCTAATTCCTTGGACGCCGCTTTGAAGACCGACAAAAACCCTTATGTTTTAAAAGGTATAAAAGAAACGATAGCGTATAGGAATAACAGTAATCGAATAGCATACATAACGTAAAAAGTTTTTTCATGAGCGTATTATCAGTTCCTTCATTTTGGGCTATATCTCCCTTCTCAGAGAGCTTCTTTCACAATGACATTCTAACATTGTCAGCTGCTTATTCCATGGAGTATAGTTAGACTGGCTCAGTGATCTATCAAGAGCAGGAAGGTTGAAGGAAGATAGAGAATGTAAAGAAAACGGTCGTGATCACCTACCACCTACCAGCTGATAGTCAGCACAGTATTGTCAATTGAAATTAACTGAGCATTGCTTGTTGATTCCTGTTGTAATTTCCTGTTCCTCCATCTTTGTGTTCGAGAGAAACGCAAAGTTACAGATGTGGCTTCAATGTTATTTTCATAAGGCAAGTGCATAACGCGGTCGGTCTATCCAATTATGCTGTATAGTTAATTGAGTATCGGACTTCGTTTGATAAAGGCTGTATGTTCTTTGGTGCACCATAAAACATCTGACAAACTGCTAATCAGTATTTGGATCACACCAATGGCGGACGGGCTCCACGTCAGCAGTTTTAAATTGGTTCAAATGGTTCTGAGCACTATGGGACTTAACATTTGATGTCATCAGTCCCCTAGAACTTAGAACTACTTAAACCTAACTAACCGAAGGACATCACACACACCCATGTCCGAGGCAGGATTCGAACTTGCGACCATAGCAGTCGCGCGGTCCCGGACTTAAGCGCCTAGAACCGCTCGGCCACCTCGGTCGGCCTCAGCAGTTTTGCATTTCTTTCACGATTAGCTGTATACAAAACTGATAAAGACACTCATACAAAGAGATATGTTTAGTTTGGTAAATTAATACATCTGAAAGGTATTAATTTAAATATACTTGAATACGAAGGGCGTTTGAAAAGTCTGTGCAAAGTCCGAAGATGCAACCACCGGCGCCTATCGAGGTCGTGTTTAGCTAGTAGCATCTTTGGAAAGAACGCACACCAAGTTTCAGTCATATTGGTCTATTTCTATGTGCATGGCATTCGTGTGAATCAAGGAAGTCGAGTGATTGTCAAAAAATGGGCGAAAAAGAATTTCGTTTGATGATTAAACATTACTTTATGAATGGCAGAACGCCTCAGGGGACTAAAGAGAAGCTTGATAAACATTATAGCGACTCTGCACCTTCGCTTAGAACAGTTTATAAGAGATTTCACAATTTTAGGAGTGGCCACATGGGCACTAGAGATATTGAACGTTCTGGACGCCCTGTGGACGTTACGACTCCAGAAATCGTTCATAAAATCCATGATATGATTATGGAAGACAGAAGAGTTAATGTGCGAGAGATTGCTAGTTCTGTGGGCATCTCGAATGAACGGGTACATAATATTTTGCATAAACATGTGGACACGAGAAAGTTATCCGCAAGTTGCGTTAGGCGATTGCTCACGCTTGACCAAAAACGGAATTGTGCGAAGTGTTGCAAGGATGGTTTGCAGCTGTTCAGAATCATCCGCAGGATTTTGAGCGTCGTTTCGCCACTGTGGATGAAACATGGATACATTTCTATACTCCTGAGACCAAACAACAATCTAATCAATGGGGTACCAAGGGAGAAACTGCACCAAAAAAGGCGAAGACCATTCCTTCGGTCAGAAAGGTTATGACGGCTATCTTTTGGGAGTTCGCAAGGGATAGTCCTCATCGACTATCTAAAAATGGTTAAAACTATTACAGGTGAATATTATTCATTGTTATAGGACCGTCCTTTTCCATCATGACAATGCACCAGCACAAACCTAAGCAGTTCTGGTGGCAAAATTAATGGAAATAGGATTCCAGATCGTTTCCCATACCCCACTATTCTCCAGACTTGGCTTCCTCGAACTACTATTTGTTCCCCAATTTGAATAATGTCTGGCGAGACAAAGATTTTATTGAAACGGGGAAGTGATCGCAGCAACTATTAGCTATATTGCAGACTTAGACAGTTCCTATTATTCGGAAGGGATCAACAAATTAGAAAAGCGTTGGACGAAGTGTATAAGTCTAAAAAGTGACTACCTTGAAAAATAAAAAATGTTTACCCCAAAGATGTATGCAGTTTTTATTTTTGCACGGACTTTTCAAACGCCCCTCGTATATTCTGGTACTTAAGAGCTAACAAGATGGATGCATACATAGCGAAAGCTGAAGAACGAAGGACGATGCGAAACAGGAAAGCATCTCCTAGCCGATCGCAGAACAAATGTGGAGGCTTGTCTGTTCTTCATTGTTGTAGAATGTATTACATATACTTATTAATATTTGTGGACTTTCTGGTACACAGATATTTCATAAACATAAGGAAAGAAAAATTTTCTTGGTGTCTTACATTTTCCTGCGATATATTTGACTACAATACTGGCCGTAACGTGAGTAGTCATTCAAGTCATGTACAACAAGGTTTAGTCAGTTCAGGGATGTGTCTGCCTGTGGGAATTGATTCAGGCACTGCTGGATCCAAGTGGCTCTGAGCACTATGGGACTTAACGTCTTAGGTCATCAGCCCCCTAGAACCTAGAACTACTTAAACCTAACAAACCTAAGGACATCACACAACACCAGGCATCACGAGGCAGAGAAAATCCCTGACCCCGCCGGGAATCGAACCCGGGAACCCGGGCGTGGGAAGCGAGAACGCTACCGCACGACCACGAGATGCGGGCGCCACTGCTGGAGTGACGTCGTAGTTGGCTTGTATGAAGTCAATCAGACGGTGACAACCGGCTGAGAGTGAGCTCTGGTTGTGCAGTTTGCAACAGAGGTGGGCATCGAATCGCAGACCGTCCACGATTGTAGCCATCACAGCCGTGCTAGCCTTGCCTAGCGCAGCCGGTTCAGCTGGGGCAGTCGAATGGAGGTCCGACGCGCCGCAAGGTGCAGAGTCATGCGGCCGCACTGGGCTACAGCAGTCTCCGGCCGAGCGAGTCCCTGACGTCACCCCAAGGGCCGAGCAGTGCTGTTGCGAAACAACTTGTATGCCACGGGCTAAGCAGAGTCGCATAAGGAGACGCAGCCCACGGGCCATGGCCTCACTGCTCCGCACTTAGCGAGGCTGTGACGTCAGTGCATCAGTGACGTGCGCAAGCAATGGCGTGGTGTGGCCTACGTGCTGTTGGTAGCACTGACCGCAGCTGTGAGCTACGGGCTGTGAGCGGTGATTAGAGCAGAGTTTAGTTCAAATGTTCAAATGTGTATGAAATCTTATGGGAAATAACTCCTAAGGTCATCAGACCAAACACCATTTCGTCCGATGCCGATTCCCACATTGTGCTCCAATAAAGGGTGTGGCACCGCCGTAACGACGACACAGCAGAAAGGCGTTTGTAGGCCGGTTACTACACGTCTAATCAACAGACCTCTTCTGGTCTACATGGCTGCAAGTTGTGATTTGCGAGGCAAGAACGCTCTGTCCCAACATAAATTACCATTACTTTCAGAAAAAGGTATCTCAGTCTGGTAGCTACTATTTACGAGAAGAGGTGTATGCCACTCCTCGAGGCGACATGATGGTTCAAGCAACCACCGCGAGATATGGCCTCCAACACCTTTGGGCCCCTGCTGCCGGTTTTTAGATCAGTTGTGTGATACTCGCAGGGGAAAAAAATAGAACAGACAGTGCACTCACCTACTGCACACTGAAGCTGTGTGTCGACGAAACTGGTACCCTGAGGTAGTGGAGAGTAATCGTCTCTAGGGAGGGTGGTTGGTAAGGTTTTCCCGTCAATGAAATTTAGACGTGACACACACTTCTGACATCAAAATGGGTGACATCTACACATGGAGGTCTGAGTTGAGGTGATGGATTGTTGTTGGGATGGTGATCCATGGCTGCTCATAAAAACTTCACTGTTAGTCATATATTTTACTGAAGAACACATTAAGACATTCTGTGGTGCAACGTCCTCCATAGTGTGTGCTGAAGACAGCGAGTATTAAGGAACTGATGCAACAGGTGGCCATGATCTCAAACGACTGCCTTCTTTGGCTGATGGCTGATTTCACCTGGTAGTTGGTCCACAGTCTGGAAGATGCTAAACTCACAGCACTGACCTTAAGGCCAGCAGCAGGGGCCCACACTTAGTGGAGGCCAAATCCCAAGGTGGCTGCTTGTAGCCTCATGTGGCCTTGTGGAGCGGCATACACCTCTCCTCTTAAATAGTAGCTACCAGACTGATACACCATTTACTGAAAATAATGGTAATTTATGTTGTGACAGAGCGTTCTTGATTTGCAAATCATAGCTTGTAACCATGTAGACCACAAGAAGTCTGTTGATTGGATGTGTAGTTACTGGCTTACCAACGCCTCTCTGCTGCGTCGTCATTATGGCCTTTCCTTTAGCACAATGTGGGAATCTGCCAGTAGAATTGCTGCATCTGACATAATGGTGTTTGGTCGGCTCTGAGTTGGCCCATTCCCAAGATCTTTTGCAACAGCGATGGCATCATCACAATTTTACTCAGTAGCGCCGAAAAGTAGTGGTATCACTGCAGATCGAATAACTGATAAGAATAATTTGAGGGGAACTGGGGAAGACAAGACATTTGTGGCACAACTTCATTTAATAGGGCATATACTGAGGCATCAAGGACTCGTCAGTTTGGTATATCATTTCATTGATGACAGGAGAAAATACAAAAACGCAATATATGTAGCAGGCAGAAAAGAATACATACGTCTAAAGAATGAGATCGACAGGAAGCGCAAAATGGCTAAGCGGGAATGGCTAGAGGACAAATGTAAGGATGGAGAGGCGCATATCACTAGAGGAAAGTTAGATACTGCCTACAGGAAAATTAAAGAAATCTTTGGAGAGAAGAGAACGACTTGAATATCAAAAGCTCAGATGGAAATCCAGTAATAAGCAAAGAAGGGAAAGCAGAAAGATGGAAGGAGTATATAGAGGGTCTATATAAGGGCGATGTTCTTGAGGAAAATATTATAGAAATGGGAGAGAATGTACATGAAAATGAAATAGGAGATGTGATACTGCGTGAAGAGTTTAACAGAGCACTGCAAGACCTAAGTCGAAACATGGTCCCAGGAGTAGACATCGACCCATTAGAACTAATGACAGCCTTGGGAGAGCCAGGCCTATCAAAACCTTACCATCTAGTGAGCAAGTTGTATCAGACAGGCGAAATACCCTCAGACGTCAAGAAGAATATAATAATTCCAATCCCAAAGAAAGAAGGTGTTGGCAGATGTGAAAATTACCGAACTATCAGTTTAATAAACCACGGTTGCAAAATACTTACACGAATTTTTTAGAGACAAATGGAAAAACTGTTAGAAGCCGACCTTGGGGAAGTTCAGTTTGGATTCCGTAGAAATGTTGCAACACGTGAGGCAATACTGACCCTACCACTTACCTTAGAATAAAGATTGAGGAAAGGCAATCGTACGTTTCTAGCATTTGTAGACATAGAGAAAACTATTGAGAATATTGACTGGGATACTCACTTTCAAGTTCTGAAGGTGACAGAGGAAGAATACAGGGAGCGAAAGGCTATTTACAATTTATACAGTAACCAGATAGCAGTTATAAGAGTCGAGGGGCATGAAAAGGAAGCAGTGGTTGGGAAGGAAGTGAGACAGGGTTGTAGCCCATCCTAGATGTTATCCAATCTGTATATCGGGCAAGCAGTAGAGGAAACAAAAGGAAAATTCGGAGCAGGAATTAAAAACCATGGAGAAGAGGTTCGCCGATGACATTGTAATTCTGTCAGAGACAGCACAGGACCTGGAGAAACAGCTGAAAGGAATGGACAGTGCCTTGAGGAGAAGATATAAGATGAACATCAACAGAAGCAAAACCAGGATAATGGAATGCAGTCGAATTAAATCGGGTGATGCTGCAGGAATTAGATTAGGAAATGAGAGGCTTAAAGTAGTAAATGAGTTTTGCTATCTAGGGAGCAAAATAACAGATGATTGTCGAAGTAGAGGGGATATAAAATGTAGATTGGCAATGGCAAGGGAAGCGTTTCTGAAGAAGAGAAATTTGTTAGCATCGAGTATAGATTTAAGTGTCAGAAAGTCGTTTCTGAAAGTGTTTGTATGGAGTGTAGTCATGTATGGAAGTGAAACGTGGACAATAAATAGTATAGACAAGAAGAGAATAGAAGCTTTCTAAATGTGGTGCTACAGAAGAATACCGAAGATTAGATAGGTAGACCACATAACTAATGAGAAGGTACTGAATAGAATTAAGGAGATGAGAAATTTGTGGCACAACTTGACTACAAGAAGGGATCGGTTGGTGGGGCATATTCTGAGGCATCAAGGGATCGCCAATTTAGTATTGGTGGGCAGCGTGGAAGGTAAAAATAGTAGAGGGAGACCAAGAGATGAATACACTAAACAGATTCAGAAGGATGTAGGTTGCAGTTGGTACTGGGAAATAAGGATGCTTGCACAGGATAAAGTAGCATGGAGATCTGCAGCAAAAAAGTCTCTGGAGTGAAGAGCACACCAACGACAACAAGAGCTAACAAGATAGGTGCAAACATAGTGAAAGCTGAAGAACAAAGGACGATACGAAACAGGGAGGCATCTCCTAGCTGATCGCAGAAAAAATGTGAAGGCTCTTTGTTCTTCATTATCGTAGAAAATATAAGGAAATAAAAATTTTCTTGGTGTCTTACATTTTCCTACGACACATTTGACTACGATACTGGCTGTTACATGAGTCAAACAGTCAGTACAACAAAACTACAGGATTGGTGTGTACAAGAGAAAACAATATACAATTTGACATGTTTTAAATAAACAGTTTGACAAATCATTTTCATTGGCACAGGAGATATTTTTACAACAGTAACTTAAAATTTCAGAGGAATCATTGTTCTGAGGATAAGAGGTTAAGTCATTTCAGGGATGTGTCTGCCCATGGGAACTATGCTGCCACAGCTGAAGTGACGTCGCAGTTGGCTTGTATGATGTCAATCGGTTGGTGACGACTGGTGTAAGTGCGAGTTCTGGTTGTGCACTTCACAGGTGAGGTGGGCATTGAGGCGATGCCCGTCCAGGACCGTAGCCATGTCAGCCGTGCAAGACTTGCCTCGCGCTGCCGGTTCAACTGGGGCAGCTGCAGCGAGTTCCGCCGCGTCACACGGTGCAGAGTCGAGTGCCTGCACTGGACTACAGCAGTCTCAGGCCGAGTGAGCCCCTGACGTCACACCATCACCAAGGGCCGAGCAGTGCTGTTGCGAAATCACCTGTATGCCAGGGGCTCAGCAGAGTTCCGCATAGAGACACAGCCCACAGGCCGCGGCCTTGCTGCTTCACACTGAGCGAACCTGTGACATCTCTGCACCAGTGCCGCGCGCAAACACTGCTGTGCAGCGGCCTACGGGCTGTTGGTAGCGAGGGTGAGTAGAGCAGTGTTTAGTGGAGTGGTGGGATTTCTTCATTTTTTTCGTCGCGCACAAAATGAGAGCAGAAAGTAAACGTGGTTTGCAGAAGAAGGAGTGCATGTCAAGAAAAAGGAAGGTAACAGAGAAACTAATCAGTGGTGAGTAAAGAACCACACAGCCTGAAGCGAATATCAAAATTTCGATTTGGACTGTGTTAAGGCCTATTGTGGAGTGCGTTAGGAAAAGTGTTCATTTTGTTTGCTGTTCGCTATTCAGTAGAATTTACACTCACACTGAAGGGTCAAGTGGCACTTCACACGTTTCTCGCCACCCACGCATGCCTAATAAACAAAGGTCTTATGTGGACGTGAAACGACTTCCTAAACCTGCTCAGGACGTAACTGTCGATAAATGCGTGGGTATATGTGCACCAGACGTAAGGTCGTACGGAACTATAAGAGACGAAAGTGTTATGAATCTTGTTCAGACGTTAGTTGACACTGCAAATCCCATTATATCTCACCCCACAACTGTGTCGTCGTACATGGCAGGAAGTACTAAAAGCCTATGACATATAATTATGCCTGATATAGTGTGGACAAACCAGTGAGAGAAGAAACAATTATCTGACATGTACAGTCTCCTGTTTCATTGACGGCACTCTCAGATCTCGCATGTTGTTTACAACTCAGTTTCCAGATAAACCAAAAACTGGCGGTAACATTCTAAGAGAATCGTTTAGACGTTTTATGTCTCTTGGTATCCACGACTGTACTTTGAAAGACATGCAGCCCAAGACTGATCAAGGTACCAACATTGTCGCTGCACTGACCGATATATTCACGACTGAATTGTTCCTCCGATATGCTAATTATAGGGCTATGAAATAATTTTAATGCGGAGTATATATGCGTCAATTGTCCATAAGTTCATGGTCTTTTGATTGCGGCGAAAGAACGTTTCACTTACGTAAGAAAAGTGGTCTTCTTATTGCTCTTGATAGATAAATGAGCTAGTGTAACGACACTCCCTGGAATAAGCAGCTGACAATGTTAGAACGTCTTTGTGCGAAAAGCTCTCTGAGAAGGGAGATATAGCCAGAAATGAACTGATATCACGCTGATGGAAGAACTTTTCACATTATGTTTGCTATTCTATTACTTTAATTATTATATGCAATCATTTATTTTATAGCTTTTAAAATACAGGGGTTTTTGTAGCTCTTCAAAGCGGCGTCCAAGGAATTAGAACTGGAAAAATCACCTTCACTGCACCTTCTGTTGACATGGACAATGACAATGTTAAAGCATTTGAGACAGGCGCCCCAGGACAGACAAGCTTCAGAAATCGGACTTTTACATAAACACCTCAAATTATACTTAGATGAAAAGTTATTTGTCCAGAGATACTGTGAGGTACCAACTTTCCTCTGGTCACCATTCGTCATTTAAAAATTATATCTGACGATAAGAGGCGTAAAGTCATGAATAGGATACAATAGTTTTCCTTCCTCATACTTCTCCAAACCCACAATACACTCTGACAACAATTCCCTCTACAGCATCAGCAACTGTCTTTCCTCTTTGTTTTCGTAAGTGGGTTCGAATGGAAGTGGCTTACCTTTCGATCTAGAAATAGTTATCTCAATGTACTCTGCTCTTCTGTGAATTACAAAAAAAAAAAAAAAAAAAAAAAAAAAAAAAACATTTAATGTTCGGAAGTAGGAGAGAAACCCATTCCTACATGTTCCTCCACAACCTGTAACACATGAATCCTTGGGAATCCATTTTGTCCTAAATGATAGTTTGGATTTTGGCTGTATATGCACTGAAATATGAATGTGACTGTCCTCAGGTAAAATGAAGGCAGGACTAATGACCCAGGGCGTGTGTTTCACAGCCCCATCCCATCAAAGAACAAGTTATGTTGAAGCACATACATTCTGCCGCATTTCTAGTTGTGCAATTTGAAGATGGGAGTGAGGCATTCAGGTAGCCTACACTCGGTGTCACTCAACATCTACACCAAAAAGATGTAAAGCATACAAGGATAAACTTGTAAACAGAATAAAATATCAGGGAGAAGCAATTAACAAATTTGAAGTTCAACAGTGACACTGCAATTCTCTCAGAGACAACAAATAACTTGGAATAACAGTTGAATGGAATAGATAGTGGCCTGGAAATGGATTATAAGATAACCCTGAATGGAACTAAATGAAAGGTAATGGAAAGTATTGGAATTAAACCTAGCAGTACCAACGCATTTTAGATAACGTTTACTACAGAAGGGGCATAACGTATGACCAACACAGACAAATACGGATGTCGTTAATTTTCGTTATCTATTACGCACAACATACTTTTTAAAGTTATGCTTATGTGTAAGAAGGGTCCTAAACCTGAAATTATGAATATGACACCTCTTCAGAAAGTTCACATCCATTGAAAAGACCTAAATTTTGCGTTAAGTTTTACTGAAAAATTTAAAACAATTACGGAATCTGGTAGCAGAAATCATTAAAAATCATAAATGTATTTTTTCACAATTTTAAAATATAATGTACGTGACTAGAAAAACATAGTTCTGGAAAGGTAGGCATAAAGTACCCTTTCCTTGTCCCTTGGTATTGCGAGGGTTAAATTAAATAGTGTTAAGGGAAACTGAGTCCGAAATGAGACACTAAAAGAACTATTGGGCAGGAAAATAACTGATGATGAACGAATTAGAGGGGATATAAAATGAAGACTGACTACAGCAAGAAAAGTATTAATGAAAAATTGGGATTTGCTAACATGGAATATAAATTTAAGTGTTAGGCCGTATTTCTTGAAGGTATTTGTATGGTTCCCAAGATGCTGCTATAGGCGGGTGTAAAAATGAATGTGCGCAATGGAAAATACTGAACACGAAAATAAAGATTTGGCCCTGTCTGACTACCCCATGAAGCAGATCTTAGTATCTCTTACCGGTGATATTATTTCCTCCTTCTTGCTCTTTAACATATAAATCACAACATAAAAATAAATGAATGATTAAGGGAAGTAGTAACTACTAAATATTGAAGTTTCTGATTATATATTTACTGTAGATTAAAACATCTATATTTGTTACAAAGGTTTATATGTCAATGTGCAATGGACATAAAGAGATACTAATGAATTTCCTGACTAATATAATTGATCAACTGCCCAAAACTGTAACTTTTTCTGGCTACGCGATCTAATGTAAATAACACGAGATGACTGATATCATATACGTCCCAAACACTACAACACACTACTTTCAAAGATGATCTACAGTGCTGTGCAACCTCAGTGGAAATGAAACTTACGTGATCACAACTGTTCAGATTTATAGCCCTAATAAGTCGAAGCAATCAATATCACCCAATGTACAGCGTCCCGTGCGTCGGAGTGATGGTTCACGTACATGACTGCGATGATCTTATAATCCCTTTCCAGGCCACTATCTATTCCATTACTCTGTTATTCCAAGTTCTTTGTTGTCTCTGAGAGAAATGCAGTGTCACTGGTAAACTTCAAAATGTTCATTGCTTCTCCCTGATATTTAATTCGGTATACAAATTTATCCTTGCATGCTGTCCTGCTTTTTCAGTGTAGATGTTGAATGACATCAAGTGTAGGCTACCCGAATGTCTCACTCCCATCATCCCATTGCACAACTAGAAATCCAGGAGATGAAGTATCAGAATTTATGTGCTTCAACAAGAATTGTTCTTTGATGGGATGGGGCTATGAAATCCATGCCCAGTCTCATTACTCCTGTCTTCTTTTTACCGGAGGACAGCAAAATTCATATATCAGTGCATATACGGCAAAAATTCGAACTCTGATTTAGGACAACATGGATTCCCAAGGATTCACATATTACCAGTTGTGGTGGAACATTTAGGAATGAGCGTCTTTTCAATTTCAGAACATTAAATGTTATTTTTGTAACTCCCAGAAGAGCAGCGTTCATCGTGACAACTATTTCTAGATCGAAAGGTAAGCCACTTCCGTTCGAACCCACTAGCGATAACAATGAGAAAAGACAGTTGGAGATGCAGTAAGGGGAAATGTCGTTAGAGTGTATTGTGGGATTGCAGAAGTATGAGGAAGGAAAACTACCGTATCCATTTCATGACTTTACGCCCTTTATCTTCAGATATCATTTTTAAATGACGAATGGTGGCCAGAGAAATGTTGCTACCTCACAGTATCTCTGGATAAATAGCTTTTCATATAAGTACAATTTGAGGCGTTTATGTAAATGTCCGATTTCAGAAGTTTCTCTGTCCTGGTGCGCCTGACTCAAAAGCTTTAACATTGTCGTCGTCCATGTCAAGAGAAGGTGCAGTGTAGGTTATTTCTGCGGCTGTAATTGCTTGGACGCCGCTTTGCAGTGCTACAAAAACCATTATGTTTTAAAAGCTATGAAATAAACGATTGCGTATAAGAAATACAGTAATAGAATAGCATACATACCGTAAAAAGTTCTGTCATCAGCATATCAGTTCCTTTACTTTGGGCTATTTCTCCCCTCTTAGAGAGCTTTTCACACAAAGACATTCTAACATTGTCAGCTGCCTATTCCAGCGAGTAATGTAAGACTGGCTCAGTCATCTATCAAGAGCAATAAGAAGACCACTTTTCTTTACGTAAGTGATATGTTCTTTCGCCGCAGTCAAAAGACCATGAAAGTATGGATAATTAACGCTTATATGCTCGGCATCAAAATTATTTCATAGCCCCGTATTTAGCATTTGGCAGGAACAATTCAGTCGTGAATACTAGCGCAGTGCAACGACAATGTTGGTACTTTGATCAGTCGTGTGCTATATGGTTCAAGTGGCTCTGAATACTATGGGACTTAACTTCTGAGGTCATCAGTCCCCTAGAACTTAGAACTACATAAAACTTATTAACCTAAGGACATCACACACATCCATGTCCGAGGCAGGATTTGAACCTGCGACTGAAGCGTCCAGAAGGGCTCGGCCACTCCGGTTGGCATGTGCTATATGTCTTTCAAAGTAGCAATGTGGATACCAAGAGACATTAATCGCCTAAACAATTCTCTTAAAATATTACCGACATTTTGTGGTTCATCTGGAAACCGGGTTGTAAACAACGCGATATCTGAGAGGCCAGTCAATGAAACAGGAGACAGTACATGTCAGCTAATAGTTTCTTCTCGCGCTGGACGTGCACATGTCCGTAGTTGCTGAGTATACACCTTCTGTTACATGAGCAATTACCTCAGGCATAATTGTATGTCGTAGGCTTTTAACACTTCCTGCCATGTACGACCACACAGTTGTGGGGTGGGATATAATGGCCTTTGCGGTGACAACTAACGTCTGATCAAGATCCCTAAGACCTTTCTCATAGTTCCATACGACCTTACGTCTCGTGCACACATAGCAACGCAATTATCGAGTTATCTCCTGAGCTGGTTTAGGAACTCGTTTCTCGTTTACATAAGACCTTTGTTTATTAGACACACATGGATGGCGAGAAATGTACGACGTGCCACTTGACCCTTTAGCATGAGAGTAAATTTCACAGTACGGCGAACAGCAAAGAAAATGATCGCTTTTCCTGACGCCATCCACAATATACTTTAACAAGGTCCAAAGTGTACTTTTAAAATTTGCTCCAGGCTGTGTGGTTCTCTACTCACCACTGATTAGTTTTTCTTTTACTTCCCTTTTTCTTCACATGTGCTCCTTGTTCTGCAAACCACGTTTAGCTTGCCGCTCTCATTTTGTGTGCTACGAAAAAAATGAAGAGATCCCATCACTCCAATAAACACTGCTCTGCTCACCGCTCGTAGCCCGAAGCTCGCAACTGCGGTGAGTGCTACCAACAGTTCGTAGGTGCAGCACACCAGTGCCTGCTCACCACACTGGTGCAGTGACGTCACTGACTCGCTCTGTGCGGAGCAGTGAGTTCGCGGCCCGTGGGCTGCGTCTCCACGCGCAACTCTGCTGGCCCGTGACATACAGGTGCTTTCGCAACAGCACTGATCGGCCGTTGGGATGACGTCAGGGACTCGCTCAGCGCGATACTGCTGTAGTCCAGTGCGGCCGGAGCTCGCGGGCCTAGCCTCTACACAGGACTCTCCCGGCGGACTTCGATGCAGCTGCCCCGCCCGAACCGGCAGTGCGAGGCAAGGCTCGCCCTGCTGTCATAGCCACGGTGCTGGATGGGCCGCGCTTCGATGATCACCTCTGCTGCAAACTGCACAACCAGAGCCCACACTCAACCGGTTGTCACCGACCGATCGACATCATAAAATCCGACTGCGAAGTCACTCCAGCAGTGACTGCATCAATTACCACGGGCAGACACGTCCCTGAACTGACTTAACCTCTTATCCTCAGGACATTGATACAATTCAAATTTTAGGTCAGAGTATCTTTTACAAATATCTCACGTGCTAATCTAAATGATTTGTCAAATTGTTTATCTAAAACATGTCAAATGATGTATTGCTTTTCTTGTATACACCAATCTTGTAATTTTGTTGTACACGACTTGAATGAGTACTCATGTGACAGCTAGTATGGTAGTCAAATGTATCGTAGACAAACGTAAGCCACCAAGTCATTTTTTTTCATTATGTTTATGAAATATGTGTTTACCGGAGAGTCCGCAATTGGTAAAAAGTACACATAATACTTTTTGTGATGATAAAGAACAGAGAAGCCTTCACAATTTTTCTGCGATCAGCTAGGGGATGCCTTCCTGTTTCGTATCGTCCTTTGTTCTTCCGCTTCCGCTATGTAAGCATCTACACTACAGGCCATTAAAATTATTACACCACGAACGTGCTACAGTCCCGAAATTTAAACGACAGGAAGAATATGCTGTCATATGGAAATGATTACCTTTCCAGAGCATTCACGCAAGGTTGCCGCCGGCGGCGACACCTACAACGTTCTGACATGAGGAAAGTTTCCAACCGTTTTTGCATACACAAACAGCAGTTGACAGGCGTTGCCTGGTGTAACGTTGTTGTGATGCCTCGTGTAAGGGGGAGAAATGCGTACCATCACGTTTCCGACTTCGATAAAGGTAGGATTGTAGCCTATTGCGATTGCGGTTTATCGTATCGCGACATTGCTGCTCGCGTTGGTCGAGATCCAATGACTGTAAGCAGAATATGGAATCAGTGGGTTCAGGAGGGTAATACGGAACGCCGTGCTGGATCCCAACTGCCTCGTATCTCTAGCAGTCGAGATGACAGGCATCTTATCCACTTCGCTGTAACCGATCGAGCAGCCACGTCTCGATCCCTGAGTCAACAGATGGGGACGTTTGCAAGACAACAACCATCTGCACGAACAGTTCGAAGGCGTTTGCAGCAGCATGGACGATCAGCTCGGAGACGATGGCTGCAGTTTCCCTTGACGCTGCATCACAGACAGTAGCGCCTGCCATGGTGTACTCAACGACGAACCTGAGTGCACGAATGGCAAAACGTCATTTTTTCGGGTGAATCCAGGTTCTGTTTACAGCATCGTGATGGTCGCATCTGTGTTTGGCGACATCGCAGTGAACGCACATTGGAGGTGTGTATTCGTCATCGCCATACTGGCGTATCACCCGGCATAATGGTATGGGATGCCATTGGTTACACGTCTCGGTCACCACATGTTCGCACTTCGAACAATGGACTTTACATTTCCGAAGTGTTAAGACCAGTGGCTCTACCCTTCTTTCGATCTCTGCAAAACCTTACATTCCAGCAGGATAATGCACGACCACATGTTGCAGGACCTGTACGGGCCGTTCTGGATACAGAAAATGTTCGACTGCTGCCCTGGCCAGCACTTACTCCAGATCTCTCACCAACTGAAAGCGTCTGGTCAGTGGTGGCCGAGCAACAAGTGGCTCATCACAATACGCTAGTCACTACTCTTGATTAACTGTGGTATAGTGTAGAAGCTGCATGGGCAGCTGTACCTGTACACGCTATCCAAGCTCTGCTTGACTCAAAACTCAGGCGTATCAACGCCGTTATTACGGCTAGAGAAGGTTGTCCTGGGTACTGATTTCTCAGGATCTGTATACCCATGAATGAAACACGTTTATCATCTGCATTTCTTCTTGGTGCAGCAATTTTAATGGCCAGTAGTGTATCTTGTTAGCTCTTAAGAACCATGAATATATTTAAGTGTAATTAAATTAATAACTTTCAGATGTATTAACTTAACAAACTAAACATATCTCTTTGTATAATGTCTTTATCACTTTGAGTTCAGAAATTAGTGAATGAAATGCAAAACTGCTGACGTGGAACCCCACCGCCATTGGTGTGATCCAAATACTGATTAGCAATTTATCAGATGTTTTATGGTGCCTCAACGAAACTGCAGTCTTTCAGAAACGAAGTCCGATACTCCATTAACTATACACCATAATGCGACTGACCGATCGCGTTATACACTTGCGCCGGCCGAAGTGGCCGTGCGGTTAAAGGCGCTGCAGTCTGGAACCGCGAGACCGCTACGGTCGCAGGTTCGAATCCTGCCTCGGGCATGGATGTTTGTGATGTCCTTAGGTTAGTTAGGTTTAACTAGTTCTAAGTTCTAGGGGACTAATGACCTCAGCAGTTGAGTCCCATAGTGCTCAAAGCCATTTGAACCAAATGCACTTGCCTTATGAAATATACATTGGAGGCGCATTTGTAACTTTGCGTTTCACTCGAACACAAACCTGGAGTAATAGGAAATCACAACAGGAGTCAACAAGCACTGCTCGGTTAATTTCGATTGACATTACGGAGCTGAATCCCTGCTGGTAAGTGGTAGGTGATCAGAACTATTTTCTTTACATTCTCTATCATCCTTACACCTTCACAAGCAGGCAGGGTAACAGTTACAGTTCAAAACTTCCACTCGCTCATACACCTACCAGAGAGGTTGTTGCTGTTGTTGGATGGGGACCACTTATAATGTGGTCACTCCATGTGTGGTTGCAGGTTTTACATCATACCAGAGACATTTCTGTTTACAACAACAAAACATACTACAGCCGCTAATTCAGTTCGCTGCATCGGCGAATAGTGTGAGCCACTTAGCTTTTCTCATACGCGAATTAGCAGCACCGTTAATTTAGAGTAATATAGAAACGTCTTTTGCCATGTCAACAGCCGAGGGTGCTGAATCAGACGAGATCTCCCTTACTCGTGAGTTCTCCCAGGAAAGAACTTGGAAAGTTATGGAACAGAAACCTACCTTTCCCTCCCATCTCGTTCCCCAATGTTGTTGTTGCTGTGGTCTTCAGTCTGATGACTGGTTTGATGCAGCTGCCCAAACTAGTCTATTCTGTACAAGCCTCTTCAGCGCTGCACAGCCAACGCAATGTGCATCAGTATGAACCTGCTAACTGTATTCAAGACTTCGTCACCCTCTACAATTTTAACACCCCCCCCCCCCTCCCCAACACCCACATATACGCACATCTCTCCATTACCAAACTGACAAGTCCTTGATGCCTTAGGATATGCCAATGAAAAGAAGTTGTGAAATAAAATTCTTGTTTTCTCAGTTCGATTCAGTATCTTCTTATGAGTTATTCGATCTGCAGTGCCACCACTATTTTTCGGCGCTACTGAATAAAATTGTAACATATTCATGGCTGTTGCAAAAGATCTTTAGAGTAGGCCAGCTCAGCGCCGACCAAACACCATCACGTCAGATGCAGCAATGCCACTGGCAGATTCCCACATTGTGCTCCAGGAAAATGGCTGGCACCGCCATAACGACGACACAGCAGAAAGGCGTTGGTAGGTCTGTAACTGCACATCCAATCAGCAGACGTCTTATCGTGTACATGGTTGTAAGCTGTAATTTGCAAAGCAAGAACGCTCTGTCCCAACATAAATTACCATTCTTTTCAGTCAAAGGTGTCTCAATCTGGTACCTACTATTTAAGAGGAGAGGTGTTGCAGCTCCACGAGGCGTCATGAGGCTAGAAGCAGCCACCATGGGATTTGGCATCCACTAACTATGGGCCCCTGTAGCTGGTATTAAGATCTGTGCTGTGAGTTTAGCATCTTACAGCCTGTGGGCCAACTACCAGGTGCATCCAGCCTTCGACCATTGAAAACAGTCGTACGAGGCCATGAAAACCTGTTGCGTCAGTTCATTAATACTCGCTGTCTTCAGCACACGCTATGGAGGACGTTGCACCACAGAAAGTTCTAGTTTGTTCGTCAGTAAAATGTATGACTAATAGTAAAATTTTTATGAGCAGCCATGGATCATCATCCCGACAACAATCCACCACCTCAACTCAGACCTCCACATGTAGAGATCATCCATACTGGACCTCCACATTTTGATGTCAGAAGTGTGTGTTATGTCTAAATTCCAGTGACAGGGGAATCTTACCAGCAACTCTCCCTGGAGACGATGACTCTCGACTACCTCAGGGATGCAGTTTCGTCGACACACAACAGCGTCGAGTCAGTGCACCAATAAGCAGCTTCTCAGTTCTGTTTCCATGTGTGACATGTGTCAGGTAAACTCAAACTGTGTTCTGAGGATGTGTAAATATGAACGTTATTTTTACCTATCAAAAATGAGTGTGGCTCATTGACTGGAAGTGTACAAGGTGTTAGCTATGCGTAGATTCTTAGAAGAGGAAGATTAGTTTTGACGAGAAGTCGTCGTTTTTGGTAGTTTTCGCCGTTTTTAATGGGTAATCTATTTCATTTTGAGCAATAAATAAGGCTCACTGTGTTTAACGGCGTAAAGTAGCAGTCATGAGCAGCCCCTAAAATGGGAAGTTAAGTTACAGTAGGTGTTACGATAGAATTAGATTAAGTGTCCTTGTAGTCATACTATTTTGTTCTCCTCGTTATTTGTTTGCATAATTAGTGGGGGATACCCTGGCGGAGAGGTTGCGAATTTTTGCAGCCTTGACCAGATGTGCAGGGAAGTGCATGTGCCGATGATTTTTGTGTCTTGCAGAGTGCAACTGCCGACAGTAATTTTGTTGTAGATACTTAGGAGGTGACACAGAAAGCTATCAATAAGAGTGATTGTATTGCAGGTGTTTTGGGTACTGAAATGGTACAGTCGCATTTAGTACTTCCGGAGGATGCATATTCGGCACCATCTGTGACGGCACTGCCTCCTCAGAACGTGGGAGGAGAAGAAACAGGAAATGTGTTTGTCGGGTTTTTTTCGGGCCGACAAGGCTTGTGCCAGTGGATCGGGAGATTGACAAAAGTGACATCACTTGCAGTGTAATGGGTGATGGAGGCGAAGGCTGCTGTGCAATCCCAGGGCTAGACTCAGCAAGCATCATGACGAAGCTGACTTTCGATGACGTGCCGTGAAACTCATGGGGATAATGTTCAAGCTGGCAGAAGATGTCACCAGTGAAATATTGTCGCTAGGTTCTGGACTTCGCCTCCTGGTAGAGAATCGTCGTTTAGTACGCTGCGTTCAGTGATTGAGAGCACTTCTCCTGTCTATACTCACGTTGAGACTGTATCTGAATTCCATCCTTGTGGCTGGGAGTTCGCATTTCATGTCTGTCGAATACAGAGAGGAGAAGCTAGTATTAGATTATTCTAGTCAGAGGACAGCCTTCTGCCGTACTAGTGTTTAATGAGTTTTTTATTTTGTGGCTGGAGTTCTTCCATCGTCGCAGACGTGTACGAGAACCATAAATCCGACGCACGAGACACAGTACATTCGGTGATATTGGTAATTGCTTCAGCTTATTTGGGCTATAAAGCTGAACAGCTGTGATCACGTAAGTTTCATTTCCGCTAAGGTTGCACTCCACTGTAGATCATCTTTTAAAGTAGTGTCTTCTAGTGTTTGGGACGTAGATGATATCAGTCACCTCGTGTTATTTATATTAGATCGCGTAGCCACAAAATCGGCCCATTTGTGTTGTGGATCAATAATATTGGTCAGGAAATTCATTTGCATCTCTTTATGTCCATTGCACATCGACATATAAACATTTATAATATTTAAAGGGGTTTTAATCTCCTGTAAATCTATAGGCAGAAACAACATTGTAATTGATATGTTAAAGAGCAAGAAGGAGGAAATAATATCACCATTAATAGATCCTAAGATCTGCTTCAGGGGGGAGTCAGACAGGGCCACATCTTTAAATTTGCGTTCAGTATTTTCCACTTCGCACATTCATTTTTACACCCGCCTGGCGGAGTATCTTGGAAACGATACAAATACCTTCCAGAAATACTTCCTAACACTTAAATTTATATTCGAAGTTAGCAAATCCCTCTTATTCATTAATACTTTTCTTGCTATAGTCGCTGGCCGGAGTGGCCGTGCGGTTCTAGTCGCTGCAGTCTGGAGCCGAGCGATCACTACAGTCGCAGGTTCGAATCCAGCCTCGGGCATAAATATGTGTGATGTCCTTAGGTTAGTTAGGTTTCATTAGTTCTATGTTCTAGGCGACTGATGACCTCAGAAGTTAAGTCGCATAGTACTCAGAGCCATTTGAACCATTTTTGCTATAGTCAGTCATCATTTTGTATCCTGTCTACTTCGGCCATCATCAGTTATTTTGCTGCCCAATAGTGTCTCATTTCGTAACCAGATTCCCTTAACACTACCTGATTTAACCCTCGCAATACCATGGGATAGGGAAGGGGTACGTTACCCTACCTTTTCAGAACACTGCAATCTAGTCATGTACATTATATTTTAAAATTTTGAAAAATAGAAATTTGTCATTTGTAATGAATTCTTATACCAGATTCCGTAATTGTTTCAAATTTTTCAGTAAAACTTAACGCAAAAATTTAGGTCTTGGCAATGGATGTGAATTTTCAGAACATGTGTCATATTCATACTTTAAGGTTTAGACCCTTCTTATACTTAAATATATCTTTAAAAAGTATGCTGTGCGTAAGAGACAACGAAAATTAACGAAATCGGTATATCTTTGTGTTGGTCAAATATTACACCCCCCTTTTGTAGTGCACGTTATGGAAAATCCTTTGGTACTGCTAGGTTCAATTCGAATAGGTTACATTACCTCTCATTTAGTTCCATTGAGGGTTATCTTCTAATCCCTTTCCATTCAACTGTTTTTCCAAGTTCTTTGCTGTCCCTGACAGAATTACAGTGTCACCGGTAAACTTCAAAAGGCCGGCCGAAGTGGCCGTGCGGTTAAAGGTGCTGCAGTCTGGAACCGCAAGACCGCTACAGTCGTAGGTTCGAATCCTGCCTCGGGCATGGATGTTTGTGATGTCCATAGGTTAGTTAGGTTTAACTAGTTCTAAGTTCTATGGGACTAATGACCTCAGAAGTTGAGTCCCATAGTGCTCAGAGCCATTTCTACCTTTTTTTTTTTTGAACTTCAAAATGTTTATTGCATCTCTCACATATTTAATTCTTTCTACAAATTTATCCTTCTATGTTTTACTGCCTGTTCAACGTATTTGCTGAATGATATCGAGTGTAGGGTACTGGAATGTCTCACTCCCATCTTCAGTTTGCACAACTGGAAATCCAGGAGATGGAGTAGCAGAATTTATGTGCTTCAAACATGATTTGTTCTTTGATGGGATAGGGCTATGAAATACATGTCCAGCCTCATTACTCCTCTCTTCTTTTTACCTGCGGATTGCAAAATTTACCTTTCAGTACATATACGGCAAAAATTCAAACTTTTATTTAGGGTAACATAAGTTCCGAAGGATTCACATGTTACCAGTTGTGGAGGAACATGTAGGATTGAGCGTATCTCCTATTTCCGAACATTAATTGTTGTTTTTGTAACTTCCTGATGTGCAGAGTACGTCTGAACCCACTATCGAGAACAAAGAGAAATGACTATTGGAGATGCAGTAGTAGGAAATGTCGTTAGAGTGTATCGTGAAATTGGAGAAGTATGAAGAAAGAAAACTATTGTATCCTTTTCATGACTTGACGCCTTCAGATATCATTTTTAAATGATGAATGGTGGGCAGTGGAAAGTTGATACCTCACAGCATCTCTGGACAATAGCTTTTCATCTGAGTATAATTTGAGGCGTTCATGTAAAAGTCCAAATTCAGAGGCTTCTCTGTCGTGGGGCGCCTGACTCAAATCCTTTAACATTTTCATTGTCCATGTCAAAAGCAGGTGCAGTGCACGTGATTTTCCTAGTTCTAGTTCCTTGGACGCCGCTTTGAAGAGCTACAAACATCCTTATGTTTTAAAATCTATAAAATAAACTATTGTGTATAAGAATTACAGTAATAGAATAGCATACATACTGTGAAATGTTCTCACATCAGTGTGATATCAGTTCCTTCATTTCGGGGTATTTCTCCCTTCTCAGAGAGCTTTTCGTACAAAGACATTCTAACACTGTCAGCTACTTATTCTAGCGTCTATCATAAGACTGGCTCATTTATCTAAGAAGAGTATTAAGAAACCACATTTCTTTACGTAAGTGATGCGCTATTTCGCACCAAAAGACCATGAACTTATGGACAATTGACGCATATATACTCCGCATTAAAGTTATTCCCTAGCCCTGTATTTAGCGTAAGGCAGGAACAACTCAATGGCGAATATATCGCGCAGTGCAACGAAAGTGTCGGTACCTGGATCAGTCGTGTGCTGCATGTCTTTCAAAGCACAGTGGTGGATACCAAGAGACATAAATCTTCTAAACAATTCTCTTAGACTGTTATCGCCCGTTTTCGGTTGATCTGGAAACAGAGTTGTAAAAAATTGCGAAATCTCAGAGTCCAGTCAATGAAACAGGATATTTGTTGCTTCTCGCACTGGATGTCCATATGTCTGTAGTTGCTGAGTATTCACCTTCTGTTATATGAGCAATTACCTCCGGAACAATTATATGTCGTAGGCTTTTAGCACTTTCTGCCGTGTACCGCGACACATTTGTGGGGTGAGATACAATGGCCTTTGCAGTGTCAACTAACGTCTGAACACCCTCATCTCATATAGTTCTGTACGACCTTACGTCTCGTGCACACATAGCCACACTTTTATCGACAGCTATCTCCTGAGCAAGTTTAGGATGTCGTTTCTCGTCCACACAAGACTCTTTTTTGTTAGACACGCATGGATGGGGAGAAATGTGAGAAGTGTCACTTGACCTTTCAGCAGGAGAGTAAATTTCACCGCACAGCGAACAGCAAACAAAACGAACGTTTTTGCTAACGCCATACACAATACGCTTTAATACGGTCCAAACTGAACTTTTAAGATTCGCTTCAGGATGTGTAGTTCTCTACTCACCAGCCATTAGTTTTTCTTTTACTTCCCTCTTTATTGACATGCGCTCCTTCTTCTGCAATCCACATTAGTTTCCTCACTCATTTTGTGCATTACGACAAAAATGAGGAAATCCCACCACCCGACTAAATACTGCTCTATTCACCGCTCGGAGCCTATAGCTCGCAACTGCGGTCAGTACTACCAACAGCCTGTAGGCCACAGCACGCCAGTGCTTGCGCAAGGCACTGGTGCAGTGACGTCACGGGCTCGGTCAGTGTGGAGCAGTGAGGCCGCGGCCCGTGGGCTGCGTCTCCATGCGCAGCTTCTGAGGCCGTGGCATACTGGTTCTTTCGCAACAGCACTGCTCGGCCCTTGGGGTGACGTCAGGGACTCGCTCGGCTCGAGACTGCTGCAGTACAGTGCGGCCGCAGTAGACGGGCCGGGCCTCTGTGCACGACTCTACACCGTGCGTCCCGTCGGTCTTCGATGCAGCTGAACCGGCAGCGCTAGGCAAGGCTCACACGGATGTCATTATGTCGTTGCTATGCTCCTGCATGGGCTGCCCCTCGATGCTCACCTCTGCTGCAAGCTGCACAACCAGAGCTTTCTCTCAGCCGGTTGCCACCGACCGATTGACATCATACAAGCCAACTGCGACCTCACTCCAGCAGTGGCTGCATCAATTCCCACGGGCACACACGTCACTGAACTGCCTTATCCTCCTATCCTCAGAACAATGATACCTCTCAAATTTTAAGTTATTGTATCTTTTATAAATATCCCCCGTGCGACCACTTTTGTAAGTGTCGTAATCAAATGTATCATAGGCAAATATAAGACAACAAGAAAATTTTTCTTTCTTTATGTTTATGAAATGTGTGTGTACCAGAGAGTCCACAAATGTTAATAAGTACATGTAATACTTTCTATGATAATAATGAACAGAGAGCCTTCACATTTTTTCTGTGATCAGCTAGGAGATGTCTTCCTGTTTTTTTATCGTCCATTGTTCTTCAGCTTTCGCTATGTAAGCATCTATCTTGTTAGCTCTTAAGAACCATGAATATATTTAAATCTATTTAAATTAATACCTTTCAGATGTAGTAATTTAATAAACTATACATATCTCTTTGTATTAACGTCTTTATTAGCTTTGTGTACAGCTAATCGTGAAAGAAATGCAAAACTGCTAACGTGGAGCCTGTCTGCCGTTGGTGTGATCCAAATACTGATTAGCAATTATTAGTTATTTAATGAAGCTGCAGTCTTTAAGAAACGAAGTCAGATAGTCAATTAACTACACAGCATAGTGCGATTGACCGATAACGTTATGCACTTGCCTTATGAAAATTACGTTGGAGCCACATCTGAAACTTTACGTTTCTCTCGAACACCAATCTGGAGTAATAAGAAATCACAAAACGAATCAACAAGCACTGCTCGGTTAATTTCAAATGACATTACTGAGCTGACCACCCGCTGGTAAGTGGTAGGTGATCACGACTATTTTCCGCAGATTCTCTTTCTTCCTTCCACCTTCACAAGTAGGAAAGGTAACAGTTACAGCTTAGAACTTCCACTCGTTCATCCACCTTCCAGAGGGGTTGCTGCTATTGTTGCTTATACAGTGGTCGCTCCACGTGTGGTTACAGTTTAACGTCATACCAGAGACATTTCTGTTTACAGCAACAAAATAATACAAAAACATACTACAACCGCTACCTCAGTTCGTTGAATCGGCCAATAGCGTTAGATAAATAGCTTTTCTCATACAAGAATGAGCAGCGCCGTTAATTTAGAGCTATACAGTAACGTCTTTTGCCATGTCAACAGCCGATGGTGCTGAATCACACGAGATCTACCTTACTCATGAGTTCTCCCAATAAAGAACTAGCAAAATTGTGGACCAGAAGCCTAGTTCTCCCTGTCGCCCACTTCCTCAGTGTTGTTGTTGGGGTTTTCAGTCCGAAGACTGGTATCAAGCTAGTCTATTCTGTGCAAGCCTCTTCAGCGTTTCACAGCTAATGCAATGTGCATCAGTTTGAACCTGCTACCTGTGTTCAAAACTTTGTCTCCCTCTACAATTTTAATACCCCCCTCCTCAACACCCACCAAATTGACAAATCCTTGGTGCTTCAGGATGTGCCCTGTGAAACGAAGCCGTGTCTTAAGTTTCTTGTTTTCCCCAGTTGACTCAGTATCTTCTTATCAGTTATTCGACCTGCAGCGCCACCACTAATTTTCGGCGCTACCGAGTGAAATGGTGATTGTGGTATCGATAGCTACGATGCCACGGCGTACGTGGAAGTTCTTAAGTTGGCACTACGAAAGACACCGACGCCAGCTCCCTCTAGCCAGTGCTGTGGAGGTCTACGAGCTCCGCGACAGATTCTGTCCATTTTGAACAAGAGTAGACGGCCAGGACACCTCGCTTGCTATTGAGACTATGTACGACATTCGACGGGTCTGAGGCTTCCCACCTCAGTGCAAAGTTAGGCATTCAGTTAATATTGTGATATAGTAAAACCATTTCTAAAGCAGTGCCGAGAGATGTTCACCTTTTTCTGCTCCTACTCACATCCTTCATTCGGCCAAACTTTCAGTTTACAGGAGCAGACCCACCCACCGCCTTACAGGCGGAATACAAAACTTGGCGACAAACTGCGATTAAAGTTTTTTTCCCTCTCCTCTCGTTTCCTTTTTTCCTCGGTACTGCTTCAGCTTTTTTGTGATGTCCCCGTGTGGCTGAGTGACTGTCTTTAAGTGTTTTCCACCATTCGCGGTAAGACTTTCATTTGCGTAAGTCATGGCTTCGCCACTGCAACAGGCTTCGCTGTCCGATGTTGTACGTTTTTAGGCTCAGCAAATGACGCAGCTGCTTGCTGCCATAAAAGGACTGGTCACACTACAAACTGCAGCTACTTCGGCGCCTCCGACGCCACCGCCTGTACCGACGCCGGGCAACGGTGCCGCTACTTCGTGCCTTCAATGCTGACGTTGAACGCTGGATAGAATACATCCCACAGCTCGAGGCACACTGGCAACTTACAACATACCAGGTATAGAGCGGCTTGCTTTTTTTATTGTCATCGCGGGTGTTGTGTTGTACCATGTGCTCGTGAAATTGTTTCCCACCAATCGCCCCGAAACTAAAACTTACGACGAAGTAATTGATGCTTTGAATTCCTACTTTCGTGATTGTGTAAATGTGGTAGCCGCACCCAACGACTTCTTTCGCCTCCGGCGTGGCTCTATTCAGTCGAATAAAGCTTGGTTAGCGGACCTTCAGGGACTAACTTCTGATTGTGACTTAAATTGCTCGTGTGGACGCTCATATGTGGATGTAATGATTAGAGGCGCTATTGCGCAGAATGTGGCGGATCACCACATCCGCGGACAAATCCTCAGATTTAAAAACCCGCCTTTGCAGAAAGTGGACTTGCTAGACAGACAAGATACATTAGACATGGCTACTTCCGCGTTCGACGTGACCAAGGGTGTGTGTACTGAGAGCGCAGCACAACACGTTCCTTCCCGCCCGCCAGCACGACCAGCAACGCCGCGTCGCTCGCGCGCAAGTAAACAAATTTCACACCAGGTACCCAATAAGAAACTGAAATCATGTCCGAACTGCTTTCGTGCCAACCCACGGGACAGTTGCCCATTCCGCCAAACACTGTGTTATTTTTGTAATAATAAAGGACATGCAAGCTGTGTGTAATAAGAGAAACTCTAATTTACCAATTGCCTCCCGTTCGCGTGACTCACGTAGGCGTCACCGCAACGGCAACCGCCATGAACGTGAAACACATCACCCTGTGGATGTTAATGCCATTTATTCAAAGCCTTCTGCTTCACGTACTTCGACAGCTCGTCGTGAGAATCAAGTTTTGACAGACACTTCCTCTCGCATTCAGCGCGATGCGAGGAAACTTTTTGTGACTTTGCTCATTTGTGTTCGTTCTGTTCGCATGCAGCTGGAGACTGGTGCGTCAGTTTCTTAACTGAACAAATCGATGTATGACTTGCTTGGTTCACTCCCGCTTCATCGTTCACATTCCACATTGACTGCACTTACTGGACAGGAAATCTCAGTGCTCGGCGTGTGTAGTTTGCTAGCCACGTATGATCCACGACCCGTACAGTGTCTTTCCATGTACTCTGCTACGAACATATTTGGCATGGACGCATTTGAACTTTTTCGTGTCGCAATTCAGGACAATGTACTTTGCATCAACGCTATTGACCATGCAGACAGTGTTGCCGCACTATGCGATGATTTTTCTGAACTCCTTTCTGATGGCCTTGGTTGCGCCACAGACTTTGTAGCGCATGTTGTAGTTAAAGACAATGCCATGCCTGTTTTCCGGCGTGCACGCCCGGTACTGCACGCACTGCGCGACGCCGTAGCTTCTGAACTTAAGCATTTGCAAGACATTGGTGTCATTGAACGTGTTTCTGCTTCGCCATGGGCTTCGCCTATAGTGTGTCTGAAGAAACAAACGGTCGTCTCCGTATTTGTGCTGTCTTTAATTCTACAGTAAATTCCCAGACGGCGGTAGCTACATTTCCCCTACTGCGTCCTGAAGACATTTTTGATAAGCTTGATGCGGGAAAATTCGTTTCCACGATTGACTTGCGGGACGCATAATATCATATTCCGCTCGACGAACAGTCGCAGCGCTATTTTCTGATCAACACCCACCTTGGATTGTTCAAGTTTCACCGCCTTCCGTTCCGTTGTGCTTCGGCTCCTGCTATTTTTCAGTCTTATTTGCAGCAGTTGTGGGCCACTGTCTCTGATTGCTCAAATTATCTGGACGATATAGTGGTATAAGGTCGCACGCCTGACGAACATTTGCAGAATTTGCGTGCCTTATTTATTGTACTTTTGCAGGCAGGACTAAAGCATAACAGAGGCAAGTGGAAATTTTTTCAAACTGAGATTCAGTATTTAGGACATATGATTAACGAACAGGGTATCCACCCGTCGCCGTCACATCTCAGTGCAATTAGAGACTTGCCAGCACACAGGAACTTGAAAGAACATCAGTCTGTGTTGGGCAAAATCTCATATTATATTCGGTTCATACCAAATGCAACGGTGATTGCAGCGCCTTTGCATCGCCTTCGGCGTAAGAATGTTCTTTTGTTTGATCTTCGGAATGTGAAACTGCTTTCCACAATCTCAAATCTGCGTTGTTGAGTGATCGCTGTTTGATTCCTTTCGATCCCTCCAAACCAGTTGTTTTGGCTGTCGATGCATCTTTTCACAGCATCGTAGCAGTCCTCTTACACCGCATAAAATCTGTCGATCGCCCGATAGCTTTTGCGCCTAAGTTGCTCAATTCTGCCTAGCAAAACTATTCTCAAATTGGGAAAGAAGCTTTAGTTATTGTATATGGTGTGACAAAGTTTCATGATTTTTTTGTACTGTCGCAAGTTCTATTTGGTCACCGACCATTACCCTTTGAGGTCGTTGTTCCACCTGTCAAAGGCAGTTCCGGCCCGTACTGCACAAAAGTTGCAACGTTGGTCTTTATTTTTCTCTAACTACATTTATGAAATTTTGTTTCGGCCCACAGCCGAGCATGGCAATGCTGATGCTTTGTCTCGTCTGCCTATCGGTCGTGACAAAGTGTTTGATTCTTCAGAATTGTCATGCATGTTTATTGGTTCACAAGATAAGGAATTAGCTGATGGTTTTGCAGTGGATTTTCGTCGCATTGCTTCATCGACAGCCGCCTATGCTTCTTTGCAGACTCTTTTGCAGTATATGCGTACTCAATGGCCATCTGCTACGCAGATTCGTGATCCACTTGTTCGACGTTACTTTGCACAACGTCACAATTTGTCTGTGCACCACAGTGTTATTTTGTTATGAACTGACGATGATCAGTCTTGTGTGGTTGTACCTCGTTCGTAGTAGTCGGAAATTCTCCGCTTGCTGCACGCTGGTCATTGGGGTATAGTGCGGATGAAGCAATTAGTGCGTCGTCACTGCACTTGGATCGGCATTGCGTGGAGCATCAATCTGCTCGCCGCCAGCGTTTCATTGCGTGGCCGACTCCTACTGCGCCTAGGCAGCGCGTTCATATTGATTTTGCGGGTCCTTTCTGGGACACCCGCTGGTTGGTAGTCATTGATGCATACAGCAACTTTGCTTTTGTTGTACCTATGTCTTCTACTACATCTGCCAGTACTATTCGGGCTTTGACGTCTGTTTCCTGCATTGAGGGCTTTCCTGAAGTTATTGTCTCCGACAGTGGCCCCCCGTTCGTGTCCTCAGAGTTTGAAGCGTTCTGTGCTGCTAATGGCATTCGCCATTTGACCTCAGCCCCATTCCACCCCCAGTGAAACGGCGAGGCTGAACGCTTTGTGCGTGCGTTTAAGTCACAGATGAGCAACTTGCACGCCACACACTCTCACGAGCACACGCTCTGGACTTTCCTTGCTTCATATTGCTCGCAGCCGCTTGGCACCTGTTCCCCAGTGGAATTGCTACATGCCCGCGCCCATCGGTCGCTCCTGCGGCTATGCACCTGCCGACGCGCGCTCCCGCTGCTTCGCCTCGTTGTGGGTTGGCGCCGCATGATTTAGTGTTCTATCGCATTTTCTTTGGTAGGCAGCGCTGAGAGCAGGGACGCATTCCTCGCCAGCTTGGCGGCGCCTTATTTGTCAATTCTGGTCCCTCCAGCACTGACAATCGACACCGGAACCAGATCCGTGTGTGCAGTGCTCGGTTTTCTGCTGTTAGCTATTTTCCGGCAGAATTGGAGGCTACCAGCATTCCGCCGCCTCAGCCCACGACTACACCGACGGCGCCCCCGCTGCTCGCGCCCACGCCACGGGCGCACCTGCCGTCGTCGCCGCGTTTCTCCGCGGTGTCGGAACCGAAGGACGCTGAGGCTGCCGTCACGCCGTCACCGCCGTCGCCCATAGAAGTCATGGCTCTGCCTCCTCATCTGAGCATACCCAGTGGCGGTGCGCGGCCTGGGCAGGTTTTCCATGGGGCGTTTTCCTCTCCCCCTCGCGAGCAACTCGGGGTCGCGGGTGGACAGCACACCCCGGCAGTTTCGCTGTCCGCTGCCCCCCCCCCCCCCCACCCTGGGGCCCCCCACCCATCTTCGGAAGCCATACACAGCGACGGTGTGTAGTTTCAGGGGGGAGGGATGTGGTATCGATAGCTAAGATGCCACGGCGTAGGTGAAAGTTCTTAAGTTGGTACTACAGCAGACACAGACGACAGCGCCCTCTCGCTGGTGCTGTGGAGGTCTATGAGCTCTGTGCTCATTTTGATCAAGAGCAGACAGCTGGAAGGCTTTGCTTGCTATTCAGACTACGTACCACTTATGATGGGTCTAAGGCTTCGCATCTCAGTGGAATGTTATGTATTAAGTTAATATTGTGATATAGTAAAACCATTTCTAAGGGCAGTACCGAGAGATTTTTCACCTTTTCCTGCTCCTACTCAATTCCTTCATTCGCGCGAACCTTTCACTGTACAGGAGCAGACCCACATGCTGCCTTCCAGGCGACACAAAAGTCATATTGCCATGGCTGTTGCAAAAGACTTTGTTAGTGGGCCAGCTCAGAGCCGACCGAACACCATTACGTCAGATGCAGCAATGCCACTGGCAGATTCTCACATTGTGCTCCAAGAAAGGTGATGGCACTGCCATAACGAAGACACAGCAGAAAGGCGTTTGTAGGCCATTTACTTATTATGGTCTACATGACTGCGAGCTGTGATTTGCAAAGTAAGAACGCTCTCTCCCAACATAAATTACGGTTATTTTCAGTCAAAGGTGTTTCAGTCTGGTAGCTACACGAGGAGAGATGTATGCCGCTCCTCGAGGCGACATGATGTTACAAGCAGCCACCATGGGATTTGGTCTCTGCTAACTGTGGGCCCCTGCTTCTGGTTTTAAGATCAATGCTGTGGCTTAGCATCTTCCAGCCAGTGGACCACCTTCGTGCCAACTACCAGATGCAAACAGCCTTCCGCCATAGAAGGCAGTCGCTTGTGATCATGGCCATGTTTTGCATCTGTTCCTTAACACTCGCTGTCTTCAGCACACGTTATGGAGGATGTTGCACCACAGAATGTTCTAGTTTGTTCTTCAGCAAAAAGTATGACTAGTAGCGAAGTTTTTACGAGCAGCCACCTATCATCATCCCGACAACAGTCCCATCCTCAACTCAGACCCCCACATTTACATCTACATCTACATGGATACTCTGCAAATCACATTTAAGTGCCTGGCAGAGGGTTGATCGAACCACCTTCACAATTCCCTATTATTCCAATTTCGTATAGCGCACGGAAAGAATGAACATCTATATCTTTCCGTACGAGCTATGATTTCCCTTATTTTATGGAGGTGATCTTTCCTCCCCATGTAGGTCGGTGTGAACAACATATTTTTCCCATTCGGAGGAGAAATATGGTGATTGGAACTTCGTGAGAAGATTCCATCGCAACGAGAAACGCCTTTCTTTTAATAATTTCCAGCCCAAATCCTGTATCATTTCTGTGACACTCTCTCCCATATTTCGTGATAATACAAAACTTGCGGCCTATATTTGAACTTTTTCGTTGTACTCCGTCACTCCTATCTGGTAAGGATTCACCACTGCTCAGCAGTATTCAGAAAGAGGACGGACAAGCATAGTATCCTCTTGTAGCGTTGTGTCGTCCTTAGTACGTTTGTTACATTTTCTAAGTGTCGTGCCAATAAAACGCAGCCTTTCTTTAGCCTTGTCCACAACATTTTCTATGTGCTCTTTCCAATTTAAGTTGTTCGTAATTGTTAATACCTAGGTACTTATTTGAATATACGCCTTGTAGATTAGACTGATTTATCGTGCAACCGAAGTTTAAAGAGTTCCTTTTAGCACTCATGTGGATGACCTAACACTTTTCGTTATTTAGCGTCAACTGCCACTTTTCGCACTGTTCAGATATTTTTTCTAAATCGTATTGCAGTTTGTTTTGGTCTTTTGATTACTTCATTAGTCGATAAACGACAGCGTTATCTGCAAACAACCGAAGACGGCTGCTCAGATTGTCTCCCAAATCGTTCATATAGATAAGGAACAGCGAAGGGCTTATAACAGCAAAGGGCCTGTAACACCACCTTGGGGAACGACTGAAATCACTTTTGAATTACTCGATGGCTTTCCGTTAATTACTACGAACTGTGACCTCTCTGACAGGAAATCACAAATCCAGTCACATAACTCAGATGATTTTCCATAAGCACGCAATTTCACTACGAGCAGCTTGCGTGGTACAGTGTCGAAAGCCTTACGGAAATCCAGGAATACGGAATCGATCTGACATACATTGTCAATAGCACTCAGCACTTCGTGTGAATAAAGAGCTAGTTGTGTTACACCGGAACGATGTTTTCTAACCCATGTTGACTGTGTATCAATAGACCCTGTCCTTCGAGGTAATTCATAATGTTCGAACACAATATATGTTCTAAAATCCTGCTGCATATCGACGTTAACGATATGGGCCTGTAATTTAGTGGATTACTCCTACTACCTTTCTTGAATATTGGTGTGACCTGTGCAACTTTCCAGTCATTGGGTACAGATCTTTCGTCAAGCGAACAGTTGTTTATGATTGTTAAGTATGGAGCTAACGCATCAGCATACTCGGAAAGGAACCTAATTGGTATACAGTCTGGACCAGAAGACTTGCTGTTGTTAAGTGATTTGAGTTGCTTCACTACTTCGAGGATATTTACATCTACGTTACCCATGTTGGCAGCTGTTCTCGATTCGAATTCTGGGATATTTACTTAGTCTTCTTTTGTGAAGGCATTTCGGAAGGCTGTGTTTAGTAACTCTGCTTCGGCAGCACTGTCTTCGATAGTAACTCCAATGTTATGGCGCAGAGAAGGCATTGATTGTTTCTTGCCGCTGACGTACTTCACATACGACCAGAATCTTTTTGGATTTTCTGGCAGGTTTCGAGACAAAGTTTCGTTGTGGAAACTGTTGTAGGCATCTCGCAATGAACTCCGCGCTAAATTACGAGCTCCTGTAAAGGATCGCCAGTCTTGGGGATTTCGCGTCTATTTAAACTTGGCATGTTTGTTTCGTTGTTCCTGCAACAGTGTTCTAACCTGTTTTGTGTACCAAGGAGGATCAGCTCTGTTGTTTGTTTGTTTATTTGGTATAAATCTCTCAATTGCTGCCGATCCTATTTCTTTGAATTTAAGACACATCTGGTGTACACCTATATTATTAATTTGGAATGAGTGTAGACTGTCTCTCAGGAAGGCGTCAAGTGAATTTTTATCTGATTTTTTAAATAGGTATATTTTTCGCTCAATTTTCGAGGATTTGGAGATTACAATATTCAATCTCACTACGACAACCCAGTGTTCACTAATCTCTATACCGGTTTCGGTGTTCGTTATTAACTCAGGATTATTTGTTGCTAAGTGGTAAAGTGTGTTTCCACAACCGTTTACTATTCGCCTGGGCTAATGAACTGCTCGAAATAATTTACAAAGAATGCGTTTGGCAAAATTTCGGATGATATTTTATGCGTACTTCCGGAATTAAACATGTATTTTCGCCTAGATATCGAGGGTAAATTAAAGTCACCACCAACTATTATCGTATGAGTCGGGTACGTGTTTGAAATCAAACTCAAGTTTTCTTTGAACATTTCAGCAACTGTATCACCTGAACTGGGAGGGCTGTAAAAGGATCCCATTATTATTTTATTCCGGTTGCCAATAATGACCTCCGCCCATACTAACTCACAGGAAGTAACTACTTCAATTACGCGACAAAATGAACTCCTTCTGACAGTAACAAACACGCCACCGCCAACTTTTCGGAACACCGTTAGTTAAAAATGGCTCTGAGCACTATGGGACTTAACATCAGAAGTCATCAGTCCCCTGGAACTTAAAGCTACTTAAACCTAACCAACCTAAAGACATCACACACATCAATGCCCGAGGCAGGATTCGAACCTGCGACCATAGCAGTCTCGCAGTTCCGGGCTGAAATGCCTAAAACCGTTCGGCCACCGGGGCCGGCACACCGTTAGGTTCTTCGCAAAAATTTCGGCTGAGCTTATATCCGATTTTAGCCAGCTTTCATTGCCTATAACGGTTTGAGCATCAGTGCTTTCTATTAGCGGTTGGATCTCTGGTTCGTTCCCAACACAGCTACGACATTTTACAACTGTTATACCAATGATTCCTGCATCTACGTTCTTCCTGCGTTCAGCTTGCACCCTTTGTCACTGAAGCGCTTCTTGTGTTTTCCCGAGACCTTCTAACCTAAACAACCGTCTAATCCACGCCACACACCCCTTCCACCCGTGTAGCCGCCTCTTTCGTATAGTGGACACCTGACCTATTCAGTGGAACCCGAAACCCAACCACCCGTTGGCGCAAGTCGAGGAATCCGCAGCCTACACGCTCGCAGAACCGTTTGAGCCTCTGATTCAGACCCACCAATCGGCTCTATACCAGAGGTCCGCAATTGGTCCTGTCGACTATGCTGCAAATGGTCAGCTCTGCTATCATCTTGCAAGCAAGACTCCACCCGGTATGCACACGGAGTGCACATTGTATTTCTTACCCTTCTTGTCAGCCAAGTCCCTAAGGAGCCCCATAACGCGCCTAACGTTGGAGCTCCCAACTACCAATAATCCCACCCTCTGCGATTGCCCGGATCTTGCAGGCTGAGTGGTTTCCTCTGAAACAGGACAACCGACAACATCCGGCTCAGTGACAGTGTCAGCCACAGACAGCAGCTGGAACCTGTTTGCCAGACAAACCGGATGCCTTACGTGCGGCCGCTTGGGAAGTCTTCTGCCGCCTGCTTCGCCCTTGGGCGACCTCTACATTTTGATGTCAGAAGTGTGTGTCACCACCAAATTTCAGTGACAGAGGAACGTTACCACCCACCCTACCTGGAGACGATGACTCTCGGCTACCTGAGAGTTGCTGTTTCGTCGACAGACAGCATCAGTATGCAGTGGGTGGTTGCACTGACTGTTCTTTCTTTTCCCCTGCGAGTGTCACGTCGAGTCAGCCCACCTTTTACCAGCTTTTCAGTTCTGTTTTCATGTGTGACATGTGGCATGTAAACTCAGACTGGGCTCTGAGGATGTGTAGACATCAACGCTATATTTCTCTGTCATCAATGGATGTGGCACATAGGAATGGTATGAGGTGTTAACCATGTGAAGCTTCTTAGGAGGGGCAGATGAGTTTTGTTTAGAAGTCGGAGTTATGTGGTAGTTTACGCCGTTTTGAATGGGGAATGTATTTGATTTCGAGCAATAGATGTGGCTCACTACGTTTAAGAACGTAAAGTAGTAGTCATGAGTAGCCGCTCAAGCGGAGAAGTTAAGTTACAGTAAGTGTTAGGATAGAATTAGATTAAGTGTTGTAAGGTGGCATGATTTTGAGCCACATTACAACTACCACTCCGGAAAGAAGACCGTTTAATAGTATAAACACCGAGACAGGAAACCTTTAACGTTACTGACATCGGCTAGGGATCTTAATTTGTAGCAGAATATATGCACGTTGAGCGATAGTGAAGCGGACAGAGGACGTGAAAGTCACAAGCGAGGCAGGCAATCCTGAGAGCTGTAGACAACATCGAAAGTAAGCTCCTGGAAACCCCAGGCTGGTGGATCGCTGCTTAGAGGGAGCCACGTGGCCGAGGACAAGGAGAAGACACAGGGGCTCGCTCACAAAACGCGTGGCGGCGTGTAGGTGGTTTTCCGAACGGCCGTAGCAGAAACATTTGGAACAGTCTGGAAACTTCTAGAAGCTTCGGTCGATTGCTAATCTGAGATTGGTCGGCGCTCGGAAACGAACGCCATCCAGCAACATGATTGGCCACACACATTAAAGGGAGGGGAGAAAAAAGAACAGGAGCTACGATAAAGCGTTGCGACTGTGAAACACTTGTTCCTGGGGCGTCGAGGAGAGAGGTTGGTCATGGCGAGGTGTGCGACCTCGTTACATGGACAGAGCACTTGTAGCGAGAGCCTGAGGATCGTTTGGTGTTCCACGGAAGCTTTTGGTGATGTCGAATTTATGTTATCTCGCTGAGGCGAGAACCTTTGCAGCGATAAGCGTTGGATCACTGTAGTGGTCATGCATTCGCAACGGCGGTTAGGGAAGTAAAGTAAATTGCAGCTCACGTGTCTTTTTCGTTCTATGCTGAGGCTTCACGTTGCTAGTCGTGAGTGTAGTTCTAAATGCAAATGCTAGTGCCATAGCTGATGTCAGTATTCCGCGTTGAATTAACAACAGCGAATATATCAAACGACAGACGATTACCGTACTGTGTAATCTTGTATCGGCTAAATTACAGAAGAGTAAAGAACTTAACACTACTGAGTGTATCATTTCATAGCTAGTACATTCCTTTCTCATTTTATTATCTCCTTATTTTGTATATCATGTTTGCAACCACCTGGTGGAGGCATTGTTAGTAGGTCAGCACATCTGAACATTCTAGGATGTATTGAGGATATGGTTAGAAACCAACCACATTTGAATACGACTACTTGATGTCACATGTAGAGCAAATGAGAAGCTTACCCTTCTGACAGCGTATAAGCGTCAGGGCAACTAATTAGCGTTATAAAATCCGCTGTGCAAAATTATTCACTTATACGTTCGGCTCAGCAGAAATGAGCAAAACAGAAGCGGTAGCAAAATGGTTCAAATGGCTCTGAGCACTATGGGACTTAACATCGGAGGTCATCAGCACCCTAGAAAGTAGAACTACTTAAACCTAACTAACCTAAGGACAGCACACACACCCATGCCCGGGGCAGGATTCGAACCTGCGACCGTAGCGGTCGCGCGGTTGCAGACTGAAGCACCTAGAACCGCTCGGCCACTCCGGCCGGCAGAAGCGGTAGCATACAGTGTCCTTCTCGTCGTACTGTTTTGTTCTCCTCGTTTGTTGTTTGCGTAATTAGTGAGGTATACCCTGGCGGAGAGGTTGCGAATTCATGCAGCCTGGAACAGATGTGGAGGGAAGTGCATGTGACGTTCATTTTTGTGTCTTGCAGAGTGCAACTGCCGACAGTAATTTTGTTGTAGATATTTAGGAGGTTGCACAGAAAGCTATCAATAAGGTTGATTGTATTGCAGATGTTTTGCTTACTGAAATGGTACAGACGCATTTAGTATTTCCGAAGGACGCAGATTCTGCACCATCTATGACGGCACTGCCTCCTCAGAACGTGGGAGGGGATGAAAGAGGAAATGTGTTTGTAAGGTTTATGATCAGGCCGACAAGGCTTGTGCCAGTGGGTCAGGAGATTGACAATAGATACAACACTTGCAGTGTAATGCATGATGCAGGCGAAGGCTGCTGTGCAATCCCTGGGCTAGACTTCCTTATCAAGTAGCATGCCGAAACTGACTTTCGATGACACGCGGTGGAACTCGGGGGAATATGTTCAAGCTTGGGGGAACTGTCACCAGTGATGTACACTCGCAAACTTCGTTTGTCATGAACGACAAATGCGGGCAAAATCACTAAGGCTTAATTTGCACGATATAGTGCCAGAAGGCACTGGGAAGCTGCTTTAGGTGACCGAAGGTGTTGCTAACTTATACTATTCTGGACTTCGCCTCCGGGTAGGGAGTCATCATTGAGTACGCAGCGTTCTGTGATTGAGAGCACTTCCTGTGTTCATACTCACGTTGAGACGTTATCTGATTTCCGTCCTTGTGGAATTCGTGTTTCTTGTCTGTAAAATACAGAGAGGAGAAGATAGTATTAGATTACACTAGTCAACGTACCGCTTCTGCCGTCCTAGTATTTGAACGTGTTTTGTATTTTGTGGTTGGAGTTCTTACATCGTCACAGACGTGTACGTGAATCATCACTCCGACGCACGAGACGCAGTACATTCGGTGATATTGGTAATTGCTTCGGCTTATTATGGCTATAAAGCTGAACAGCTGTGATCACGTGAGTATCTTTTCCACTGAGGTTGCACACCACTGTAGACCATCTTTGAAAGTAGTGTCTTCTAGTGTTTGGGACGTAGATGATATCAATCTTATCGCGTTATTTATATTAGATCGCGTAGTCATAAATAGGGGCAGATTTGGGGCAGTTGATCAATGATATTAGTCAGGAAATTCAATTGTATCATTTTATGTCCATTGCACATCTCCATATTAAGATTTGTAATAAATAAAGGGGTTTTAATCTACAATAAATGCATAAGCAGAAACATTAATGTTTAGTAGTTACTAGTTCCCTTAAACATTCATTTATTTTTATGTTGTAATTTATATGTTAAAGAGTAAGAAGGAAGAAATAATAACACCGTTAAGAGATCCGAAGATCTTCTTCAGAGGGTAGTCAGAGAGGGCCGAATCTTTATATTTGCGTTCAGTATTTTACACTGCGGATATTCATATACACACCCGCCTGGAGTAGCATCTTGGAAACCATACAAATACCTTCAAGGAATACTTACTAACACTTAAATTTATATTCGATGTTAGCAAATCCCTCTTTTTCATTAATACTTTTCTTGCTGTAGTCAGTCTTCATTTTATATCCTCTCTACATCGGCCATCATCAGTAATTTTGCTGCTGAATAGTCCTTTTAGTGTCTCATTTCGTAATCAGATTCCTTAACACTTCCTGATTTAACCCTCGCAATAGAAAGGGAGAGTACTACCGTTTCAGAATACTGTAATCCAGTCATGTGTATATTATTTTAAAATTTTGAAAAAAATATATTTGTAATTTTCAGTGATTTCTTCTACCAGATTCCGTACTTGTTTTAAACTTTTGAGTAAAGCTTAACGCAAAAATTAAACTCTTTTCAGTGGATGTGAGTTTTCAGAGCAGGTGTCACATTCATATTTCTAAGTTTAGGACCCTTGTTACACATAATTATATCTATAAGCAGTATGTTGCGCGTAAAAGACAACGATAATTAACGAAATCCGTAAATCTTTGTGTTGCTCATATATTTTAGTACTCGTTATGGAAAATCCGTTGGTACTGCTAGGTTTAATTCGAATACGTTCCATTACCAATCATTTAGTTCCATTGAGGGATATCTTATAATCTCTTTTCAGGACACTATCAATTCCGTTCAACTGTTATTCCAAGTTCTTTGCTGTCTCTGACAGAATTGCAGTGTCACTGGTCAACTTCAAAATATTTATTGCTTCTCCCTGATATTTCATTCTGTTTAAAATTTATCCTTGTGTGCTTTACTGCTTGTTCAGTGTAGACGTTGAATGACATCGAGTGGAGGCTACCCAAATGTGTCACTCCCATCTTCAAATTGCACAACTAGAAATCCAGCAGTTGGAGTAGCAGAATTTATGTGCTTCAACAAGATTTGGTCTTTGATGGGGTGGGGTTGTGAAATACATGTACAGCCTCATTACTCCTCTCTTCTTTTCACCTGAGGACAGCAAAATTCCTATTTCAGTGCATATACGGCAAAAATTCAGACTTTGATGTAGGACAGTATGGATTCCCAAGGATTCACATGATACCAGTTGTGGAGGAACATGTAGGAATCGGAGTCTTTCCTATTTCCGAACATAAAATGTTGTTTTTCTAGTTTCCGCAAGGGAAAATTACATTGAGATAAGTATTTCTAGATCGAAATGTAAGCCAGTTCCGTTCGATCCCACTAGCGACAACAAAGAGAAAGGACGTTTGGAGATGCAGTAAATAGAAAAGTCTATAGAGAGTATTGTGGGACTGCAGAAGTATGAGGAAGGATAACTATTGTATCGTATTCATGACTTTACGCCTCTTATCTTCAGATATCATTTTTAAATGACGAGTGGTGGCCAAAAGAAAGTTGCCACTCCACAGTATCTCTGGACAAATAGCTTTTAATCTAAGTACAACTTGAGACGTTAATGTAAAAGTCCGATTTCAGAAGTTTCTCTGTTCTGGGGCGCCTGATTCAAATGCTTTAACATTGTCATTGTCCAGGGCAATAGAAGGTGCAGTGCAGGTTATTTCCCAAGTTCTAATTCCTTGAACGCCGCTTTGAAGAGCTACAAAAACCCTTATGTTTTAAAATCTATAAAATAAACTATTGTGTATAAGAATTACAGCAATAGAATAGCATACATACCGTGAAATGTTCTTACATGAGCGTGATATCAGTTGCTTCATTTCGGGCTATTTCTCCCTTCTCAAAGAGCTTTTCGCACAAAGACATTCTAACATTGTCACCTGCTCATTCCAGCGAGTATCGTTAGACGGGCTAAGTTATCTATCAAGAGCATTAAGAAGACCACTTTTCTTTACGTAAGTGACGCGTTCTTTCGACACAGTCAAAAGACCATGAGCTTATGGGCAATTGACGCATATATACTCCGCATTAAATTTATTTCGTATCCCTGTATTTATCATATGGCAGTAACAATTCAATCCTGAATAATCATGCAGTGCAACGACAATAACAAACTTGATCAGTCGTGGGCTGCATGTCTTTCAAAGTAGAGTGTTGGATACCAGGAGACATAAGTCGTCTAAACAATTTATTTTATTTATTTATTTTTATTTATATATTTATTGTTCCGTGGGCCCAAATTAAGGAGAAGTCTCCATGGTCATGGAACTAGTCAATACATGAAATTATAAGACGATATTAGAAACAGATAAAATGAAATATAAAAAAAACATTCAGGTGACAAGTCGTAAGTTTAAATAAAGAAAATCAACAATGTAGAATTGGAATTTGCTTAATTTTTTAGCTCTTCCAGGAGCTCCTCGACAGAATAGAAGGAGTGAGCCGTGAGGAAACTCTTCAGTTTACACTTAAAAGAGTTTGGGCTACTGCTAAGATTTTTGAGTTCTTGTGGTAGCTTATTGAAAATGGATGCAGCAGAATACTGCACTCCTTTCTGCACAAGAGTCAAGGAAGTGCATTCCACATGCAGATTTGATTTCTGCCTAGTATTAACTGAGTGAAAGCTGCTAACTCTTGTTAATAGGCTAATATTGCTAACAACAAACGACATTAAAGAAAATATATACCGTGAGGGCAATGTCAGAATTCCCAGACTACTGAATAGGGGACGACAAGAGGTTCTTGAACTTACACCACATATAGCTCGAACAGCCCGTTTTTGAGCCAAAAATACCCTTTTTGAATCAGAAGAATTACCCCAAAAAATAATACCATACGACATAAGTGAATGAAAATATGCGAAGTAGACTACTTTTCGTGTTGAAGTGTCACTTATTTCAGATACTGTTCTAATGGTAAATAAAGCAGCATTTAGTTTCTGAACAAGATCCTGGACATGGGCTTTCCACAACAGCTTAATATCTATCCGAACGCCTAGGAACTTGAACTGTTCCGTGTCGCTTATAATATGCCCATTCTGTCTGATCAAAATATCGGTTCTTGTTGAATTGTGAGTTAGAAACTGCAAAAACTGAGTCTTACTGTGATTTAGCATCAAATTATTTTCCACAAGCCACGAACTTATTTCACGAACTACATTATTTGATACTGTTTCAATATTACGCACAAGATCCTTCACTATCAAGCTGGTGTCATCAGCAAACAGAAATATTTTTGAATCACCTGTAATACTAGAAGGCATATCATTTATATAAATAAGTAACAGCAGTGGCCCCACCACCGACCCTTGGGGAACGCCCCACTTAACAGTGCTCCATTGGGACTGAACATCACTGCCACTCTCAATATTGCGGAGAATTACCTTCTGCTTTCTGTTCTTAAAGTAAGAGGCGAACCAATTGTATGCTACTCCCCATACTCCATAATGGTCCAACTTCTGCAGTAATATTTGGTGGTCAACACAGTCAAAAGCCTTCGTTAAACCAAATAAAACACCTAGCATTCGCAACCTTTTATTTAATCCGTCCAAAACCTCACAGAGAAAAGAGAATATAGCATTTTCAGTTGTTAAACCATTTCTAAAACCAAACTGTACATTTGACAGCAAACTATGTGAATCTAAATGCTCCAGTAACCTTGTATATACAACCTTCTCGATAACTTTAGCAAACACCGATGGCATAGAAATAGGTCTAAAATTGTCAACATTATCAATGTCTCCCGTTTTTATAAAGTGGCTTCACTACCGAGTACTTTCATCGGTCAGGAAACCGACCACTCCTAAAGGAAAAGTTACAGATATGGCTAAGTATTGAGCTAACATACATAGAGCAATACTTCAGTATTCTGCTAGATACCCCGTCATATCCATGAGAGTTCTTGGTCTTTAGTGATTTAATTATTAACTCAATCTCCCTCTTGTCAGTATCATGGAGGAGAATTTCAGGTAACAGTCACGGAACACATTTTTCTAAGAGCGCTATATGATTCCCTGTTGGGACTAGGTTTCTATTTAGTTCACCTGCTATATTCAGAAAGTGATTATTAAATACTGTACATATATGCGACTTATCAGTAACACGAACATTCCCACTACGCACTGATTCTATATCCTCGACCTGTCTCTGCAGACCAGCCGCTTCCTTTACGACTGACCATATGGTTTTAATTTTATTCTGAAACGTAGCTATTCTATCTACATACCACATACTTTTTGCCTTCCTAATAACATTTTTAAGCACCTTACAATACTGTTTGTAATGGGCTGCTGCATTTAGATTTTGACTGTTTCTAACGTTTTGATATAATTGCCACTTTGTTCTACAAGAAATTCTTATCCCTCTAGTCAGCCACCCAGGCTGCCTGTTTGTGCTAGTTCCCTGTTTTGAACGTTCTAATGGAAAGCAACTTTCAAAGAGCACGAGAAAAGTCTTGAGAAAAGCATTATATTCGTCGTCTACTGTATCAGCGCTACAAACATCTTGCCACTCTTGTTCCTTGATAAGGTTTACAAAGGTCTCTACAGCAACTGGATCGGCTTTCCTAAACAGCTGGTGACTATATTTAACACGTATTGGAGCACAAATATCTTTTAGAGTTAAAATTCGTGCATCATGATCTGAAAGGCCATTTACCTTTTTGCTAACAGAATGCCCTTCTAGTAATGAGGAATGAACAAAAATGTTGTCTATGGTTGTTCTACTGTTCCCTTGCACTCACGTTGGAAAGAATACGGTTTGCATAAGATTATATGAATTAAGGAGGTCTACCAGCATCCTCTTCATTGCACAATCACTTATACAATTAATATTGAAGTCAGATTCTCTTAGAATGTTACCGCCCATTTTTGCTTCATCTAGAAACTGAGTTGTAAATAAAATGCGAGATCTGAGAGTCAAGTCAATGAAACAGGAGACAGTACATGTCAGATAATTGCTTTTAGTCGAGCTGAATGTCCAGATGCCTGTAGTTGCTGAGTATTCCCCTTCTGTTATATGAGCAATTACCTCAGCCATAAAGATATGTCATAGGCTTTAAGCACTTTCTGCCATGTACCGCGTCCCAGTTGTGGGGTGAGATATAATGGCCTTTGCAGTGTCGATTAACGTCTGAACAAGATCCATAGGACCTTTACATCTCATAGCTCCGTATGATCTTACGTCTCGTGCACACTTAGGCACGCATTTATCGAGTCATCTCGTCAGCTGGTTGAGAAAGTCGTTTCTCGTCCACATAAGACCCTTATTTATTAGACATGCATGGATGGCGAGAAATGTACGAAGTGCCACTTGACCCTTCAGCACGAGAGTTAATATGACAGTACAGCGAACAGCAAAGAAAATGAACGCTCTTCCTAATGCTATACTCAATAGACTACAACAAGGTCCAAAGTGTACTTTTAAAATTTGCTCCATGCTGTGTGGTTCTCTACTCACCACTGATTAGTTTTTCTTTTGCTTCCCTTTTCCTTGGCTTGTGCTCCTTCGTCTGCAAACCACGTTTAGCTTCCCGCTCTCATTTTGCGTGTTCGGAAAGAAACGAAGACACCCAATCACTCCACTAAACACTGCTCTATTCACCGCTCGTAGCCCGTAGCTCGCAACTGCGGTTAGTGCTACCAAGAGCCCACAGGCCGCAGCACACCAGTGCTTGCACAAGGCACTGGTGCAGTGACGTAATGAGCTCACTCGGTGTGGGGCAGTGAGGCCGCGGCCCGCGGCCTGCGTCCCCATTCGCAACTCTGCTGAGACCATGGCATACAGGTTCTTTCGCAACAGCACTGCTTGGCCCTTGGGATGACGTCAGGGACTCGCTCGGCCCGAGACTGCTGCAGTCCAGTGCGGCCGCAGTTCGCGGGCCGAGCCTCTTCGCACGACTCTCTCAGGGGACATCGATGCGGCTGCGCTGCCCCACCTGAACCGGCAGCGCTAGGCAAGGCACGCACGGCTGTCATGGCCACGGAACTGGACGGGATGCACTTCGATGATTACCTCTGCTGCAAACTGCACAACCAACCGACCGATTGACATCATACAAGCCAACTGCGAAGTTACTCCAGCGGTGGCTGCATCAATTACCACGGGTAGACACGTCCCTGAACTGACTTAAACTATTATCCTCAGAACATTGATACCTCTCAAATTTAAGTTAGTGTATGTCGTTCAAATATCTCACGTGCTAATCTAAATGATTTGTCAAACTGTTTATGTAAAACATGTCAAATGGTGTATTGTTTTTCTTGTATACACCAATCTTGTAATTTTGTTGTACACGACTTGAATGAGTACTCATTTATCAGCCAGTATCGTAATAAAATGTATCGTAGACAAACGTAAGACACCAAGATATTTTTCTTTCTTTATGTTTATGATATATGTGTTTACCAGCGGGTCCACAAGTGTTAAAAAGTACATGTAATACTTTCTGTGATGATAAAGAACAGAGAGGCCTTCTCATTTTTTCTGCGATCAGCTAGGGGATGCCTTCCTGTTTCGTATCGTCCCTTGTTCTTCCGCTTTATAAGCATCTCCACTACAGGCCATTAAAATTATTACACCACGAACGTCCTACAGTCCCGAAATTTAAACAACAGGAAGAATATGCTGTCATATGCAAATGATTACGTTTCCAGAGCATTCACGCAAGGTTGCCGCCGGTGGCGACACCTACAACGTGCTGACATGAGGAAAGTTTCCAACCGTTTTCTCATACGCAAACAGCAGTTGACCGGCGTTGCCTGGTGAAACGTTGTTGTGATGTCTCGTGTAAGGAGGAGAAATGCGTACCATCACGTTTCCAACTTCGATAAAGGTAGGACAGTAGCCTATTGCGATTGCGGTATACCGTTTCGCGACATTGCTGCTCGCGTTGGTCGAGAACCCATGATTGTTAGCAGAATATGGAATCGATGGGTTCAGGAGGGTAATACGGAACGCCGTGCTGGATCCCAACGGCCTCGTATCACTAGCAGTCGAGATGAGAGACATCTTATCCACTTGGCTGTAACAGATCGTGCAGCCACGTCTCGATCCCTGAGTCAGCAGATGGGGACGTCTGCAAGACAACAACCATCTGCACGAACTGTTGGACGACGTTTGCAACAGCATGGACCATCAGCTCGGAGATAATGGCTGCAGTTACCCTTGACGCTGGATCACAGACAGGAGCGCCTGCGGTTTTGTACTCAACGACGAACCTGGGTGCACGAATGGCAAAACGTCATTTTTTCGGATGAATCCAGGTTCTGTTTACAGCGTCATTATGGTTGCATCTGTGTTTGGCGACATCACGGTGAACGCACATTGGAAGCGTGTATTCGTCATCGCCATACTGGCGTATCACCCGGTGTGATGGTATGGGGTGTCATTGGTTACACGTCTCGATCTCCTCTTGTCCGCACTTCGAACAGTGGACTTTACATTTCAGATGCGTTACGACCCGTGGCTCTACCCTTCATTCGATCCCTTACATTTCAGCAGGATAATGCACGACCGCATGTTGCAGGACCTGTACGAGCCGTTCTGGATACATAAAATGTTCGACTGCTGCCCTAGCCAGTACATCATACAGATCTCTCACCAACTGAATGGTCAATGGTGGCTGAGCAACTGGCTCGTCACAACACGCTAGTCACTACTCTTGATTAACTGTGGTATTGTGTTGAAGCTGCATGGCCAGTTGTACCTGTGGTGTCGTGTTGAAGCTGCATGGCCAGCTGTACCTGCACATGACGTCCAAGCTGTGTTTGACTCAATGCCCAGGCGTATCAAGGACGTAATTACGGCCAGAAGTGGTTGTTCTGGGTACTGATTTCTCAGGATCTATATACCCAAACTGCCTGAATATGTAATCACATGTCATTTTTAGTATAATATATTTGTCCAATGAAACACGTTTATCATCCGCATTTCTTCTTGGTGCAGCTCTTAAGAACCATGAATATCTTTAAGTTTATTTATATTAATAACTTCCCGAAGTATTAACTTAACCCACTAAACATATCTCTTTGTATAATGTCTTTATCAGCTTTGTGTCGGCTATTCACGAAACAAGTGTAAAACTGCTGACGAGGAGCCCGTCCACCATTGGTGTGATCCAAATACTGATTAGCAATTTATCAGATCTTTTATGGTGCACCAAAGATCCTACAGTGTTTCAGAAACGAAATCCAATACTCAATTAACTATATAGCATAATTTGATGACCGATCACGTAACGCACTGGACTTATGAGAATTACATCAAGCCACATCTGTAACTCTGCGTTTCTCTCTTACACCAACCTGGAATAATAGGAAATCACAACAGGAATCAACAAGCACTGCTCGGTTAATTTCGATTGACATTACTGAGCTGAATACCTGGTGCTAAGTGGTAGGTGATCATGACTATTTTCTTTACATTCTCTATCATCCTTCCACCTACGCAAGCAGGTAACGTAACAGTTACAGCTCAGAACTTCCAGTCGCTCATCCACCTACCAGAGGGGTTGTTGCTGTTGGTGGATCGGGACCACTTATACTGTGGTCACTCCATATGTGGTTGCAGATTAACGTCATACCAGAGACATTTCTGTTTACAATAACAAAATATACAACAACCGCTAATTCAGTTCGCTGCACCGGCGAATAGTGTGAGCTAAGTAGATTTCCTCATACGGGAATGAGCAGCACCGCTAATTTAAAGTAATATAGAAACGTCATTTGCCATGCCTCAGCCGAGGGTGCTGAATCACACGAGATCTGCCTTGCTCATGAGTTCTCCCACGAAACAACTTGCAAATTATGGACCAGAAACCTACCTCTCCCTCCCGCCCACTTGCTCATTGATGTTGTTGTGGTCTTCAGTATGAAGACTGGTTTGATGCAGCTGCCCAAGCTAGGCTATTCTGTGCAAGCCTCTTCAGCGCTGCACAGCTAACGCAATGTACATCAGTTGGAATCTGCTAACTGTATTCAAGAGTTTGTCTCCCTCTACCATTTTAACACCCCGCTCTCCAACACCCACATATACACATATCTCTCCATCACCAAACTGACAAGTCCGTGATGCCTTAGGATATACTCTATGAAACGAAGTTGTGCCAAAAAATTTCTTGTTTTCCTCAGTTTGATTCAGTATCTTCTTATCAGATCAGCGCCGACCAAACACCATTACGTCAGATGCAGCAATGCCACTGGAAGATTCCCACATTGTGATCCAGGAATATGGCTGGCACCGCCTTAAGGACGACACAGCAGAAAGGCGTTGGTAGGTCAGTAACGACACATCCAATCAGCAGACGTCTTATCCTCTACATGGTTGCAAGCTGTGATTTGCAAAGCAACTGCGCTCTGTCCCAACATAAATTAACATTATTTTCAGTCAAAGTTGTCTCAGTCTGGTAGGTACTATTTAAGAGGAGAGGTATTGCCGCTCCACGAGGTGACATGAGGCTAGAAGCTGCCACCATGTTACTTGGCATCCACAAACCGTTGGCCCCTGCTGCTGGTTTTAAGATCAGTGCTGTTAGCTTAGCATCTTCCAGCCTGTGGGCCAACTACCATCTGCAACCAGCCTTCGGCCATAGAAGGCAGTCGTTTGAGGCCGTGCCCACCTGTTGAGTCCGTCCTTAAAACTCACTGTCTTCGGCACACACTATGGAGGACGCTGCGCCACAAAATGTTCTAGTTTGTTCTTCAGTAAAATATATGACTAATAGTGAAGTTTTTATGAGCAGCCACCGAACATCATCCCGACAACAATCCACCACCTCAACTCAGAAATGCACGTGTAGAGGTCGTCCATCCTGGACCTCCACATTTCGATGTCAGAAGTGTGTGTCACGTCTAAATTTCAATGACAGAGGAACCATACCAGCCACTCTCCCTGGTGACAATTACTCTTGACTACCTCAGGGTTGCAGTTTCGTCGACATACAGCATCACTGTGCAGTGGGTGAGTGGACTGATTGTTCTATTTTTTCCCCTGCGAGTATCACGTCGAGTCATTGCACCTTTTAGCAGCTTTTCAGTTCTGTTTTCATGTGTGACATGTGGCGAGTAAATTGAGACTGTGTTCTGACGATGTGTAAATATGAACGTTGTTTCTGATTATCATCCATGATTGTGGCTCATTGTCTGGAAGTGTATAAGGTGTTAACCATGCGTAACTTCTTAGGAGGGGAAGATAAGTTTTGTCCAGAAGTCGGAGTTTAGTGGTAGATTTCGCCGTTTTTAATATGCAATGTATTTCATTTTAAGCAATAAATGTGGCTCACTACGTGTAATCACGCAGAGTAGTAGTCATGAGTAGCTGCTCAATGGAAGATGTTAAGTTACAGTAACTTTTAGGGTAGAATTAGATTAAGTGTCCTTGTCGTCATACTGTTTTGTTCTCCTTTTTCTTTGATTGCATAATTAATAAGGTATACCCATGCGCAGAGGTTGCGAATTTCGGCAGACTGAACCAGATGAGGAGATAAGTGCATGTGCCGATGATTTTTGTGTCTTGCAGAGTGCAACTGCAGACAATAATTTTGTTGTAGATACTAAAGAAATGACACAGAAAGCTAGGATATCGCTGATAGTATAGCAGATGTTTTGCGTACTGAAATGATACAGACGCATTTAGTATTTCCGAAGGCCGCAGATTTGGCACCAACTGTAACGGCACTGCGTCCTCAGAACGTGAGAGGAGAAGAAAGAGGAAATGTGTTTGTAAGGTTTATGATCGGGCCGACAAGGCTTCTGCCAGTGGATCAGGAGATTGACGAAAGTGAAAACACTTGCAGTGTAATGCGTGATGCAGGCGAAGGCTACTGTGCAATCCCAAGGCTAGGTTATCCCATCAAGCATCATGCCGAAACTGACTTTCGATGACGCGCGGTGGAACCCACGGGGATAATGTTCAAGCTGGGGGAAGCTGTCACCAGTGAAATACTGTCGCAAGGTTCGTTTATCATGATAGGACAAATACGGGCAAAATCATTAAGCCTTAATTTCCATGATATAGTGCCACAAGACACTAGGAAGTTGCTTTAGGTAGCCGAAGGTGTTGCTAACTTATACGATTCTGGACTTCGCCTCCGGGTGGGGAATTGTTAAGTACGCAGCGTTCAGTGATTGAGAGCACTTCTCCTGTCTGTACTCACACTGAGTTTTTTATTTTGTGGCTAGAGTTCTTCCATCGTCGCAGCCGTGTACGAGAAACATCACTCCGATGCATGGGACGCAGTATATTCTCTAATATTGCTAATTCCTTCGGCTTATTAGGGCTATAAAGCTGAACAGCTGTGATAGTGTAAGTTTCATTTCCACTGAGGTGTCACACCACTGTAGATCATCTTTGAACGTAGTGTCTTCTAGTGTTCGGGACGTAGATGATACCAGTCATCTCGTGTTATTTATACTAGATCACGTGGCCATAAAAAGCGGCACATTTGGGCAGTTTATTAATAATGTTAGGAAATTCATTTGTATCTCTTTATGTCCATTGCACATCGACATATAAACGTTTTTAATATATAAAGGGGTTTTATTCTACAATAAATGTATAAGCAAAAACATAATCAATGATTAGTAGTTACTAGTTCCCTAAATTTATTTCTATGTTGCAATTTATTTGTTAAAGAGAATGTAGGAGGAAATAATATCAGCATTAAGAAATCCTAAGATCTGATTCAGGGGGTAGTCAGACAGAGCCGAATCTTTAATCTGCGTTCAGTATTTTCCATTGCTCACATTCATTTTTACACCAGCCAGGATCAGCATCTTGGAAACCATACAAATACCTTCCAGTAACAGTTCCTAACACTGAAATTTATATTCGATGTTAGTAAATCCCTCTTTTTCATTAATAATTTTCTTGCTATGGTCAGTCATCATTACATATCCTCTCTACTTCGGCCATCATCAGTTATTTTGCTTCCCAATAATCATTTTACTGTCTTATTTCGTAATCTGATTCCTTAACAGTATCTGATTTAAACCTCGCCGTACCAAGGGACAGGGAAGGGTTTCTTTATGCCTACCTTGTCAGATTATTGTAATCTACCCATTTACATTATATTTTAAAATTTTAAAGAAAATAAATATGTGATTTTTGATGATTTCTTCTACCAGATTACGTAGTTGTTTTTAATTTTTCACTAAAACTTAACGCAAAAATTTAGGTCTTGTCAGTGGATGTGAATTTTCAGAACAGGTGTCATAATCATATTTCCAGGTTTAGAACCCTTTCTTACACACAAATATATCTTTAAAAAGTATTTTGTGCGTAAAAGACAACGAAAATTAACGAAATCCGTATTTCTCTGTGTTGGTCATACATTACGCCCGCTTCTATAGTACACGTTATGGAAAAATCCGTTGGTACTGCTAGTCTTAATTCAAATAGGTTACATTACCTTTCATTTAGTTCCATTGAGGGTTACGTTATAATCCCTTTAAAGGGCACAATCTGTTCCATTCAACTGTTATTCCAAGTGCTTTGCTGTCTCTGAAAGAATTGCAGTGTCATCAGTAAACTTCATAATGTTTATTGCTTCTCCCTGATATTTAATTCTGTTCACAAATTTATCCTTGTGTGCTTTACTGCTTGTTCGGTGATGATGTTGAATGACATCAAGTGTAGGCTACCCGTATGTCTCACTCCCATCTGCAAATTGCACAGCTAGAAATCCAGCAGATGGTGTAGCAGAATTTATTTGCTTCAACAAGTTTTGGTCTTTGATGGAGTGACGCTGTGAAATACATGTAGAGCCTCATTACTCCTCTCTTCTCTTAACTGAGGACAGCAAAATTCATATTTCAGTGCATATACGGCAATAATTCAAACTTTCACTTAGGACAACAAGGATTCCCAACTCCTCAACTCCCCAGTTGTGGAGGAACATGTAGGAATGAGCGTCCCTCTTATTTCCGAACATTAAATGTGTTTCGTAAGTTCCAGAAGAGTAAGGTACATTGAGATAACTATTTCTACATCGAAAGGTAAGCCAGTTCCGTTCTAACCCACTATCGAGAAGAAATACAAAAGACGGTTGGAGGTGCAGTAATGGGGAAATGTCGTTAGATTGTATTGTGGGATTGGATAAGTATGAACAAGGAAAACTCTTGTATCATTTTCATGACTTTACGCCTCTTATCTTCAGATATCATTTTTAAATGACGAATGGTGGCCAAGGGAAAGTTGCTACCTCACAGTATCTCTGGACAAATAGCTTTTCATTTAAGTATAATCTGAGGCGTAAATGTAAAAGCCCGACATCAGAAACTTCTCTGTCCTGGGGCGCCTGACTCAAATTCTTTTAACATTGTCATTGTCCATGTCAACAGAATGCGCAGTGTAGGTGATTTCTCCAGTTCTAATTACTTGGACGCCACTTGCAAGAGCTACAAAAACCCTTATCTTATTTAAAGCATAAAATAAACGATTACGTATAAGAATTACAGTAATGGAATAGCAAACATGCCGTGAAAAATTCTTTCATCAGCGTGATATCAGTTCCTTCATTTCGAGGTATTTCTCCGTTCTCAGAGAGCTTCTCGCACAAAGACGTTCTAACATTGTCAGCTGCTTATTCCAGCGACTGTCGTTAGACTTGCTCATTTATGTAACAAGAACATTAAGAAGACCACTTTTCTTTACGTGGGGGAAGCCTTCTTTCGCCGCAATCAAAAGACCATGAACTTAAGAACAATTGACACATATATACTCCGCTTTAAAACTATTTCGTAGCCCTGTATTTGAAATATGGCAGGAACAATTCAGTCGTGAATATATCTCGCATTGCTACGACAATGTTGGTACTTTGATCAGTCGTGTGCTGCATATCCTTCAAAGTACTGTGGTGGATACTAATCGACATAAATCGTCTAAATAATTCTCTTAGAATGTTACCGCCCGTTTATGGTTCATCTGGAAACTGAATTGTAAACAAAATGCGAGATCTGAGAGACTAGTCAATGAAACAGGAGACAGTACATGTTAGATAATTGTTGCTTCTCGTAGTGGATCTCCATATGTCTGTAGTTGCTGAGTATTCACCTTCTGTTATATGAGCAATTACCTCAGGCATAATTATATTTCGTAGGCATTTAGCAATTTTTGCCATGTACCTCGACACAGTTGTGGGGTGAGATATAATGGCCTTTGCAGTATCAACTAACGTCTGAACAAGATCCCTAAGACCTACATCTCTCATAGTTTCATCCGTGCATACATAGCCTCGCATTTATCGACAGTTATCAGTTATCTCCTGGGCAGGTTTAGGAAGTCGTTTCTGCTCCACTTAAGACCCTTGTTTATTATACACGCATGGATGGCGAGAAATGTGCGAAGTGCCACTTGGGCCTTCAGCATGAGAGTAAATTCCATCTAACACTGAACAGCAAACAAAATGAACGCTTTTCCTAACGCCATCTACAATAGGCCTTAACACGGTCCCAACTGAACTTTTAAGATTCGCTTTACGCTGTGTGGTTCTCTGCTCACGACTTATTAGTCTTTCTTTTGCATCCCTTTTGGTAGGCCAGTTGCTACACATCCAATCAACAGACGTCTTATGGTCTACATGGTTACAAGCTGTGATTTGCGAACCAAGAATGCTCTGTCCGATCATAAATTGCTACTATTTTCAGTCAAAGGTGTCTCAGTCTGGTACCTACTATATTTGAGAAGAGGTGTATTCCACTCCTCGAAGCGACATGATGCTTCAAGTAACCACCACGATATTTGGCCTCAACTACCTGTGGTCCCCTACTTCTGGTTTTAAGGTCAGTGCTGTGGACTTAGCATCTTCCAGCCAGTGCACCAACTACCATGTGCATTGTAAGGTGTATGATCGGGCCGACAAGGCTTGTGCCAGTGGATCAGGAGACTGACAAATGTGACAACACTTGCAGTGTAATGCGTGATACAGGCGAAGGCTGCTGCGCAGTCGAAGGACTAGACTTTCTGATCAAGCATCATGACGAAACTGAGTTTCGATAACGAGCGGTGGAACTCAGGGGGATAACTTTCAGCTGGGGAAAGGTGTCACAATTTAAATGCTGTTGTAAGGTTCGTTTATCATGATATAGTGCCATAAGGCATTGGGAAGTTGGTTTGCATGACCGAAGGTGTTGCTAACCTATACGATTCTGGACTTCCCCTTCGGGTAGGGAATCGTCGTTGAGTACGCAATGTTCCCTGATAGTGAGCACTTCTCCTGTCAATACTCACGTTGAGACGTTATCTGAATTCCGTCCTTGTGGCTGGGAGTTCACATTTCTTGTCTGTAGCATACAGAGAGGAGAAGATAGTGTTAGATTATACTAGTCAGAGGACCGCCTTCTGCCGTCCATGTGCTTAATGAGTTTTTTTATTTTGTGGCTGGAGTTCATCCATCGTCGCAGACGTGTACGAGAACCATCACTCCAACACTCGGGAAGCAGTACATTCGGTGATATAGCTAATTGCTTCGGTTTATGAAGGCTATAAAGCTGAACAGCTGTGATCACGTACGTTTCAATTCCACTGATGTTGCACACCTCTGTAGATCATCTTTGTAACTAGTGTCTTCTAAAATTTGGGATGTATACGATATCAGTCACCTCGTGTTATTTATATTAGATCGCGTAGCCAGAAAAAGGGGCACATTTGACCAGTTGATCAATAATATTACTCAGGAAATTCATTTTTATCTCTTTATGTCCATGGCACATCGACATATAAATATTTGTAATGTATAAAATAGTTTGTATCTACAATTAATGTATATGGAGAAACAACATTTATTATTTAGTAGTTACTAGTTCCCTTAGTCATTCATTTATTTTTATGTTGTAATTTATATGTCGAAGAGCAAGAAGGAGGAAATAATATTACCGATAAGAGATGCTAAGATCTGCTTCAAGTGTTAGACAGACAGGGCCAAATCTTCATTTTCGCGTTCAGTATTTTCCATTGCGTACATTGATTTGCGCACTCGCCTGGAGTAGCATCTTGGAAACCATACAAATACCTTGAAGAAATACTTCCTAACACTTAAATTTATATTCTATGTTAGCAAAACTCTCTTTTTCATTAATACTTTTCTTGCTGTAGTCAGTCTTCATTTTATATCCTCTCTACTTCGGCCATCATCAGTTATTTTGCTGCCCAATAGTCCTTTTACTGTCTCATTTCGAAATTAGATTCCCTTAACCCTACCTGATTTAACCCTCACAATACCAAGGAAGAGGGAAGGAGTACTTTATGACTACCTTTTCAGAATACTGTAATCCAGTCATATACATTATATCTTCAATTTTTTTTAAAAATATATTTGTGATTTTTAATGGTTTCTTCTTCCACATTCCGTACTTGTTTTAAATATTTCAGTAAAACTTAACGCAAAATTTAGGTCTTGTCAGTGGTATAGAACTTTCAAAACAGGTATTATATTCATATTTTCATGTTTAGGACCCTTCTTACACATAAATATATCTTTGAAAGGTATGTTGTGCGTAAAAGACACCGAAAATTAACGAAATCCGTATATCTTTGTCTTGGTGTTATATTACGCTTCCATTTTGCAGTACACGTTATGGAAAATCCGTTGGCACTGCTAGGTTCATTTCCAATACGTTCCAAGATTTCAAACTTTCATTTAGAGCAACATGGATTCCCAAAAATTCGCGTGTTACTAGTTGTGCAGGAACATGTAGGACTGAGCGTCTCTCCTATTTCAGAGCATTAACTGATATTATTGTAACTTCCAGAAGAGCAGAGTACATTGAGATAACTATTTCTAGATCGAAAGGTAAGCCACTTCCATTCGAACCCACTTACGAAAACAAAGAGGAAAGACAGTTGCTGATGCTGTAGAGGGAATTGTTGTCAGAGTGTATTGTGAGATTGGAGAAGTATGAGAAAGGAAAACTATTGTCTCCTTTTCATGACTGTACGCCTCTTATCGTCAGATATCATTTTTAAATGACGAATGGTGGCCAGAGGAAAGTTGCTACCTCAAAGTATCTCAGGACAAATAGCTTTTCACCTAAGTATAATTTGAGTCCGATTTCAGAAGCTTCTCTGTCGTGGGACGCCTGACTCAAATGCTTTAAGATTGTCATTGTCCATGACAACAGAAGGTGCAGTGCAGGTGTTTTCTGCAGTTCTAATTCCTTGGACGCCGTTTTGAAGAGCTACAAAAACCCTTGTGTTTTTAAAGCTATAAAATAAACGATTGCGTATAAGATGACAGTAATCGAATAGTATACATAACGTAAAAAGTTCTTTCATCAGCGTATTATGTGTTCCTTCACTTTAGGCTATATCTCCCTTCTCAGAGAGGTTGTCGCACAAAGACATTCTAACATTGTCAGCTGCTTATTCCAGCGACTATCCGGTATCTATCAAGAGCATTAAGAAGATTACTTTTCTGTGCGTAAGTGACGCCTTCTTTCGCCACAGTCAAAAGACCGTAAGGTTATGGACAATTGACGCATATATACTCCGCATTAAATTTACTTCATAGCCCTGTATTTAGCAGGAACAATTCAATCGTGAATACATCGCGCAATGCAACGACAATGTTGGTACCTTGTTCAGTTGTGTGCTATATGGTTCAAATGACTCTGAGCACAATGGGACTTAACTTCTGAGGTCATCAGCCCATAGAACTTAGAACTACTTGAACCTAACTAAGCTAAGGACATCACACACACTCATGCCGGAGGCAAGATTCGAACCTTCCAGACTGAAGATCATAGAACCGCTCGGCCACTCTGGCCGGCTTTTGCTGTATGACTTTCAAAGTAGAGTCGTCGATACCAATACACATTAATCGTCTAAACAATTCTCTTAGGATATTACAGACCGTTTATAGTTCATCTGGAAACTGGGCGGTAAACAAAATGCAAGATCTAAGAGTCAAGTCAATAAAACAGGTGACAGGACGCGTCAGCTAATGATTTCTTGTCATGCTAGACGTCCACAAGTCCATAGTTGTTGAGTATTCACCTTCTGTTATATGAGCGATTACATTAGGCATAATTATATGTCGTAGGCTTTTAACACTTCCTGCCATGTACCGCGACACAGCTGTGGGGTAAGATATAATGGCCTTTGCAGTGTTGATTAACGTCTGAATAAGATGCATAAGACCTTCACATCTTATAGCTCTGTATGATCTTACGTCTCGTGCACATATAGCCAGACATATATCGACAGTTATGTCCTGAGTAGGTTTAGGAAGTCGTTTCTGATCAATAGAAGACCCTTGTTTATTAGACACGCATAGATGGCGAGAAATGTGCGAAGTGCCACTAGACCCTTCTGCATAACAGCAAATTTCACTGCACAGCGAACAGCAAACAAAACGCCATCCACAATAGGGTTTGCCGCGCGGGATTAGCCGAGCGGTCTCGGGCGCTGCAGTCCTGGACTGTGCAGCTGGTCCCGGAGGAGGTTCGAGTCCTCCCTCGGGCATGGGTGTGTGTGCGTTTGTCCTTAGGGTAATTTAGGTTAAGTAGTGTATAAGCTTAGGGACTGATGACCTTAGCAGTTAAGTCCCATAAGATTTCACACACATTTGAACATTTTTTTTGAACAATAGGGTTTAACATGATCCAAACTGAACATTTAAGATTCGCTTCAGGATGTGTGGTTCTGCACTCAACACTGATTATTATTTCTTTCACTTACCATTTTAATTGACATGCGCTCCTTCTTCTGCTGACCACATTAGTTTCCTCGCTCATTTTGTGTGTTACGACAAAAATGAAGAAATCCCACCACCCCACTAAACACTGCTCTACTCACCGCTCGTAGTTCGTAGCTTTCAACTGTGGTCAGTACTACCAACAGCCCGTAGGCCGCAGCACGCCAGTGTTTGCGCACGCACTGGTGCAGTGACGTCACAGGCTCGCTCAGTGTGGAGCGTTGAGGCCGCGGCCCGTGGGCTGCGTCTCCATGCGCAGCTCTGCTGAGCCCGTGGCATACACGTTCTTTCGCAACTGCACTGCTCGGCCCTTGAGGTGACGTCAGGGACTCGCTCGACCCGAGAATGCTAGAGTCCAGTGCGGCCTCAGCTCGCGGGCCGGGCCTCTGCGCACGACCCAGCACCGTGCAGCCCGTCGGATCACGATGCAGCTGCCCCGGCTGAAGCTGCACTGCGAGGCAAGGCTCGCCCCTCTGTCATGGCTACGTTCCTGGACGGGCAGCGCCTCGATGCCCATTTCTGCTACAAAGTGCACAACCAGAGCTAACACTCATCTGGTCGTCACCAACCGTTTGACATCATATAAGCTAACTGCGACGTCAGTCCAGCAGTGGCTACATCAATTCGCACGGGCAGTCACGTCCCTAAACTGACTTAAAGTCTCAAATTTTAATTTAATCTATCTTGTACACTTATCTCCCGTGCCAAGAAAATGATTTCTCAAACTGTTTATTTAAAACATGTCAAACTGTGCATTGTTTTTCTTGTATACACCAATCTTGTAATTTCATTGTACTAACGACATGAATCACTGCTCATGTAACAACCAGTATCGTTGTCAAATGTATCGTAGGAAAATGTAAGACACCAAGAAAAATTTTCTTTCTTTATGTTTATGAAATATGTGTGTACCAGATAGTACACAAATGTTATTAAGTACATGTAATACTTTCTACGATAATGAGGAACAGAGAAACCTTCACATTTTTTCTGTTATCAGCTAGGAGATGGCTTCCTGTTTCGTATTGTCTTTTGTTCTTCAGCTTTCAGTATGTATGCATTCATCTTGTTAGCTCTTGTTGTTGTTGTTGTGGTCTTCAGTCCAGAGACTGGTTTGATGCAGCTCTCCATGCTACTCTATCCTGTGCAAGCTTCTTCATCTCCCAGTACCTACTGCAACCTACATCCTTCTGAATCATTTTCGTGTATTCATCTCTTGCTCTCCGTCTACGATTTTTACCCTCCACACTGCCCTCGAATACTTATTTGGTGATCCCTTGATGTCTCAGAATATGCCCTACTATATGATCCCTTCTTGTAGTCAAGTTGTGCCACAAATTTCTCTTCTCTCTAATTCTGTTCAATACCTCTTCATTAGTTATGTGATGTACCCATCTAATCTTCAGCATTCTTCTGTAGCACCACATTTTGAAAGCTTCTATTCTCATCTTGTCCAAATTATTTATCGTGCACTTTCGCTTCCTTACATGGCTACACTCCATACAAATACTTTCAGAAACGACATTCTGACACTTAAATCGATACTCGATGTTAACAAATTTCTCTTCTTCAGAAACGCTTTCCTTGCCATTGTAAGTCTACATTTTATATCCTCTCTACTTCGACCATCATCACTTATTTTGCTCCCTAGATAGCCAAACTCATTTACTACTTTAAGCCTCTCATTTCCTAATCTAATTCTCGCAGCACCCCCGCCCCTATTTAATTCGACTACATTGCATTATCCTCGTTTTGCTTCTGTTGATGTTCATCGTATGTCCTCTTTTCAAGACACTTTCCATTCCGTTCAGCTGCTCTTCCAGGTCCTTTGCTGTCTCTGACAGAATTACAATGGCATTGGTGAAACTTAAATTTTTTATTTCTTCTCCATGGGCTTTAATTCCTACTCTGTATTTTTCTTTTGTTTCCTTTACTGCTTGCTCAATATACAGATTGAATAACATCTGGGATAGGCTGGGCGGCCGCGGTGGTCTAGCGGTTCTAGGCGCGCCGTCTGGAACCGCGCGACTGCTACGGTCGCAGGTTCGAATCCGGCCTTGGGCATGGATGTGTGTGATGTCCTTAGATTAGTTAGGTTTAAGTAGTTCTAAGTTCTAGGGGACTGATGACCACAGTAGCTAAGTCCCATAGTTCTCAGAGCCATTTGAACAATTTTTTGGGATAGGCTATTTTGTGGCGGCGTTCGTAGCGACAAACAATTCGCTGTAGAAACGGCTTACGAAGTCACCGCCACACTTTTAATAGCGGGCCGACCGGTCCGCTGGAACAGTGAACAGAAAGATGGAAATCCAAACACTCTGATTAAATAAAAGTCGGTACTTATCTTTATTAACGAAGATACAGAAACACAGTAGTGAACTCCGTGTATACAGAAATCTGTCTAGTTCGAGTCGGATTGGCTAGGTCAGCGTCGGCTGACGACAAACAACAACTCTGCTGCGATGAACACACAACTGACTAGCAAGTACACAATTAGGTGGCGAGTATACAACTGAGCGGCGAATACAGAACTGTCCTAGCGCTCGCGACTCCAGCGCTTAAGAAACCAGAAGCCAGCGGTGGCGCGCGCAGACTTGCGGCGATTTCCTGTCTCGCTGGCGCTGCTTATGCGGACGGCGTCCGGACTTTGATGCTGCCAACCTTTTGGCAGCGGGCTCGGGTAGCATTACTGGCTAGGATATAACACTCCTCCCCCCCAAATCGCCGCACCGTCGTTGAATAATGACGTGGCGAGCGTCGACGGCGGGGGAGGGGTCTGGCCGCAGGCGTAGCAGAAGAGACCGGGGCGGAGACTGTTGTCGGTGGCAGTCCCCGGTCCGCACCCCAGCATTGGCTGCGCGGGACCTCGGGAAACACTGACTGAAAACCGAGGTCAGGGTGCACGCCTGTGACCACGGGCGCAGGTTCTGGTACTGGACGCGACGGGGCGTCGGGACCCACGAAGAGAGGCAGCGTCTCCTGACGCTGCGTCGACGGCTGCTGAGTGGGCGCCGGACAAGGCGCTGCGGTGTCAGACTCCTTGGGGGTGCCCAAGGAAAGCGGCTGCAGGACAGGCTGCACAGCCACCGCTTGGGAAGGCGGCCCGGCTGAGAGGTCGACGTCCATCAGCTCCGAAGGCGGTGGCGACTGAAGAGGGACCGCAGGCGCCGGAGCGACCACCTGGGGCGCTCCCGGATGAAGCTGCGCGGGAGGCATCAACGGGACGGGCTGACGGCGTGGTAGCGGCGACGGCTGCTGCTGCTGCCCTGGGGGCGGCAGCGAAGTCGGAAGGCGCGGCTGGAACCCGCCGCGGACCAAATCTGTGGACAAAGAACGAGCGGCAGAATCCGGGCGGCCAGCGCGGCGCAACTGGTTCCGATGCCTCCTGTGCACCCCAGTAGCACCTTGAACAGTATAAAAACCTCGACCCTGGACACTTATCACGGTACCACGTTCCCAACGACGGCGACCGTGATAAACTCTGGAAAAAACGGCGTCGTTGCGCTGAAAACGCGTGCGATGCTCAGAAGCGGCGGGTCGATCCGGGGGGTGCAACAACCGTAGTAGGGTGCGATGACGACGGCCGTGGAGAAGCTCCGCAGGCGAAGGGCCGTCGCGTGGCGTGGTCCGGTACGACGACAGGAACGTGATGAGGGTCTGCTGACGAGAGTGCGTAGCATGAAGGCGGTCCATATGATCCTTGAATGTGCGTACAAAACGTTCCGCTGCACCATTCGATTGAGGGTGGAACGGCGGAGTAAGAACATGGCGAATGTCATTGGCAGAACAACAACTTTCAAATTCAGCAGAGGTAAATTGTGGACTATTGTCAGACACTAAAACTTCTGGAAGACCCTCAATACAAAAAATTGAAGTCAACGCCTGTATAGTTTGTGCAGACGTTGTAGACTGCATGGGCACAACAAACGGAAAATTACTAAATGCATCTATCACGATGAGCCAACGAGAATGCCAATATGGACCAGCGAAATCAATACGTACACGCTGCCAGGGACCGGCAGGGCGTGCCCACTCAAAATAGCGTTGAGGCGGAGCAGCTTGGTGTTCGGCACACGTCGAACAATCTGTAGACATCTGCGTAATCTGCTTATCAATGCCGATCCATGTATAATGACGGCGGGCAAGCTGCTTGGTGCGGACCACTCCCCAATGACCTTGAGGCAACAAGTCGAGGACCTTGGATTGGAGCACTTGGGGAACCACTACACGAAGCTGGTCATTCTCGGTGCGTAACAGCAAAACTCCGTGCGAAACAGACAACAGATGACGTTGCGGATAATACCGACGAACCACAGGATCCGATATGTCCTTTGCCTTGGACGGCCAACCACGTTGAACAAAACGTAATAGTAAACTCAGATGAGGATCCGTAGCTGTCTCACGTGCCACCTGACGATAATCAATCGGAAAATCCCGGAGGGATTGATGCTCATCGGCGTCAATCTGATGGCAAGAGTCGTCAGAGGAATCGAAGACATCATCCGCAGCAATCGGCAATCTAGAAAGCGCGTCAGCGTTTGCATGCTGAGCTGTAGGGCGATACAGTATCTCATACTGGTATTGTGATAACAAAAGAGCCCAACGTTGTAGTCTCTGAGCTGTCCGCTGAGGAACTGGTTTAGACGGATGAAACAGTGACGTCAGGGGCTAGTGATCTGTTACTAAATAGAATGGTCTACCATAGAGGTAGTGATGGAATTTTGTGACACCGAACACAATAGCCAACGATTCCTTGTCCAATTGGCTATAATTACACTGAGCTTTGTTTAGCAATTTAGATGCGAACGCAATAGGACGTTCGGTGTTACCGACTCGGTGAGACAACACAGCACCGAGGCCGAAAGAAGAGGCATCACAAGCTAACACCAGAGGCTTGTTAGGGTCGTAATGGACCAGACAACGATCATTCAATAAAGCCTCTTTAAGCTGCTGAAAGGCTGATTGGCAATCAGCTGACCACACAAACGGAACATTCTTACGGCGGAGACGATGCAAAGGTGCAGCAATCTGTGATGCATTAGGTATAAACCTAATATAATACGTCAATTTGCCAAGAACTGCTTGCAATTCATGCAGATTGCGAGGGGCGGGCAAATCACGAATAGCTGCTAAATGTGACTGGGAGGGATGAATGCCTTGAGCATTAATAACATGTCCCAGATACTCCATCTCCGTAAGGAAAAATGAACATTTATCAATGTTGCAACGTAGGCCTGCCTGAGACAACACTTTAAACAAACACTCCAAATTACGGAAATGTTCAGCAGGCGTCCGACCGGACACAACAATATCGTCTAAATAGTTGCAACACGATGACACATTAGCCAGACGTTGTGACAAAAAACGCTGAAAAACAGCTGGAGCTGGCGCACAACCAAAAGGCAAACGCAGAAAACGGAACAACCCCAACGACGTGTTTATGACAAAATACTGTTGTGATTGCTTGTCGAGGGGCAATTGCATATATGCTTCACGGAGATCAGTTTTGGAAAAGAAACGAGCTTCCCCTAACTTATCCATCAGCTCGTCCGGTCTAGGCAAAGGAAAAGAATCAATGACAGTCTGAGGATTAACTGTCGACTTAAAATCAGCACACAAACGTAACTTGCCAGACGGTTTCATATAATAACTAAGGGAGAAGCCCACTGGCTCGCTGAAACGGGTTGAATAACACCGTTGTTTTGCCAACGACGAAGTTCATCTGCTACAGGTGCCCGGAGGGCGTGAGGCACGGGACGAACACGAAAAAATCGAGGCAGAGCATTATCTTTTAACGTAATATGAGCGGCAAAGTTCGCAGCACAACCTAGTTCGTCTTTAAATATGTCACTGTATTGTTTACACAAATCGGTTATGCTGTCTTGAGGAACAACAACAGAATTAATTTGCAACACATTGTCTTGGATAGACAGGCCAAACAAGTCAAAACAGTCTAATCCGAAGATGTTTACACTGTCTGTAGCGCGGAGCACTGTGAATGAAACTGTTTTTGTATTGCCACGGAATGTGGCTGGCACGCTACATACACCTAACACAGGAATTTGTTCTCCACTATAAGTAGCCAAAGAATGTTTTGCCGCTGAAAGTTTAGGGCGGCCGATAGCCGCATACGTAGCACTATTTATGAGAGTCACAGACGCACCAGTGTCTAATTGAAAATTGAAGGTCTTATCCTGGATGCGTAGCTTCACAAATAGTTTATTACACTGTCTCTGGATCGGTGCAGTGGAGGCGGAAGACACAAAATCAGCGCGTTTAGCGCGTGTTCGCTGCCTACGACGACTCGTGGGTTGGGCGGGTGGAACAACAACTCCCGCTTCACTTGCAGTCTGTACATTACTTTTTACAGCGTTTGAATTACGCTTGGGTCGCATAGCAGAGGGCTGGGTGGGTGGTTTATTGCGGACAAGTTTATTACCCACAGGAACCGTGGAAGAGTCTTTAAACGCGACCTTCTGGGCGGGCTGGCTTTGAAGAACATGAATATCCATGGGCTGGGCAGCACTAGAATTGTTCTTGCGTTTACGCAAACAAACAGTCTGGATGTGTCCTTTCCTTTGACAAAAGTGACAAACCGCGTTTCTTAACGGGCAACGTTCACGAGGATGAGCAAGAACACACTTAGGGCAAGACTTAACTCTATCATTTTGCACACGCGGCTGACGAATGTGTTTAACATGACGCGGCCGGCTAGTGTTTACTGTCTGACTCTGCCGGTGGGGCCGCGGGCGCGACAGAACTTGCTTAGCACAGGCAATTTGAGAAATACATGGCTGATCTAACTCACACTCAGCATAGTCAAAAGTATCTTGGGCTTCAATGATGTTCATCACAGTCTCTAATGACGGGTCAGGCAACTTTAAGATAGCAGCACGAATACGAGAATCTGCAATGTTTTGAGTAATAGCGTCTCGTAGCATGACATCACTGTAGGAAGCTCCACACACACAATTAAATCGGCACTGACGGGTGAGGCCCCGTAAATCTGTTAATCACTGTTTATTAGATTGATGTGGCAGTTTCTTTAATCTGAAGAACTTGAATCTGGCTGCTGCCACATGAACTCGCGACTCGAAATACTCAGCAAGCTCAGCAAGCTTGTTAACAACAACGTCATAGTCTAAAGCTTCTGGCTGGGATTCCGGGAACAACTTACAAAGTAGTCGATAGATTTCCACGCCTGCAGTGGAAATTAAATAAAGCTGCCGCTCAGTACCTGTGATTTTGTAGACTGTCATGTGCGCCTGCAACTGCGCGAAATATTCTCGCCATTCTTCTCTTGATGCATCAAAAGCACGGAAAGGTGGTTCTGCCTGTGCTTGTTCCTTTTGTGTTGGAGGATTAGCCGCTTGTGTGGCGATTGCTTCCACCAGACTTTGTATTTGCTGACTCTCTAACAAGATCAACTGCTGTAATTCGGCAGACATAGTGAACACAAAGTAAACCAGCCCCCAAAATTTTATCGCTATAATTAGTATAACCAGAAACAAGTTGAACCAGCCCGGCACACGAGTTCGGAAGCCCTCGTCGCCAGTTTTGTGGCGGCGTTCGTAGCGACAAACAATTCGCTGTAGAAACGGCTTACGAAGTCACCGCCTCACTTTTAATAGCGGGCCGACCGGTCCGCTGGAACAGTGAACAGAAAGATGAAAACCCAAACACTCTGATTAAATAAAAGTCGGTACTTATCTTTATTAACGAAGATACAGAAACACAGTAGTGAACTCCGTGTATACAGAAATCTGTCTAGTCCGAGTCGGAGCGGCTAGGTCAGCGTCGGCTGACGACAAACAACAACTCTGCTGCGATGAACACACAACTGACTAGCAAGTACACAATTAGGTGGCGAGTATACAACTGAGCGGCGAATACAGAACTGTCCTAGCGCTCGCGACTCAAGTGCTTAAGAAACCAGAAGCCAGCGGTGGCGTGCGCAGACTTGCGGCGATTTCCTGTCTCGCTGGCGCTGCTTATGCGGACGGCGTCCGGACTTTGATGCTGCCAACCTTTTGGCAGCTGGCTCGGGTGGCATTACTGGCTAGGATATAACAGGCTTCAACCCTGTCTCACTCCATTCCCAACCACTGCTTCCCTTTCATGCCCATCGACTCTTATAACTGCCATCTGGTTTCTGTACCAACTGTAAATAGCCTTTCGCTCCCTGTGTTTTATCCCTGCCACATTCAGAATTTGAAAGAGAGTATTCCAGTCAACATTATCGAAAGCTTTCCCTAAGTCTAAAAATGCTAGAAACGTAGGTTTGCCTTTCTCAAATCTATTTTATAAGATAATTCGTAGGGTCAGTGTTGTCTCACGTGTTCCAACATTTCTACTTAATCCAAACTGCCCTTCCCCAAGGTCGGCTCTACCAGTTTTTCCATTCGTCTGTAAAGAATTCGTGTTAGTATTTTGCAGCTGTGTGTTATTAAACTAATAGTTCGGTAAATTTCACATCTGTCAACACCTGCTTTCTTTGGGATTGGAATTATTATATTCTTCTTGAAGTCTGAGGGTATTTCGCCTGTCTCATACATCTTGCTCACTAGACGGTAGAGTTTTTTTTAGCCCTGGCCCTCCCAAGGCTGTCATTAGTTCTAATGTGATGTTGTCTACTCCTGGGGCCTTGTTTCGACATAGGTCTTTCAGTGCTCTGTCTAATTCTTCACGCAGTATCATATCTCGTATTTCATCTTCATCTACATTCTCTTCCATTTCTATAATATTGTCCTCAAGATCATCGCCCTTGTATAGACCCTCTATATCAGGCTCATCCAAGAATTGCGCCCGGCGGGAGCCGCGGGCGCAAGGCAGTGTAGTTCAGCGCCCCGTACACGACCGTGTGTCGTTAGTGTCAGCGTAGAGAGAGAGAGAGAGAGAGAGAGAGAGAGAGATAGCTGCGGAGCGAGTGAGACCGCTTAGCACTGCTCTGCGCTGGACTGTAATTCGGTCTGATCAAACGTAAACAAAACATTCTATTTTAGAAATAGTTTTATGTAAGGGATATAGTGTCTCATTCTTATTGTTAATAGTTACAAGTAAATATTTTTTTATACTTCGTGCTACAGCTTTTTGTATCACTTTCCAGAGTTTAGAAACCGGATCCTTAGTTTGGTGTTTTGTACATAATAAATTTAACTGACCAAGTTTGAAAACTCATTAAAAATTGATTTAAGGTTATAAAGCTCTTTAATTCTTACAGTCAACATTGTTAAAGACGACAATTAACATTTTACACGTTTTTATTTTTCGAGGAAACGATTTTGTCTAGGTTTGGTACAATATTCCGTGAGACTGCTTACCTCAAAGACTTTGTCAAATTTTTATCGCCAAGTAATGAACGGTTCTTAGTATTAGCAAGCTTTAAAAGAGAGAAAAAGCAATCACAAATATACGTTGAACCAAACATTGAGATAAATTTGGCCGTGTGCTTGTGCAAAAGAGGATATTTCTCTCGTGGAAGACATCTGTAAAAGTCATCCAAAGTTTTACACATAAGAAAGTGGTTCTTCAGGCGGATATCGCAATGCAGGTCAATCAGCTCTAGTTGAAGCACTTGTGAGACGTCCTCTGCCAGAAGGGAAAATGGGCGAACAAATATATATAAGGGCGATTGAAGCTCACTTATCTCCAAAAATTTGTTTTCAAACTGTTCTTGTAATTCGCAAATGATTTGAACATAATCTGAAAAATCCACATCTTCTTTAACACTGTCTAGTGCAGAAAAGTGTCCACAATTCTTCTCGCGCAACTGTTTTCCCCACAAAATAACTTTTTTTTTTTTAAATGCTTGAATCGTCTGCACTAAATCAGCAACAGAGTGATTTTCGCCTTGGAGTGAAATGTTCAAAGTATTTAAATGACCATTAACGTCACTCAAATTCGCCACCCACTTAGAATCACAAAGTAATTCTTCTGGCGTCCTTTCATTTGAAAAAGATTTTTATTTCACCCCTCAAGGAGAAAAACCGATGAAGCACATTTCTTCTGCTCAGTCATCTTAGTTCGGTGTGGTAGGGGATGTCCGGGTATTCCACTTCGATATCAGCCAGAAATTCTTTAAATTGGAGATGTGTGAGTCCGTGCGATCGAAGATAATTAACCGTTCGAAGAACTGTGTCCATAACATTTTTTATGTTGACAACCTCCACACAAAGTGCCTCCTGGTATATCAGACAATGGACTGCCGCGAATAAGGAACAGCCGACTTCAGCCATATTTGACCTGACGTAACCCAGGAATCCAGTGCGTATCCCTCGTAGCACAGAGGCTCAATCCGTTGTTACACTGGTCAGGCGTTCCCGTTTTAAACCCATTGACTGTAACACGTTTTCCACGGCTAGAAAAATATCCAAACCCGTGGTCGTGTCTTATAATGGTATAATGTCGAGTGACGCGGCGGTCGGTCGGGCGGTCCGCACGGCCAGCTAAGCGACACGGCTCGGCCACTGTGACAACATACGAAGTCTTCGGGGGCGATGGCCGCGGGCGATCGCGGGCGCTAGCGCTCCAGGGGCACAGTTTGGACGAGCCTCCTTCCAACTTTCTGCTTTCCCTTCTTTGCTTATTACTGGATTTCTATCTGACCTCTTGATATTCATGCAAGTCGTTCTCTTTTCTCCAAAGACCTCTTCAATTTTCCTGTAGGCAGTATCCATCTTACCCCTAGTGATATGCCCTCTACATCCTTAGATTTATCCTCTAACCATCCCTGCTTAGCCATTTTATGCTTCCTGTCGATCTCATTTTTGACACGTCAGTATTCTTTTTTGCCTGCTTCATTAACTGCATTTTTGTATTTTCTCCATTCACCAATTAAATAATATACGAGGTGCGTTTGAAAAGTCAGTGCAAAAAAAAGAAAAAGAAAAAGAAAAAAGAAAAAACCGCTTACATGTTTGGGGTAATTTCTTTTATTTTTCAACATAGTCTCCTTTTAAATTTATACTCTTCGTCCAATGCTGTTCTAATTTGTGGATCCCTTCCGAATAATAGGAATTGTCTAAGTCTGCAAAATAGCTAATAGTTGCTGAAATCACCTCCTCGTTTGAATAAAATCTTTGTCCCACCAGCAATTTCTTCAAATTGGGGAACAAATAGTAGTTCGAAGGAGCCAAGTCTAGACAATAGGGAAGGGGTGGATGTGAAATGAGTTGGATTCCTATTTCCATAAATTTTGCGACCACAAATGCTGATGTGTGTGATGGTGCATTGTCATGATCGAAAAGGACGGTCCAACATCGATGAATAATATTCAAGTGTAATAGTTTTACCCTTTTCCAGATAGTCGATGGGGATTATTCCTTGCGAATCCCAAAAGACAGTCGCCATAACCGTTCCGGCCAAAGGAATGGTCTTCGCCTTTTTTGGTGCAGATTCTCCCTTGGTAACCCATTGTTTAGACTGTTGTTTGCTCTCAGGAGTATAGTACTGTATCCATGTTTCATCCACAGTGACGAAACGACGTTTGATGTACTCTTAACGTCCTGCGGATTCTGCCTGAACAGCTGCAAACCATCCTTGCAACACTTCACACGATTCCGTTTTTGGTCAAGCGTGAGAAAACGCGGAACGAATCTTGCGGATAGCTTTCTCATGTCCAAATGTTCATGCAAATTATGTACCCGTTTATTCGAGATGCCCACAGCACTATCAGTCTCACACACTTCAACTCTTTTGTCATCCATCACCATATTAAGGATTTTATCAATGATTTCTGGAGTGGTAACCTCAACAGGGCGTCCAGAAAGTTCAGCAACACTTGTGCCCATATGGCCACTCCTAAAATTTAAAATCGCTTATAAACGGTTCTAATCGAAGGCGCAGAACAACATGACTGAAACTTTGTGTGCGTTCTTTCCAAAGATGCTACTAACTAAACATTATCTCGATCGGCGCCGGCGGTGGCATCTCTCGGACTTTGCACGGTCTTTTCATACACCTCTCGTATTTGAGTATATTTAAATTAATACGTTTCAGATATATTAATTTAACAAAATAAACATATCTCTTTGTGTTAATGTCTCTATCAGCATTGTGTACAGCTATTCGTGAAAGAAATGCAAAACTGCTGACGTGGAGCCCGTCCGCCATTGGTGTGATCCAAATACTGATTAGCAATTTATCAGATCTTTTGCGGTGCACCAAAGAACCTACAGTCTTTCAGAAACAAAGTCCGGAACTCAATTAACTATATAGCATAATTCGATGACCGATCACGTTAAGCACTTGACTGATGAAAATTACATTAAGCCACATCTGTAACTTTGCGTTTCTCTCTTACACCAATCAGGAGTAATAGGAAACCGCAAACAGGAATCAACAAGCACTGGTAGGTTAATTTTAGTTGACAATACTGAGCTGACTATCTGCTGCTAAGTGGTAGGTGATCACGACTATTTTCTTTACCTTCTCTATCTTCCTTCCATCTTCCCAAGCAGGCGAGGTAACACTTACAGCTCACAGCTTCCACTCGCCCATCCACCTTCGAGAGAGGATGTTGCTATTGCTGGCTGGGGAGCAGTTATACTGTGGTCACTCCATGTATGGTTGCAGTTTAATGTCATACCAGAGACACTTATGTTTACAACAACAAATTAATGATAGAACCGCTGCATCAGTTGGTTGCATCGGCCAACAGTGTGAGATAAATACCTTTTCTCATACGAGAAGGAGCAACGCCGTTAATTTAGACCAATATAGAAACGTCTTTTGCCATGTCAACAGCCGAGAGCGCTGAATCACACGAGATCTACCTTAGTCATGAGTTCTCTCGGTAAATAACTTCGAAATTTGTGGACCAAGAGCCTACCTCTCCCTCCGGCCCCGCACCCCAATGTTGTTGTTGTGGTCTTTAATCTGAAGACTGGTTTGATGCAGCTGCCCGAGCTAGTCTATTCTGTGCAAGCCTCTTCAGCGCCGCACAGCTAATGCAATGTGCATCAGTTTGAACCAGCTCACTGTATTCAAGACTTTGTCTCCATCCACATTTTTAACACCCCCGGCAACAACACCCACATATACACACTTTTCTCCTTTACCAAACTGACAAGTCCTTGATGCCTTAGGATATGCCCTATGAAAAGAACTTGTGCCATATATTTGTTTTCCCCAGTTCGACTCAGTATCTTCTTATCAGTTATGTGATCAGCAGCGCCACCACTATTTTTCGGCGCTACTGAGTAAAATTGTGATGTTGCCATAGCTGTTGCAAAAGATCTTGGGAGTGACGCAGCTCAGAGCCGACCAAACATCATTACGTCAGATGCAGCAATGCCACTGGCAGATTCCCAGATTATGCTCCATGACAGGGGCTGGCACCACCATTACAACGACACAGCACGAAGGCGTTGTCAGGCCGGTTACTACACATCCAATCAACAGACTTCATATAGTCCACATGGTTGCAAGCTGTGATTTGCGGAGCAAGAACGCTCTGTCCCAACATAAACTGCCATTATTTTCAGTCAAATGTTTCTCGGTCTGGTAGCTACTATTTATGACAAGAAGTGTATGCCACTCCTCGAGGCGACATAATACTTCAAGCAATTACCACGAGATTTGCCCTCCACTACCTGTGGGACCCTGCTGCTGGTTTTAAGATCACTGCTAAGGGCTTAGCATCTTCCACTGTGTGGGTCAACTACCAGGTGCAACCAGCCTTCCGCCATAGAGTGCAGTTGTTTGAGACCATGGCCACCTGTTGCCTCAGTTCCCATACACTCGCTGTCTTCAGCACACGCTATGGGGGATGTTGCACCATAGAATGTTCTAGTTTGTTCTTCAATAAAATGTATAACCAATAGTGAAGCTTTTATGAACAGCCGTCGATCATCATCCCGGCAATAATCCACCACCTCAACTCAGACCTCCACATGTAGAGGTCATCCATCCGGAATCTCTACATTTCGATGCCAAAGAGTGTGTCACCACTTAATTACAGTGACAGAGGAAAATTGCCAGCCACCCTACCTGGAGACGATGACTCTCGACTTCCTCAGGGTTGCAGTTTCGTCGACACACAGCATCAATATGCAGTGACGAGTGCACTCCCCTGCGAGTATCACGTCGAGTCAGTGCACCAATAAGCAGCCTTTCAGTTCTGTTTCCATGTGTGACCTGTGTCAAGTAAACTCAGTCTGTGCCGGCCGGAGTCGCCAAGCGGTTCTAGGCACTTCAGTCTAGAACCGCGCGACAGCAACGGTCGCAGGTTCGAATCCTGCTTCGGGCATGGATGTGTGTGATGTCCTTAGGTTAGTTAGGTTTAAGTAGTGCTAAGTTCTAGGGGACTGATGACCTAAGATGTTAAGCCCCGTAGTGCTCAGAGCCAGCCAATCTCAGTCTGTAATCTGAGGATGTGTAAACATGAACTTTATTTATGTCTATGATGAATGGGTGTGGCTTATTATCTGGAAGTGTATAAGATGTTAACCATGCGTAGCTTCTTAGGACAGAAGATGAGTTTTGTCGAGAATTTGGAGTTTTGTGGTAGTTTGCGCCGTTTTAATGGGCAGTGTGTTCCATTTTGAGCAATAAATGTGGCTCACTGCGTTTAAGCGCGTAAAGTAGTAGTCATGAGTAGCAGCTCAAATGGAGAAGTTAAGTTACAGTAAGTGTTGGGATAGAATTAGATTAAGTGTCCTTGTCGTCGTACTGTTTTGTTTTCCTCGTTTGTTGTTTGCATAATTAGTGAGGTATACCCTGGCTGAGAGGTTGCGAATTTCTGCAACGTGGACCAGGTGTGGAGGGAAGAGCATGTGCCGATAATTTTGGTGCCTTGCAGAGTGCAACTGCCGACCGTAATTTTGTTGTACACACTTAGGAAGTGACACAGAAAGCTATCAATAAGGTTGATTGAATTGCAGATGTTTTGGGTACTGAAACGGTACAGACGCCTTTCGTATTTCCGAAGGCCGCAGATTCGGCACCATCTGTGACGGCACTGCCTCCTCAGAACGTGGGAGGAGAAGAAAGGGGAAATGTGTTTGTAAGGTTTATGATCGGGCCGACAAGGCTTGTGCCAGTGGATCAGGAGACTGACTAAAGTGACAACACTTGCAGTGTAATGCGTGATGCAGGATAAGGCTGCTGCGCAATCCAAGGGTTAGGCTTTCTTATCAAGCATCACGCCAAGACTGACGTTCGATGAAGCGCTGTCGAACTCAGGGGGATAATTTTCAAGCTGGGGGAAGTTGTCACCAGTGAAATACACTCATAAGGTTCGTTTGTCAAGAGAGACAAAGGCAGGCAAAATCACTAAAGCTTAATTGGCAGGATATAGTGCTACAAGACACTGGGAAATTGCTTTAGGTGATCGAAAGTGTTCCTAACTTACACTATTCTGGACTTCGCCTCCGGGGAGGGAGCCATCGTTGAGTACGCAGTGTTCAGTGAATGAGAGCACTTCTCCTGTCTATACTCACGTTGAGAAGTAATCTGCATTCCGTCCTTGTGGCTGGGAGTTGGCGTTTCTTGTTTGTAGAATACAGAGTGGAGATGATATTATTAGATTATACTAGTCAGAGGACCGCCTCCTGCCGTCCTAGTGTTTAATTAGTTTTTTATTTTGTGGCTGGAGTTCTTCCATCGGCGCAGACGTGTACGAGAACCATCACTTCGACATACGGGACGCAATAAATTTGGTGATATTGCTAACTACTTCGGCTTATTAGGGCTATAAAGCTGAACAGCTGTGATAACGTAAGCTTCAATTCCACTGAGGTTGCACACCACTGTAGATCATCTTTTAAACCAGTGTCGTCTGGTGTCCTAGTGTATGGGACGTGTATGATAACAGTCATCTCGTGTTATTAATATTATATCACGTTGCCATAAAAAGGAGCAGATTTGGGCAGTTGATCAGTAATATTAGACAGGAAATTCATTTGTATCTCTTTATGTCTATTGCACATAGACATATAAGCATTTGTATTGTATAAAGAAATTTTAATCTACAATAAATGTATAAGCAGAAAGAACATTAATATTAAGTAGTTCCTAGTTCCCTTAATCATTCATTTATTTTTATGTTGTAATTTATATGTTAAAGTGCAAGAAGGAGGAAGTAATATCACCGTTAAGAGATTCTAGGGTCTGCTTCAGGGTTTAGTCAGACTGGGCCAAATCTTCATTTTCGCGTTCAGTAATTCCACTGCGCACATTCATTTTTGCACCCGTCTAGAGTAGCATTTAGGAAACCATACAAATTCCTTCGAGAAATACTTCCTAACATTTAAGTATACATTCTATGTTAGCAAATCCGTCTTTTTGCTAATACTTTTCATGCTATAGTCAGTCTTCATTTGATATCCTTTCTACTTTGGCCATCATCATTTATTCTGCTGCCAATAGTCCTTTTAGTGTCTCATTTCGTAATCTGATTCCCATAACACTACCTGATTTAACCCCCGCAATACCAAGGGAAAGGGAAGGGGTATGAAATACATATATTTGTGATTTTTAATGGTTTCTTCTTCCACATGCCGTAATTGTTTTAAATATTCCAGTAAAACTTAACGCAAAAATTTAGGTGTTCTCAGTTGTATAGAATTTTCAGAACAGGTGTTACATTAATATTTTCAGGTTTAGCACCGTTCTTACACATAAATATATCTTCAAAAAGTATGTTGTGCGTAAAAGACAACGAAAATTAACGAAATCCGTATATCTTTGTGTTGGTCATATATTACACAACCCTTTTGTAGTACACGTTATGGGAAACACGTTGGTACTGCTACGTTTATTTCGAATACGTTCCAAAATTTCAAACTTTCATTTAGGACAACATGGATTCCCAAGGATTCACGTGTTACCAGTTGTGGAGGAACATGTAGTAATGAAAGTCTCCTCTATTTCAGAACATTAAATGTTATTTTTGTAACTTCCAGAACAGCAGAGTACATTGAGATAACTATTTCAAGATCGAAAAGTAAGCCAGTTACGTTCGAAACCACTAGCGAGAACAAAGAGGTAAACGGTTGGAGATGCAGTAGAGTTAAATGTCGTTAAATCGCATTCTGGGATTGGAGAATTATGAGGAAGGAAAACTATTGTCTCCTTTTCATGCCTTTTCGCCTCTTATCGTCAGATATCTTTTTTAAATGACGAATGGTGGCCAGAGGAAAGTTGCTACCTCAGAGTATCTCCAAATACTGATTAGCAGTTTATCAGATCTTTTATGGTGCACCAAAGAACTTACAGTCTTTCAGAAACGAAGTCCGAAACTCAATAAACTATACAGCAAAATTCGATTCACCAATCGTGTTACGCACTTGCCTTATGAAAATTACATTGGAGCAATATCAGGCGAAGGCTGCTGTGCAATCCCAGGGCTAGTTATTCTCATCAAACATCATGGCGGAACTGACTTTCGATGACGAGCAGGGGAACTCAGGGGAATAATGTTCAAGCTGGGGGAAGCTGTCATCATTGAAATATTGTTGCAAGGTTCCACAAAATTATTCAGTAAAACTTAACGCAAAAATTTGTGTCTTGTCAGTGGATGTGAATTTTCAGATCAGGTGTCATATTCATATTTTCAGGTTTAGGACCCTTCGAACACATAAATATATCTTTAAAATGTACGAAACCCGTATATCTTTGTGTTCGTCATACACTACGCCCCCATTTTGTAGTACACGTTATGGGAAACACGTTTGTACTGCTAGGTTTAATTCGAATACGTTCGATTCCCTTTCATTTAGTTCCATTGAGGGTTATCTTATAATCCCTTTTCAGGGCACTATCTATTTCATTCAACTGTTATTCCAATGTCTTTGCTGTCTGTGACAGAACTGGAGTGTCACCAGTAAACTTTAAAACGTTTATTGTTTCACCCTCACATTTAATTCTGTTCACAAATCTATTCTTGTATTCTTTACTGCTTGTCCGGTGTAGATGTTGAATTACATCGAGTGTAGGCTACCCGAATGTCTTACCCCCATCTTCAAATTGCACAATTAGAAATTCAGCAGATGGAGTAGCTGAATTCATGTGCTTCAACAAGATTTGTTCTTTGATCTGATCGGGCTGTGAAATACATGTCCAGTCTCATTACTCCTCTGTTCTTTATGCCGGAGGGCAGCAAAATTCGTATTTCAGTGAATATCCGGCAAAAATTCTAACTTTCATTTAGTACGACATGGATTCCCAAGGATTCACGTGTTACCAGTTGTGGAGTAACATGTAGGAATGAGCGTCTCTCCTATTTCCGAACTTCTTATGGTCTACATGGTTGCAAGCTGTGATCTGCAAAGCGATAACGCTCTGTCCCAACATAAATTACCAATATTTTCAGTCAAAGGTGAAATTTGCCCCTGCTTCTTGTTTTAAGATCAGTGCTGTGGCCTAGCATCTTCCATCCAGTGGGCCACCTTCAGGCCAACTACCAGGTGCAAAAAGCCCTGTGCTATAGAAGGCAGTCGCTTGAGATCATGGCCACCTGCTGCATCAGTTCCTTAACACTCACTGTCTTTAGCACACGTTATGGAGGATGTTGCACCACAGAATGTTCTAGTTTGTTCTTCAGTAAAATGTATGACTAATAGTTAAGTTCTTATGAGCAGCCATCTATCATCACCCCGACAACATTCCACCACCTCAACTCAGACCTCCACATGTCCATCTACATCTACATGGATACTCTGCAAATCCCATTTAAGTGCCTGGCAGAGGGTTCATCGAACCACCTTCACAATTCTCTATTATTCCAATGTCGTATAGCGCGCGGAAAGAATGGACACCTATATCTTTCCGTACTAGCTCTGATTTCCTTTATTTTATAGTGGTGATCGTTCCTCCCTATGTAGGTCGGTCTCTACAAAATATTTTCGCATTCAGAGGATAAAGTTGGTGATTGGAATTTGGTGAGAAGTTTCCATCGCAACGAAAAACGCCTTTCTGTTAATGATTTACATTTCTGTGACACTTTCTCCCATATTTCGTAATAATACTAAACGTGCTGCCTTTCCTTGACCTTTTTCAATGTACTCCGTCAGTTCTATCTGGTAAGGATCCTACACTGCGCAGCAGTATTCTAAAAGAGGAAAGACAAGCGTAGTATCCTCTTGTAGCGTAGTGTCCTCTTTAGTAGGTTTGTTACATTTTCTAAGTGTCCTGCCAATAAAACGCAGCCTTTCTTTAGCCTTCCTCACAACTGTTTCTATGTGCTCTTTCCAATTTAAGTTGTTCGTTATTGTAATACCTAGGTATTTAGGTGAATTTGCGGCTTTTAAATTAGACTGATTTATCGTGTAACCGAAGTTTAACCAATACATTTTAGCACTCATGTGGATGACCTCACACTTTTTGTTCTTTAGGGTCAACTTCCACATTTCGCACTATACGACCGTGTCTGGCATCCCGGTCTCCTGTTTAAACTCCAAACCTACGCCCTTCCTATCAACTACATCTGTCTGGTGGCCTCCTTCCTCTCCCGCCGCCCCTCCTACGTTACCATCCATCATGCCAATTCCCGCACCTTCTACCCCTCTGCCGGTGTGCCCCAGGGCTCTGTCCTCTCCCCTCTCCTCTACCTCCTGTACACAGCAGATATGCCCCAACCCCCCCCTCCAGTGCACCTCTTGCAATATGCTGATGACACCGCATTCCTCGCCCTCGCTCCTACCCTCCAACGGTCCCAACGCCTTCTCCAGAATCACCTTGACCTTTTTGCTGCATGGTGTAACCAATGGCTCCTGAAACTCAATCCTTCCAAGACCCAGGCAATCATCGTAGGTCGTACCACTCGCTCCTTCCGGCTCCTGGATTTCTCCCTTACTGTCTGCGCACGTCCTGTCCGTCTCACCCCCACCCTCACCTACCTTGGCCTCACCATTGACCGTCACCTCACCTGGACCCCTCATCTCCGATCCATCCAATCCAAAGCCCACAACCGCCTCCGCCTCCTCAAACTCCTCTCTGGCCGGACATAGGGGTTGCACCCCTCTACCGTCCTCCACACCTACAAATCCTTAATCCGTCCCATCCTCTGTTATGCCAGTCCTGCCTGGATATCTGCCCCCCCCAAATTCTATCAGTCCCTCCAGATCCTTGAGCGTCATGCACTCCGCCTCGCCTTCCGTATCCGCCTCCCGTCCCCCACGCGGCTCCTCTATGATCTCATTCCTTTCCCCCATCTGCTCCTCTTCCTCGAACATATCCGCATCCTCTACACCTCCCGCCGTCTTGAACCCCCTCACCCCCTGGTTGCTCCTCTCCTCTCCCATCCTCGCCCCCTGCCCCGTCTTCACCGTTGTGTCCCCCCTACCCTCCATCTCTACACCCTCCATCTCCTTTCCCAAGGTGGCTTCCGTCAACTCCCCCTCCCGGATGATGCCCTCTCTCCCTCCATTTATCCTTCCTATCAACTCTGATCCTCCCTCCCCCTCCTTTCCTCTGTCCTTTCCCTGGGCTCCCTCTTCCCCCCCCTTCCGTCCTGTTTCCTCCCCGCTACACCTCTCCCTACCTCCCTTCTCCCCCCCAGTCCTTTTGTATTCCCCTCCTCTGCCTACCCCCCTCCCTGTCGCGTCTGCCCCCCACCCCTCTTATGGGTCCTCATCCTCCATCAGCTCCTTTCCCGGTTCCCCCCCCCCTTCGCTTTTACTCTCCTTTCCCCCCCTTTTTGTTTTCCCATCTCCTGTTCAGTTTCCCCCCACCTGCTCTCGACTGTGGTGTCACCTTTGCCGACTTTTTCGTGCTGTGTTCTAGTGACTATTCAGTGTTGTGTTGCGAACAGAAACCATGCTGTCGCTGGGTGTGCGTTTTATATACTTTGCGAACAGAATCCAGACTGTCGCCGTGTTTTTTTTTAATTGTCTATTGTTTCCCCTGTCTGCTCCGTATGTATTTTTATTCGCTTCATCATCCCTCTGTTGTTTGTTTTCATTTCCCCATTTTCTTTTCACCTTGTTACTCAATGAGTCCCCGATTTTATCGCCTGTTTTTTATTATTATTTATTCTCCTGCTCTTTGTCAGAAAACCTGTAGGCTGCAGAGCGGCGTCCTAAGCTGCTGCCAGCCCGCCCCCTTCGGGGGGAATTGAAATTCAATAAAGGAAAAAAAAAAAAAAATTCGCACTATTCAGATCTCTTTTCTAAATCGTTTTGGATTTTGTTTTGATCTTCTGATGCCTTTATTAGTCGATAAACGACAGTGTCATCTGCAAATAACCGAAGACGGCTGCTCAAATTGTCTCCCAAATCGTTTATATAGGTAAGGAACAGCAAAGGGCCTATAACACTACCTTGGGGAACGCCTCAAATCACTTTTGTATTACTCGATCACTCTCCGTCAGTTACTACAAACTGTGACCTCTCTGACAAGAAATCGCAAATCCAGTCACACAACTGAGGCGATATTCCATAAGCACGCTATTTCCCTACGAGCAGCTCGTGTGGTACAGTGTCAAAAGCTTTCCGGAAATCCAGGAATACGGAATCGATCTGAAATCCCTTGTCAATAGCACTCAGAGTTCGGGTGAATAAAGAGCTAGTTGCGTTTCACAGGAACGATGTTTTCAAAACCCGTGTTGACTTTGTGTCAATAGACCGTTTCCTTCGAGGTAACTCACAACTTTCGAACTCTATATATTTTCTAAAATCCTGCCGCATATCGACGTTAGCGATATGGGCCTGTAATTTAGTGGATTACTCCTAGTTCCTTTCTTGAATATTGGTGTGACCTGTGCAACTTTCCAGTCTTTGGGTACGTATCTTTCGTGGAGTGAACGGCTGTATATTATTGTTAAGTATGGAGCTAAGGCATCAGCATACTCGGAAAGGAATCCAATTGGGATACAGTCTGGACCAAAAGACTTTCTTTTATGAAGTGATTCGAGTTGCTTCACTGCTTCGAGGATATTTACTTCTACATTACTCATGTTGACAGCTGTTCTCCATTCGAATTCTGGGATATTTACTTCGTCTTCTTTTGTGAAGGCATTTCGGAAGGCTGTGTTTAGTAACTCTGCTTTGGCAGCACTGTCTTCGATAGTAACTCCATTGTTATCGCGCAGAGAAGGCATTGATTGTTCCTTGCCGCTAACGTACTTGACATACGACCAGAATCTATTTGAATTTTCTGCCAGGTTTCGAGACAAAGTTTCGTTATGGAAACTGTTATAGGCGTCTCGCATTGAACTCCGCACTAAATTTAGAGCTCTTGTAAAGGATCGCCAATCTTGGGGATTTTGCGTCGTTTAAATTTGGTACGTTTGTTTCGTTGTTTCTGCAACAGTGTTCTAGTCCGTTTTGTGTACCAAGGAGGATCCACTGCGTTGTTTGTTTGTTTATTTGGTGTAAATCTCTGAATTGCTGCCGATACTACTTCTTTGAATTTAAGCCACGTCTGGTCTGCACTTTATATTATGAGTGGAGATTGTCTCTCAGGTAGCCGTCAAGTGAATTTTTATTTGCTTTTTTGAATAGGTATATTTTTCGCTCGTTTTTCGAGAATTTGGCGATTACAGCATTGTCTCACTACGACAAACCTGTGTTCACTAATCCCTATATCGGTTTTGCTGCTCGTTATTAACTCAGGATTATTTGTTGCTAAGAGGTAAACTGTGTTTTCACAACCGTTTACTATCCGTGTGGGCTCATGATCTAACTGCTCGAAATAATTTTCAGAGAATGCGTTTGACAAAATTTCGGATGATATTTTATGCGTACTTCCGGAACTAAACATGTATTTTCGCCAACATATCGAGGGTAAACTAAAGTCACCACCAACTATTATCGTATGAGTCGGGTACTTGTTTGAAATCAAACTCAAGTTTTCTTTGAACATTTCAGCAACTGTATCACCTGAACTAGGAGGGCAGTTAAAGGGTCCCATTATTATTTTATTCCGTTTGCCAACAATGACCTCTGCCCATACTAACTCACAGGAAGTATCTACTTCAATTTCGCGACAAGTTAAACTACTTCTGACAGCAACAAACACGCCACCGGCAATGGTGTTCAGCCTATCTTCTCGGAACACCGTTAGTTTAAAAAATGGCCCTGAGCACTATAGGACTTAACATCAGAGGTCATCAGTCCCATAGAACCTAGAACTACTTAAACTTAACCAACGTAAGGATGTCACACACATCGATGCCCGAGGCAGGGTTCGTACCTGTGCCCGTAGCAGTCTCGCAGCTCGGGACTGAAATACCTAAAACCGTCGGCCACCGGGACCGGCACACCGTTAGGTTCTTCACAAAAATTTTGGCTCAGCTTATATCCTATTTTTGCCAGCTTTCAGTGCCCATAAAGATTTGAGCATCAGTGCTTTCTATTAGCGCTTGGAGCTCTGGTAAATTCCCAACACAGCTACAACAATTTACGACTGTTGTACCAATGGTTCCTGTATCTACGTTCTTCCTGTGTTCAGCTTGCACCCTTTGTGACTGCAGCCCTTCTTGTGTTTGCCCGAGACCCTCTAATCTAAACAACCGTCCAATCCACGCCACAAACCCCTTCCACCCGTGTAGCCGCCTCCTACGAATAGTGGACACCTGACCTATTCAGTGGAACCCGAATCCCAACCACCCGTTGGCGTAAGTTGAGGAATCTGCATCCTACACGCTCGCAGAACCGTCTGAGCCTCTGATTCAGACCGACCACTCGGCTCTGTACCAGGGGACCGCAATCGGTCCTGTCGACTATGCTGCAAATGGTCAGCTCTGCTTTCATCTTGCAAGCAAGACTGGCAGCCTTTACCACTTCTGTTAGCCGCTCGAAACCAGAGAGAATGTCTTCTGATCCAAAGTGACACACATCACTGGTACCGACATGAGCAACCACCTGCTGTTGGCTGCACCCTGTGCTCTTCATGGGATCGGGGAGTACCCTTTCCACATCTGGAATGACTCCACCCGGTATGCACACGGAATGCACATTGGTTTTCTTACCCCTCTTGTCAGCAAAGCCCTAAGGGGCTCAATAACGCGCCTAACGTTGGAGCTCCCAAATACCAATAATCCCACCCTCTGCGTTTCCCCAGATCTTGCAGGCTGAGTGGTTTCCTCTGAAACAGGACAGGCGACAGGATCTGGCTCAGCGACAGCGTCGGCCACAGGCAGTGCCTGGAACCTGTTTGTCAGACAAACCGGCGAGGACTTGTGTGCTCACGCTTGGGAAGTCATTTGCCGCCAGCTTCGCCCTGGGGCGACATCTACATTTTGATGTCAGAAGTGTGTGTCACCACTAAATTTCAGTGACAGAGAAACCTTACCAGCCACCCTCCCTGGAGACGATGTCTCTCGGCTACCAGAGAGTTGCAGTTTCGTCGACAAAAATGGTTCAAATGGCTCTATGGGACTCAGCTTCTGAGGTCATTTGTCCCCTAGAACTTAGAACTAGTTAAACCTAACTAACCTAAGGACATCATACACATCCATGCCCGAGGCAGGATTTGAAACTGCGACCGTAGCGGTCTCGCGGTTCCAAACTGCAGCGCCTATCACTGCACGGCCACTTCGGCCGGCTTTCGTCGACAGACAGCATCAGTATGCAGTAGGTGATTGCACTGACTGTTCTTTCTTTTCCCCTGCGAGTGTCACGTCGAGTTAATCCACCTTTTATAAGCGTTTCAGTTCTGTTGTCATGTGTGACATGTGGCAAGTGAACTCAGACTGGGTTCTGAGGATGTGTAAATATGAACGTAATTTTTCCCTGTCATCAATGGGAGTCGCTCATTGTCTGGAATGGTATAAGGTGTTAAAAATGTGAAGCTTCTTAGGAGGAGAAGATGAGTTTTGTTTAGAAGTCGGAGTTATGTGGTAGTTTACGCAGTTTTCGCCGTTCTGAATGGGGAATGTATTTCATTTTGAGTGATAAACGTGGCTCACTAGTATAAGAATGTAAAGTAGAAGTCATGAGTAGCCGCTCAAACGGAGAAGTTAAGTTACAGTAAGTGTTAGGATAGGATTAGATTAAGTGTTGTAAGGTGGCATGATTTTGAGCCATATTACAACCACCACTCCGAAAAGAAGGCCCTTTAATAGTACAAACATCGAGACAGGAAACCATTAACGATACTGACATCGGCTAGGGATCTTAATTTGTAGCAGAATATATGCACGTTGGGCGATAGTGAAGCGGACGGAGACGGGAGGCTGGCAGCTGAACGGAAAAGACACAAGCGAGGCAGGCAGGCCTGAGAGCTGTAGACAGCGTCGAACGTAAGCTCCTGGAAACCCGTGGCGGGTGGACCGCGGCTTAGCGGGAGCCACGTGGCCGAGGACAAGGAGAAGACACAGGGGCTCGCTCTTAAAACGCGTGGCAGCGTGTAGGTGGTTTCCCGAATGGCCGTAGCAGAAGCTTATGGAACAGTCTGGAAACGTCTAGAAGCTTCGGTCGATTGCAAAACTGACATTGGTCGGCGCTCGGAAACGAACCCCTTCCAGTAACATGATTGGCCACACACTTTAAAGGGGGGAAGGAAAAAGAACAGGAGCTACGTAAAAGCGTTGCGACTGTGAAACACTTGTTCCTGGGGCTTCGAGGAGAGAGGCTGGTACTGGCAAGGTGTGCGACCTCGTTACATGGACAGAGTACTTGTAGCGAGAGCCTGAGGATCGTTTGGTGTTCCACGGCAGCCGTGGAGGTGCCTACGGAAGCTTTTGGGAGGCAGAATTTATGTTATCTCGCTGAGGCGTGAACCTCTGCAGCGATAAGCATTGATCACTCTAGTGGTCGTGCATTCGCAACGGCGGTTAGGGAAATAAATTAAATTGCTGAGCTGGCCGGTGTGGCCGAGCAGTTCTTGGCACTTTAGGCTGGATCCGAGCGACCGCTACGGTCGCAGGTTCGAATCCTGCCTCGGGCATGGATGTGTGTACTGTCCTTAGGTTAGTCAGGTTTAAGTAGTTCTAAGTTCTAGGGGACTGATGGCTTCAGATGTTAAGTAACATAGTGCTCTAAGCCGTTTAAACCACTTGAACCATAAATTGCTGATCACGTGTCGATTTCGTTTTATCCTGAGTCTTCACGTTGCTAGTCGTGAGTGTCGTTCTAAATGTATTTGCAATTGCCATAGCTGATGTCAGTATTCCGCGTTGAATTAACAACCGCGAATATATCACAGGACAGACGATTACCAAATGTGAATAGGCAGAACTAAAATGTTGGTCGTACTGTGTAATCTTGTATAGGGTAAATTGCAGAAGAGTAAAGAATTTAACACTACTAAGTGTATCATTTCATTCTTTCGTTTGTCATGTCATAGTCTCCTTATGTGTGTATTTCATATCTGCAACCAGCTGGTGGAGGCAGTGTTAGTAGGTCAGCACATCTGAACATTCTAGGATGTATTGAGGATATGGTTAGAAACCAACCAGATTTTCATACGACTAGTTGATGTCACATGTATAGCAAAGGATAAGCTTACCATTCTGGAGAGCGTATAAGTGTCAAGGCGACTAATTAACGTTATAAAATCCGCTGTGCAAAATTTTTCACATATACGTTCGCAGGCTTACTCATCAGCAGGAAAGAGCAAAACAGAAGCGGCAGCGAAATGGTTCAAATGGCTCTGAGCACTATGGGACTTAATATCAGAGGTCATCAGTCCCCTAGAACTGAGAACTACTTAAACCTAACCAACCTAAAGACAGCACACACATCCATGCCCGAGGCAGCATTCGAACCTGCGACCGTAGCGGTCGCTCGGTTCCAGACTGAAGCGCCTAGATCCGCTCAGCCACTCCGGCCGGCAGAAGCGGTAGCATACAGTTTCCTTGTTGTCGTAGTATTTTGATCTCCTGGTTTGTTGTTTGCGTAATTAGTGAGGCATACCCTGGCGGAAAGGTTGCGAATTTCTGCAGCCTGGACCAGATGTGCAGGGAAGTGCATGTGCCGATGATTTTTGTGTCTTGCAGAGTGCAACTGCCGACAGTAATTTTCTTGTAGATACTTAGGAGGTTGCACAGAAAGCTATCAATAAGGCTGATTGAATTGCAGATGTTTTGGGTACTGAAATGGTACAGACGCATTTAGTATTTCCGAAAGACGCAGATTCTGCACCATCTGTGATGGCACAGCCTCCTCAGAACGTTCGTAAGCTTAATGATCTGGCCGACAAGGCTTGTGCCAGTGGATCAGGAGATTGACAAAACTGACAACACTTGCAGTGTAATGCGTGATGCAGGCGAAGGCTGCTGTGCAAACACAGAGCTAGACTTCCTCTTCAAGCATCATGCCGAAACTGACTTTCGATGACGAGCAGTGGAACTCAGGGGGAAAATGTTCAAGCTGGGTGGAACTGTCACCAGTGAAATACACTCGCAAGCTTCGTTTGTCATGAAGGACAAATGCAGGCAAAATCACTAAGGCCTAATTTGTATGATATAGTGCGACAAGGCACTGGGAAGTTGCTTTAGGTGACAGAAGGTGTTGCTAGCTTGTCCGATCCTGGATTTCGCCTCCGGGTAGGGAGTCATCGTTGAGTACGCAGCGTTCAGTGATTGAGAGCACTTCTTCTGTTCATACCCACGTTGAGCCTACTATATTCTGTCCTTGTGACTGGGAGTTCGCAGTTCTTGTCTGTAGAATACAGAGAGGAGAAGGTAGTATTAGATTATACTAGTTAGAGGACCGCCATCTGCCGTCCTAGTGTTTGAATGAATTTTTTATTTTGTGGCTGGAGTTCTTCCATCGTCGCAGACGTGTACGAGAACCATCATTCCGACGCACGGTATGCAGTACATTCGGTGATATTACCAATAGCTCTGGCTTTTAGGGCTATAAAGCTTAACAGCATTTCCACTGAGGTTGCCCACCACTGTAGATCATCTTTGAAAATACTGTCTTCTAGTGTTTAGGACGTAGATGATGTCAGTCATCTCACGTTATTTATATTAGATCACGTAGCCAGAAAAAAGGTGCAGATGTGGGCAGTTGATCAATAATATTCGTCAGGAAATTCATTTGTATCTCTGTGTGTCCATTGCACATCGACATATAAACAATTTGTAATAAATAAAGGCGTTTTAATCCTCAATAAAGGTATAAGCAGAAACATAAATATTTAGTAGTTACTAGTTCCCTTAAACATTCATTTAATTTTATGTTGTGATTTATACGTTAAAGAGCAAGAAGGAGGAAATAATATCACCGTTAACAGATCCTAAGATCTGTTTAAGGGGGTAGTCAAACAGGGCAAAATCTTTATTTTAGCGTTCAGTATTTTCCATTGCGCACATTCATTTTTGCACCCGCCTTTAGTAGCATCTAGGAAACCACACAAATACCTTCAGGAAATACTTCCTAAGACTTAAGTTTATATTCGATGTTAGCAAAACCCTCTTTTTCTTTAATACTTTTCTTGCTATAGACAGTCTCCATTTTATATCCTCTCTACCTCTGCCATCATCAGTTATTGTGCGCCCCAATAATGCTTCTAGTGTCTCATTTCGTAATCTGGTTCTCTTAACACTACCTCATTTAACCCTTGCATTACCAAGGGGGAGGGAAGGGGTGCTTTATTCCTACGTTTCCCGAACACTGTTATCTAGTCATGTACAGTATATTTTAAAATTTTGAAAAGGTATATATTTGTGATTTATAATGATTTCTTGTACCATATTCAGTAATTGTTTAAAATTTTTCAGTAAAACTTAACGCAAAAAGTTAGGTCTTGTCAGTGGATGTGAATTTTCAGAACTAGTGTCATATTCATATTTTCAGGTTCAGGACACATTTTAAACATAACTAAATCTTTAAAATGTATGTTGTGCATAAAAGACAACGGAAATTATCTGGACAAATAACTTTTCATCTAAATATAATTTGAGACATCTATGTAAAAGTCCGATTTCAGAAGCTTCTCTGCCCTCGAGCGCCTGACTCAAATGCTTTAACATTGTCATTGTCCATGTCAACAGAAGATGCAGTGTAGGTGATTCCTCCAGTTCTAATTCCTTGGACGCCACTTCTAAGAGCTACAAAAACCCTTATATTCTAAAAACTTTAAAACAACAATTACGTATAAGAATTACTGCAATAGAATAGCATAAATACTGTGAAAAGTTCTTTCATCGGCGTGATATCAGTTCATTCGTTTCGGGCTATTCCTCTCTTCTCAGGGTGTTTTTAGCACAAAGGGAAACTAACATTGTCAGGTGCCTACTCCAGCGAGTATCGTTATACTGGCTCTGTGATCTATCAAGAACATTAAGAAGACCAACTTTGTTTACGTTATTGACACGTTCTTTCGCCACATTCAAAACCATCAACGTATGGACAATTGACGCATATATACTCCGCATCAAAATTATTTCGTAGTCTTTTATTTATCATATGGCAGGAACAATTCAATCGTGAATAATCGCGCAGTACAACGACGATGTTGGTAACTTGATCTGTTGTGTGCTGCATGTTTTTCAAAGTTGTGGATACCAAGAGACATAAATCGTCTAAACAATTCTCTTAGAATGTTACCGCCCGTTTTTGGTTCATCTGGAAACTGAGTTGCAAACAAATTGCGAGATCTGAGAGTCCAGTCAATGAAACAGGAGACAGTACATGTCGCGCACTGGATGTCCACATGTCTGTAATTGCTGAGTATTCACCTTCTGTCGTATGAGCAATTACCTCAGTCGTAATTATATGTCGTAGCCTTTTAACACTTTCTGCCATGTACTGCGACACAGTTGTGGGGTGAGACATAATGGCCTTTGCAGTGTCAATTAACGTCTGAACAAGATCCATAAGACCTCCACCTCTTATAGTTCCATACGACGTAACATCTCGTGCACACATAGCCACACATTTATCGACAGTTACCTCCTGAGCAGATTTAGGAAGTTGCTCCTCGTCCGCATGAGACCCTTGTTCATTAGACACGCATGGATGGCGAGAAATAGGCGAAGTGTCACTTGACCCTTCGGCATGAGAGTAAATTTCACAGCTCAGCGAACAGCAAACAAAATGAACGCTTTTTCAAACGCCATCCAAAATAGGTATTATAAAAGTACAAACTGAATATTTAAGATTCGTTTCAAGCTGTGTGGTTCTCTACTCATCACTGACTAATTTTTCTTTTACTGCCCTTTTTCTTGACATGCACTCCATCCTCTGCAGACCACGGTTAGTTTCCGAGCTCATTTTGTGTGTTATGACAAAAATTAAGAATTCCCACCACGCCACTAAACACTGCTCTACCCACCGCTCGTAGCCCGTAGCACGCAACTGCGGTCAGTACTACCAACAGCCCGTAGGCCGCAGCACGCCAGTGCTTGCATAGCCGGCCGAAGTGGCCGTGCGGTTAAAGGCGCTGCAGTCTGGAACCGCAAGACCGCTACGGCCGCAGGTTCGAATCCTGCCTCGGGCATGGATGTTTGTGCTGTCCTTAGGTTAGTTAGGTTTAACTAGTTCTAAGTTCTAGGGGACTAATGACCTCAGCAGTTGTGTCCCATAGTGCTCAGAGCCATTTTTGAAGTGCTTGCACAGGGCACTGGCACAGTGACGTCACGGGCTCGCTCAGTGCGGAGCAGTGAGGGCGCGGACCGTGTGCTGCGTCTCCAAACGCAACTTTGCTGAGGCCGTGGCGTACAGGTTCTTTCGCAACAGCATTGCTCGGCCCTTGGGGTGACGTCAAGGACTAGCTCGGCCCGAGACTGCTGTAGTCCAGTGCGGCCGCAGCTCCGGGCGGGGCCTCTCAGCACGACTCCGCACCCTGCGGCCCGTCGGACCTCGATGCGGCTGCCCGGCAGAACCAGCAGCGCACGTCTGTCATGGCTACGGTCCTGGACGGACCGCACCTCGATGCCGACCTCTGCTACAAAGTGCACAACCAGAGCTGGAACTCAGCCGGTCGTCACCGACCTATTGACAACATACAAGCCAACTGCGACGTCATTTCCACAGTGGCTGCTACAACTCCCAAGGGCAGTCATGTCTGTGAACTGACTTAACCTCTTATCCTCAGAACAATGATTCCTCTGAAATTTTGTGTTACTCTCTCTTGTACAAATATCTCAAGTGCCAATGAAAATGACTTGTCAAGCTGTTTATTTAAAACTTGTCAAACTGTGTATTGTTTTTTCTTGTATACAACAATCTTGTAATTTTATTGTACTGACGACTTGAATGTCTACTCATGTAATAGCCAGTATCGTAGTCAAATACATCGTAGGAAAATGTAAGAGAACAGAAAAATTTTCTTTCTTTATATTTATAAAATATCTGTGTACCATAAAGTCCCAAAAATGATAAAACGTATGTAATACATTCTACGATAATGAAGAACAGAGAAGCTTTCACATTTTTTCTGCGATCAGCTAGGAGACGCCTTCCACTTTCCTATCGTCCGTTGCTCTTCAGCTTTCGCTATGTATGCATCTATCTTGTTAGCTCTTAAGAACAATGAATATACGAGGGGGGTTTGAAAAGTCCCTGCAAAAATTAAAACTGCTTACGTATTTGGGGTAAAACTTTTTTATTTTTCAACATAGTCTCCTTTTATACTTATAAACAGTAATTGTCCAAGTCTGCAAAATAGGTAACAGTTGCTGCAATCACATCCTCGTTTGAATAAAATATTTGTGCTACCAACCATTTCTTCAAATTGGGGAACGAATAGTATGAGGGAGCCGAGTCTGGAGAATACGGTGGGGGGGGGGGGGGGGTGGGAGGGGATGTGAAACGAGCTGGAACCCTATTTCCACAAATTTTGCGACCATACCGCTAAGGTGTATGCTGTTGCATTGTCGTCATGGAAAAGGACGGTCCAATAATTGTGAATAATATGCACCTGTAATAGTTTCACTCTTTTCCAAATAGTCGATGACGATTATCCCTTGCGAAAACCATAAGACAGTCGCCATAACCTTTCTGGCCGAAGGAATGGTCTTCGTCTTTTTTGGTTCAGATTCTCCCTTGGTAACCCATTGCTTAGATTGTTGTTTGGACTCAGGAGTATAGTAATGTATCCATGATTTGTGCACATTGACAAAACGACGCTCAAAGTCCTGCGGATTCTTCTGAACAGCTGCAATCCATCCTTGCAACACTTCGCGCAATTCCGTTTTTGGTCAAGAATGAGCAATTGCGGAACACATCTTGCGGATAACTTTCTCATGTCCAAATGTTCATGCAAAATATTATGTACCCGTTCATTCGAGATGCCCGCAGCACTAGCAATCTAACGCACTTTACTCTTCTGTCATCCATCACCATATCATGGATTCTATCAACGATTTCTAGAGTCGTAACCTCCACAGGGTATCCAGAACTTTCGGCATCAAATGGCTCTGAGCACTATGGGACTTAACATCTGAGGTCATGAGTCCTCTAGAACTTAGAACTACTTAAACATAACTAACCTAACGACATCACACACATCCATGGCCGAAGCTGGATTCGAACCAGCGACCGTAGCGGTCGCGCGGTTCCAGACTGTAGCGCCTAGAACCACCCGGCCACTGTGGCTGGCTCGTTCAGCATCACTAGTGTCCATATGACCATTCGTAAAATTTTGAGTCAGTTATAAACTGTACTAATCGAAGGTGCAGAGTCACTGTAATTTTTATCAATCTTCTGTTTAGTCTCCTGAGCCGTTTTGCCTTTCATAAAGTAAAGTTTGACCACCACACGACATTCTTTTTCATTCACTTTTTTACAATCACTCGACTTCCTTCATTCACACGAATGCCAAACACAAAGAAATAGAACATTATGACTGAAACTTGGTGTGCGTTCTTTCCAAAGATGCTACTAACTAAACATGATCTCGTTAGGCGCCGGTGGTGACATATCTCGGACTTTGCACAGACTTTTCAAACGACACTCGTATTTACGTATATTTAAATTGGTACCTTTCAGATGTATTAAATTAACAAACTAAACATATCTCTTTGTATTAATGTCTTTATCAGCTTTGTATACAGCTATTCGTGAAACAAATGCAAAACTGCTGACGTGGAGCCCCTCTGCCATTAGTGTGACCCAAATACTGAATATCAGTTTATGAGATCTTTTATCGTGCACCAGAGAACCTATGGTCTTTCAGAGACGAAGTACGATAGGAATTAAATCCAGGCATCAACAAGCACTGCTCAGCTAAATTCAGTTGACATTACTTACCTGATTACCTGCTGGTAAGTGGTAGGTGATCATGCGTATTTTCTTTACATTCTCCATTTTCCTTCCACCTTCGTAAACAGGCAAGGTAACAGTTACAGCTCACAACTTACACTCGCTCATCCACCTACCAGACAGGTTGTTGCTATTGTTGGATAAGGACCACTTATACTGTGGTCGCTCCATGTGTGGTTACTTTAACGACATACCAGAGACACGTCTGTTTACTAGAACCGCTACATCATTTCGCTGATTGGAAACTAGTGTGAGATAAATACCTTTTCTCATACGAGAATCAGCACCGCCGTTAATCTAGAGCAATATGGAAACGTCTTTTGCCATGTCAACAGCCGAGAGTGCAGAATCACACGAGATCAACCTTACTCGTGAGTTCTCCCAGTAAAGAACTTGCAAAATTGTGGACCAGACGCCTATCTCTCCCTCCCGCCCACTAACTCAATGTTGTTGATGTGGTCCTCAGTCTGAAGACTGGTATGATACAGCTGCCCAAACTAGCCCATTCTGTGCAAGCCTCTTCAGCGCTGCAGAGATAATGCAATGTGCATCAGTTTCAACCGGCTAACTGTATTCAAGACTTGGTCTCCCTCTACAATTTTAACACCCCCACACCCTCCCCAACACCCACATATACACACTTCTCTCCATTACCACACTGACAGCAGAAAGGCGTTGGTAAGACATTAACTACACATCCAATCAACAGACTTCTTATGGATTACATGGTTACAACCTATGATTTGCAAAGCAAGAAAGCTATGTCCCAACATAAATCACCATTATTTTCAGTCAAAGGTGTCTCAGTCTGGTAGCTACTATTTAAGAGGAGAGGAGTATGCCGCTCCAGAAGGCGACATGAGGCTACAAGCAGCCACCATGGGATATGGCCTCCACTAACTGTGGGCCCCTGCTGCTGGTTTTAAGGCAGAGCTGTGAGTTTAGCATCTTCCAGCCTGTGGGCCAACTACCAAGTGCAATCAGCCTTCAGCCACAGAAGGCAGTCGTTTTAGATCGTGGCCACCTTTTGCATCAGTTCCTTAACACCCGCTGTCTTCAGCACACACTATGGAGGACGCTGCACCACAGAATGTTCTGGTTTGTTCTTCAGTAAAATGTATGACTAACAGTGAAGTTTTTATAAACAGCTATCGATCAGCATCCCGACAACAATCCACCACTTCAACTCAGACCTCCACGTGTAGAGGTCATCCATCCTGGACCTCCACATTTTGAAGTCAGAAGTGTGTGTCACGTCTAAATTTCAGTGACAGGAGAACCTTACCAGCCACACTCCCTGGAGACGATGACTCTCGACTACCTCAGGGTTGCAGTTTCGTCGACACACAGCATCAGTATGCAGTAGGTGAGTACACTGCCTGTTCTATTTTTCCCCATTTGCGGGTGTCACGTCGAGTCAGTGCACCTTTTAGCAGCTTTTCGATTCTGTCTTCAAGTGTGACCGTGTTCTGAGGATGTGAAAATATGAAGGTTATTTTTGCCTGTCACCAATGAGTGTGGCTCATTGTCTGGAAGTGTTTAGGGTGTTAACCATGCGTAGCTTATTAGGAGGAGATGATGAGTTTTGTGGAGCAGTCGTGGTTTTGTGGTAGTTTGCGCCGTTTTGAATGGGCAATGTATTTCATTTTGAGCAAAAAATATGGCTCACTGCGTTTAAGCACGTAATGTAGTAGTCATGAGTAGCCGCTCAAGTGGAGAAGTTAAGTTATGGTAATTGTTTGGATAGAATTAGATTAAGTAACCTTGTCGTCATACTGTTTTGTTCTCCTCGTTCATTGTTTGCATAATTAGTGAGGTATACCCTGGCGGAGAGGTTGCGAATTTCTGCAGCATGGACCAAATGTGCATGGATGCGCATGTGCTGATGATTTTTGTGTCTTGCAGAGTGCAACTGCCGACAGTAAGTTTGTTGTAGATAGTTAGGTGGTGACACAGAAAGCTTTCAATTCGGCACCACCTGTGACGGCACTGCCTCCTCAGAAGGTGGGAGGAGAAGAAAGATGAAATCTGTTTGTAAGGTTTCCTGTCTATAATCACATTGAGACGTTATATGAATTCCGTCCCTGTGGCTAGGAGTTCGCTTTTCTTGTCTGTAGAATACAGATAGGAGAAGACAGTATTAGATTATACTAGTCAGAGGACCGCATTCATCAAAAAATGTCTCTGAGCACTATGGGACTTAACATCTGAGGTCATCACTCCCCTAGAACGTAGAACTACTTAAACCTAACTAACCTAAGGGCATCACACACATCCATGCTCCAGACAGGATTCGAACCTGCGACCGTAGCAGTCGCGCGATTCCGTACTGAAGCGCCTAGATGCGCACTGCCACTGCGGCCGGCGGACCGCATTGTGCCGTCCTAGTGTTTAATGAGTTTTTTATTTTGTGGCTGCAGTTCTTCCATCGTCGCCGACGTGTACGAGAACCATCACTCCGACCCACGGGATGCAGTACGTTCGGTGATAATACTAATAGCTTCGGCTTTTAGGGCTATAAAACTAAACAGCTGTGTTCAGGTATGTTTCATTTCCACTGAGGTTGCCCACCACTGTAGATCATCTTTGAAAATACTGTCTTCTAGTGTTTGGGACGTAGATGATATCAGACATCTGGCGTTATTTATATTAGATCGCGTAGCCATAAAAAGGTGCCGATTTGGGCAGTTGATCAATAATATTAGTCAGGAAATTCATTTGTATCTCTATATGTCCATTTCAAATCGACATATAAACATTTGTAATGTATAAAGAAGTTTTAATCTACCGTAAATGTATAAGCAGAAAAAACATTAATATTTAATAGTTACTAGTTCCCTTAATCATTCATTTATTTTTATGTTGTAATTTATATGTTAAGGAGCAAGAAGGAGGAAATATCACCGTTGACAGATCCTAAGATCTGCTTCAGCGGGTAGGCAGACAGGACCAAATTTTTAATTTCACGTTCTGTATTTTCCATTGCGGACATTCATTTTTGCACCCTCCTGGAGCAGCATCTTGGAAACCATACAAATAACTTCAAGAGATACTTCCTAACACTGAAATTTATATTCGATGTTAGCAAATACCTCTTTTTCATTAATACTCTTGTTGCTATAGTCAGTCTTCATTTTATATCCTCCCTACTTCGGCCATCGTCAGTTATTTTGCTGCCCAATAGTTCTTTTAGTGTCTCATTTCGTAATCAGATTCCCTTAACACTACCTGATTTAACCCTCGCAATGCCAAGGAAGAGGGAAGGAGTATTTTATGCCTACCTATTCACAATACTGTAATATAGACATGTACATTATTATTTTAAAATTTTGAAAAATATATAGTTGCGATTTTTAAAGATTTCTTCTACCAGTTTCAGTAGTTGTTTTAAATTTTGAAGTAAAACTTAACGCCAAAATTTAGGTCTTCTCAGTGGATGTGAATTTTCATAACAGGTGTCATATTCATATTTTCAGTTTTAGGGCCAATATTACAGATAAATACATCTTAAAAAAGTATGTTGTGTATAAAAGACAACGCAAATTAACGAAATCCGTATATCATTGTGTTGGTCATATATTACGCCTCCTTTTTGTAGTACATGTTATAAAAAATCGGTTGGTTCTGCTAGGTTTAATTCGAATACGTTACATTACCTTTCATTTAGTTCCATTGAGTGTTATCTTAAACTCCCTTTTCAGGGCACTATCTATTCCATGCAACTGTTATTCCAAGTTATTTGACGTTTCTGACAGAATTGCAGTGTCACTGGTAAACTTCAAAATGATTATTGCTTCTCCCTGATATTTAATTCTGTTTAAAAATTTATCCTTGTATGCTTTACTGCTTATTCAGAGTAGATGTTGAATGACATCGAGTGTAGGTTACCCGAATGTCTCAGTCACCCACTAGAAATCCAGCAGATGGAGTAGCAGAATTTATGTGCTTCAACACGATTTGTTCTTTGAAGGGGTGCGGCTGTGAAATACATGTCCAATCTCATTACTCCTCTATTCTCTTTACCTGAGGACAGCAAAATTCATATTTCAGTGCATATACGGCAAACATTGAGACATTGATATAGGACAACATGGATTCCCAAGGATTCACATGTTGCCGGTTGTGGAGGAACATGTAGGAATCGGCGTCTCTCCTATTTCCGAACATAACAAAACGTTATTTTTCAAACTTCCGGAAGGGAAAACTACATTGAGATAACTATTTCTAGTTCGAAAGGTAAGCCAGTTGCGTTCGATCCCACTAGCGAGAACAAAGAGAAAGGACGGTTGGAGATGCAGTAAATAGAAAAGTCTATAGAGTGTATTGTGGGATTGGAGAAGTATGAGGAAGGAAAACTATTGTATCGTATTCATGACTTTCGCCTCTTATCTTCAGATATCATTTTTAAATGACGAATGGTGGCCAAACGAAAGTTGCTATTTCACAGTATCTGTGGACAAATAGCTTTTAATCTAAGTATAATTTGAGGCGTTAATGTAAAAGTCCGATTTCAGAAGTTTCTCTGTCCTGGGGTGCCTGAGTCAAATGTTTTAACATTGTCATTGTCCATGCCAAAAGAAGGTACAGTGCAGGTCATTTCCCAAGTTCTAGTTCCTTGGACGCTGCTTTGAAGAGCTACAAGAACCCTAGCGTTTTAAAAGCTATAAAATAAACGATTGCCTATAAGAATTACAGTAGTAGAATAGCATACATACCGTGAAATATTCTTTCATCAGCGTGATATCAGTTCCACCATTTCGAGCTGTTTCTCCCTTCTCAAAGAGCTTTTCGCATAAAGACATTCTAACTTTGTCAGCTGCTTATTCCAGCCACTATCGTTAGACGGGCTCAGTTATCTATGAAGGGCATTAAGAAGACCATTTTTCTTTACATAAGTGACGCGTTCTTTCGTCACAGTCAAAAGACCATGAACGTATGGGCAATTGATGAACATTTACTCCTCATTAAATTTATTTCGTAGCCCTGCATTTAGCATATGGCAGGAAAAATTCAAACCTAAATAATCATGCAGTGCAATGACAACGACAACCTTGATCAGTCGTGGGCTGCATGTCTTTCACAGTAGAGTGTTGGATACCAGGAGACATTTGTCATCTAAACAATTCTCTTAGAATGTTACCTCCCGTTTTTGGTTCATCTAAAAACTGAGTTGTAAATAAAATGCGCGATCTGAGAGTATAGAGAAAGAAACAGGGGACAGTACGTGTCAGATAATTGTCTTTTTTTTTCTCTCGCTGAATGTCCACATGTCCGTAGTTGCTGAGTATTCACCTCCTGTTATATGAGTAATTACCTGAGGCATAAATATACGTCGTAGGCTTTAAGCACTTTCTGCCATGTACCGCGACCGAGTTGTGGGGTGAGACATAATGGCCTTTGCAGTGTCGATTAACGTCTGAACAAGATCCATAAGAACTTCACCTCTTATAGTTCTGTACGACCTTACGTCTCGTGCACACATAGCCACTCATTAATGGACAGTTATCTCCTCAGCGGGTTGAGAAGTCGTTTGTCATCCACATAAGAGCCTTGTTTATTAGACACGCATGGATGGCGAGGAATGTTCAAAGTGCCACTTGACCCTTCAGCATGAGAGTAAATTGCACTGCACAGCGAACAGCAAACAAAATGAACCCTTCTATTAACACCATCTATGACACGCTTCACCACGGTCCAAACTGAACCTTTAAAATTAGCTTCAGGCTGTGTGGTTCTCCACTCACCACTCAGTTTTTCTTTCACTTCCCCTTTTATTGACATGTGCACCTTCTTCTGCAGACCACGTTTTGTTTCTGCACTCAGTTTGTGTATAAGTTTAGGGTATGATGACCTTAGCAGTTAAGTCCCATAAGATTTCATACACATTTGAATATTTGAACTAAACTCTGCTCTACTAACCTCTCGCAGCCCGTAGCTCACAACTGCGGTCAGTGCTACCAACAGCCTGTAGGCCACAGCACCCAGCGCTTGCGCACGGCACTGATGTAGGGACGTCACAGGCTCGCTCAGTGCAGAGCAGTGAGGCCGCGGCCCGTGCGCTGCGTCTCCATACGCGACGCTCCTTGGCCCATGGCATACAAGTTGTTTCGCAACAGCACTGCTCGGCCCTTGGGGTGACGTCATGGACTCGGTCGGCCTGAGACTGCTGTAGCCCACTGCAGCCACAAGACTCTGCAGCGTGCAGCCTGTCGGACCTCCATGTGGCTGCCCCGGCTGAACCGGCAGCGCAAAGCAGGCTCGCACAGCTGTCATTGCTGTGCTCCAGGATGGGCCGCGCCTCGATTCCCACCTATGCTGCAAACTGCACAACCAGAGCTCGCTCTCAGCCGGTTGTCACCGTCCGATTGACATCATACAAGCCAACTGCGGCATTAATCCAGCAGTGGCTGCATCAATTCACACGGGCAGACACGCCCCTGAAGTGTCTTAACTTTGTTGTACACGACTTGAATGACTCCTCATGTAACAGCGAGTATCGTAGTCAAATATATCGTAGGAAAATGTAAGACACCAAGAAAATTTTTCCTTCTTTATGTTTATGAAATATGTGTGTACCAGAAAGTAAACAAATGTTAATCAGTACTTGTAATACAGGCCGATAATGAAGAACAGACAAGTCTACACTTTTTTCTGCGACCAGCTAAGAGATGCCTTCCGGTTTCGTATCGTCCTTTCCTCTTCAGGTTTCGCTATTTATGCATCTATGCATCTATCCTGTTAGCTCTTAAGAACCTTGAATATACGAGGGGCGTTTGAAAAGTCCGTCCAAAAATAAAAACTGCTTACATGTTTGGGGTATACCTTTTCTATTTTTGAACATAATCTCCATTTAGACTTATACACTTCGTCCAATGCTGTCCTAATTTGTTGATCCCTTCCAAATAACAGGAATTGTCCAAGTCTGCAACATAGCCAATAGTTGCTACAATCATCTCCTCATTTTAATAAAACCTTTGTCCCAAATTGGGGAACAAATAGTATCCCGAGGGAGCCAGGTCTGCATAATAGGGGGGTGGGGGACGTGAAACGAGTTGTAATCCTATTTCCATTAATTTTACAACCACAACTGCTAGGGTGTGTGCTGGTGCATTGTCGTGTTCGAAAAGGACGGTCCAATAACGATGAATAATATTCACATAGTTTTACCATTTTCCAGATAGTCGATGAGGATTATTCATTGCGAAACCCAAAAGACAGTCACCATAACCTTTCCGGCTGAAGGAATTGTCTTCGCCATTTTCGGTGCAGATTCTCCCTTGGTACCCGATTGTTTAGATTGTTGTTTGGTCTCCGGAGTATAGTAATGTATCCATGTTTCATAAACAGTGACGAAACGACGCTCAAAGTCCTGCGGATTACTCTGAACAGTTTCTAACCATCCTTGCAACACTTCGCACATTTCCGTTTTTGGTCAAGCGTGAGCAATCGCAGAACGCATCTTGCGGATAGCTTTTTCATGTTCAAATTTTCATGCAAAATATTATCTAACCGTTCATTCGGGATGCCCACAGATCTAGCAGTCTCACGCACCTTAACACTTCTGTCATCCATCACCATATCATGGATTTTTTGAGTGATTTCTAGTGGTATCCTCCACAGGGCGTCCAGAACGTTCTACACCACTTGTGCCCATATGGCCACTCCTAAAATTTTGAAATCACTTATAAACTGTTCTAAGCGAAAGAGCAGTGTCATCGAGCTTCTCTTTAGTCTCCTGAGACGTTTTGCCTTCATAAAGTAATGTTAAATCACCACACGCAATTCTTTTTCTTCCATTTTCTTGACAATCACCCGGCTGCCTTGATACATACGAATGCCAGACACAAAGAAGTAGACCAATATGACTGAAACTTGGTGTGCGTTCTTTCCAAAGATGCTAATAACTAAACCTGACCTCGATAGGCGCCGGTGGTGGCATATCTCGGACTTTGCACAGACTATTCAAACGCCCCTCGTATTTAAGTATTTTAAAATTAATCCCATTTAGATGTATTAATTTAACAAATTAAATATATCTCTTTGAATTAATGTCTTTATCAGCTTTGTATACAGCTACTCGTGAAAGAAATGCAAAACTGCTGACATGGAGCCTGTCCGCCATTGGTGTGATCCAAATATTGATTAGCAATTTCTCAGATCTTTTATGGTGCACCAAAGAACCTACAGACTTTTAGAAACGAAGTACGATACTCAATTAACTATACAGCATAATTTGCCTGACTGATCGCGTCATGCACTTGCCTTATGAAAATTACATTGGAGCCACATCTGTAACTTTGCGGCCGGCCGTTTGTGGCCGAGCGGTTCTAGGCGCATCAGCCTGGAACTGCGCGACCACTACGGTAGCAGGTTCGAATCCTGCCTCGGTCACGGATGTGTGTGATGTCCTTAGGTTAGTTAGGTTTAATTAGTTATAAGTTCTTGGGGACTGATGACCTGAGATGTTAAGTCCCATAGTGCTCAGAGCCATTTTTGTAACTTTCCGTTACTCTCGGACTCAAACCTGGAGTTACATAAAATCACAACAGGAATCAACAAGCACTGCTCAGTTAATTTCAATTGAAAATACTGAGCTCTCTATTTGCTGGTAAATGGTAGGTGATCACGACTATTTTCTTTACATTCTCTATCTTCCTTCCACCTTCCCAAGCAGGCAAGGTAGCAGTTACAGCTCGCAACTTCCACTCGCTCATCCACCTACCAGAGAGGTTGTTGCTGTTGTTGGATAGGGACCACATACACTGTATGGTTGCAGTTTAACGTCATACCAGAGATACTTCTGTTTACAACAACAAAATAATACAAGAACCGCTACATCAGTTGGTTGCATCGGCCAACAGCGTGAGATAAATACCTTTTCTCATACGAGAATAAGCAACGCTGTTAATTTAGAGCAATACAGAATCGTCTTTTGCCATGTCAACTGCCGAGGGCTCTGAATCCTACGGGATTTACCTTACTCATGACTTCTCCCTGTGAAGAACTTGCAAAGTTTTGGACCAGAAGCCTACCTCTCCCTCCCGCCCACTTTCTCAATGTTGTTGTTGTGGTCTGCAGTCTGAAGACTGCTTTGATGCAGCTGCCCAAGCTGGTCTACTCTGTGAATGCCTCTTCAGCGCTGCACAGCTAATGCAATGTGGTTCAAATGGTTCAAGTGGCTCTGAGCACTATGGGACTTAACATCTGTGGTCATCAGTCCCCTAGAACTTAGAACTACTTAAACCTAACTAACCTAAGGACATCACACACATCCATGCCCGAGGCAGGATTCGAACCTGCGACCGTAGCAGTCGCGCGGTTCCGGACTGAGCGCCTAGAACCGCGAGACCACCGCAGCCGGCTAATGCAATGTGCATCAGTTTGACCCTGCTAACTGTATTCAAGACTTTGTCTCCTTCTGCAGTTTTAACACCCCCGTCCCACCTCCACGCTACATTTACACACTTCTCTCCATTACCAAACTAACAAGTCCTTAACGCGTCATGATATGCACTATGAAACGAAGTTGTGGCATAGATTTCTTGATTTTCCCAGTTCGACTCAGTATCTTCTTATTAGTTATTGGTTTTGCTGTGTCACCACTATTTTTCGGCACTACTGAGTAAAACTGCGATGTTGCCATGGCTGTTGCAAAAGATCTTGGGATTGGGCCAGCTCAGAGCCGACCAAACACCATTACGTCAGATGCAGCATTGCCGCTGGCAGATTCCCACATTGTGCACCAGATAAGGGGCTGGCACCGCCATAATGACGACGCAACAGAAAGGGGTTGGTAGGCTAGTAACGAAACATCCAATCAACAGACTTCTCATGGGTACAAGCTGTGATTTGCAAAGCAAGAACGCTCTGTTACAACATGAACTACCATTATTTTTAGTCAAAGTTGTCTCAGACTCGTAGCTACTATTTAAGAGGATAGTTGTTGCCGCTACACGAGGCGACATGACGCTACAAGCAGCCACCGTGGGATTTGGCCTCCACTAACTGTGGGCCACTGCTGCTGGTTTTAAGATCAGTGATGTGAGCTTAGCATCTTTTAGCCTGTAGGCCAACTACCAGGTGTAACCAGCCTTCAGCCATAGAAGGATATCGTTTGAGACCATGGCCACCTGTTGCATCAGTTCCTTAACACTCGCTGTCTTCTGCACACACTATGGTGGACGTTTCACCACAAAATGTTATAGATTGTTTTTCAGTAAAATGTATGACTAACAGCGAAGTTTTTATGAGCAACCTTAGGTCATGATCCCGACAACAATCCACCACCTCAACTAAGACATCCACTTGTAGAGGTCATCCATCCTCGACCTCCACATTGTGATGTCAGAAGTGCGTGTAACGTCTAAATTTCAGTGACAAGGGAACCTTACCAGCCACCCTCCCTGGAGACGATGACTGTCTACTACCTCAGGGTTGCTGTTTCGTCGACACACAGCACCAGTGTGCCGTGCTGAGTGTACTGACTGTTCTATCTTTTCCCTTGTAAGTATCACGTCCAATCATTGCACCTTTTAGCAGCTTTTCAGTTCTATTTTCATGTGTCATGTAAACTCTGACAGTGTTCTCAGGATGTGTAAAAATGAGCGTTATTTTTGCCTATCACCAATGGCTGTGGCTCATTGTCTGGAAGTGCATAAGGAGTTAACCATGCGTAACTTCTTAGGAGGGGAAGATGAGTTTTGTTGAGAAGTCGTATTTTTGTGGTAGATTTCACCGTTTTCAATATGCAATGTATTTCATTTTAAGCAATAAATGTGGCTCACTACGTGTAAGCACGTATAGTAGTACTCATGAGTAGCCGCGCAATGGGAGAAGTTCAGTTACAGTAAGTGATAGGGTAGAATTAGATTAAGTGTCCTTGTCGTCATACTGTTTTGTTCTCCTCGTTTGTTGTTTACATAATTAGTGAGGTATACCCTGGCTGAGAGGTTGCGAATTTCTGCAGCCTGGACCAGATGTGAAGGGAAGTCCATATGCCATTGATGTTTGTGTCTTGCAGAGTGCAACTGCCGACAGTAATTTTATTATAGATACGTAGGACGTGACGCAGAAATAAGGCTGACTATATTGCAGATGTTTTGGGTACTGAAATGGTACAGTCGCTTTTACTATTTCCGAAGACCGCAGATTCGGCATCATGTGTGACGGCACTGTCTCCTTAGAAGGTGGGAGGAAAAGAAGAGGAAATATGTTTGTAAGGTTTATGTTCGGGCCGACAAGGCTTGTGCCAGTGGATCAGGACATTGACGAAAGTGACAACACTTGCAGTGTAATGCGTGATGCAGGAGAAGGCCGTTGTGCAATCCCAGAGCTAAGCTTTCTCATCAAGCATCATGCCGAAACTGACTTTCGATGACGAGCGGTGGAACCCAGGGGGATAATGTTCAAGCTCGGGGAAGCTGTCACCAGAGAAATACTGTCGCAGGGTTCGTTTATCATGATTGGACAATGTGGCAAAATCACTAAAGCTTAATCTGCATGATGTATGGGCACAAGGCACTGGGAAATTGCTTTAGGTGACCGAAGGTGTTGCTAACTTATACGATTCTGGACTTCGCCTCCGGGTAGGGAATCGTCGTTGAGTACGCAGCGTTCAGTGACAGAGCACTTCTCCTGTCAATACTCACGTTGAAACGTTATCTGAATTCCGTCGTTGCGGCTGGGAGTTCGCGTTTCTTGTCTGTAGAATACACAGAGGAGAAGTAATAGATTATACTAGTCAGAGGTCTGCCTTCTGCCATCCTAGTGTTTAATGAGTTTTTTTATTTTGTGGCTGAAGTTCCTCCGTCGTCGCACACGTGCACGACAAACATCAGTGCGACGCACGGAACGCAGTACATTCGGTGATATTGCAAATTGCTTCGGCTCTTTAGGGCTATAAAGCTGATCAGCTGTGATGGTGTAAGTTTCATTTCCACTGAGGTTGCACACCAGTGTAGATCATCTTTGAAAGTAGTGTCACCTAGTGTTTGGGACGTAGATGATATCAAATGGTTCAAATGGCTCTGAGCACTATGGGACTTAACATCTGTGGTCATCAGTCCTCTAGAACTTAGAACTACTTAAACCTAACTAACCTAAGGACATCACACACATCCATGCCCGAGGCAGGATTCGAACCTGCGACCGTAGCAGCCTCGCGGTTCCGGACCTAGACCACCGCGGCCGGCAGATGATATTAGTTATCTCGCGTTATTTATATTAGATCACGTAGCCATAAAGACCGGCACATTTGGGCAGTTCAAGAATAATATTAGTCAGGAAATTCATTTGTATCTCTTTATGTCCATGGCACATCGACATATAAACATTTGTAATATATGAAGGGGTGTTAATTCACAATAAATGTAGAAGCAGAAACAACATTTATAATTTAGTGGTCGCTAGTTCCCTTAAACATTCATTTATTTATATGTTGTAATTTATATGTTAAGGGCAAGGAGGAGGAAATAATGTCACCGTTAACAGCTCCTAAGACCTGCTTCAGGTGTTAGTCAGACGGGGCTAAATCTTTATTTTCGCGTTCAGTATTTTCCATTGCGCACATTCAATTTTACATCCGCCTAGAGCAGCATCTTAGAAACCATACAAATACCTACAGTAAATACTTCCTAACATTAAAATTTATATTCGATGTTATCAAATCCCTCTTTTTCATTAATAGTTTTCTTGTTATAGTCAGTCTTCATTTTATATCCTCTCTAGTTCGGTCATCATCAGTTAATTTGCTAACCAATAGTCCTTTTAGTGTTTAATTTCGTAATCAGATTCGTTAACACTTCCTGATTTAACCCTCGCAATACCAAGTGAGAGGGAAGGGGTACTCTTTGCCTAAATTTTGAGAATACTATAAACTAGTACATTATATTTTAAAATTAAAAAAAATATGCTTGTGATTTTTAACGATTTCTTCTATCAGATACCGTAATTGGTTTAAATTTTATCAGTAAAACTTAACTCAAAATTTTAGGTCTTGTCAGTGGATGTGAATTTTCAGAGCAGGTGTGATATTCATATTTTCAGGTTTACGACACTTCTTACACATAAATATATCCTTAAAAAGTATGTTGTGCGTGAAAGACAACGAAAATTAACGAAATCCGTGTATCTTTGAGTTGGCCATATATGATTCCCGCCCCCCTTCTGTAGCACACGTTATGAAAAATCCGTTGGTACCGCTAGGTTTAATTCGAATACGTTCCATTACCTTTCATTTCGTTCCATTGAGGGTTATCTCATAATCCCTTTCCAGGGCACTGTCTATCCCATTCAAGTGTTATTCCAAGTTCTTTGCTGTCTCTGACAGAATTGCAGTGTCACCGGTAAACTTCCAAATCCATATTACTTCTCCCTAATATTTAATTCTGTTTACAAATTTATCCTTGTATGCTTTACTGCTTGTTTGGTGTAGATGTTGAATGACATCGAGTGTAGGGTACCCAAATGTCTCACTCCCATCTTCCCATTGCACAACTAGAAATCCAGCAGATGGAGTAGCAGAAGTTATGTGCTTCATCAAGATTTGTTCTTTGATGTGGTGGGGCTGTGAAGTACATGTCCAGCTCCTATACTCCTCTCTTCTTTTTACTGGAGGACTGCAGAATTCATATTTCAGTGCATATACGGCAAAAATTAAACTTTCATTAAGGACAACATGGATTCCCAAGGATCCACGTGTTACCAGTCGAGGATGAACATGTAGGAATGAGCGTGTCGCCTATTTCAGAACATTAAATGTTATTTTTGTAACTTCCAGAAGAGCAGAGTACAATGAGACAGCTATTTCCACATCGAAAGGTAAGCCAGTTCCGTTCGAACCCACTAGCGAGAACAAATATACAGACGGTTGGAGATGCAGTAATGGGAAATGTCGTTAGAGTGTATTGTAGAATTGGAGAAGTATGAAGAAGGAAAACTATTGTATCCATTTCATGACTTTACGCCTCTTACCTTCGGAAATCATTATTAAATAACCAATGGTGGCCAGAGGAAAGTTGCTACCTCACATTATCTCTGGACAAATAGCTTTTCATCTAATTAAAATTTGAGGCGTTTATGTAACAGTTCGATTACAGAAACCGATCTGTTCTGGGGCGCCTGACTCAAATGCTTTAACATTGTCATCGTCCATGTCAACAGAAGGTGCAGTGTAGGTGATGTCTCCAGTTACAATTCCTTGGACGCCACTTTGAAGAGCTACAAAAACCCTTATGTTTTAAAAGCTATAAAATAAACGATTGCGTATAAGAATTACAGTAATAGAATAGCAAACATACCGTGCAAAGATCTTTCATCAGCGTGATATCAGTTCCTTCATTTCGGGCTATTTCTCCCTTCTCAGAGAGCTTCTCGCACAAAGACATTCTAACATTATCAGTTGCTTATTCCAGCGACTATCGTTAAACTGGCTCATTTATCTAACAAGATCATTAAGAGGACCACTTTTCTTTACGTAAGTGACGCGTGCTTTCGCCGCAATCAAAGGACCATGAACTTCTGGACAATTGACGCGTATATACTCTGCATTAAAATTATTTCGTACCCCTGTATTTGACAAATGTCAGGAACAATTCGATCGTTAATATATCGCGCAGTGCAACGACAATCCTGGTACCTTTATCAGTCATGTGCTGCATGTCTTTCAAAGTACTGTGGTGGACACCAAGAGACATAAATCGTCCAAACAATTCTCTTAGAATGTTACCGCCCGTTTTTGGTTCATCTGAAAACTGAGTTGTAAACAAAATGCGAGATCTGAGAGTGCAGTTAATAAAACAGGTGACAGTACATGTCAGATAATTGTTTCTTCTCGCGCTGGATGTCCACATTTCTGTAGTTGCTGAGTATTCACCTTCCGTTATATGAGCAATTCCCTCAGGCATAATTATATGTCCTAGGCTTTTAGCACTGTTTGCCATGTACCTCAACACAGTTGTGTTGTGAGATATAATGGCCTTTGCAGTGTCAACTAACGTGTGAACGAGATCCGTAAGACCTTCATCTCTCATAGTTCCATACGACCTTACATCTCGTTCACACATAGACAAATGGATTGGGAGAAATGTGCGAAGTGCCATTTGGCCCTTCAGCATGAGAGTAAATTCCATCGAACTGCGAACAGCAAACAAAATGAACGCTTTTCCTAACGCCAGCCACAATAGGCTTTAACACGGTCCAAACCGAACTTTTAAGATTGCCTTCAGGCTGTGTGGTTCTCTGCTCACCACTTGTTAGTTTTCCTTTTACATCCCTTTTTCTTGATGTGCTCCTTCTTCTGGAAACCATATTAGTTTCCTCGCTCATTTTGTGCCTTACGACAAAAATGAAGAAATCCCACCACTCCACTAAGCACTGCTCTATTCAGCGCTCGTAGTCTGTAGCTTGCAACTGTGGTCAGTACTACCAACAGCCTGTAGGCCGCAGCACGCCAGTGCTTGCTCACGTCACTGGTGCAGTGACCTCACGGGCTCGTTCATTGTGGAGCAGTGAGGCCGCAGCGCGTGGGCTGTGTCTCCATGCACAAGTCTACTGAGCCCATGGCATTCAGGTGCTTTCGCAACAGCACTGCTCGCCCTTTGGGTGACGTCAGAGACTCGCTCGGCCGAGACTGCTGCAGTCCAGTGCAGCTCGCGGACCGGGCCTCTGTGCACGACTCTACATCGTGTGGCCCGTCGGACTTCGATACGGCTCCCCCGGTTGAACCGCCAGCTCGAGGCAAGGCACGCACGGCTGACATGGCTGCGCTCCTGGACGGGCCGCGCCTCGATGCCCACCTCTGGTGCAACTTGCACAACCAGAGCTCGCTCTCAGTCTGTTGTCAACGACCGACTGACATCATGCAAGCCAACTGCGATGCCACCCCAGCAATGGCTGCATCAATTCCCACTGGCAGACCCGTCCCTTCACTGACTTACCTTCTTATCCACAGAACAATGATGCCTCTCAATTTTTAAGTTACTGTATCTTGTACAAATATCTCAAGTGCCAATGTTTATTTAAAACATGTCAAATTGTGTATTGTTTTTTCTCGTGTGCACTAATCTTTTTAGTTTTATTGTACTTACGATTTGAATGACTACTTTTGTAACGGCCAGTGTCGTAATCAATTGTATCGTAGGAAAGTGTAAGACAACAAGAAAATTTTTCTTTCTTTATGTTTATGAAATGTGTGTGTAGTAGAGAGTCCACAAATGTTAATCAGTACATGTAATACTTTCTATAATAATAAAGAACAGAGTAGCTTTCACAATTTTTCTTCAATCATCTCAGAGATGCCTTCCTGTTTCGTATCGTCCTTTCTTCTTTAGCTTTCGCTATGTAAGCATCTATCTTGTTAGCTCGTAAGATCCATGGATATATTTAAGTCTATTTAAATTCATACCTTTCAGATGTATTAATTTAAAAACTAACCATATCTCTTTGTGTTAATGTCTTTATCAGCTTTGTGTACAGCTATTCGAGAAAGAAATGCAAAACTGCTGACGTGGAGTCAGTATGCCATTGGTGTGATCCAAATACTGATTAACGATTTATCAGATCTTTTATGGTGTACCTACGAACCTGCAGTTTTTCAGAAACAATGTCCGATACTCAATTAACTATACAGCATAATGCGAGGGACCAATTGCGTTATGCAATTGCCTTATGAAAGTTATATTGGAGCCAAATCTGTAACTTTGCGTTTCTCTCGAACACCAACCTGGAGTAATAAGAAATCACAACAGGAATCAAATAGCACTGCTCGGTTGTTTTCAATTGACATTACTGAGCTGACTACCTGCTGGTAAGTGGTAGGTGATCACGACTATTTTCTTTACATTCTCTATCTTTCCTTCACTTTCGCAAGCAGGCAAGTTAACCGTTACAGCTCACAACTTCCACTCGCTCATCCACCTTCCAGAGAGGTTGCTGCTATTGTTGCTTATACAGTGGCCACTCCACGTGTGGTTACAGTTTAACGTCATACCAGAGACATTTCTGTTTACAACAACAAAAGAATACAATAACTGCTACCTCGGTTCGTTACATAGTGTGAGATAAATGGCTTTTCTCATAGGAGAATGAGCAGCGCCGTTAATTTAAAGCAATATAGAAACGTCTTTTGTCATGTCAACAGCCGAGGGTGCTGAATCACACGAGACCTACCTCACTCATGAGTTTTCACAGTAAAGAACTTGAAAATTGTGGACCAGAGGCCTACTTCTCCCTCCCGTCCCCTTACCTAGTGTTGATATTGTGGTGTTCAGTCTGAAGACTGATGCCGCTGCCCAAGCTAGTCTATTCTTTAAAAGCCTCTTGAGCGCTGCACAGCTAATGCAATGTGCATCAGTTTGAACCTGCTACCTGTATTTGAGACTTTGTCTCCCTCTACAATTTTAACACCCCCCTCCCACTCCAACATCCACATATTCACACATCTCTCCATTAGCAAATTGACAATTCCTTGCTGCCTCAGGATATGACCTATGAAACGAAGTCGTGCCATAAGTTTCTTGTTTTCCCCAGTTCGACTCAATATCTTCTTATCAGTTATTCGATCTGCAGCGCCACCACTAATTTTCGGCGCTACTGATTAAAATTGTGATTGTGGTATCGATAGCTACGATGCCACGGAGTAGGTGGAAGTCCCTAAGTTGGCACTACGACAGACACCGATGACAGCACCCTCTAGCCGGTGCTCTGGAGGTCTACTAGCTCCACAACAGAATCTGCCTATTTTGATCAAGAACAGATGGCCATGAAGTTTCGCTTGCTATTGAGATATGTACTTCTTAAGATGGTTCTAAGGCTTCCCACCTCTGTGCAAAGTTATGTATTGTAGTGTCGCGGAATAGTAAAGAGTTGGAAACGTGGAATATAGTCAAAGTTTCGTTGCCTATGGCAAGAGCCAGAGGTAAGAGGATTACACATATATCGGAATGTGTTGTCACTCAGGGGCAGTGGCCAGTTACACACAACAGGCGAGAGAGAATTGCTTAGCATGCGGGTTTGTGTTAGACGGAGATTTTTTTAGAGTGCAAGACAGAGGTATAGTGTCAGGTGTACTGTATTTCACAACTTTGCGTAAGTCTGCCGTAACAACACATAACGCCGGCCATAGTGGCCGAGCGGTTCTAGGCGCTACAGTCTGGAACCGCGCGACCGCTATGGTCGCAGGTTCGAATCCTGCCTCGGGCATGGATGTGTGTGGTGTCCTTAGGTTAGTTAGGTTTAAGTAGTTTCAAGCTCTAGGGGACTGATGACCACAGCAGTTAAGTCCCATAGTGCTCAGAGCCATTTGAGCCACAACACGTAACTCCGTCGCAAGAACAACTAGGGGGCGAGTACGACAGATGAATCAGCAGTATAAGTGGAACGAATGCATTCATTACAAACGAGCATGACGTCAGGACGTCGCTCGTGCTTCCTTTAAATTCGCCAGCTTTGATAGCAACAAGGCACTCGCAGTTAGACTTGCAGTTATGTGTTCCTGGGTCGTTGCTTAGTGCTCAGCTCAGTGATCGATATGTTAATCTTTATTAAGGAGATGTTGCAGTAAGGGCGGCCCATCCAGCAGCAGACGTGAGGGGACAGTACCGACTCTGGTCCTCTCTGCTGCCACTGTCAGTCATTTCCCCAGGATTAGCAGCCATCACGGTAGACTTGCTCGCCGCCAATGCTGATCACATCAGTGAGCCATCGTCGAAATCGTGCGGGGTCTAGGCCCTGTGCATCTGCTGTCACAACTGCGTGAGCCGACGATGCTGGGGGACTGCAGCCCGTTCTGCCCGTCCACGGCAGACGAGCCACCAGGAGGAGCAGGGAAGAAGACGGGGTTGGAGAGAGTACACTCTGCACTACGAGGACGCCTCTCATGCCGATAGCGCCAGGACTCCAACCCGCAGCCCCCTACGTGCAGAAGCTTGCTGTCCACAGCCGAGCCGGTCAGCCAGCTGGGCGCCACCAGCCACGCGCGGCCGAAGTACGAAGTAGGGACATTCCTTCGCAACGTCGCAGTATGCGGCGCTGTGATAGCAAGACTGTGCGGCCCGGAGCTGGTGACATTGCTACGAGTCAGCGAGGACTCGGGAAGGTCGTTGATATCACCAAGCCACATTGTACTCGGCAGGAATAAAGATGTTATGAATTAATAACGTTTCTTTGGCGTTTCTGACGCGTCCACAGTCATTTCCTAGTAACCTGTCAACTGGAGGGGTCACCGCTCGCCCATCCACTCAAACGTAGGCGACCGGGACCACTGGGGCACCTACAGATTTGGTGTCGCGTCCACTGCCTACAGATTTGGTGTCAAAAGTCCTTCCACCCACCGCCTACAGATTTGGTGTAGTGGTAAGTGCACAAGGCGATTTTTGTTAATAATTATGGATGCACGTTCTTTGTTGGGAGTGCACTTTGTGAGACCTGCGGAAACAGCAGATTTATCTGAGTTTAAGGGCAACAGTTGGGAAACGTACTTGGTACCAGGCAGATGTACTGTGTGTAATTTAACGGGGCATGGGGAGCCATGCACGCAGTTTGTACCAGTAGAATGTTCAATTTGTAAACGCTTTGATCACACAGCGAACAATTGTAGACAGTGTTGCAGGGCAATAACAAGGCGGAAGGATTAATTTAGTTTAGTTGTGCATTGTGAGTCTTGTTTGTCTTCTTGTGTGTAGTGCTCAACTGTGACAAAGGAGTTGAGTAGCTGGTGTTGTTATTGTTCTGAGGAGTAAATTCAGTATAGAGTAAGTTGTTGGTAATTTCCACAAATCATGCCGGAAACAAGATCCGTTAGTACTGATGTGAGTATAGCTGCTCTGACGGAGCAAGTCTCAAAATTCTTAGAAGAGAATGCGCAGCATAAGTTACGTCATGTAGAATTAATGACGTAAATGGAGACCTTGCGTTCGGCGCAAGAGTCGCAAACGGGTTCAAGTGAGTGCAAGTCAGTAGCAATGTCCAACCTTGTAATATACCCTTCAGTAGCTAACCTGATCACGCCTTTCTCGGGTAAAACAACAGAGGATGTCACAGCGTTCATTAATGATGTTTTGGCAACAGCAATTGGTCGGACGTAACTACGTTACGTATATCAAATTTGCGACTTGCATGGGAAGCCAAGACGTTGGTGATGTACCATGAAACGCTTAGTAAGGCGAGTACGTTTGAAGAATTGGCAGATGGGTTACGTCAAAGATATCGTAAGCAGAATAGTGCAAGATTTTTTAGGGAGACGTTAGGTAATTTCACACAGAAGGTCAATGAGACAGTGGAGTCTTTTTCAGGTAGGATACGGAAAATTAATTCGCAGACCTATAAATTATCAGGTAATCCTGATGCGGATCATGTATTACTATGAGAGGCAGAAAACAGAGCCCTCGATGTATTCCTCACGGGAATTCCTGCAGGATTTTCTTGTAGTGTTAGCATGGAGAATCCTGGGGATTTAGCTGCAGCACTGCGTATTGCAACGCATCTGCAGGAGAGAGACATTGCAACAAGGGTTCGCAATGATAAACGCATCTTTGCGTCGGAGAGGAATTGTTACCGTTGTGGGAGGAAAGGTCACATGAGGGCTCAATGCAGACAGCCGCAGTGCTATGTTTGTAAACGCTACTGTCACAAGGCGAATGAGTGACGTAGTAAGCAGAATGGTAACGGAATAAACAGGAAAAAGCGTTAAACGGGAACGGGAGTGTTTCGTCCGTGGGAAGACATTCCCGGTAAGCAAAAGTACGGTGAAAACTAGTACAGAGACGGATTGTTGCTTGATGGTTGTTGTAAGGAATAACAGATGTAAGTTTTTGATTGATACAGGGACACATGTATCTGTTGCTAGTCTAGACCTCGTGGGTAGGAGAAGACTAGATACTCCTAGGTATAGATTACGTGGAGTAGGGAATAATGAGTTGCAATCATTGGGCACAACACAGCTCGTTTTTAAGACTGGAACTGTAGAGTTCGGAGAGCAAATGGAAGTGTTGCCAACTGTGGGACAAGGGTATTCTGTGATTCTCGGACTGGACTTCCTCGATAAACACTATGCAAAAATTAATCTTTCACAGCGTGCAGTTGAACGTAGTGGAAACTTGTTTTCAATGGGTACAACAGCTGTAAATGTTTCTACGTCGCGAGGTGCATCCGTTGCCAAAATATCACCAACTGAACCGCGTACAAGGGCATTAAAGATGATTACGCATGTCAAAGTGCCTTCGGGTACAGGGAAGTTAGTTTGGTTGTCAGTAGGTACCGATGTACCACAGCAGAGACTATGTGTGGTGGAGCCACTGCAGAGCAATGAAGCATTGGATAGAATGCATTGTTTTATTAGGAGGAGCGTTGCGCACGTAACGGATACAAATGAGGAACTGATGATTCCGTTCAGTGTAGATAATTTTGGGGCAGATGAAGTGGATCTCCCAAAGGGTTTAGTGGTAGCAAGTTTGGAAATACTCGACGATGAGGATATAGGTGAATCCCAAGGTGATTATAACGTCAAGCAAACCGTCAAGGGATCTATACTACGTGATAAGATTCGTCATTTGGAGAATGGTGATCGGGAAGCTATGGAAGCTATGTTATTAGAGTATTTAGATTTGTTTAATTCAGAAGGTCCATTACCAGAAACTCCTATTACGCAGCACCATACACCGACTGGCGATAGTCCGCCGGTCTATAGAAAACCATACAGGATAGCGAAACACCTACAACCACTACTGGAAGAATTTATTAATCAACAGCTAAGGGACGATTTTATAGAGAACAGTGAAATCCCGTGGTCTGCCAACATAGTGGTAGTTCCTAAGAAGTCATTGGACGGTACTAAGAAGTATAGGTTTTGTTGTGACTATCGTTTTTTGAACGCACGAACTGTAACAGATGCATATCCAATACCGAACATCACGGAAACATTGGACAACCTAGGTCGGTGTAAATATTTTTCGACGCTAGTTCTAAAGAGTGGGTACCCTCAGATAGAAGTAAGTCCCGAGGATAGACCGAAGACGACCTTTACAACAAGCCTTGGTTACTTTCAGTGCCACATAATGCCACTTGGGTTGAAAAACGCTCCTGCTACTTTCCAGCGTCTGTTAGATGGTGTGCTTCGGGGACTGAAACCGAAGATTGCTATGGTATACCTCGATGATCTTGTTACTTTTTCGCGACATGTAGAAGAGCATGTGGAACGATTGAGCGAAGTATTTAGTAGGCTAACAGAGGCAAATCTTACGCTTAATGTCAAGAAATGTCAGTTTTTTCCCGACGCAAGTGACTTATCTTGGGCATATTATCAGTCAGGATGGGGTAAGAACGGATCCTCGTCTAACGTCGGCTGTGCGTGGTTTTCCAGTGCCACAGACCATTAAACAAGTTCAGCAATATGTCGGTTTATGTAATTACTACAGACGATATGTAAAGGGGTTCGCGGAAATTGCACATCCATTAACGAGATTGTTAAAGAAAGGTGTTTAAATGGAGAGCACAGTGTCAGGAGGCATTCGAGAAACTCAGATACTAATGGCAGACCCAGTGTTGATACTTCCTGATTTCGAACAAGAGTTCATACTATCTTGTGATGCCCGTAATATTGCTGTAGGTTTTATTCTTTCTCATAGGGTTAATGGACAGGAACATCCAGTGGCTTATGCTTCCAGGCAACTGAATAAGGCCGAGAAGAATTATTCAACTACAGAGAAAGAAATGTCAGCAGTGATTTACGGTATCTCGTATTTTCGCTGTTATTCATATGGGCGTAAGTTCAAGGTAATTAGAGATCACGCAGTACTGAAGTGGTTGTTGGGGTTGAAAGATCCTTCAAGTCGTTTAACGAGATGGGCACTGAAACTAAGTGAATGTGACTACGAGTTAATTCACAAACCAGGGGTAAAACGGACGAATGCAGATGCACTTAGTAGAAAAACAGCAGCTGTACAAGTTGTGGGAAAAAGTGAGAAGGAGTGGATAAAGGCGCAAGCCACTGACAGAGAGTGTCAATTGTTCGAACGCAACTGCAGTTTGAAAGGCAGGATGGGTTTTTTTTATTTATTTATTTATTTATTTATTGTTCCGTGTGACCACATTTAGGAGAAGTCTCCATGGTCATGGAACGAGTCAATACATGAAATTATAACACGATTGTAGAAACAGATAAAAATGAATATAAGAAACAAATTCAGGCGACAAGTCGTTAGTTTAAATAAAGAAAGTCAAGAATGTAACACTGGAATTTGCTTAATTTTTTAGCTCTTCCAGGAGCTCCCCGACAGAATAGAAGGAGTGAGCCATGAGGAAACTCTTCAGTTTAGACTTAAAAGTGTTTGGGCTACTGCTAAGATTTTTGAGTTCTTGTGGTAGCTTATTGAAAATGGATGCAGCAGAATACTGCACTCCTTTCTGCACAAGAGTCAAGGAAGTGCATTCCACATGCAGATTTGATTTCTGCCTAGTATTAACTGAGTGAAAGCTGCTAACTCTTGGGAATAAGCTAATATTGCTAACAACAAACGACATTAAAGAAAATACATACTGTGAGGGCAATGTCAAAATTCCCAGACTATTGAATAGGGGTCGACAAGAGGTTTTCGAACTTACACCATACATAGCTCGAACAGCCCGTTTTTGAGCCAAAAATACCCTTTTTGAATCAGAAGAATTACCCCAGAAAATAATACCATATGACATAAGCGTATGAAAATATGCGAAGTATACTACTTTTCGTGTTGAAATGTCACTTATTTCAGATACTGTTCTAATGGTAAATAAAGCGGCATTTAGTTTCTGAACAAGATCCTGAACATGGGCTTTCCACAACAGCTTAATATCTATCCATACGCCTAGGAACTTGAACTGTTCCGTCTCGCTTATAACATGCCCATTCTGTCTGATTAAAATGTCAGTTCTTGTTGAATTGTGGGTTAGAAACTGTAAAAACTGAGTCTTACTGTGATTTAGCATCAAATTATTTTCCACAAGCCACGAACTTATATCATGAACTACATTATTTGATAATGTTTCAATATTACACACAAGATCCTTCACTACCAAGGTGGTGTCATCAGCAAACAGAAATATTTTTGAATCACCTGTAATACTAGAAGGCATATCATTTACGTAAATAAGAAACAGCAGTGGCCCCAGCACCGACCCTTGGGGAACGCCCCATTTAACAGTGCCCCATTGGGACTGAACATCATTACCACTCTCAATATTGCGGAGGATTACCTTCTGCTTTCTGTTCTTAAAGTAGGAGGCGAACCAATTGTAAGCTACTCCCCTTACTCCATAATGTTCCAACTTCTGCAGTAATATTTTGTGGTCAACACAGTCAAAAGCCTTCGTTAAATCAAAGAAAACACCCAACGTTCGCAACCTTTTATTTAATCCGTCCAAAACCTCACAGAGAAAAGAGATTATAGCATTTTCAGTTGTTAAGCCATTTCTAAAACCAAACTGTACATTTGACAGCAAATTATGTGAATTTAAATGCTGCAGTAACCTTGTATATACAACCCTCTCGATAACTTTAGCAAACACCGATGTCATAGAAATAGGTCTATAATTGTCAACATTATCCCTGTCTCCCTTTTTATAAAGTGGCTTCACTACCGAGCACTTTAATCGGTCAGGAAACCGACCACTCCTAAAGGAAAAGTTACAGATATGGCTAAGTACTGAGCTAACATACGTGGAACAATACTTCAGTATTCTGCTAGATACCCCGTCATATCCATGAGAGTTCTTGGTCTTTAGAGATTTAATTATTAACTCAATCTCCCTCTTGTCAGTATCATGGAGGAGCATTTCAGGTAACAGTCTCGGAACACTTTTTTCTAAGAGCGCTATATGATTCCCTGTTGGGACTAGGTTTCTATTTAGTTCACCTGCTATATTCAGAAAGTGATTATTAAGTACTGTACATATATGCGACTTATCAGTAACACGGACATCCCCACTACGCACTGATTCTATATTCTCGACCTGTCTCTGCAGACCAGCCACTTCCTTTACGACTGACCATATGGTTTTAATTTTATCCTGAGACTTAGCTATTCTATCTGCATACCACATACTTTTTCCCTTCCTAATAACTTTTTTTAGCACCTTACAATACTGTTTGTAATGGGCTGCTGCATTTAGATTTTGACTGTTTCTAACGTTTTGATATAATTGCCACTTTGTTCTACCAGATATTCTTATCCCTTTAGTCAGCCACCCAGGCTGCCTGTTTGTGCTAGTACCCTGTTTTGAACGTTCTAACGGAAAGCAACTTTCAAAGAGCACGAGAAAAGTCTTGAGGAAAGCGTTATATTTATCGTCTACTGTATCAGCACTATAAACATCTTGCCACTCTTGTTCCTTGATAAGGTTTACAAAAGTCTGTACAGCAACTGGATCAGCTTTCCTAAAAAGTTGGTAACTATATTTAACATGTGTTGCAGCACAAAAATCTTTTAGATCTAAAATTTGTGCATCATGATCTGAAAGGCCATTCACTTTTTTGATAACAGAATGCCCTTCTAATAATGACGAATGAACAAAAATATTGTCTATGGTTGTTCTACTGTTCCCTTGCACTCTCGTTGGAAAGAATACGGTTTGCACAAGATTATATGAATTAAGGAGGTCTACCAGCATCCTTTTCCTTGCACAATCACTTATACAATTAGTATTGAAGTCACCACATATAACTAACTTTTTGTATTTCCTATAAAGTGAACCAAGAACCTCCTCTAGCTTTAGCAAAAATGTTGTGAAATCGGAGTCTGGGGATCTGTAAATAACAACAGTAAGACGCTTAGCTCCACTACATTTAACCACACCTGCACAACATTCAAACACCTTTTCAGTGCAGTACTTTGAAACATCAATTGACTCAAATGGGATACCGTTTTTCACATACATGGCTACTCCCCCACACCGCAAAGAGCTCCTAGAAAAGCTGCCAGCCAACCTGTATCCTGGTAAAGGAAGCCTCTGAATTATCTCCTTATTTAAGAAGTGTTCAGATATACCAATAATTTCAGAGTCAACATCTATAAGCAGTTCACTAACTTTATCTCTAATACCTTGTATATTTTGATGAAATATACTAATTCCCTCATTAATCGGATACCCAAGCTTTGTAGAAAGTGGTTTCTTTGTTAGAGAGACTTCCCTTAAGCGGGAATACCTATCAGCTGACTTCAATCTAAAAAAGGTACAGCTCTAACACCCACAACTACCGGAATTTTCCCATGTGTGGTCCCACCACCCCCACCTATGCTGTCACCTATAAGTTTTGCCAACCTCCCCTTCCCATACCTGCTGAGGTGCAGGCCATGTCTAGTGAAACCCGTCCTACTGATAGACTCCACCGACACCACTGAAATGTGACTCATGCCTTCTGTCATCAGCGCACCCCCAAGTCTCATGTTATTACGCCTGACGGCTGTATTAAGATGAGGCCGATCGTGACGCTGAAACAGTTCCACAAAATACACATTCGTGTTGCCAGTCTGAGTGGCTATCTTTTCCAGGTCACCATTTATGTCATACTCCCCATCCCTCTCAATACTATTACCAGCCCCACCCACAATCACTACCTGATCCTCTTTAGTAAAATCCCTACATAACCCCCCTATGTTAAAAGTCACCTGAGCCAATCCTGCATTAGGCTTCACAATGCTGGTGACCTGGTACTCACTCCCCAAAACTTCCTGCAACTGCTGGCCTACACCTCTACCATGAGAACTACCTAACAGCAGAACCTTCTTCTTTCTCTTAGACTTTGCAACTGTCCTAGCCACCGTAACTGCTGAGGTCTGCTGCATACTTCCTACATCTACAGCTACGAGAGATTCCTCTCCACTAGACTCTGACAGTTGGTCATATCTATTACAGACACCAATAGTAAAACTATCTGAAAATCTCCTTCTCCTAGCAGATCTCTTGCCAACAGCCAGCTCCCATTCCCCAACCCCCTTCTCCCTCCTCATCCTATCTAGCTCCTCCTGTGCGTTTTTCAACTGCACCTGAAGGGCACAGATCTTACGCTCCTGCTCCTCTATCAACTTACTCTTGCTGCATAACCTGCAGTTCCAGGAGAGGATCTCACCAGAATGCCCACTGGCTTCCCCACTGCATTCCCCCCAGTGAAAATACTTCGAACAAGCCTCACACCGCAATCCACTACTCACGAACCTACGGCAAAGCCCACACTTCTCACTCATGGTAAAATTTTACAATTATTGAAACAAGAAAACAACTTTATCTAAGTTCCGCTACTACAATAAGAAGATGTTAAAAACTGACTACAATTATCACAAACTTGCTCTACAAAGGAAGTAACTACTATTATTGACAGTATTAATCAACAACAAATGAGAATATAACAAAATACTAACACAGAAAGAAAATCAAACGTCTAATGACAGTAACGAAACTGAAAGCAGTTCGCAAAAATTTCTTCTGAAGTTATTTCACGGGAAAACACCAAGAACACCGGTTGAAGACTACTAAAGTTCCTAAATAAACTACTATACACAAACAATTAATTAGTACTTAGCTTTCGATGCGCCGCTACAGCTGCAACTGGTCAGCGCGGAATGTAAACACGGGTAAGAGGTTAAGTTGCTCGATACGAAACACTCACAAATATCAGGCCACAACACAAGAAATGCAGAGGTGAATGAAGAAACCACTAATAAGTCACTTATATAGTCAGTATTATCACAAAAACAGTTAAAATATGTATCTGAAACCTAAAAATAGATGAAAACTTAAGAGAGCGATCTCACACGCAGTCACGCGCTTATGACGTCACACCTGCTTTGCAGGAAGACAAAGTGCGGACTACGCGTCGTAGTACCGGAGTCGCTGAGGAAAGAAGTGTTGAAACAAGGGTACCACCATGTATTGTCGGGTCATGGTGGTAAAAGAACGACTGATAGACGGGTAGCTGAAAGGTGTTGGTGGAAGACACGTCGCAATGATGTAGAGCAGTATGTGCAAAATTGTATACCGTGTGCGCAGAGAGCAGATTTAAGTCATCAGAAAATTCAGTTACAGAGACTACCTGAAGCGGATCATCCGTTCGCATTCATTGGATTAGACGTAATCGGAGCATTTAACAAGACCCAAGCGGGTAATCGATACGTATTAACAATATTAGATCATTTTTACCGATACCTGGTAATGGTAGCTATTCCAGATCAGAAGGCAAGCACTGTTGCGCAAGCCTTACTTAATAAGTGGTTGCTGAAGTGTGGTGTGCCCGATACTGTAATTACAGATCAGGGTAGTAACTTTATGTCGGAGCTGATGAAGCAGTTATGCCGTTTATTGAAAGTTAAGAAATTGCTGTCAAGCCCATTTCATCCTCAGTCGAATGGACAAACGGAATGGGTTCATAGGACATTAGTTAAGATGATTAGTCATTACGTAAATTCAAAACACACGGATTGGGACGTGTATTTAAATCTGTTGACAGGCGCATGTAACGCGAAAGTTCATACTGGAACGAGGCTCTCTCCGTATGAGGTAATTTATGGTCGGAAAATGCCATCACCATTTGATGTGCTCAAACTTCAGGTAGGTTCACAGGATGAGTCAGTGAAGAATTTCGCCAAGAAATGGAGAAAGATTTGGCAAAGAGTACGGCGTGCTAATACTAAAGCTTTGGAGAGAGAGTATTGGGCAAAGAACAGGTAAACTGCCGCAATACAGAATTGGTCAATGGGTAATGTTGGCTAATCCTTATGTTCCGAAGGGTAAAACGAAGAAGTTTTTGAGGAAATATTCTGGACCGTATCAAGTAAATGAAATAGTGTCTCCCATGATCGTAAATTTGCAGTTACCAACCAAGTTGTCAGTAGTTAATGTGAGTAGGATTAAGCCGTTTAAGGGCACAGTGGATGCGTTACCGCAGATTCCTCGAGCAGTAACAAAGGGTGTGAGGGTACCGAAGCTAAAAGAACAGCAGAGGAACGTTCCTTACGCACTTAGGTCTAGTGGTAAGTAGATTAAGTGTCCTCGGGGAGGAACATGTCGTATATATTGTTATTAGGTAATAGGGTATGTATAGTTTTTACTTGTCATTTGTGTGTTTTAGACGTGGGAAGGAAGGGAGCGATTGACATGGCTTCCGTTTCCTTCAGGTGCCGTGCCAGGATGTGGCCCGGGAAACTTTTCGTCAGTCTGGTACTGCTTGCATAGGAGAGGTGGTGCAGGCGCAACCACTGGATAAGGGAATTATGTTTGCAAGGCAATTAGATGTGGTATTATCAAGCCGCAGGTGGACAATTGTCTTCATGTATAATATATGGGGAGTGAGGAATGATGTATGGATACTACAGGATAGGTTTACGGCACTACAGGTGGCCACGGAGAAGGAGGGTTTTTTTCAAGACATACGGAACGAGTATCTGGAATTGAAGCTCTTATACGAAAAGCTGAGAAGGCTGCTGCAACAAGTAACAGAAGTGGTCCCGCAAACGCTCGTTCGCAGGAAACGAGCGTGGTTGGATGCATGGGGAAAATTGCTGAAAACAGTGTTTGGAACCACGGACGGGGAAGATATAAGGAGCTTAAATAGTATGGTGGGGTTGTGCAGGAGTTGGCGGAGGAGACAAAATCGAAAGTGGATTGGCACACGACACGTATAGGTAACATGCAACAGGGGATATTGAATGTCACTAGAACAGTGCGGGAGTTGACGTCAGACCTGGAACGGTATGCAGCAAATACCAGTAAAGTGTTGAATGGGGATATAGAGGCTATACGGGCGAGATTGATCCGAATAGACGGGAAAATACAAGTAGCACCTTTATTGAGGGCATTGGCAGACAGGGTGGATGATGCACATGTCGAATTGGAAGCGTTATATGAAACTATGTATCACGCAGTGCATGGGCAGTTGAGTGCCACTTTGTTAGGTCCAGATCACATGCTGAAGGCGTTGCTGAAAGTGCAGAAAGAATTCTCGGAAGGAGTGCGTCATGTCGTGCCTCCGGCGAAGCGGAATTTACCGTTACTCTGTCGCATGTCTAAACTGAGAGTAATTACAGATCAGACTAGTATACACGCAGAAGTGCATATACCAGTGATGGGTATCAATTCGCAGTACCAGTGTTATACAGTACACCCGTATCCAATTAGATGGGGTGCACTTGGGAAGTGGGTGCAAGTGCAAACTCGGGAAGTATTGTTAGTGTCAAGACGGAGGAGTGCTCATGTGGTAATGTCTACGGAAAATTTCACAGACTGTTTCAGGGGAAGTGTTTTTATTTGTCCAGCAAAGGAAGTGGCAACCCACAATCATTCGTGTGAGATGCAGTTGTTCTTGGGAAATATGGGAACTTTAGAATGCGAAAAGAAGGTGTTACTTCCGAGACCGAAATTTCAGAAAGTTGGGGAACATTGGATTTACTCTGTGTTCGAACTAGAGACCGTAGTTGCCACTTGTTACAGAAATGGTAGATTTACAGATATATCAAAGCTTAAATTGCAGGGCAGTGGGTTTTTGATTAATGGCACTGGATGTAAAATAGTGGGGAAGCATTTTCACCTATCAGCTACTTTCATGGGTACAACAATGATTAACGTGACACAGCCTATCTTGAAATATCCAGAAGAACCGCCACACATATTGCCTCGCCAGAATCTAACGTTTATTAAGAGCCCTTGGATCCTACATTACTACAATCTTTAGACAGCCGGATTATCTCAGAAAAAGAGCAGATCTCAGTTAATCAACTACTGCAGCACGTGCAGCAATATCGGGAGAAACGTAAGCAAATCACAATCATATTTGGTGTCTCAATGACTAGCATAATATTAGTTCTAGTGCTTATTTGTGCAACTTACTTTTGTATAAGGAAAAAGATGTCTCGTTCTGAAATAACAACCGTACATCAAATACCGATGGGATGGATCAGGAATAGTGGAACGTAATGTAAACAGATAAGCAATGATAAGATTGGAATCAGTATTAAGTGTAAATAGATTATTAGCGGGTAAGAAAAGTTTGACAGTGTTGAAGGAGTAGTTGTAAGATACCTGTAGAGTATAAGGAAGTATGGCGTGCACAACCAGTAAGTCCACAATTAAAAAATTTGGGACGAATTTTCTTAAAGGAGGGGGATGTTAGTGTCACGGAATAGTAAAGAGTTGGAAACGTGGAATATTGTCAAAGTTTCGTTGCCTATGCTGACAGCCAGAGGCAGTAAGTTAGCCAAGAGGTAAGAGGATTTCACATATATCGGAATGTGTCGTCACTCAGGGGCAGTGACCGGTTACACACAAGAGGCGAGAGAGAATGCGGGTTTGTGTAAGACGGAGACTTTTGTAGAGTGCCAGACAGAGGTATAGCGTCAGCTGTACTGCATTTCACAACTTCGTGTAAGTCTGCCGTAACAACATGTAACTCTGTCGCAAGAAAACCTAAGGGGCGAGTACGACAGATGAATCAGCAGTATAAGTGGAAAGAATGTGTTCATTACAAACGAGCATGACGTCAGGACGTCGCTCGTGCTTCCTTTAAATACGTCAGCTTTGATAACAACAAGGCACTCGCAGTTAGACTTGCAGTTAGATGTGTACTGGGTCGCTGCGTAGCGCTCAGCACGGTGATCGACATTTATTAAGGAGATGTTGCAGTAAGGGTGGCCCAACCAGCAGCAGACGTGAGGGGATATTACCAGCTCTGGTCCTCTCTGCTGCCGCTGTCAATCATCAACCCAGGATTAGCAGACATCACGGCAGACTGGCTCGCAGCCAATGCTGACCACGTCAGTGAGCCGTCGTCGAGATCGTGCGGGGTCTAGGCCCCGTGCATCCACCTTCACAACCGGGTGAGCGTTGACGCTGGGGGACTGTAGCCCGTTCCGCCCGTCCACCGTGGACGAGCCACCAGGAGGGGCAAGTGCGAACAGCGCCTGGACTCCAACCCAGAGCTTGCTGTCCGCAGCCGAGCCGGCTGGCCAGCCGGGTGCCACCAGCCACGCGTGGCCCAAGTACGAAGTAAGGACATTCCTTCGCAACATCACAGCACGCGGCGCTGCGCTAGCAAGACTGTGCGGCCCGGATCTGGTGTCATTGCTACGAATCAGCGAGGACTCGGGAAGGTCGTTGATATCACCAAGCCACATTGTACTCGGCAGGAATAAAGGTGTTATGAGTTAATAATGTTTCTTTGGCGTTTCTGACGCGTCCACAGTCATTTCCCAGCATCCTGACAACTGGAGGGGTCACCGCTCGGCCATCCAGTGCACCATAGGGGACTTGGACCACCGGGACGCCTACAGTATTCAGTTAATATTGTGATATAGTAAAACCGTTTCTAAGAGGAGTACCGAGAGATTTTCACCTTTTCCTGCTCCTACTCACTTCCTTCATTCGGCCAACCTTTCACTTTACACCAGCAGACCCACCTGCCGCCTTAAGGGCGGGATACAAAACTTGGCGACGAACTGCGATTAAAAATTTTTTTTTCCTCTCCTCTCATTTCGTTTTTTCCTCGGTACTGCTTTAGACTTTTTGTGATATCCCCGTCTGGCAGAGTGACTGTATGTAAGTGTTCCCATCATTCGCTATAAGAATTTCATTTGTGTAAACCACGGCTTCGCCACAGGAACAGGCTTCACTGTCCCACCTTGTACATTTTCAGGCTCAGCAAATGATGCAGCTGCTTGCTGCCTTAAATGGACTGGTCACACCACAAACTGCAGCTACTTCGGTGCCTCCGACGCCACCGCCTGTGCCGACGCCATGGCCAACGGCGCCGCTATCTCATGCCTTCAACCCTGACGTTGAAAGTTGGCCGGAATACATCACACAACTCGAGGCACACTTCGCACCTTACAACATACCAGGTACAGAGCGGCTTACTTTTTTCAATGTCAACGCGGGTTTTGTGTTGTACTGTGTGCTTGTGAAATTGTTTCCCACCATCCCCCACTTTCGTGATAGTGTAAATGTGGTAGCTGCACGATACAAATTCTTTCGCCTCCAGCGTGGCTCTACTCGGTCGAATAAAGCTTGGATAGCGGGCCTTCAGAGACTAACTTCTGATTGTGTCTTCCATGGCTTATGTGGACGCTCATATGCGGATGAAATTATTAGAGGCGCTATTGGGCAGAATGTAGCGGATCACATTGCAGGAAGTAGACTTGCTAGACAGACAAGATACATTAGACATGGCTACTTCCACTTTCCCCCGGGTGTGTGTACTGTTAGCGCGGCACAACACGTGCCCTCCCACCCGCCAGCACGGCCAGCCACGCCGCGCCACTCGCGCGCAAGTATACAAATTTCAAACCAGGCACCCACTAAGAAACTGAAATCATGTCCGAACTGCTTTCGTGCCCACCCATGGGACAGTTGCCAATTCCGCCAAGCACTGTGTTACTTTTGTAATAAGAAAGGACATGTGCAAGCTGTGTGTAGTAAGAGAAACTCTAATTCACCAATTGTCTCCCGTTCGCGTGACTCACGTGGGCATCACCGCAACGGCAACCGCCATAATCATGATTCACGTCAGCATATGGATGTTAATGCCATTTATTCAAAGCCTTCTGCTTCACGTGCTTCGACAGATCGTCGTGTGAATCTAGTTTTGCCAGACACTTCCTCTCGCATTCAGCGCGATGCGAGGAAACTTTTTGTTACTGCTCATTAGTGTTCGTTCTGTTCGCATGCAGCTGGACACTGGTGCGTCAGTTTCTTTACTGAACAAATCGACGTATGACTTACATTACTCACTCCCGCTTCATCGTTCACATTCCACGCTGGCTGCACTTACTGGACAGGAAACCTCAGTGCTTGGCGTGTATAGTTTGCTAGCCACATATGGTGCCACGACTCGTACAGTGTCTATCCGTGTGCTCTGCTCTAGTGATGCTACGAATATTTTTGGCATGCACGCATTTGAATATTTAGGCCTCGCTATTCAGGAAAATGTACTTTGTATCAACGCTATTGACCATGCAGACAATGTTGCTGCACTGTACGATGATTTTGCTGAACTCTTTTCTGATTGCCTAGGTTTTGCCACAGATTTTTCAGCCCATGTTGCAGTTAAAGCCAATGAAATGCCTATTTTCCGGCGTGGACGCCCGGTACTGCACGCCCTGCGCGACGCCGTAGCTTCTGAACTTAAGCATTTGCAAGACATTGGTGTCATTGAACCTGTTTCTGCTACGCCTATAGCGTGTCTGAAGAAACCAAACGGTCGTCTCCGTATTTGTGCTGACTTTAAGTCTACAGTAAACCCCCAGACAGTGGTAGCTACGTTTCCCTTACTGCGTGCTGAAAACATTTTTGATAAGCTTGATGCGGGAAAATTCTTTTCCACGATTGACTTGCAGGACACATACTTTCAGATTCCGCTCGACGAACAGTCGCAGGGCTATTTTGTGATCAACACCCACAGTGGATTGTTCAAGTTTCGCCGCTTTCCGTTCGGTTCTGCTTCAGCTCCAGCTACTTTTCGGTCTTATTTGCAGCAGTTGTGGACCACCGTCCCTGGTTGCTCAAATTATCTGGACGATATAGTGGTATGAGGTCGCATCCCTGACGAACATTTGCAGAATTTGCGAGCCTTATTTATTGTACTTTTGCAGGCAGGACTAAAGCGTAACAGAGGCAAGTGCAAATTTTTTCAAACTGAGATTCAGTATTTAGGACATATGATTAACGAACAGGATATCCACCCCTCGCCCTCACATCTCAGTGCAATTAGAGACTTGCCAGCACCCAGGAACTTGAAAGAACTTTAGTCTGTGCTGGGCAAAATTTCGTATTATATTTGGTTTATACCAAATGCAGCGGAGATTGCAGCGCCTTTGCATCGCCTTCAGCGTAAGAACGTTCCTTTTGTTTGGTCTTCGGAATGTGACGCTGTTTTCCACAAGCTCAAATATGCTTTGTTGAGTGACCGCAATTTGATTCCTCTCGATCCCTCCAAACCAGTTGTTTTGGCTTTCGATGCAGCTTCTCACAGCATCAGAGCAGTTCTCACACACTGCATTAAATTTGTCGATCGGCCGATAGCTTTTGCGTCTAAGTTGCTCAATTGTGCCCAGCAAAACTATTCTCAAATCAAGAAAGAAGCTTTAGCTATTTTCTATGGTGTGTGAAAGTTCCATGATTTTTTGTGCGGTCCCAAGTTCTATTTGGTTACCGACCATAAGCCTTTGACGTTGTTACTCCACCCGTCAAAGCCAGTTCTGGCCCGTACTGCACAAAAGTTGCTACGTAGGTCTTTGTTTGTCTCTAACTACAATTACGAAATTTTGTTTCAGCCCACAGCCCAGCATGGCAATGCTGATGCTTTGTCTCGTCTGCCTATCGGTCCTGACGAAGTGTTTGATTCTTCCGAATTGTCATGCATGTTTATTGATTCACAAGATAAGGAATTAGCTGATGGTTTTGCAGTGGATTTTCGTCGCATTGCTTCCGCGCCAGCCACCTATGCTTCTTTGCTGATTCTTTTGCAGTATATTCGTCCTCAATGGCCTCCATCTGCTATGCAGGTTCGTGATCCACTTTGTAAGTAGGCTGTTTAGGTTTTCTTATTGGTAACGCCACGTAGCGCTCTGTATGAAAAATCACTGGCTGTGCTGTGTCCAATCTGTGGCTAGTTTGCATTGTTGTCTGCCATTGTAGTGTTGGGCAGATGGATGTGGACAGCGCGTAGCGTTGAGCAGTTGGAGGTGAGCCGCCAGCAGTGGTGGATTTGGGGAGAGAGATGGCGGAGTTTTGAAATTTGCAAGACTGGATGTCATGAACTATAGTTTGCAGTTCCTATATGGCTGCTTCGTGATTCTGTAATGCATTTTCATGACGCAAAAAAATAGGTTGAAAATGCTCACAAATTTGTGTTTTTACGTCATTACAGACTTTTTGACATTTCGATTCAATGTTATGTAACTCAGTAGTTAAATCTTCACGTGTTTGTTCAAGTGTGGTGTCTAACTTCCGAAGATTTTGTTCCATTGTGTCTAACACATTTGAACTGGCAATATTCGCATTTTGAAAAGCAGAAAATGTATCTTGATTTATTTGAGAAAACGGTGAGGACGCAAAACCTGAATCTACAGTATTTGCAAGATTGTGTCCTGTCATTTCGGAATCCTGAGGCAAGTTGTTACCGACCGATCGATCGATAATGCTTCCCTGTTCACTAATTGTTTCACTGCCTGCACCATTATTTGCAGCCCGCTCCATTTCCCTATGCACAATTACCAAATTACTGCTTTGAACATTAGTTACTTCATTACATGGTGGCGCTAACACACTGCTTTCGTCTTCACTGTCATTTCTCAGTTTACTTTGGAGCCTAGTATTACGTTTTTCACACGCCGTTATTGTCGCAATATTTCACACGACAACACAGAAAAACACAATTTGAAGAGCAAAAATAAGACAACACATTAACATAGCACTGAAAATAATATCTAGTTAATTGCAAGCGCAGCTGCGAAATACTTGGTGCAAATTTACATGCGTGCCATACCTGTTTTACTGTACAACAATGAAAGACTGCAACTACAAAGGAGATTCTCTCTACAATTATGCGCTAGCAATAAACAAAATCTACACTAATTACACAAACTACAAGAAAAAATCAGAAGATTCCAGTGAGGTATCCTCGGCTAAGGGTCGACATATGAAACGTCCACTTAGAAAAATTATACATGACTGTGTTTAAACTGACACACAATATTTTTAGCGCAACGCAATCTGACTTTCAAAAATCCCTACAAAAGAATGGCCCTGACTAACATTAGCCTATACCTTTCACAAATCACTTACCTCACCAAAAATCTTCGTTACTCGAACTACTGCAATACAGCGAGCGCCACTACTGCCAGCTACATAAAAGATTCGAACTACTGAAGGCACTAACTACTAATAGGCATAGTTAGCAAATGAAAGATTTTGATAGAGAACAAACAATGTATTTACCTTACTAGTGTTCAAAAGTCATAACATATATAGCAGTTCATGACATCCAGTCTTACAAATTTCAAAACTCCGCCATCTCTCTCCCCACATCCACCACTGCTGGCGGCTCACCTCCAACTGCTCAACGCTATGCGCTGTTCACATCCATCTGCCCAACACTACAATGGCAGACAACAATGCAAACTAGCCACAGAATGCACACAGCACAGCCAGTGATTTTTCATACAGAGCGCTACGTGGCGTTACCAATAAGAAAACCTAAACAGCCTACTTACAACTTGTTCGACGTTACTTTGCGCAAAGTCACAAATTGTCTATAAACCACGGCGTTATCTTGTTACGAACTGACAATGATCAGTCTTGTGTGGTTGTACCTCATTTGTTGCAGTCGGAAATTCTCCACTTGCTGCACGCTGGTCATTGACGTATAGTGCGGATGAAGCAATTAGCGCGTCGTCACTGCACTTGGGTTAGGATTGATAAACATATGGAGAATTTGCTTGGTAACTGTCGCTCTTGCGTGGAGCATCAATCTGCTCACCGCCAGCCCTTCTTTGAGTGGCCGATTCCTACTGCGCCTAGGCAGCGCGTTCATATTGGTTTTGCAGGTCATTTCTGGGACACCCGCTGGTTGATAGTCATTGATGCGTACAGCAACTTTCCTTTTGTTGTACCTGTGTCTTCTACTACATCTGCCAGTAGTATTCGGGCTTTGACGTCTATTTTCTGCACTGAGGGCTTTCCTGAAATTATTGTCTCCGTCAATGGCCCCCAATTCGTATCGTCAGAGTTTGAAGCGTCCTGGACTGCTAATGGCATTCGCCATCTGACCTCAGCCCTGTTCCACCCCCAGTCAAATGGCAAGGCTGATCGCTTAGTGCGTATGTTTAAGTCGCAAATAAGCAAGTTGCGCGCCACACACTGTCACAAGCACACACTCTGGATTTTCCTTGCTTCATATTGCTCGCAGCCGCTCGGCACCCGTTCCGCAGCGGAATTGCTACACGACCACGCCTGTCATTCGCTCCTGCAGCTATTGCACCCGCTGCCGCGCGCTCCCGCTGCTTCGCCTCGTTGTGGCTTGGCGCCGCATGGTTTAGTGTTCTATCGCGTTTTCTCTGCAGGCAGCGCTGGGAGCAGGGAAGCATCCTTCGAAAGTTTGGCGGCGCCTTATTTGTCATTTCTGGTCCCTACAGCACTGACAAGCGACACCGCAATCAGATCCGTTTGTGCCGTCCTCGGTTTTCTGCTGTTGGTTGTTTTCTGGCAGATTTGGAGGCTTCACGGATTCCGCTGCCTCAGCCCACTACTCCACCAACAGCGCCTCCGCTGCTCGCGCCCCCGCCGCGTTCGCGCCTGCCGTCGTCGCCGTCGCCGCTGTCGGTCCAGTCACTTGCACCGGACGGACGCCTCGCGCCGTCGCCACGTCAACACCGCCGGCCGTCTCTGTCGCCGCCGCCCCAGCGTACCTCCACGTTGTCGGAACCGATGGACGCTGAGGCTGCTGTCACGCCGCCGCCGCCGTGGCCCATTGAGGTCGTTGCTCTGCCTCCTCATCCGAGCATACCCTGTGGTGATGCGCGGCCTAGGCAGGTTTTCCACGGGGCGTTTTCCTCGCCCCCTCGCGAGCAATTGGGGGTCACGGGTGGACAGCACGCCCCGGCAGTTCCGCTGTCTGCTGCGCCCCCCTGTTTCCCTCCACCCGTCGTCGGAAGACCTCCTAAACGACGGTGTGTCGTTTCAGGGGGGAGGGATGTAGTGTCGATAGCTACGATACCACGGCGTAGGTGAATGTTCTTAAGTTGGTACGACAACAGACACCGACGACAGCGCCCTCTAGCTAGTGCTGTAGAGGTCTACGAGCTCCGTGACAGATTCTGCCCATTTTGATCAAGAGCAGACGGCCAGAAGACTTTGATTGCTATTGAGACTACGTACAACTTATGATGGGTCAGTGAAATGTTATGTATTCAATTAATATTGTGATATACAAAAACCATTGTATGAACAGTACCCAGAGATTTTCATCTTTCCCTGCTCCTACTCACTTCCTTCATTTGGCCAACAACTCACTTTACAGGAGCATACCCACGTGCTGCCGTCCAGGTGGGACACAAAAGTGATATTGCCATAGCTGTTGCAAAAGACTTTGTTAGTGAGCCAGCTCAGAACCGATCAAACACCAATAGGTCAGATGCAGCAATGCCACTGGCAGATTCCCATATTGTGCTCCAGGAAAGGGGCTGGCACTGCCATAACGAAGACAAAAATGGCTCAAATGGCACTGAGCACTATAGGACTAAACTTCTGAGGTCATCAGTCCCCTAGAACTTAGAACTAATTAAACCTAACTAACCTAAAGACATTACACACATCCATGCCCGAGGCATGTTCGAACCTGTGACCGTAGCGGTCGCGCGGTTCCAGACTGAAGCGCCTAGAACCGCTCGGCCATTCTGGCCGGCCATAACGAAGACACAGCAGAAAGGCGTTTGTAGGCCAGTTACTACACATCCAATCAACAGACTTATTATGGTCTACATGGCTCCGAGCTGTGATTTGCAGAGCAAGAACGCTCTGTCCCAACATAAATTACTATTATATTCTGTCAAAGGTGTCTCAGTCTGGTAGCTACTATTTACGAGGAGAGGTGTAAACCGCTCCTCGAGGCGACATGATGATACAAGCAGCCACCACGAGATTTGGCCTCTACCAACTGTGGGCCCCTGCTTCTGGTTTTAAGATCAGTGCTATGGCTTAGCGTCTTCCAGCCAGTGGACCACCTTCAGGCCAACTACCAGGTGCAAAGAGCCCTCTGCCATAGAAGGCAGTCGCTTGAGACCATGGCCACCTGTTGCATCAGTTCCTTAACACTCCTGTCTTCAGCACACGTTATGGAGGATGTTGCACCATAGAATGCTCGAGTTTGTTCTTCAGTAAAATGTATGACTAATAGTGAAGTATTTATGAGGAGCCATCTATCATCATCCTGACAACAGTCCATCACCTCAACTCAGACCTCCACACGTACATCTACATCTACATGGATACTCTGCAAATCACATTTAAGTGCCTGGCAGAGAGGGTTCATCGAATCACCTTCACAATTCTCTATTATTCCAGTCTCGTATAGCGAGTGGAAAGAATGAACACCTATATCTTTCCGTACGAGCTCTGATTTCCCTTATATTATCGTGGTGTCTTTCTTCCCTATGTTGGTTGGTGTCAACAAAATGTTTTCACATTCGAAGGAGAGAGTTGGTGATTGAAATTTCGTGAGAAGATTGCATCACAACGAAAAACGCCTTTCTTTTAATAATTTCCAGCCCAAACCCTGTATCATTTCTGTGACACTCTCTCCCATCTTTCGTGATAATTCAAAACGTGCTGCCTTTCTTTGAACTTTTTCGATGTACTCCGTCAGTCCTATCTGGTAAGGATCCCACACTGTGCAGCGGTATTCTAAAAGAGGACAGACAAGCGTAGTAACCTCTCGTAGCGTAGTGTCCTCCTTAGTAGCTTTGCTACATTTTTTAAGTGTCCTGCCAATAAAACGCAGCCTTTGCTTAGCCTTCCCCACAACGTTTTCTATGTGCTCTTTCCGATTAAAGTTGTTCGTAATTTTTGTGGCGGTGTTCGTAGCGACAAACACTTGGCTGTAGAAATGGCTTACGAAGTCACCGCCACACTTTTAATAGCGGGCCGACCGGTCCGCTGGAACAGTAAACAGAAAGATGAAACCCCAAACACTCTGATTAATTAAGTCGGTACTTATCTTTATTCATGAAGATACAGAAACACAATAGTGAACTCGGTGTCTACAGAAATCTGTCTAGTTCGAGTCGGAGCGGCTAGGTCAGCGTCGGCTGACGACAAACAACAACTCTGCTGCGATGAACACACAACTGACTAGCAAGTACACAAATCGGTGGCGAGTATACAACTGAGCGGCGAATACAGAACTGTCCTAGCGCTCGCGACTCCTGCGCTTAAGAAGCCAAAAGCCAGCGGTGGCGCGCGCAGACTTGCGGCGATTTGCTGTCTCGCTGGCGCTGCTTATGCGGACGGCGTCCGGACTTAGATGCTGCCAACCTTTTGGCAGCGGGCTCGGTTGGCATTACTGCCTAGGATACAACACTCCTCCCCCCCAAATCGCCGCACCGTCGTTGAATAATGACGTGGCGAGCGACGACGGCGGGGGAGGGGTCCGGCCGCAGGCGTAGCAGAAGAGACCGGGGCGGAGACTGTTGTCGGTGGCAGTCCCCGGTCCGCACCCTAGCATTGGCTGCGCGGGGCCCCGGGAAACACCGACTGAAAACCGAGGTCAGGGTGCACGCCTGTGACCACGGGCGCAGCTTCTGGTACTGGACGCGACGGGGCGTCGGGACCCACGAAGAGAGGCAGCGTCCCCTGACGCTGCGTCGACGGCTGCTGAGTGGGCGCCGGACAAGGCGCTGCGGTGTCAGACTCCTTGGGGGTGCCCAAGGAAAGCGGCTGCAGGACAGGCTGCACAGCCACCGCTTGGGACGGCGGCCCGGCTGAGGGGTCGACGTCCATCAGTTCCGAAGGCGGTGGCGACTGAAGAGGGACCGCAGGCGCCCTAGCGACCACCTGGGGCGCTCCCGGATGAAGCTGCGCGGGAGGCATCAACGGGACGGGCTGTCGGCGTGACAGCGGCGACGGCTGCTGCTGCTGCTCTGGGGGCGGCAGCGAAGTCGGAAGGCGCGGCTGGAACCCGCCGCGGACCAAATCTGTGGACAAAGAACGAGCGGCAGAATCCGGGCGGCCAGCGCGGCGCAACTGGTTCTGATGCCTCCTGTGCACCCCAGTAGCACCTTGAACAGTATAAAAACCTCGACCCTGGACACTTATCACGGTACCACGTTCCCAAAGACGGCGACCGTGATAAACTCTGAAAAAAACGGCATCGTTGCGCTGAAAACGCGTGCGATGCTCAGAAGCGGCGGGTCGATCCGGGGGACGCAACAACCGTAGTAGGGTGCGATGACGACGGCCGTGGAGAAGCTCCGCAGGCGAAGGGCCGTCGCGTGGCGTGGTCCGGTACGGCGACAGGAACGTGATGAGGGCCTGCTGACGAGAGTGCGTAGCACGAAGGCGGTCCATATGATCCTTGAATGTGCGCACAAAACGTTCCGCTGCACCATTCGATTGAGGGTGGAACGGCGGAGTAAGAACATGGCGAATGCCATTGGCAGAACAAAAACTTTCAAATTCAGCAGAGGTAAATTGTGGACCATTGTCAGACACTAAAACTTCTGGAAGACCCTCAATACAAAAAATTGAAGTCAACGCCTGTATAGTTTGTGCAGACGTTGTAGACTGCATGGGCACAACAAACGGAAAATTACTAAATGCATCTATCACGATGAGCCAACGAGAATTCCAATATGGACCAGCGAAATCAATATGTACTCGCTGCCAGGGACCGGCAGGGCGTGCCCACTCAAAAGAGCGTTGAGGCGGAGCAGCTTGGTGTTCGGCACACGTCGAACAATCTGTAGACATCTGCGTAATCTGCTTATCAATGCCGATCCACGTACAATGACGGCGGGCAAGCTGCTTGGTGCGGACCACTCCCCAATTACCTTGATGCAACAAGTCGAGGACCTTGGATTGGAGCACTTGGGGAACCACTACACGAAGCTGGTCATTCTCGGTGCGTAACAGCAAAACTCCGTGCGAAACAGACAACAGATGACGTTGCGGATAATAGCGACCAACCACAAGATCCGATATGTCCTTTGCCTTGGACGGCCAACCACGTTGAACAAAACGTAATAGTAAACTCAGATGAGGATCCGTAGCTGTCTCACGTGCCACCTGACGATAATCAATCGGAAAATCCCGGAGGGATTGATGCTCATCGGCGTCAATCTGATGGCACGAGTCTTCAGAGGAATCGAAGACATCATCCGCAGCAATCGGCAATCTAGAAAGCGCGTCAGCGTTTGCATGCTGAGCTGTAGGGCGATACAGTATCTCATACTGGTATTGTGATAACAAAAGAGCCCAACGTTGTAGTCTCTGAGCTGTCCGCTGAGGAACTGGTTTAGACGGATGAAACAGTGACGTCAGGGGCTTGTGATCTGTTACTAAATAGAATGGTCTACCATAGAGGTAGTGATGGAATTTTGTGACACCGAACACAATAGCCAACGCTTCCTTGTCCAATTGGCTATAATTACACTGAGCTTTGTTTAGCAATTTAGATGCGAACGCAATAGGACGTTCGGTGTTACCGACTCGGTGAGACAACACAGCACCGAGGCCGAAAGAAGAGGCATCACAAGCTAACACCAGAGGCTTGTTAGCGTCGTAATGGACCAGACAACGATCATTCAATAAAGCCTCTTTAAGCTGCTGAAAGGCTGATTGGCAATCAGCTGACCACACAAACGGAACATTCTTACGGCGGAGACGATGCAACGGTGCCGCAATCTGTGATGCATTAGGTATAAACCTAATATAATACGTCAATTTGCCAAGAACTGCTTGCAATTCATGCAGATTGCGAGGGGCGGGCAAATCACGAATAGCTGCTAAATGTGACTGGGAGGGATGAATGCCTTGAGCATTAATAACATGTCCCAGATACTCCATCTCCGTAAGGAAAAATGAACATTTATCGATGTTGCAACGTAGGCCTGCCTGAGACAACACTTTAAACAAACACTCACAATTACGGAAATGTTCAGCAGGCGTACGACCGGACACAACAATATCGTCTAAATACTTGCAACACGATGGCACATTAGCCAGAAGTTGTGACAAAAAACGCTGAAAAACAGCTGGAGCTGACGCACAACCAAAAGGCAAACGCAGAAAACGGAACAACCCCAACGACATGTTTATGACAAAATACTGTTGTGATTGCTCGTCGAGGGGCAATTGCAAATATGCTTCACGGAGATCAATTTTGGAAAAGAAACGAGCTTCCCCTAACTTATTCATCAGCTCTTCCGGTCTAGGCAAAGGAAAAGAATCAATGACAGTCTGAGGATTAACTGTCGACTTAAAATCAGCACACAAACGTAACTTGCCAGACGGTTTCTTTATAATAACTAAGGGAGAAGCCCACTGGCTCGCTGAAACGGGTTGAATAACACCGTTGTTTTGCCAACGACGAAGTTCATCTTCTACAGGTGCCCGGAGGGCGTGAGGCACTGGACGAGCACGACAAATTCGAGGCTGAGCATTACCTTTTAACGTAATATGAGCGGGAAAGTTCGCAGCACAACCTAGTTCGTCTTTAAATATGTCACTGTATTGTTTACACAAAGCGGTTATGCTGTCTCGAGGAACAACAACAGAATTAATTTGCAACACATTGTCTTGGATAGACAGGCCAAACAAGTCAAAACAGTCTAATCCGAAAATGTTTACACTGTCTGTAGCGCGGAGCACTGTGAATGAAACTGTTTTTGTATTGCCACGGAATGTGGCTGGCACGCTACATACACCTAACACAGGAATTTGTTCTCCACTATAAGTAGCCAAAGAATGTTTTGCCGCTGAAAGTTTAGGGCGGCCGATAGCCGCATACGTAGCACTATTTATGAGAGTCACAGACGCACCACTGTCTAATTGAAAATTGAAGGTCTTATCCTGGATGCGTAGCTTCACAAATAGTTTATTACACTGTCTCTGGATCGGTGCAGTGGAGGCGGAAGACACAAAATCAGCGCGTTTAGCGCGTGTTCGCTGCTTACGACAACTCGTGGGTTGGGCGGGTGGAACAACAACTCCCGCTTCACTTGCAGTCTGTACATTACTGTTTACAGCGTTTGAATTACGCTTGGGTCGCAATAGCAGAGGGCTGGGTGGGTGGCTTACTGCGAACAAGTTTATTACCCACACGAACCGTGGAAGAGTCTTTAAACGCGACCTTCTGGGCGGGCTGGCTTTGAAGAACATGAATATCCATGGGCTGGGCAGCACTAGAATTGTTCTTGCGTTTACGCAAACAAACAGGCTGGATGTTTCCTGTCCTTTGACAAAAGTGACAAACCGCGTTTCGTAACGGGCAACGTTCACGAGGATGAGCAAGAACACACTTAGGGCAAGACTTAACTTTATCATTTTGCACACGTGGCTGTCGAATGTTTTTAACATGACGCGGCCGGCTAGTGTTTACAGTCTGACTCCGCCGGTGGGGCCGCGGGCGTGACATAACTTGCTTAGCACAGGCAATTTGAGAAATACATGGCTGATCTAACTCACACTCAGCATAGTCAAAAGTATCTTGGGCTTCAATGATGTTATCACAGTCTCTAATGACGGGTCAGGCAACTTTAAGATAGCAGCACGAATACGAGAATCTGCAATGTTTTGAGTAATAGCGTCTCGTAGCATGACATCACTGTAGGAAGCTCCACACACACAATTAAATCGGCACTGACGGGTGAGGCCCCGTAAATCTGTTAACCACTGTTTATTAGATTGATGTGGCAGTTTCTTTAATCTGAAGAACTTGAATCTGGCTGCTGCCACATGAACTCGCGACTCGAAATACTCAGCAAGCTTGTTAACAACAACGTCATAGTCTAAAGCTTCTGGCTGGGATTCCGGGAACAACTTACAAAGTAGTCGATAGACTTCCACGCCTGCAGTGGAAATTAAATAAAGCTGCCGCTCAGTACCTGTGATTTTGTAGACTGACATGTGCGCCTGCAACTGCGCGAAATATTCCCGCCATTCTTCTCGGGATTCATCAAAAGCCCGGAACGGTGGCGCTGCCTGTGCTTGGTCCTTTTGTGTTGGAGGATTAGCCGCTTGTTTGGCGATTGCTTCCACCAGACTTTGTATTTGCTGACTCTGTAACAAGATCAACTGTTGTAATTCGGCAGACATAGTGAACACAAATTAAACCAGCCCCCAAAAGTTTATCGCTATAATTAGTATAACAAGAACAAGTTGAACCAGCCCTGCACACGAGTTCGGAAGACCTCGTCGCCAGTTTTGTGGCGGTGTTCGTAGCGACAAACACTTGGCTGTAGAAATGGCTTACGAAGTCACCGCCACACTTTTAATAGCGGGCCGACCGGTCCGCTGGAACAGTAAACAGAAAGATGAAACCCCAAACACTCTGATTAAATAAGTCGGTACTTATCTTTATTCATGAAGATACAGAAACACAATAGTGAACTCGGTGTCTACAGAAATCTGTCTAGTTCGAGTCGGAGCGGCTAGGTCAGCGTCGGCTGACGACAAACAACAACTCTGCTGCGATGAACACACAACTGACTAGCAAGTACACAAATCGGTGGCGAGTATACAACTGAGCGGCGAATACAGAACTGTCCTAGCGCTCGCGACTCCTGCGCTTAAGAAGCCAAAAGCCAGCGGTGGCGCGCGCAGACTTGCGGCGATTTGCTGTCTCGCTGGCGCTGCTTATGCGGACGGCGTCCGGACTTTGATGCTGCCAACCTTTTGGCAGCGGGCTCGGTTGGCATTACTGCCTAGGATACAACAGTAATTGTAATACCTAGGTATTTATTTCAATATACAGCTTTTAGATTAGACTGATTTATCGTGTTACCGAAGCTTAAAGAGTTCCTTTTAGCACTCATGGGGATGACCTCACACTTTTCGTTGTTTAGGGTCAACTGCCTCATTTCGCACCATTCAGATATTTTTTCTAAATCGTTTTGGATTTTGTTTTGATGTTCTGATGGCTTTATTAGTCGATAAACTGCAGTGTCATCTGCAAACAACCGAATACGGCTGCTCAGATTGTCTCCCAAATCGTTTATATAGATAAGGAACAGCAAAGTGTTTATAACACTACCTTGGGGAACGCCTGAAATCACTTCTGTATTACTCGATGACTCTCCGTCAGTTACTACGAACTGCGACCTCTCTGCAGGAAATCGCAAATCCAGTCACATAACTTGAGAGGTGGCATGAGCCCCCTCTCATATTTCTATCTTACGACTCTCCTCTCTAATTGCATGCGGTGGAAAGTTGCTATTCCTTCACACGCGGACTTCCCACGCAGCGTCTCTCGTCACCCAGGTGGTCCGGTGACAGGCGGGGACCACTGATCTCGAGAGGGTTAAGCCGACGTGTGTGAGGCAGTCGAGTGAATGCTTTCCAGACGCCGACATTGTCAAGAGACACGCCCGCCGGGGCCTGAAGTAGCGGCTGGGCTAGAGGTTCCGTTACTTCGCAGAAACTTAGTGAAAACACTTTCTGGCGGGCTACCAGCGAGACGTGGGAATGACTTGTGTACCCAGGCAGTGGTGGCGGGAAAATTCCCGCGCTTTCTGCAAAATAGTAACTGTGATTGGCTGGCTCAGGGCATAGCTCCGTGACGTAGCAAAATCAGCGCAGAAATTGGCGCCAAGAATCTCAATTGGTGGAATGGTAGTGCTCCGGCAATGGAGCGGAATTTTCCGCCGGTTTCCGAGTTGATGATTGGAACGTTTAACCACGGCCACTGTCGTAGGGGCGGGAATGTTGGGTGTTCGGCCTGTACGGATGCTCTTGGTAGTCGGCTCTCCCCTGTCGGTCGAGGACGTCGAAGCAACCAGCCATCGCCTACAGTACGCCAGATCGTGTTCTGGCAGTTAAGAAGACAGTTTGGTAATGTATGTCCGCAGCACCGGCAGATAGGGATTTTCCTAGGTGATAATCAGAGCTCAGCAGAGCGCGCCTGTTCGTCTTTTTCTAAGTTTGTTCTGTCTTGAGTACCAGCAATTAATGTTGGGTTAGTTGTGTGTCTCTCTTATGATTTGAGTAGCAAGGAATTGGCTCCACATACCACTTCGTCTTATACCTCACAATTTAGTTTAGGGACAACTTCACCTTTACAGTGTTTGTATGAGTATCCAATTTGAGCCAATTTGATGTATTGTAAATGTTTCATGTGTTTTGGTTTAGTATTTTGTGTTTAGTCTTAATAAATCATATTGTTATTTTGGACAGAACTTTCATTCTGTTAATCGGTAGAGCAACCCATCATTTCTCACTACGTTAATGAAACCTTCGTTTATTTAACTTATTTATTAAATTAAATTATTGAAGGTGCCAAACTCTTTTCTACTCCACTTGCAGGGTTGATTACAGTCAGTTCGCGTATATATTTCTAATCCTTGGGCAACAGCAAAAGTCGGAGTTAGAATAGGGAGGGCTTAGTGCATCATTTACATGTGTAGATTCTAGAATTTAGTGTTAAATACACTGCTAGCCCTGGCACCTCGCAAACTGAGACAATATTCCACAAGCACGCAACTTCCCTACGAGCAGCTTGTGTGGTACGGTGTCAAAAGCTTTCCGGATATCCAGGAATACGGAATCGATCTGAAATCCCTTGTCAATAGCACTCAGCACTTCGTGTGAATAAAGAGCTAATTGTGTTACACAGGAACGATGTTTCCAAAACCAGTGTTGACTGTGTGTCAATAGACCCTTTCCTTCGAGGTAATTCACAATTTTCTAACACAATATATTTTCTAGAATCCTGCTGCTTATCGATGTTAACAGCTCCGTTGTTTGTTTGTTTATTTGGTATAAAACTCTCAATTGGTGCCGATACTATTTCTTTGAATTTAAGCCTCATATGGCCTACACTTATATTATTAATTTCGAATGCATGGAGATTGTCTCTAAAGTAGGCGTCAAGTGAATTTTAATCTCCTTTTTTGAATAGGTATATTTTTCGGTCATTTTTCCACGATGTTGGGATTACAATATTCAGTCTCACTACGACCACCCTGTGTTCAGTAATCCTTATATCGGTATTGATGCTCGTTATTAACTCAATATTATTTGTTGCTAAGAGGTAAACTGTGTTTTCACAACCGTTTACTATTCGCGTGGGCTCATGAGCTAACTGCTCCAAATAATTTTCGAGAATGCGTTTAGCAAAATTTCGGATGATATTTTATGCGTACTTCCAGAATTAAAGATGTATTTTCGCCAACATATCGAGGGTAAATTAAAGTCACCACCAACTATTATCGTATAAGTCGGGTACGTGTTTGAAATCAAACTCAAGTTTTCTTTGAACCTTTCAGCAACTGTATCATCTGAACTGGGAGGTCAGTAAAAGGATCCCATTACTATTTTATTCCGGTTGCCAACAATCACCTCTGCCCAGACTAACTCACAGGAAGTATCTACTTAAATTTCGCGAAAAGTTAAACTACTTAAACCTAGCTAACCTAAGGACATCACACACACACATGCCCGAGGCAGAAATTGAACCTGCGACAGTAGTGGTCTCACAGTTCCAGACTGAAATGCCTAGAACGACTGGGCCACCGCGGGCAGCACACCGTTAGGTCCTTCGCAAAAATTTCGGCTGAGCTTATATACGACTTTAGCCAGATTTTAGTGCCTATAACGATTTGAGAATCAGTGCTTTCTATTAGCGCTTGAAGCTGTGGTACTTTACCAACACAGCTACGACAATTTACAACTGTTATACCAATGGTTCCTGTATCTATGTTATTCCTGTGTTCAGCTCTGTACCAGAGGTCCGCAATCGGTCCTGTCGACTATACTGCAAATGGTGTGCTCTGCTTTCATCTTGCAAGCAAGACTGGCAGCCTTTACCACTTCTGTTAGCTGCTAGAAACCAGAGAGAATCTCTTCTGATCGCAAGTGACACATATCATTGGTACCGATGTGAGCAACCACCTGCTGTTGGCTCCACCCTGTGATCTTCGTGGCATCCGGGACGACCTTTTCCACATCTGGAATGACTCCACCCGGTATGCACACGGAATGCACATTGGTTTTCTTACCCTCCTTGTCAGCAAGGCCTTAAGGGGCCCCTTAACGCGTCTAACGTTGGAGCTTCCAACTACCAATAATCCCACTTACTGCGATTTCCCGGATCTTGCAGGCTGAGTAGTATCCTCTGAACCAGGACAGGCGACAGCAACCGGCTCAGCAACGGCGTCAGCCACAGACAGCACCTGGAACCTGTTTGCCAGACAAACCGGGGAGGGCTTACGTGCGGCCTCTTTGGAAGTCTTCTGTCGCCTGCTTCGCCCTGGGGCGACCTCTACATTTTGATGTTAGAAGTGTGTGTCACCACTAAATTTCAGTGACAGAGGAACATTACCAGCCACCCTACCTGGAGACGATGACTCTCGACTACCTCAGGGTTTCAGTTTCGTCGACACACAGCATCAGTATGCAGTGGGCCGGCCGAGTGGCCGAGCGGCTCTAGGCGCTTCAGTCTGGAGCCGCGCGACCGCTATGGTCGCAGTTTCCAATCCTGCCTCGGGCATGGATGTGTGTGATGTCCGTAGGTTAGTTAGATTTAAGTAGTTCTAAGTTCTAGGGGACTGATGACCTCAGAAGTTAAGTCCCATAGTGCACAGAGCCATTTCAACCATTTTTTTCTTGCAGACTGCAACCGCCAACAGTAATTTTGTTGTAGATACTTTGGATGTTGCACAGAAAGCTATCAGTAAGGCTGATTGTAACGCAGATGTTGCGGGTAATGAAATGGTACAGACGCATTTAGTATTTCCGAAGGCAGCAGGTTCGGCGACATCTGTGACGGCCCCGCCTCCTCAGAACGTGGGAGGAGAAGAAAGAGGAAATGTGTTTGTAAGCTTAATGATCGGGCCGACAAGGCTTGTGCCAGTGGGTCAGGAGATTGACGAAAGTGACAACACTTGATGTGTAATGCGTGATGCAGTCGAAGGCTGCCGAGGAATCCAAGGGCTAGACTTTCTCATAATGCATCATGCCGAAACTGACTTTCGATGACACGCGGTGGACCTCAGGGGTATAATGTTCAAGATGGGGGAAGCTGTCACCAGTGAAATACTGCTGCAAGGTTCGTTTATCATGATAGGACAAATGAGGGCAAAATCACTAATGCTTAATTTGCAAGATATAGTGCCGCAAAGCACTGGGAAGCTGCTTTAGGTGACCGAAGATGCTGCTAACTTATACGATTCTGGACTTCGCCTATGGGTAGGGTATCGTTGTTGGCTACGCAGTGCTCAGTGATTGAGAGCACTTCTCCAGTCAATACTCACGTTGAGACGTTATCTGAATTCCGTCCTTGTGGCTGGGAGTTTGCGTTTCTTGTCTGTAGAATACAGAGAGGAGAAGATAGTATTAGATTATACTAGTCAGAGGTCCACCTTCTGTCGTTCTAGAGTTTGAATAAGTTTTTTATTTTGTGGCTAGAGTTCTTCCATCGTCGCAGACGTATACGAGAACCATCACTCCGACGCACGGGACGCAGTTCATTCGGTGATATTGCTAATTGCTTCGGCTTATTACGGCTATAAAGCTGAACAGCTGTTATCGCATAAGTTTCATTTCTACTGAGGCACACAACTGTCGATCATCTTTGAAAGTTGTGTCTTCTAGTGTTTGGGACGTAGATGATATCAGTCATCTCGCGTTATTTATTTTAGATCGCGTAGCCATAAAAAGGGGCAGATTTGGGCAGTTGATCAATAATATAGTCAGAAATACTTCATTTGTATATCTTTATGTCCATTGCACATCGGCATAGAAGCATTTGTAATATATAAAGGGGTTTGAATCTACTATAATTTTGTAAGCAGAAAAACATTAATAATTAGTAGTTACCAGTTCCCTTAATCATTTATTAATTTTTATGTTGTAACTTATATGTTAAAGAGAAAGAAGCAGAAAATAATATCACCGTTAACACATCCTAAGATCTGCTTCAGGTGGTAGTCAGACAGGGCCAAATCTTTACTTTCGCGATCAGTATTTTCCATTGTGCACATTCGGTTTTATACCCGCCTGGAGCAGCATCTCGGAAACCATACAAATACCTTCCAGTAATACTTCCTAACACTTAAATTTATATTCGATTTTACGAAATCCCTCTTTCTCATTAACACTTTTCTTGCGGTAGTCATTCTTCATTATGTATCCTGTTGGGCGTAAAAGACAACGAATAATAAACGAAATAAGCATATTTTTGTGTTGGTCATATATTACGTCCCTTTTTGTAGTACACGTTATTTAAAACCCGTTAGTACTGCTAGGTTTAATTCGAATACGTTCCATTGCCTTTCATTTAGTTCCATTGGGGGTTATCTTATAATTCCTTTCCAGGGCACTATCTATTCCATTCAACTGTTATTCCAAGTTCTTTGCTGTCTCTGACAGAATTGCAGTGTCACCGGTAAACTTCAAAATGTCTATTGTTTCTCCCTAATATTTAATTCTGTTTACAAACTTATCCTTGTATACTTTACTGCTTGTTCGGTGTAGATGTTGAATTACATCAAGTGTAGGCTACCTGAATGTCTCACTCCCATCTTCCCATTGCACAACTAGAAATCCACCGGATGTAGTAGCAGACTTTGTGCTTCAACAAGATTTGTCCTTTGATGGGGTGGGGCTGTGAAATACATTTACAGCCACATTACAACTCTCTTCTCGGAAATACATGTCCAGTCTCTTCTTTTTATCGCAGCACACGAAAATTGATAGTTCAGCACATATACGGTAAAAATTCAAACTTTAATTTAGGACAACATGGATTTCCAAGAATTTACAAGTTACCAGTTGTGGAGGAACATGTAGCAATAAGCATCTCTCCTACTTCAGAAAATTAAATGTAATTTTTGTAACTTCCAGAACAGCAGAGTACAGTGAGATAACTATTTCTAGATCGTAAGGTAAGCCAGTTGCGTTCGATCCCACTAGCGAGAACAAAGAGAATGGACGTTTGGAGATGCAGTAAATAGAAAAGTCTATAGAGTGTATTCTGGGATTGGAGAAGTGTGAGGAAGGAAAACTATTGTATCCTGTCATGACTTTACGCCATTTATCTACAGATATCATTTTTAAATGACGAATGGTAGCCAGAGGAAAGTTGCTACCTCACAACATCTCTGGACAAATAGCATTACATCTAAGAATAATTTGAGGCGTTAATGTAAAGGTCCGATTTCAGAAACTTCTCTCTCCCGGGGGCCTGACTCAAATGCTTTAACATTGTCATTCTCCATGTCAACAGAAGATGCAGTGTATGTGATTTCCCCAGTTCTAATTCCTTGGACGTCGCTTTGAAGAGCTACAAAAACCCTTATGGTTTAAGAGCTATAAAAGAAACGATTGCGTATAAGAATTACAGTAATCGAATAGCATACATACCGTGAAAAGTTCATTCATCAGCGTGATATCAGTACCTTCATTTCGAGCTATTTATCCCTTCTCAGAGAGCTTCTTCCACAAAGACATCCTAACATTGTCAGCTGCTTATTCCAGGGAGTATCGTTAGAGTGGCTCAGTGATCTATCAAGAGCAGGAAGGTTGAAGGAAGATAGAAAGTGTAAAGAAAATAGTGATCACCTACCACTTACCAGCAGGTAGTCAGCTCAGTATTGTCAATTGAAATTAACTGAGCAGTGCTTGTTGATTGCTGTTGTGATTTCCTGTTACTCCAGGTTTGTGTTCAAAAGAAACGCAAAGTTAGAGATGTGGCACCAATGTTATTTTCATAAGGCAAGTGCATAACGCGGTCGGTCTATCGAATTATGCTGCATAGTCGGACTTCGTTTCATAAAGACTGTAGGTTCTTTGGTGCACCATAAAAGATCTGATAAATTACTAATCAGTATTTGGATCACACCAATGGCGGACAGGCTCCACGTCAGCAGTTTTAAATTGGTTAAAATGGTTCTGAGCACTATGGGACTTAACATCTGAGGTCATCAGTCCCCTATAACTCAGAACTACTTAAAGCTAACTAACCTAAGGACATCACACACATCCATGCCCGAGGCAGGATTCGAACTTGCGACCGTAGCAATCGCGCGGTCCTGGACTGAAGCACCTAGAACCGCTCGGCCACCGCGGGCGGCCTCAGCAGTTTTGCATTTCTTTCACGAATAGGTATATACAAAGCTGATAAAGACATTGATACAAAGAGATATGTTTAGTTTGTTAAATTAATACATCTGAAAGGTATTAATTTAAATATACTAAAATAGGAGGGGCGTTTGAAAAGTCTGTGCAAAGTCCGAGAGATGCCACCACCGGCGCCTATCGAGGTCATGTTTAGTTAGTAGTATCTTTGGAAATATCGCACACCAAGTTTCAGTCATATTGCTCCATTTCTTTGTTTTTGGCATTCGTGTCAGTCAAGGAAGTCGAGTGACTGTCAAAAAATGGACGAGAAAGAATTTCGTGTGGTGATTAAACATTACTTTCTTATAGGCAAAACGCCTCAGGAGACTAATGAGAAGCTTGATAAACATTATGTTGTTTCTGCGCCTTCGCTTAGAACAGTTTATAAGTGATTTCACAATTTTAGGAATGACCATATGGGCACAAGTGATACCAAACGTTCTGGATGCTCTGTGGAGTTTACGACTCCTGAAGTCATTGATAAAATCCATGAAATACTGATGGATGACAGAAGAGTTAAGGTGCGTGAGATTGCTAGTGCCATGGGCGTCTCGAATGAACGGGTATAAAATATTTTGCATGGACATTTGCACAGGACAAAGCTATCTGCAAGATGCGTTCCGCGATTGCTAACGCTTGACCAAAAACGGAATCGTGTGTAGTGTTGCAAGGATGGTTTGCAGCTGTTCAGAAGGATGCGCAGGACTTTGAGCGTCGTTTCGTTACTGTGGATGAAACATGGATACGTTACTATACTCCTGAGACCAAACAACAATATAAACAATGGGTTAAGAAGGGAGAATCTGCACGAAAACAGGCGAAGACCATTCCTTCTGCCAGAAAGGTTATGACGATTGTTTTTCGGGATTCGCAAGGGATAATCCTCATCGACTATCTGGAAAAGGGGAAACTATTACAGGTGCATATTATTCATTTTTATAGGACCGTCCTTTCCCATCATGACAATGCATCAGGACAAACCTAAGCAGTTTTGGTGGCAAAATTAATGGGAATATGATTCCAGCTCGTTTCCCATACCACACTATTTTCCAGACATGGCTCCATTGGACTACTATTTGTTCCCCAATTTGAAGAAATGTCTGGCGAGACAAAGATTTTATTCAAACGAGGAGGTGACTGCAGCAACGATTAGCTATATTGCAGACTTAGACAATTCCTATCAACAAATTAGAACAGCTCTGGACGAAGTGCATTAGTCTAAAAGGAGACTATGTTGAAAAACAAAAGGTTTACCCCAAAAATGTAAGCAGTTTTTATTTTTTCACGGACTTTTCAAACGCCCCTCGTATATTCATGGTACTTAAGAGCTAACAAGATGGATGCATACACAGCGAAAGCTGAAGAACATAGGACGATACGAAACAGAAAGGCATCTCCTAGCCGATCGCAGATACAATATGAAGGCTTCTCTGTTCTTCATTGTCGTAGAAAGTATTACATGTACTTATTAACATTTGTGGACTTTCTGGGACACACATATTTCATAAACATAAAGAAAGAAAAAATTTCTTGGTGTCTTACATTTTCCTTGCAATATATTTGACTACGATACTGGCTGTTACATGAGTAGTCATTCAAGCCGTGTACATCAAGGTTAAGTCAGTTCAGGGATGTGTCTGGCAGTGGGAATTGATAAAGCCACAGCTGGAGTGACGTCGTAGTTGGCTTGTATGATGTCAATCGGACGGTGACAACCGGCTGAGAATGAGCTCTGGTTGTGCACTATGCAGCAGAGGTGGGCAGCGAAGCTCGTCCCGTCCGGGAGTGTAGCCATCGCAGCCGTGCTAGCCTTGCCTAGCGCAGCCGGTTCAGCTGGGGCAGTCGCATGGAGGTCCGACGCGCCGCACGGTGCAGAGTCGTGCGGCCGCACTGGGCTACAGCAGTCTCTCGCCGAGCAAGTCCCTGACGTCACCTCAAGGGCCGAGCAGTGCTGTTGCGAAAGCACCTGTATGCCACGGCCTCAGCAGAGTTGCGTATGGAGACGCAGCCCACGGGCCGCGACCTCACTGCTCCACACTGAGCGAGGCTGTGACGTCACTGCATCAGTGACGTGCGCAAGCGCTGGCGTGCTGCGGCCTACGTGCTGTTAGTAGCGCTGACGGCAGCTATGAGCTAGGGCTGTGAGCGGTGGGTAAAGCAGAGTTTAGTTCAAATGTTCTGGTGTGTGTGAAATCTTATGGGGCTTAACTACTAAGGTCATCAGACCAAACACCATTTCGTCCGATGCAGATTCCCACATTGTGCTCCAGGAAAGCGGGTGTCACCGCCGTAACGACGACACAGCACAAAGGCGTTATTAAGCCAGTTACTACACATCCAATCAACAGACTTCTTTTGGTCTACATGGTTGCAAGCTGTGATTTGCGATGCAACAGCGCTCTGTCTCAACATGAATTACCATTACTTTCAGTCAAAGGTGTCTCAGTCTGGTAGCTACTATTTACGAGAAGACGTGTATGTCACTGGTCGAGGTGACGTGATGCTTCAAGCAACCACCACACTCACTGTCTTCAGCACACACTATGGAGGACGTTGAAACGCAAAATGTTCTAGTTTGTTCATCAGTAAAATGTATCACCAACAGTGAAGTTTTTATGAACAGCCACAGATCATCACCCCGACAACAATCCACCACCTCAACTCAGACCTCCATGGGTAGAGGTCACCCATCCTGAACCTCTACATTTTGATGTCAGAAGTATGTGTCATCTGTAAATTTCAGTGAAAGAGGAACCTTACCAGCCAACCTACGTGGAGACGATGACTCCCGAGTTTTTCATAGTTGCAGTTTCATCGACACACAGCATCGGTGTGCAGCGGGTGACTGCACTCACTGTTTTATTTTTTTTTTCCCTGCGAGTATCACGTCACGTTATTGCACCTTTTAGCAACTTTTCAGTTCTGTTTTCATGTGTGACATGTGTCAAGTAAACTCAGACTGTGTTTTGAGGATGTGTAAATATGAGGGTTCTTTTTGCCTATCATCAATGAGTGGGACTCATTGTCTTGAAGTGTATAATGTGTTAACCATGCATTGCTTCTTAGGAGGGGAAGGAGATTTTTGTCGAGAAGTCGGAGTTTTGTTGTAGTTTTCGTCGTTTTTAATGGGCAATGTATTTCATTTTGAGCAATAAATGTGGCTCACTACGTTTAAGCACATGATGTAGTAGTCATGAATAGCCGCTCAAGTGGAGATGTTGTGTAACTGTAAGTGTTAGGATAGAATTAGATTAAGTGTCCTCGTTTGTTGTCTGCATGATTGGTGGCGGGATCCCCTGGCGGAGAAGTTGCGAATTTCTGCAGCCTGGATCAGATGTGCAGGGAAGTGCATGTGCCGATGATTTTGGTGTCTTGCAGAGTGCAACTGCCGACAGTAAGTTAGTTGTAGATACTTAGGAGGTGACAAAGAAAACTATCAATAAGGCTGATTGTATTGAAGATGTTTTGGGTACTGAAATGTGAGTGTAGAAATGAATGTGCGCAATGGAAAATACTGAAAGCGAAAATAAAGATTTTGCCCTGTTTGGCTACCCTGTGAAGCAGATCTTAGGATCTCTTAGCGGTGATTTTATTTCCTCCTTTTTGCTCTTTAACATATAAATTACAACATAAAAATAAATGAATGATTAAGGGAACTAGTTTCTGCTTATACATTTATAGTAGATTAAAACACCTTTATTTATTACAAATGTTTATATGTCGATGTGCAATCGACATTGAGAGATACAAACTCCAGCCACAAAATAAAAACTCATTAAACACTAGGACGGCAGAAGGCGGTCCTCTGACTAGTATAACCTAATACTACCTTCTTCTTTCTGTATTCTACAGACAAGAAATGTGAACTCCCACTCATAAGGACGGAAATCAGATAACGACTCAGCTTGAGTACAGACAGGAGAAGTGCTCTCAATCACTGAACGCTGCGTACTCAACGACGATTTCCTATCCGGAGACGAAGTCCAGAGTCGTATAATTAGCAACATCTTCGTTCACCTAAAGCAACTTTCCAGTGCCTTGTGCAATATATCATGCAAATTAAGGATTTGTGATTTTGCCCGTATTTGTCCTACCATGATAAACGAACCCTGCGACAGTATATCACTGGTGACAGCTTCCCCCAGCTTCAACATTATCCTCCTGGGTTCCACCGCTCGTCATCGAAAGTCAGTTTTGGCATGGTGCTTGATGAAAAAGTCCAACCCTGGGATTGCACAGCAGCCTTCGCCTGCATCACGCATTACACTGCAAGTGTTGTCACTTTTGTAAATCTGCTTATCCTCTTGCACAAGCCTTGTCGGCCCGATCATAAACCTTACAAACACATTTCCTCCTACAATCTGAGGAGGCAGGTGCCGTTAAATATGGTGCCGAATCTGCGGACTTCGTAAATAGTAATTGCGTCTGTACCATTTCAGTACCCAAAACATCTGCAATACAATCAGCCTTATTGATAGCTTTCTGTGTCACCTCCTAAGTATCTACACCAATATTACTGTCGGCAGTTGCGCTCTGCAAGACACAAAGATCATCGGCACATGCACCTCCCTCTACATCTGGTCCAGGCTTCAGAAATTCGCAACCTCTCTGCCAGGGTATACCTCACTAATTATGCAAACAACAAACGCGGAGAACAAAACAGTACGACTATAACACTACCGTCTGCTTTTGCTGTACCATAACCTTAAAGTAAGAGGCAGATCATGAAATATAACTATCTAGTTAAAACAATTATGGTATAAAGCAACAGAGCAGTGTTACCCTCTCAGAGGAATTTTGTTGTGTTGACCGAGTTGTACCTAACGGGGGTGGGTTATCGGAAATGAAAGTCAGAATTACGTATATATTTGAACAGAAACAAACAAAATTTTTGTTTATCTGCACTGTTTAATGGATAGAGAAAACGGTCGCCAGCCTAATTAGGCAAGAGAATGATTAACATTGTTGTTCAAGAAAATAGTTATTGGTAACTTTAACCGATAAACACAACCTATACTTCGCCACACGTGAGTGCAATGAACTCTGACACATACATATGTTTATGGTAAGAATGAAGCTAACAGCTAGAGCAGCACAAACTATTTGCAGAAATATAACAGATACCGAAACACACTATTACTTTCTGGGCTTCTTCAAACTGAATAGTCATTATAACATTACTATGAACATTCACTGCAGGATCATAAATTGGACATAATTTAAGTCGCTCTCAGTTAAATACTTTACTATTTAAAATGAAAGTTAATTGGAATCTACTAACAGGTTGCTTCCCACTATCTTTTGAATTAAAAAATTATGGTTTTGATAAATAGTGTTCTTCCCGTTACTTGTTACCTAGCATTAGCACAATAGACAAGCTGTGCATCCCGTTATGCTATTAATATGCACTTCCAATACATAAGAGAGACAAACAGTTAGCAATCATGAACAAATAATTTTCTACTATTGCAGTTTTCCACTTTTACTACAGTGAAACACAATGTTGACAAATTTGCAAGAAACTGACTCACCTTTTAAAATTTACTACATGTAGCATTATGATCATTAACTAAGCAAAACTTTATAAGCCTCAATTTTAAGAACTTTAATTTATAAAAGAAACAGCAAATTGTCTTTATTGCCACAGTCTTCTACTTTCAAGTAAACGATTAAATAGGTGACTTTGAAACTTCACAAAACTACATTTACTGCCTCCCACAATTTCACTAAATCCACAATAAATCTGAATATTCCCTTCTCATCAAATATCAAACAACATTATGTAATTAACTGTCTAACTTTGAGGCTTTCATTTCTTCCACAAAATAGGACACTCGGTAGTCATAGTTCAAATGGAGTGGAACCTGAGAGGTGTTGTGATAGGGAAAAAATCAAGGTAGGTACATAAATTTAGTTATAAGTTACCTTATATTTGTGCACACTAAATCACCCAATAAGCTGATCCTTCACTGTACATTATAATAGCATTCCGTTACAGTGATTGCGCAATGTGGTGTGGATTTGCAGGCAGAATTGCTGGACTCTGTCCCTTCGTGGTGGCGATGATGGATACCAATTCCAGAATCGTTCCAGCTATTTATCCATCCATCCGAGGCATTCGTAAGCGGAAAAAAAAGCCTCTCTCGGAACCAGCACAATATACAACTCTTACACAGGCAGTGCACAGTTTGGTAGCTCGCCCCCGACTGACTCTTGGCTCCACCTTTTCTACCCAGGCCAACCACATTTTGCGCACGCTACACAGTTCCGTTCCCGAGGGGAACCACAAGGCGTTTTACATACAAAATGACTAAGAACCCTAAGTGAGGATCAGCAGTTTACATAACAGTAACCAAACATATTAACTAAAACAGGACATTTGCACATATAGGTAGTTCTCAACAATATAATTCCAATTATATACAGTAAGTATTGTTCCCTCCAAATGGGACAAAGAATTTAAATGACAGATACACTACATTGCACAGAATCAAACCATGACATCAAAGTATTTACAAAGAAAGGAGTATACAATTGTGTGTTATCTATTCAATGAAACACATTTACAGATACTCAATGTTATAACATTAAACCAAAGCAAAAGGCAAAATAAATCCATACAGCATTAGAACTATGGTGTTAACACGACGACAAGGACACTTACTCTAATTCTATCCTAACACTTGCTGTAACTTCTCCACCAGAGCGGCTAGTCATGCTTAAACGTAGTGAGCCACACTTATTGCTCAAAATGAAATACATTGCCCATTAAAAACGACGAAAACTTCCACAAAACTCCGACTTCTCGACAAAACTCATTTTCCCCTCTTAAGAAGTTACACATGGTTAACACCTTATACACTTCCAGACAATGAGCCACACTCATTGATAATAGGATAAAATAACGCTCATATTTACACATACTCAGAACACAGTCTGAGTTTACTTGACAGATGAAACAAATTAAAACAGAACTGAAAATCTGCTGAAAGATGCACTGACTCGGCGTGATACTCGCAGGGGAAAAAATAGAACAGACAGTGCACTCACCTACTGCACACTGATGCTGTGTGTCGACGAAACTGCAACCCTGAGTTAGTTGAGAGTTATCGCCTCCAGGAAGGGTGGCTGGTAAGGTTCTGCTGTCACTGAAACGTAGACGTGACACACACTTCTGACATCAAAATGTGGAGGTCCAGGATGGATGACCTGTACACGTGGAGGTCTGAGTTGAGGTGGTTGATTGTCGTCGGGATGCTGATCGATGGCTGCTTATAAAAACTTCACTGTTAGTCATACATTTTACTGAAGAACAAACCAGAACATTCTGTGGTGCAACGTCCTCCACAGTGTGCGCTGAAGATAGCGGCTGTCAAGGAACTGATGCAAAAGGTGGCCATGATCTCAAACGACTGCCTTCTGTGGCTGAAGGCTGATTGCACCTGGTAGTTGGCCCACAGGCTGGAAGATGCTAAACTCACAGCACTGACCTTAAAACCAGCAGCAGGGGCCCACAGTTAGTGGAGGCCAAATCCCATGGTGGCTGCTTGTAGCCTCATGTCGCTTTCTGGAGCGGCATACTCCTCTCCTCTTAAATAGTAGCTACCAGACTGAGACACCTTTGACTGAAAATAATGGTGATTTATGTTGGGATAGAGCGTTCTTGCTTTGCAAATCATACCTTGTACCCATGTAGACCATAAGAAGTCTGTTGATTGGATGTGTAGTTACTGGCTTACCAACGCCTTTCTGCTGCGTCGTCGTTATGGCCTTTCATTTAGCACATTGTGGGAATCTGCCAGTTGCATTGCTGTATCTGACGTAAAGGTGTTTGGTCGCCTCTGAGCTGGCCCACTCCCAAGATCTTTTCCAACAGCGGTGGCAACATCACAATTTTACTCAGTAGCGCCGAAAAGTAGTGATGGCACTGCAGATCGAATAACTGATCAGAAGCTACTGAGTCGAACTGGGGAAGACAAGAAATTTGTGGCACAACTTCGTTTAATAGGGCATATACTGAGGCATCAAGGACTCGTCAGTTTGGTGTATAATTTAATTGATGGCAAGAGAAAATACAAAAACGCATTACATGAAGCAGGGAAAAAAGAATACATACGTCTAAAGAATGAGATCGACTGGAAGTGCAAAATGGCTAAGCAGAGATGGCTAGAGGGCAAATGTAATTATGTAGAGGCGTATATCACTAGGGGTAAGTTAGATACTGACTGCAGGAAAATTAAAGAGATCTTTGGAGAAAAGAGAGCGACTTGCATGAATATCAAAACCTCAGATGGAAATCCAGTAATAAGCAAAGAAGGGAAAGCAGAAAGGTGGAAGGAGTATATAGAGGATCTATATAAGGGCGATGTTCTTGAGGACAATATTGTAGAAATGGAAGAGAATGTACATGAGGATGAAATACGAGATATGATACTGCGTGAAGAGTTTATCAGAGCACTGAAAGACCTAAGTCGAAACAAGGTCCCAGGAGTAGACAACATCCCATTAGAACTAATGACAGCCTTGGGAGAGCCAAGCCTAACAAACCTCTACCATCTAGTGAGCAAGATGTATGAGACAGCCGAAATACCCTCAGACTTCAAGAAAAATATAATAATTCCAATCCCAAAAGAAAGCAGGTGGTGACAGATGTGAAAATTACCGAACTATCAGTTTAATAAACCATGGCTGCAAAATACTATTACGAATTCTTTACAGACGAATGGAAAAACTGTTAGAAGCCGACCTCAGGGAACTTCAGTTTGGATACCGTAGAATTGTTGCAACACGTGAGGTAATACTGACCCTACGACTTACCTTAGAATAAAGATTAAGCAAAGGCAAACTTACGTTTCTAGCATTTGTAGACTTAGAGAAAGCTATTGACAATGTTGACTGGAATAGTCTCTTTGAAATTCTCAAGGTGACAGAGGAAAAATACAAGGAGCGAAAGGCTATTTACAATTTTTACAGAAACCAGATAGCAGTTATAAGAGTCGAGGGGCATGAAAGGGAAGCAGTGGTTGGGAAGGAGTGAGACAGGATTGTAGCCAATCCCCGATGTTATTCAATCTGCATATTGAGCAAGCGGTATATGGAGAAGAAATAAAAACTTTGAGGTTCGCTGATGACATTGTAATTCTGTCAGAGACAGCTGCTGTTCCTGGAACAGCAGCTGAACGGAATGGACAGTTACTTGAAAGGAAGACATAGGATGTACATCAACAGAAGCAAAACGAGGATAATGGAATGCAGTCTAATTAAATCGGGTGATGCTGGGGGAATTAGATTAGGGAATGAGACGCTTAAAGTAGTAAATGAGTTTTGCTATCCGGGCAGCAAAATAACTGATGATGGTCGAAGAAGAGAGGATATAAAATGCAGACTGGCTGTGGCAAGGAAAGCGTTTATGAAGAAGAGAAATTTGTTAACATCGAGTATAGATTTAAGTGTCAGGAAGTCGTTTCTGAAAGTATTTGTATGGAGTGTAGTCATGAATGGAAGTGAAACGTTAACGATAAATAGTTTAGACAAGCAGAGAATAGAAGCTTTCGAAATGTGGTGGTAGAGAATAATGCTGAAGATTAGATGGGTAGATCACATAACTAACGAGGAGGTACTGAATAGAATGAAAGAGGAGAGAAAATTTGTGGCACAACTTGACTAGAAGAAGGGATCGGTTGGTAGGGCATTCTTTGAGGCATCAAGGGATCGCCAATTTAGTATTGGAGGGCAGCGGTTAGGATAAAAATCGTAGAGGGAGATCAAGAGATGAATACACCAAAAGGATTCAGAAGGATGTAGGTTGCAATAGGCGCTGGGAGATGAGGAAGCGTGCACAGGATGCAGTAGCATGGAGAGCTGCAGCAAACCAGTCCCTGGACTGAAGAGCAAAACAACGACAACAAGAGCTAACAAAATAGGTCCATACATAGCGAAAGCTCAAGAACAAAGGACGATACGAAACAGGAAGGCATCTCCTAGCTGATCGCAGAAAAAATGTGAAGGCTTCTCTGTTATTTATTACTGTAGAAAGTATTACATGTACTTACTAACATTTTTGAACTTTCTGGTACGCACATGTTTCATAAACATAAAGAAAGATAAATTTTCTTGGTGTCTTACATTTTCCTACGACACATTTGACTAAGATACTGGCTGTTACATGAGTAGTCATTCAAATTGTCTGTACAACAAAATTACAAGTTTGGTGTATACAAGAAAAGAACAGTACACAATTTGACATGTTTTAAATAAACAGTTTGACAAATCATTTAAATTGGCATGGAGCAAAATTTCTAAAAGATACACTAACTTAATGTTTGAGACGTATCAATGTTCTGAGGATAAGAGGTTACGTCATTTCAGTGACGTGTCTGCCAGTGGGAATTGATGCAGCCCCTGGTGGAGTGACTTCGCAGTTGGCTTGTATGATGTCAATCGGTCGGTGACGACTGGCTAAGTGCGAGTTCTGGTTGTGCACTTCGCAGCAGAGGTGGGGATCGAGGCGATGCCCGTCCAGGATCTTAGCCATGTCAGCCGTGCGAGACTTGCCTCGCGCTGCCGGTTCAACCGGGACAGCCGCATCGAGGTCCGACGCGCCGCACCGTGCAGAGCAGTGCACCCGTACTGGACTACAGCAGTCTCGGACCGAGCGAGTCCCTAACGTCACACCAAGGGCCGAGCAGTGCTGTTGCGAAAGCACCTGTATACCAGCGGCTCAACAGAGTTCCGCATAGGGACTGATATTATCTACGTCCCAAACACTAGAAGACAGTACTTTCAAAGATGATCTACTGTGGTGTGCAACCTCAGTGGAAGTGAAACTTACTTGCGAATACATAGAAAGAAGGATCCTTTATTGTATGATTATATGATAGCGGAACAAACACTGGTAGCAGTTATGTCTGTAAAATATCTGGGAGTATGCGTGCGGAACGATTTGAAGTGGAATGATCATATAAAATTAATTGTTGGTAAGGCGGGTACCAGGTTGAGATTCATTGGGAGAGTGCTTAGAAAATGTAGTCCATCAACAAAGGAGGTGGCTTACAAAACACTCGTTCGACCTATACCTGAGTATTGCTCATCAGTGTGGGATCCGTACCAGGTCGGGTTGACGGAGGAGATAGAGAAGATCCAAAGAAGAGCGGCAGGTTTCGTCACCGGGTTATTTGGTAACCGTGATAGCGTTACGGAGATGTTTAATAAACTCAAGTGGCAGACTCTGCAAGAGAGGCGCTCTGCATCGCGGTGTAGCTTGCTCGCCAGGTTTCGAGAGGGTGCGTTTCTGGATGAGGTATCGAATATATTGCTTCCCCCTACTTATACCTCCCGAGGAGATCACGAATGTAAAATTAGAGAGATTAGAGCGCGCATGGAGGCTTTCAGACAGTCGTTCTTCCCGCGAACCATACGCGACTGGAACAGGAAAGGGAGGTAATGACAGTGGCATGTAAAGTGCCCTCCGCCACACACCGTTGGGTGGCTTGCGGAGTATCGATGTAGATGTAGATGTAGATGTAGATGTAGATCATAGCTGCTCAGCTTTATAGCTTTAATATGCCGAAACAATCACTATCACCGAATTTGCTGCATCCCCTTGCGTCGGAGTAATGGTTCACGTACATGTCTGCGACGATGGAAGAACTCTGGGAGTTCGCGTTTCTTGTCTGTAGAACACAGAGAGGAGAACATATTATTAGATGATACTAGTCAGAGGACAGCCCTCTGCCGTCCTAGCGTTTCAATGAGTTGTTTACTTTGTGGCTGGAGTTCCTCCATCGTTGCAGAAGTGAACGCGAACCATCAATCCGACGCACCGGATGCAGTACATTCGGTGATATTGACTGCTTCGGCATATTAGGGCTATAAAGCTGAACACCTGTGATCACGTATGTTTCACTTCCACTGAGGTTGCACACCATTGTAGACCATCTTTGTAAATTGTGTCCTCTAGTGTCATCTTAGATGATGTCAGTCATCTCGCGTTATTTGTATTAGATCGCGTATCCATGAAAAGGGGCAGATTTGGTCAGTTGATCAATAATATTAGTCAGGAAATTCATTTGTATCTCTTTATGTCCATTGAACATCGACATATAAACATTTGTAATAAATAATGGTGTTTTAATCTACAATAAATGTATAAGCAGAAATATTAATATTTAGAAGTTACTAGTTCCCTTAAGCATTCATTTATTTTTATGTTGTAATTTATATGTTAAAGAGCAAGAAGGAGGAAATAATATCACCGTTAAGAGATCCTATGATCTGCTTCAGGGGGTAGTCAGACAGGGCCAAATCTTCATTTGCGCGTTCAGTATTTTCCAGTGCGCACATTCTTTTTTACACCGACCTGGAGCAGCATCTTGGAAACCATACAAATACCTTCCAGAAATACTTCCTAACACTTAAATTCGTATTCGATGTTAGCAAATCCCTCTTTTTCATTAATACTTTTCTTGTTATAATCAGTCTTCATTTTGTATCCTCTGTACTTCGGCCATCATCAGTTATTTTGCTGCCCAATAGTCCTTTTAGGGTCTCATTTTGTAATCAGATTCCCTTAACACTACCTGGTTTAACCCTTGCAATACCAAGGGAGAGGACAGGGGTACTTTATGCCTACCTTTCCAGAATACAGTAATCTAGTTAGGTACATTATATTTTAAAATTCTGAAAAAAATGTATTTGTGTTTTTCAATGAATTCTTCTACCAGATTCCGTAATTGTTTAAAATTTTTCAGTAAAACTTGACGCCAAAATTTAGGTCTTGTCAGTCGATGTGAATTTTCAGAACATATGTCATATTCATATTTTCAGGTTTAGGACACTTCTTACGCATAAATATATCTTATAATCCCTTTTCAGGGCTCTATCTATTCCATTCAACTGTTATTCCAAGTTCTTTGCTGCCACTGACAGAACTGCAGTGTCACCAATTAACTTTAAAATGTGTATTGCTTCTCCTTGATATTTAGTTCTGTTTACAAATTTATCCTTGCATGCTTTACTGCTTGTCAAGTGCAGATGTTGAATAACTTCCCTCGGGCATGGATGTGTGTGCTGTCCTCTTAGGTTAGTTGGGTTTAAGTAGTTCTAAGTTCTAGGGGACTGATGACCTCAGAAGTTAAGTCCCATAGTGCTAAGAGCCATTTGAACCATTTTTCAATAACTTCGAGTGTAGGCTACCAGAATGTCTCACTCCCATCATTCCATTGCACAACTAGAAATCGAGGAGATGGAGTAGCAGAATGTATGTGCTTCAGCAAGATTTGTTCATTGATGTGGTGGGGCTATGAATTTCATGTTCAGTCTCATTACTCCTCTCTTCTTTTTACCGGTCGACAGCAAAATTCATATTTCAGTGTATATACGGCCAAAATTCAAACTCTGATTTAGGACACCATGGATTCCCAAGGATTTACATGTTACCAGTAATGGAGAAACATTTAGGAATGAGCGTCTTTTCAATCTCAGAACATTAAATGTTATTTATGTAACTCCAAGAAGAGCAGAGTACATTGAGACAACTATTTCTAGATCGAAAGATAAGCCACTTCCGTTCGAACCCACCAGCGAGAAAAAAACAGAAAAGACGGTTGGAGTTGCAGTAAAGGGAAATGTCGTTAGAGTGTATTGTGGGATAGCAGAAGTATGAGGAAAAGAAACTACAGTATCCTTTTCATGACTTTACGCCTCTTATCTTCAGATATCATTTTCAAATGACGAATGGTGGCCAGAGGGAAAGTTGCTACCTCACAGTATCTCTGGATTAATAGCTTTTCATATAAGGCGTTTATGTAAAAGTTCAATTTCAGAAGTTTCTCTGTACTGGGGCGCCTGACTCAAATGCTTTAACATTGTCATCGTCCGTGCCAAGAGAAGGTGCAGTGTAGGTGATTTCTCCAGTTCTAATTGCTTGGACGCCGTTTTGAAGTGCTACAAACCCTATTATGTTTTAAAAGCTATAAAATAAACGATTGCGTATAAGAATTACAGCAGTAGAATAGCACACATACCGTAAAAAGTTCTGTCGTCAGTATGATTTCAGTTTCTTTAGTTCCGACTATTTCTCCCTTCTCAGAGAGTTTTTCGCTACAAGACATTCTAACATTGCCACTTGCTTATTCCAGCGACTATCTTAAGACTGGCTCAGCGATCTATCAGGAGCACCAAGAAGACCAACTTTCTTTAAGTAAATGATGTGTTCCTTCGCCGCAAACAAAAGACCATGAACGTGTAGACAATGAACGCATATATACTCCATATAAAAATTATTTCATAGCCCTATATTTAGCATATGGCAGGAACAATTCAGTCGTGAATAATCGCGCAGTGCAACGGCAATGTTGCTACCTTGAACAGTCGTGTGCTGTATGGTTCAAATGGCTCTGAGGACTATGGGACTTAATTTCTGAGGTCATCAGTCCCCTAGAACTTAAAACTACTTAACCCTAACTAACCTAAGGACATCACACACATCCATGTCTGAGGCAGGATTCGAACCTGCGATCATAGCGGTAGCGCGGTTCCAGACTGAAGCTTCCAGAACCACTCGGCCACTACGGCCGGCATCTGCTGTATGTCTTTCAAAGTAGAATCGTTTATACCAAGTGACATTAATCGTCTAAACAATTCTCATAGAATATTGCTGACCGTTTGTGGTTCATTTGGAAACTGGGTTGTAAACAAAATGCGAGATCTGAGAGTCCAGTCAATGAAACAGGAGACAGTACATGGCAGCTAGTGGTTTCTTCTCGCGCTGGACGTGCCCATATCTGTAATTGCTGAGTATTCACCTTCTGTTACATCAGCAATTACCTCAGGCATAATTATATGTCGTAGGCTTTTAACACTTCCTGCCATGTACTGCAACACAATTGTGGGGTGAGATATAAGGGCCTTTGCGGTGTCAACTAAAGTCTGAAAAAGATCCATAAGACCTTCACCTCTTATAGTTCCATAAGACCTTATGTCTCGTGCACACATAGCAACGCAATTATCGACAGTTATCTCCTGAGCTGGTTTAGGAAGTCGTTTCTCGTCCACATGAGCCCTTTGTTTATTAGACACGCATGGATGTCGAGAAATGTACGAAGTGCCACTTGACCCTTCAGCATGAGAGTAAACTTCACAGCACAGCTAACAGCAAAGCAAAGGAACGCTTTTCCTAACGCCATCCTCAATAGACTTTAACAAAGTCCAAACTGAACTCCAGGCTGTGTGGTTCTCTACTCACCACTGACTAGTATTTCTTTTACTTCCCTTTTTCTTGATATGTGCTCCTTCTTCTGCAAACCACGTTTAGTTTCCCGCTGTCATTTTGTGTGTTACGAAAAAAGTGAAGAAATCTCATCGCTCCACTAAACACTTCTCCACTCACCGCTCGTAGCCCGTAGCTCGCAACTGCGGTCAGTGTTACCAACAGTTCGTATGTGCAGCACACCAGTGCCGGCGCACGGCACTGGTGTAGTGACGTCACGGACTCGCTCAGTGCGGAGCAGTGAGGTCTCAACGCCAACTCTGCTGAGGCCGTGGCATACAGGTGCTTTCGCAACAGCACTGTTCGGCTTGTGGGATGACGTCAGGGACTCGCTCAGCCAGTTACTGCTGTAGTCCAGTGCAGCCGCAGCTCGCGGGCCGATCCTCTTCGCACGACTCTGCCGTCGGACCTCAATGCGGCTGCCGTGCCCGAACCGGCAGCGCGAGGCAAGGCTCGCACGGCTGTCATGGCCACGGTCTTGGACGGGCCGCGCTTCGATGATCACCTCTGCTGCAAACTGCACAACCAGAGCTCACACTCAGCCAGTTGTCACCGACCGATTGACATCATAAAAGCCAACTGCGAAGTCACTCCAGCGGTGGCTGCATCAATTCCATGGGCAGACACGTCCCTGAACTGAATTAACCTCATATCCTCAGAACAATGATACCTTTCAAATTTTAAGTTTGTGTATCTTGTACAAATATCTCACGTGCCAATGTAATTGATTTGTCAAACTGTTTATTTAAAACATGTGAAATTGTCTATTGTTTCTCCTTGTCTGTACCAATCTTGTGGTTTTCTTGTACTTACGACTTGAATGACTACTTTTGTAACGGCCAGTGTCCTAGTCAAATATATCGTAGACAAACGAAAGACACCAAGAACATTTTTCTTTCTTTATGTTTATGAAATATGTGTTTACCAAAGAGTCCACCAGTGTTAAATAGTACATGTAATACTTTCTATGATGACAAAGAAAAGAGAAGCGTTCACATTTTTTCTGCGATCAGCTAGGGGAAGCCTTCCTGTTTCGTATCGTCCTTTGTTCTTCCGCTTTCGCTGTGTAAGCATCTACATTACAGGCCATAAAAATTATTACACCACGAAGATGACGTGCTACAGATTTAAATGACAGAAAGAAGGTGCTGTGAAATGCAAATGAATACCTTTTCAGAGCATTTACGCAAGGTCCGCCGGTGGCGAAACCATAACGTTCTGACATGAGGAAAGTTTCCAACCGATTTCTCATACACAAACAGCAGTTGACCGGCGTTGCCTGGTGGAATGTTGTTGTGATGCCTCGTGTAAGGAGGAGAAATGCGTACCATTACGTATCCGACTTTGATAAAGGTGGGATTGTAGCCTACTGCAATTGCGGTTTATCGTATCGCGACATTGCTGCTCGCGTTGGTCGAGATCCAATGACTGTAGGCAGATTATGGAAACGGTGGTTTCAGGAGGGTAATACAGAACGCCGTGCTGGGTCCCAACGGCTTCGTATCACTTGCAGACGAGATGACAGGCATCTTATCCACTTGGCTGTAACGGATCGTGCAGCCATGTCTCGATCCGAATCAGCAGATGGGGACGTTTTCAAGACAACAACCATCTTCACGAACAGTTCGACGACGTTTGCAGCAGCATGGACCATCAGCTCGGAGACCATGGCTGCAGTTACACTTGACGCTGCATCACAGACAGTAGCGCCTGCAATGGTGTACTCAACGACGAACCTGGGTACACGAATGGCAAAACGTCATTTTTTCGGATGAATCCAGGTTCTGTTTACATCATCATGATGGTCGCATCTGTGTTTGGCGACATCGCGGTGAACGCACATTGGAGGAGTGTATTCGTCAAAACCATACTGGCGTATCACTGGGCGTGATGGTATGGGATACCATTGGTTACACGTCTCGGTCAACTCTTGTTCGCGCAGTGGACGTTACATTTCAGATGCGTTACGACCCGTGGCTCTACCCTTCATTCGATCCTTGCGAAACCTTACATTTCAGCAGGATAATGCACGACTGCATGTTGCAGGACCTGTATGGGCCGTTCTGGATACAGAAAATGTTCGACTGCTGCCCTGGCCAGCATTTTCTCCAGATCTCTCACCAACTGAAAACGTCTGGTCAATGGCGGCCGAGCAACTGGCTTGTCACAATACGCTAGTCACTACTCTTGATTAACTGTGGTATAGTGTTGAAGCTGCAAGGCCAGTTGTACCTGTATACGTCAACCAAGCTTAGTTTGACTCAATGCCAAGGCGTATCAAGGCCGTCATTACGGCTAGAGGTGGTTGTTCTGGGTACTGATTTCTCAAGATCCATATACACAAATTGCCTGAAAATGTAATCATATGTCAGTTCTAGTATAATATATTTGTCCAATGAAACACGTTTATCATCTACATTTCTTCTTGGTGCAGCAATTTTAATGGCTACTAGTGTATCTTGTTAGCTTTTACGAACCATGAATATATTTAAGTGTATTTAAATTAATAACTTTCAGATGTATTAACTTAACAAACTAAACTCTTTGTATAATGTCTTTATCAGCTCTGTGTTCAGCTTTCGTGAAAGATATGCAAAACTGCTGACTTGTAGTCCGTCCGCCATTGGTGTGATCCTAATACTGATTAGCAAATTTATCAGATGTTTTATGGTGCCCCAGCGAAACTGCAGTCTTTCAGAAACGAACTCCGATACTTAATTAACAATACAGCATAATGCAATTGACCGATCGCGTTATGCACTTTTCTAATGAAATTAACATTGGAGGCACATCTGTAACATTGTGTTTCTCTCGAACACCAACCTGGAGTAATAGGAAATCACAACACGAATCAAGAAGCACTGCTCGGTTAATTTCTATAGACCTTACTGTGCTGGCTACCTGCTTGTAAGTGGTAGGTGATTATGACTATTTTCTTTACATTCTCTATCATCTTTCCACCTTCACAAGCACGCAAGGTAACTGTTACAGCTCTGAACTTCCACTTGCTCATACACCTACCAGAGAGGTGGTTGTTGTTGTTGGATGGGGACCACTTATACTGTACTCACACCATGGTAGTTACTAGTTTCCTTAATCATTCATTTATTTCTATGTTGTAATTTACATGTTAAAGAGCAAGAAGGAGGAAATAATATCTCCATTAAGACATCCTAAGATATGCGTCAGCGGGTAGTCAGACAGGGCCAAATATTCATTTTTGCGCTCAGTATTTTCCATTGCGTACATTCATTTTTACACTCGCCTGGAGCAGCATCTTGGAAACCATACAAATACCTTCCAGAAATGCTTCCTAACACTTAAATTTATATTCGATGTTAGCAAATCCCTCTTTTTCATTAATACTTTTCTTGCTATAGTCAGCCTATATTTTGCATCCTCTTTACTTCGGCCATCATCAGTTATTTCGCTGCCCAATGGCGCTTTTACTGTGTCATTTCGTAATCGGATTCCCTTAACACTACCTGATTTTACCGTCGCAATACCATGGGATAGGGAAGGGGCACATTATCCCTACCTTTTCAGAATGCTGCAATCTAGTTATGTACATTATATTTTAAAATTTTGAAAAAAAATATATTTCTGATTTTTTGATTACTTCTACCAGATTCCTTAATTGTTTTAAATTTTTCAGTGAAGCTTAACGCCTAAATTTAGGTCTTGTCAGTTGATTTGAATTTTCAGAACATGTGTCATATTCATATTTTCAGGTTTAGGACCCTTCTTACACATAAATACGTCATTAAAATGTATGCAGTGCGTAAAAGGCAGCGAAAATTAACGAAATCCGTATATATTTGTGTTGGTCATATATTACAACCCCCTTTTGTAGTGCACATGATGGAAAATCCGTTGGTACTGCTAGGATCAAATCCAATAGGTTACATTACCTTTCATTTAGTTGCATTGATTGTTATCTTACAATCCCTTCCCAGGGCACTATCTATGCCATTCAGTTTCTTTGCTGTCTCTGACAGAATTGCAGTGTCACCGGAAAACTTCAAAATTTTCATTGCATCTCCATGATATTTAATTCTGTTTACAAATTCATCCTTGCATGATTTACTGCTTGTACGGTGCAGACGTTGAATGACATCGAGTGTAGGCTACCAGAATGTGTCACTCCCATCTTCAAATTGCACAACTAGAGATCCAGCAGATGGAGTAGCAGTATTTATGTGCTTCAACAAGATTTGTTCTTTGGAGGGGTGGGGCTGTGAAATACATGTCCAGCCTCATTACTCCTCTCTTCTTTTTACCTGAGGGCAGCAATATTCATATTTCAGTGCATATACGGCAAACATTCAAATTTTCATTTAGGACAACATGGATTCCCAAGGATTCACATTTTACCAGTTGTGGAGGAACATGTAGGACTGAGCGTCTCTCCTATTTCCGAACATTAATTGTTGTTTCTTTAACTTCCAGAAGAGCAGAGTACATTGAGATAACTATTTCTAGATCGAAAGGTAAGCCAGTTCCGTTCGAACCCACTAGCGAGAACAAATAGGGACATGGTTGGAGTTGCAGTAATGGGAAATGTCGTTAGAGTATATTGTGGGAATGGAGAAATATGAAGAAGGAAAGCTATTGTATCCATTTCATGACTTTACGCCTCTTATCTTCAGATACGATTTTTAAATTACGAATGGTGGCCAGAGGAAAGTTGCTACCTCACAGTATCTCTGGACAAATAGCTTTTCATCTAAGTATAATTTGAGGCGTAAATGTAAAAGTCCGATTTCAGAAACTTCTCTGTCCTGGGGGGGGGGGGGGGGGCTGACTCAAATGCTTTAACATTGTCATCGTCCATGTCAACAGAAGGTGTAGTGCAGGTGATTTCTGCAGTTCTAATTTCTTGGACGCCGCTTTGAAGAGCTACGAAAACCCTATTTGTAGCAACAGTAATAATAGTAATTTCCTTATGGCTAACGGTAGTTCTCTCCCCCGTCCTATCGATAACGAATTCGATCAGAATAACGGCGTAATGACTCCCTTAGAATACTCAGCAGTTGCTAGAGCGTTTGAGGGGCGAATCTCTTTCACCAGAATTGAGAATCCATGCGGGAGGTATCGCGATCCTGTAAGGTTTTTGGAGGCGTGCCTCCCCGTCTTGGAGACCGAGCTCCTCAAACTCTTAGAAGATCCGGAATTTAACGCCTTTAAATGCAGTGCGGTATTATGCAGTGAACTGAGTCACCCCCCTAAACATCAAGGTGACGCGGAGACGGCTACTCTGCATTATATATGGGGTGAAAATGGTGTTATTTCTCGGAGCACATCGATTGCTGAGTTGTACCGAGAATCCACCTTGAGCGCTATTATGGCCCGATTTTCCGAGATGGAAGTACGTGGATCCGCTAAAGCGCTCAGCAGTATACCACACCTCGACATCCATATACATGTCTATGATCCAATGAATGGAGGGTCCAGTTATATTAAACTCCCTATAGATATTGAGAAAAAGCAGGCGTGCATTAATGTTCAAAATAAGTAAGATAATGCGTGTTTTGCATGGTCAGTCCTGGCTTGCGAGAGAAATTACAATTACAATTACAATTACAAACATCATCCCGAGCGTCCCAGCAGTTACAAAGTCAAAGATATTAAGAGACAGTACAACTTTGATGGAATAGAGTTCCCTTTAAGAATCCAGGACATACCTAAGTTTTAAGCTCAGAATACCGCAATATCGGTCCACGTTTGTGGCCTGGAGAGGAAAAGCAAGTCAGATGAGAAGAACAAGTATACAGTAGTAGACCCCTCCATTTCTCAAAATTTGCATGTGAGCGAGAGTTGCATGTCAACATGCTGCTCTTCTCCGAACGTGATAATTATCACTACGTCTGGATCATAGACATGTCCCGACTCATTTCCTCCCAGTTAAGTAAAAATGAACATAAACAACATATTTGTATAAGGTGTTTGAATTATTTTTCATCTCAAGAGTTATTAGCGACACATCTATTAGATTGTGCATGCATGGACCCGGTACGTGTTGTTATGCCCACTGAGGAAAATAACTTCATTAAATTTAAAAATGCTCACCACCAGCAGCGTTGTCCTTTTGTTGTGTACGCCGATTTTGATGCTTGCTGGCTCCTATTACTCGTTGTGAAGGGAACCCCTTAGCCTCACACACAACCTTCACACAAAAACACTTACCTTATGCGACTGCGTTCCAAGTTGTATGCACATATGATTGTAAACTTAATAGCTATCAGTCTTATGTAGGGGGCGATCCGGCGGTTTGGCTTCTCACTGAGCTTGGAAAACTTTCATGGCAAGTTCACAAGCTCTACAGCATCAATATTCCCATGACCAAATCAAAGGAAAATGATGACTTGTATGAAAAGGCTGTTAATTGTCATATTTGCGGGCTGGCCTTAGATAGAAAAGCTGAGACTCCTCGTAGAGACCATTGTCATCTTACGGGTAAGTTCCGCGGTGCAGCCCACAAAGCATGCAACTTGAAGAAACAATCCGAAGTGACGCGATAATAGAGGACAAACATTATCCGCCACAGGAACGTAGGTGGAACCAGGGTAATAATAACTGGAAACCAACCAATAAAAATGGAAGGGATCAACCAGTGCAGAACGCGGTGCAGCCCACAAAGCATGCAACTTGAAGAAACAATCCGAAGTGACGCGATAATAGAGGACAAACATTATCCGCCACAGGAACGTAGGTGGAACCAGGGTAATAATAACTGGAAACCAACCAATAAAAATGGAAGGGATCAACCAGTGCAGAACTGGAGAGCGAGTGAAGACCGCAATCCAGAACCTACACAAATAATCAAAATACGTCCGGCGAACCCTGGCCGTATGCAAACTGCGCAAAACAGACAAGAATGACTAGGGCGGCACACTCGGCAGCGGAAGAACGCGGCCGGGAACAAAGTAGTGTATAATTAGATTAGATTTTTGTGATTTGTTGGCGATGTTTATTTGTATTAGTATAGGCACTGTTTTATTTGTGTTTTGTGATTATTTGTTTTATGTTGTGTGTATTTATTTTCCTATTTTCATGTGCTTGTCTCATTTTGGCATGGATTGTGTGTATATTATGTGTTTGATGTTAAATTTTGTTGTATGGGGACCACTGGGTCGCTTAGTATAGAAAATTTGCTTCAGCTATGACACAAACAATATTTAGAAGTATTAGATTAATTATAGAAGGGGTTATCTTATGTAGATAACTTCCTATACAAAATTTTATGGCAAGGCTATTGGACAGGAGAGCTTTCAGGATAAAATCTGGCTCTGTGGTGGATGGATTTGGGCTGTGTTGAGCGTGTTGTGATGTGGTAGGTGGATATTGCGTCCCACCGAATGTGTTGCGTTTCTTGAGACGAGTGCAGGGTATGACGTCCGATGCGGTAGTGTTCAGGACCCACCCGTTGCGTTATCGGCGTATGGTGATTGTGGGTGTTTCGGGTGATAATTATGAGGTGGTCTGTCCGACGCAGTAGTGTTCGAGACGCACCTGTTATCTCAATTGTGTTGATAGTGTGAGTACGGTGATCAAAACGACTATCCGGTGGCCAGTCAGTCGAAATTAGGCGATAGGGACGCATCAAACATGGATAATTCGTAATCGGTGCGATGAGGATGTTGTGTGAAAAGACGAGTTTTGAGCCGTCATAGAAAGACGTAAATCAGGTGGCTGGTCGCACGCAATAGCGTGATCGACAGAGCTTATTGATGATTTGGGCCGTAGGAGTGTTGTAGAGACGTATTAGCGACGCTAGCCGAGTCTAGGCTTAACTATTTGAGTTAAGCAGAGACGCTAAAACAACACGCCAGTCAGTTTAAAGGATGATAATGAAGGTCACCACAAAAGATAGATGCTCTCAAGTCCAGCCATGAACCTTGACCACTATCACTGATTTTTACTTGTTGTAGCGTGTAAAACTAACTCTTGTTTTGTTCAACAGATAAGCATGACGTTGAATTGAGCCTGCCGTTACAGACAGAAGGAGACTAGGAGCGGAAGACCAATGCCATAATCAGTCAAACTAGCGTCGTCTTCAGAATTAGACTAACTGTTCTAAAACATATTAATCTTTAACACCATCAGTGGTTGAATTCGTTGTGTGGTGAGCAGATCGAGCGTCTTCATCACACAAGTTGCTGAGTGGGACGGAGAGCACGTAAGAATGGCGTCATCAGCTGAGCTGTATGGGAGCCAAACGAAATCAAATTGAATGATGGATGAGTCTGCGAAACGTAATCCGAGTGGTGCTATACTTTCGGTTCCTCTGAGAAGGTAAATATGCGGTTAATTTCTTCGTTGATTACAACACCTAACAGTTGGTGAAGAGAGTCTTATTGCACTCCAAGTAATAGTATTACAGGGAGGGAGATATTGCTGCTGTCATGGAGATCAGCCAGTGGCATCAAAGTTATAGTGTAAATTGAGGATATATGGATAGGTACGAGGCTGGACATTACTGAAATAGACTGAACAAGGCTGTTGGCAGTTTAAGTACAATACATTCTATCTCTGTATTGACATCTTTGGCCGCAACAGTGACAGTGTATCATTTACTCACTGTGGATGCTATGATGAATTTAGCAACTGTAGAGGCAACACACTGCGTATTTCTAAAGCATCAAACACACATGCACCTCTGTGGTATACTCTGTTGTAAGGGACTCGTCTTGTAGAAGATGGTGGATACTAGGAGAGAGTTTATATACGAGGATTGGAAATTTAACAGTGGAAAAACTATTTACTTACAGCTCGTACAAAATAAATATGTCTTTCAAAGTTTTATTGACCTTCAAAGTAGTCTCCAGCATAGTGTATAACCCTTGCCAGTGATGCTCTTAGCAGTGCCACATGTGTCGACAGTTCGAGTGGCGCGGTCTGTTAATCGATGAGTTGCAGCAGTCGTCAAGCAAATGCCGTGAAGTGTTTCCTTCAGTCAGAAATCGAGTTGAACTCACGAGGACTTACGTCAGGGGACTGCAGTAGGTGGTACAGCACTCAGCAGTCCCATCAGTCAAACAAATCAGTAACAGTTTGCACTCTACGTGCTTGAGCATTGTTCTGCAAAATGATGGTCAGGTCCCGCAGAAAGTGTCATCACTTCTGTCTCTAAGCTGCTCGTAGGTTGTGTTCCAAAATATGTAGTGCTTTTAGTCGATATTTATTATTTCACAGAGAAATATTACATCGTCGTCATCGTCATCATTATCATCTTTTCCATACCCCTCCTCCGGAAGTAAGTACCATCTTGGCAGTGATGGTAGTGGTGACGGCGATGCGGACCTATCGGGGATAGCTTCTGAAACTAAAATCAATAAATAAATAAATAACATCAAAACAAAATGAAATTAGTTTTGTGCATCACATACACAAAGAATCAGTTATGCATCGAATTTTCTGTGTATTAGCATACCCTGTCATAGATACCTGGTTATTTCGAGTCAGACAGTATCGCTTTTGTAATGAATCGCTTTTGTAATGAACCTCGCTTGTAGTTACCGGTACTCATAACTGCGACGAGCACTAAACAATACTACTTGTAAGCCGTATATTTAGGAATGAAGTACCATCGACATTAATGGAAAACGAAGATGATGTATAATTTGACCGATATTTCATGGTTGTAAGCTGTAGGGAATAGAATAATCGAATCAAGCACGTTTAATAGATTGAATCGAGGCCTCGTAAGCCATTAGCCGGCTGCCGAAATATTAATGCGTGAAGCACGTAACTGCCACCGTCACAACTTAGCAAAAGATTTGGCAGGGAGCCGAGAACTTTCAGGCCGTGTGTAAAATCGGTAAGCGAGTCTAAGGATTCCAATCAGTTCCTTGTTGACCAGTCTGGTGCGGCAGTTGAAGATAGCAAAAGCCGAACCTAAGTTTAAAATTTCACGTTTAAGACATCGTTCAAGCATGAAAACCGTACAAACATGCAGTCTCTTGACCTTCGGACGGACCCCCGTATGGAAGATGTGTAACTGACATAAGGAAGTACCGTCAAGATTTGAAAAACAGACAAATCATCTGGTCCGGATGGCATTCCTGTTAGATTTTAGAAGGAGTACTCCAGGGAATTGGTCCATCACCCCGCCGCTCTCTCTCTCCCTCTCTCTTTCTTTCTCGTCCAACACGAAGATCGAAACGAATGGTATAAAGGAAAGAAAGAAAGCGCGGGTCACTCCAGTATACAAGAAAGATGAAGGAACAGACCGCAAAATTACAGACCAATATCCCTAACTTCGGACTGCTCCCGAATCTTTGTACGTATTCTCAGTTCGAATATAATAAACATTCTTGAGGCTAAGCTGTTTATGTTGATGAATCAGCCTGATTTTAGAAAGCATCATTCGTTCAAAACTCGGCATGCCTTTATTTCACATGATATATCTAGAACTATAAAGGAAGGTAACAGGTGGATTACATATTCTAGATTTCAGGAAGGTATATGACACGATCTCCAATCGCAGCCCGTTAACGAAGGCACGAGCATATTTAACAGGCTCAGAGATAAGAGAGTGGCTATATCCAATATGCAGCCCAGTGCAATTTGATAGCTGCTGTTCTCTTTATACTTAAATGATTTGGCGGGTCAATAGTCTGCCGACGATGCAGCGGTCTACGATAAGTCATCAAAGCTGAGTGACTGTAGGAGGACACAAGACGATTTAGACAAAATTTCCATTTGGTGTGATGAATGGTCGCTAGCCTTAAATGCGGAAAAAATGCAAGTTAATGCTGATGAGTAGGAATAATAAACCAGTAACTTTCATGTGAAGTATTACTATCGTCCTGCTTACTTCACTGGTGGGATTGATCCGTTCCAGGTCATGTTGAAGAATTTCGGCGAATGGCTTCTAGATTTGTTACCTGTAAGTGCCATGGAGCTGCTTTCAGAACTCAAACAGAAGTCCTTGGAGGACGGTGTTCTTTCCTAGGAACTGTAAACACTAAATTTAGAGACCCTCATTTCAAGGTAACTACCACACGACTCTACTGCAGCTAACATTAATTGCACATAAGGACCATGAAGACCAAATACGAAAAAAGTAGACCTCATATGGAAGCGTCCAGACAGCAGTTCTACCATCACTCTATTTAAGATTAATTGTACATGGGGCCCATTGAACTTAAAGAATTCGAAACATGCAATGCCGTAGACGTATACAAAGAAAAAAAAAAAACTCTGATAATAACTTCTCTGTAATGCAGTAGAAACACGCATACATGAAAAGCAGGAAATACACCCGTCTCAAAGTTAGCTAATATCGACTCTGGCAGCTTGTAGGTGTAGGGTAGAGTTTCGATGTTTCTGTCGCTGGTTTCGAGTGGTTCTGCGAATTTTTTTCTTGGCAGGATAACACCAGTTGTATGGTATCGTCAGTTTCCGCGGCGTATTGCGATTTTATGCCGTCCTTCTGTAGTGCTTTGCATATAGTTGTGTAATTAGGACCTATCTTTGTGATTAATTACGCAATTAGGATCGATCTTTGCGTCAGTTTCTCGACCAAAATAAATAAAGTACACTAACCTAACCTTCCTCTCCCGCATCTAGACAGGTTTCATGTGTTGGGGGTGCACTTGAGCATTCCGTCCAGGAGCACCATGGTTCGAGTCCCAGAAAGGGCTCCGGCATTTTTAATTTCCCATCAATTCCATGTGTGTCTGGTGGTTTAATTGTGTTAGGTGGGAGCACTTGGCCTTTCCACCCAGGAGGAGCAGGTTTCGAGTTCCAGAAAGGGTTTCTCTCTCTATGTCACAACCCCGCGCCGGTAATAACGACTAGAGAGTCAACACTTGCCGGATACACTGCGTGCGACCTTGTTGCTGTCTACTAACGATGCTTAGGAAAGGACTCTCTCTATGTCGCAACCCGCTACGGTAATAACGACTAGAGAGGCAACACGTACCGGATACATTCGGTATTTTGGAATGGTGCCGGCCGTGTCCCAATACTATTGCGTATAAGAAATCCAGTAATAGAATAGGAAACATACCGTGAAAAGTTCTTTCATCAGCGTGATATCAGTTCCTTCATTTCGGGTTATTTCTCACTTCTCAGAGAGCTCCTCGCACAAAGACATTCTAACATTGTCAGCTGCTTGTTCCAGCGAGTATCGTTAGACTGGCTCAGTGATATATCAAGATCATCAAGAAGTCTACTTTTCTTTACGGAAATAACGCGTTCTTTCGCCGCAATCAAATGACCATGAACTTATGGACCATTGACGCATATATACACAGCATTAAAAGAAATTTGTAGGCCTGTATTTAGCATTCGGCTGGAACAAGTCAATCGTGATTATATACCGCAGTGCAACGACAATGTTGGTATCTGCATCAGTGGTGGATACCAGGATAAATAAATCGTCTAAACAATTCTCTTAGAATGTTACCGCCCATTTTTGGTTCATATGGAAACTGAGTTGTAAACAAAATGCGAAATCTGAGAGTCGAGTCAATGAAACAGGAGACAGTACATGTCAGATAATTGTTTCTTCTCGCAGTGGATGTCTACATATGTGTTGCTGAACATTCGCCTTCTGTTATATGAGCAATTACCTTAGGCATAATTATATATGTTGTAGGGTTTTAACTCTTTGGGCCATGTTCCACGACACAGTTGTGGGTTGAGAGATAATGGCCTTAGCAGTGTCAATTAACATCTGAACAGGATCCATATGACCTTCACCTCTTATAGTTCCGTTCGACCTCACGTCTCGTGCACACATAGCCACGCATTTATCGACAGTTATCTCCTGAGGAGGTTTAGGAAGTCGTTTCTCGTCCCCATTAGACTCTTGTTTATTAGACGCACATGGATGGCGAGAAATGTGTAAAGTGCCACTTGACCCTTCAGCATGAGAGTACATTTCACAGCACAGGAACAGCAAACAAAATGAACGTTTCTCCTAACGCCATCCAATATAGGCTTTAACACGGTCCAAACTGAACTTTTTAGATTCGCTTCAAGATGTGCAGTTCTCTACTCATCACCGATTAATTTTTATTTTACTACCCTTTTCCTTGAAATGCGCTCCTTCCTCTGCAGACCACGTTTATTTTCCGAGCTCATTTTGTGCGTTACCACAAAAACGAAGAATTCCCACCACTCCACTATACACTGCTCTACTCACCGCTCGTAGCCCGTAGCTCTCAACAGTGGTCAGTACTACCAACAGCACGTAGTGCGCAGCACGCCATTGCTTGCGCATGGCACTGGTAAAGTAACGTCAGGGTCTCGCTCAGTGCGGAGCAGTGAGAGCGCGGCCCGTGGGCTGCATTTAAATGCACAACTCTGCTGAGGATGTGGCATACGGGTTCTTTCGCAACAGCACTGCTCGGCCCTTGGGGTGACGTCAGGGCACGGTCGGCAAGAGACTGCTGCAGTCCAGTGCGGCCGCAGCACGTGGGCCGGGCCTCAGTGCACGACTCTGCACCGTGCCACCTGTCGGACCTCGATGCGGCTGTCCCAGCTGAGCCGGCAGCGTGAGGAAAGGCTCACACGGCTGACATGGCCGCGCTCCTGGACGGACCGCGCCTTGATGCCGACCTATGCTACAAAGTGCACAACCAGAGCTCACACTGATACGGTCATCACCGACCGATTGACATCATACAAGCCAACTGCGACGTCACTTCGGCAGTGGCTGCATCAATTCCTTCGGGCAAACACGTCCCTGAACTGACTTACCTCTTATCCTCAAAACAATGATTCCTCTGAAATGTTAAGTTACTCTAATTTGTACAAATATCTTCTGTGCCAATGAAAATGATTTGTCAAACTGTTTACTTAAAACATGTCAAATTGTGTATTGTTTTTTCTTGTATACACCAATCTTGTAGTTTTGTTGTACAGACGACTTAAATGACTAAGCATGTGACAGCCAGTGTCGAAGTCAAATATATCGTAGGAAATTGTAACACCGAGAAAAATTTTCTTTATTTATCTTTATGAAATATGTGTGTACCAGAAAGTCCACAAATGTTAATAAGTACATGTAATACTTTCGACAACAATGAAGAACAGAGATGCCTTCACGTTTTTTCTGCGATTAGCTAGGAGATGCCTCCCTATTACGTATCATCCTTTGTTCTTCAGTTTTCGCTATGTATGCATCTATCTTGTTAGCACTTAAGAACTATGAATATACGACGGGCGTTTGAAAAGTCCGTTCAAAAATAAAAACTGCTTACATGTTTGGGGTAAATCTTTTTATTTTTCAGCCTAGTCTCCTTTTAGACTTATACACTTCGTCCAATGCTGTTCTCATTTGTTGATCTCTTCAGAATAATAGGAATTGTCTAAGCCTGCAAAATAGCTAATAGTTGCTGAAATCACATCATCGTTTGAATAAAATCTTTGTCCCGCCAGCCATTTCTTCAAATTGGGAAACAAATAGTACTTCGAGCGAGCAAAGTCTGGAGAATAGCTGAGGGTGGGAGGGATGTGAAACGAGTTGCAATCAAATTTCCATTAACTTTGCGACCACAATTGCTGAGGTGTATGCGCCTGCATTGTCGTGATGGAAAAGGACGGTCCAATAACGATGAATAATATTCACCTGTAATAATTTAACCCTTTCCCAGATAGTCGATGAGGATTGTCCCTTGCGAATCCCAAATACTGTCACCATAACTTTTCCGGCCAAAGGAATTGTCTTCGCCTGTTTTCGCGCAGATTCTCCCTTGGTAGCCCATTGTTTAGAATGTTGTTTGGACTAAATCCATGTTTCATCTACAGTGACGAAACGACGCTTAAAGTGCTGCGGATACTTCTGAACAGCTGCAAACCATCCTTGCAACACTTCACACGATTCCATTTTTGGTCAAGCGTGAGCAATCGCGGAACGCATCTTGTGGATAGCTTTCTCATGTCCAAATGTTCACGCAAAATATTATGTACCCGTTCATTCGAGATGCCCACAGAACTAGCAGTCTGACCAACCTCAACTCTTCTTTCATCCAATACCAGATTATGCATTTTATCAATGATTTCTAGAGTGGTAACCTCCTCAGGGCGTCCAGAACGTTCAGTATCACTTGTGCCCGTATGGCCACTCCTAAAATTTTTAAATCACTTATAAACTATTCTAATCGAAGGCGCAGAGTCACCGTAAACTTTATTAAGCTTCTCTTTAGTATACTGAGGTGTTTTGCCCATCATAAAGTAATGTTTAATCACCACACGAAATACTTTTTCGTCCATTTTTTGACAATCACTCGACTTCCTTGATTTACACGAAAGCCAAACACAAACAAATAGACCAAACTGACTGAAACTTGGTGTGCGTCCTTTTTAAAGATGCTACTAACTAAGCATGATCTCTAAAGGCGCTGGTGGTGCCATCTCTCATACTTTGCATGGAATTTTCAAATGCTTCTCGTATTTGAGTATACTTAACTTAATATCTTTCAGTTGTATTAATTTAACAAACTAAACATATTTCTTTGTATTAATGTCTTTATCAGCTTCGTATACAGTTATTCGTGAAAGAAATGCATAACTGCTGACGTGCTGCCCGTCCGCCATTGGTGTGACCCAAATACTGATTAGCAATTTATCAGATCTTTTATGGTGCACCAAAGAACGTACAGTCTTTAAGAAACGAAATCTGATACTCAATTAACTCCAAAGCGTAATTCGTTATGAACTTGACTTATGAAAATTACATTGAAGCCAATTCTGTATCTATGCGTTTCTCTCGAACACCACGCTGGAGAAATGGGAAATCACAACAGGAATCAGCAAGCACTGCTCGGTTATTTTCAATTGACATTACTGAGCTGACTACCTGCTGGTAAGTGATAGATGATCACGACTATTTTCTTTACGTTCTCTATCTTCCGTCCACCTTCGCAAGCAGGCGAGGTAACAGTTACAGCTCACAACTTCCACTCGCACATCTACCTTCGAGAGCGGTTGTTGCTATTGTTGGATAGGGAACATCAGTGTGAGATAAATAGCTTTCCTCATACAAGAATGAGCAGCGCCGTTAATTTAAAGCAATATAGAAACGTCTTTTGCTATGTCAACAGCCGAGGGCGCTGAATCACAAAAGATCTACCTTACTCATGAGTTCTCCCAGTACAGAATTTGCAAAATTGTGGACCAGAAGTCTACCTCTCCCTCCCGCCCCCTTCCTCAGTGTTGTTGTTGTGGTCTACAGTCTGAAAACTGGTTTGATGCAGCTGCCCAAGCTAGTCTATTCTGTGCAAGCCTCTTCAGCGCTGCACAGCTACTGCAATGTGCATCAGTTTGAACCTGCTCACTGTATTCAAGACTCTGTCTCCCTTTACAATTTTAACACCCCCCATCCCTCCCCAACGCCCACATGTACACACTTATCTCCATTTCCAAACTGACAAGTCCTTGGTGCCTTAGGATATGCCCTAGGAAACGAGGTTGTGCCATCAATTTCTTGTTTTCCCCAGTTCGACTCAATGTCTTCTTATCAGTTATTTCATCTGCAGTGCCACCACTACTTTTCGGCGCTACTGAGTAAAATTGTGAAGTTGCCATCGCTGTTGCAAAAGATCTTGGGAGTGGGACAGCTCAGAGGCGACCAAACACCTCTACGTCAGATGCAGCAATGCCACTGGCAGATTCCCACTCTGTGCTCCAGGAAAGGGGCTGGCACCGCAATAACGACGACGCAGCACGAAGGCGTTGGTAGGCCAGTTGCTACACATCCAATTAACAGACTTCTTATGGTTTACATGGTTACAAGCTGTGATTTGCAAAGCAAGAACGCTCTGTCGGAACATAAATTACCATTATTTTCAATCAAAGCTGTCACAGTCTGATAGCTACTAGAGGAGAGGTGTATGCTGCTCGACGAGGCGATATGAGACTACAAGCAGCCACCATGGGATCTGGTCTCCACTAAATGTGAGTCACTGCTCCTGGTTTAAAGATCAGTGATGTGAGCTTAGCATGTTGCTGCCTGTGGGCCAACTATCAGGTGCAAGCAACCTTCAGCCATAGAAGGCAGTCGTTTGGGACCATGTCCACCTGTTGCATCAGTTCCTTAAGACTCGCTGTCTTCAGCACACAGTGTGGAGGTCGTTGCACCTCAGAACGTTCTTGTTTGTTCTTCAGTAAAATGTATGACTAACAGTGAAGGTTTTATGGGCAGCCAGGGATCATCATCCCGACAACAATCCACCACCTCAACTCAGACCTGCACGTGTAGAGGTCATCCATCCTGGACCTCCACATTTTGATGTCAGAAATGTATGTCACCTCTGAGTGTCAGTGACAGGGGAACCTTACAAGCCAGCCTGCCTGGAGACGATGGCTCTCGACTACCTCAGGGTTGCATTTTCGTCGACACACAGAATCAGTGTGGAGTGGGAGAGTGCACTGCCTGTTTTTTTTTTTTTTTTTTTCACCTGCGACTATCACGTCGAGTCAGTGCACCTTTTACCAGCTTTTCAGTTCTGTTTTCATGTGTGACATGTGTCAAGTAAACTCAGACTGTGATCTGAGGATGTGTAAATATGAGTAGTAGAGCTAAGTTCATTCCACCCCACTTTCCATTTTGCCAGATCTATCCAAGATGACGTCATCGTAGATGGAGGCTTGTAGACTTGGCAACACTGTATGACGTCATTCAGTATGGCCGATTTTGGTGGGAAAATAGGACAATTGGGTTTGTCCAGTAACCTAACCTCCAGAAGAAATGGAGGGAATTTTGAATTTTGACGGAAAAATGACCTATTGTGCAACGTTCACAAACTTAACTGTCCAGAAGAAATTGGCGTCAAATCCAAATTCCAACATGACAATGCATGCAAAACCTTACTTTTCTTTATTATTATTCCTTATCATTTATTAACATTGACTATCATTTATTATAATTAATTATCAATCATTATCTTTTATTATCATTTATTATTATTTATTATTACTCTCCTACATCCACGAAAAAATTCACGCCAAATGCAAATTCCAGAATGATATTGGCTGCAAAGCAATATTTGTCTGTATTATTATTCATTATCGTTCATCATTTATTATAATTTATTATTTATTATTATTTATTATCATTTATTATTATTTGTTGTTATAGGCTTACCTCCACTAACATAGAAAATCGCGCCATGTTCAAATTCACACTCCAAACAATGGTTCAAATGGCTCTGAGCACTATACGACTTAACTTCTGAGGTCATCAGTCGCCGAGAACTTAGAACTAATTAAACCTAATTAACCTAAGGACATCACACACATCCATGCCCGAGGCAGGATTCGAACCTTCGACCGTTGCGGTCGCTCGGTTCCAGACTGTAGCGCCTACAAACGCACGGCCACTCCGGCCGGCTCACACTCCATAATCTCTTGAAATCCGTACTTCTATTTATTATTATTATCACTTACTATTATTTTTTAGCATTTAAAATGACTTATTATAATTTATTCAAGATGGTTTATTTTTGCAGCAAGAAAGTGTATTCCCCTACATCAAAAAAAAAAAAAAAAAACTCCCACAAATTCAATTTCAAACACGATAATCTGTCACACCTACGAAAAAAAAGAGACCAATTGGGCTATGTTCACCAACCGAAGTTCACCTCATCCTACGAAGTTTGAATTTCTCGCCCTCACTTATTGTTTCACTACTAAGCTACGAAAATCGCGTCAAATAGTAATAAAGTGCACTTTCACAAACGTAAGTCACCTCTTTTGAATTCATGGGAAAAGGACTGAAGTCCTTATTTCAAACAGTACCGTCGTCACTTGTTCTCCAACAGAGTTAGTACACATCTTATAGATCGCAGTCCAGTCGCCACAAGGCCTCCTGTGCAACTCAATTAGTTCATATGGTCGCCGCCGACCCGATCCAGACCGCGGGCCACCGGCATGCGAGCGATCGCCTCACGTGACGGCCGTCGGATACGTCCGCGACTACTACCCGTCCAGCGGCCGTTCGCGTCACAGCCCATTGGCGCCGACTCGCGTCGCAGGCCTGCGTTGGTCCAGCGATGTAAACATGTTTTCGTGGACAGTGGAGTTCGCCCGCACCGACCAATTGACGCCAAATCTATTCGCTGGACAGGTTGGAACCCGCAGACTTCATAACCATAAGTCGGTTGATCCAGCATCTGGTTGACAAAGAACGCCCTGCCACACGTTTGGCGTCAAAGTCCGCTCGAGAGTGGATCCCGCAATGACGCCACAAAAGGTTGTCCAGCACATGTGCTCGCCACGACGTCCCTCGCTAAGTTAATTGATCACCCAACTCTCATACTCAATCCACATTCTGCGTTTACCTAATTCAAGATCGTCGCGAAAACACACGTCCTTACACATGAGCCATCGCTCGCGCCTAAATTAGTACCTCCGCAAGTGAATGTAACAAAGTTTGTATGACTACTAAATTAAATTGATCAATTAATTAACTTCTCTGATGCAGAAAAGTGCCACGTCCACCTAGAAATGGAATCAATTTTCGCCATGGCCACGCCCACCTGGGCTTGAAGTGAAAACACAAGAAAATTGTGGCAAACGAACCCCCTAACCTAACTCATCTGTGATGACTCAAAATCGTCTGCTTTGCCTCTCTCACACACCACGAGCACGAGTCCGCCCACGTCGCAACCTGGGCAACCTGGACCTTTATACTAGCGTCGGACATACTCTTCGGTAAATATTCAAGCTGAACTATATCCCGAATACTGTTGTTCAATCCACACGGTCTAGGACACGGCCACAGCACACCACCAGTACCTAAGCGGAGAACATCGCTCACCCCACCTGTAGTTAACCGCTGAGAGATGGAGATATGCTGCAATCACATCCCTCGCGCTCTCGTAGCTACTTCCCTACGCAATTCCATCTAACAAAACCTCCAAGTAGAAGAAATAAGAACCAACTCGAACTCTCTCATATTCTATATCGTCCCACAAATAATTAACGTACATTTTCTTTAGACATCGAGTATATCTATCACTCTCATTCAAAAAACACTCGCCCTGATGTACCTGGTGTCACGTTACACAGTCGGCAGACACGCAAACAGCTCATACCTTCAGTGCACAATATCAGACTGCTCCTAAATAATGCAGTAAACTTAACTGTAAATACCATCAGTACTCGTAATCTGTCCAAATAACACATAGCAAAATAACTCAACAGATGCGTTCAATCAACCTGTCACACACTAAGTCATACGTCCGAGAGCTCTCAATTTGCTCAAAGGTCTCTGTTCGACCCCTCAAACATGACTTGATGACAGCCGCATTCACACCTAACACCCGAGAAATTCATATCACCTACACGGCGAACACGAGTATCCAAGCCAGAAAAAAAAGAGCACACTCAACATCTCCAAAATTGTATAGTGCCCCCAGAAATAGTTAATGCTCCCTTTCGTGTTTTCTCAGCTTATTTGTAAATTCAGATTCTTACCCTAACAGAACTTGCTCACGAAAATAATACTGGATGCGCTACTAACCTCCTACCTTTCCAGCTCCCAACATACACAAATGATCTCAATCCTCCTATATCCCAGCACAACCGATTAATCATTCTTATTTCTTATCGAATTTGCTGGCCTAATTTCCTAAGGACCCGTTATCGAAGTACCTTCCTGATTTTCTTTCTGAGGCTTTCTGTGCTTACTTTTACAGAGATCGCTAAATTACCTCCACAGCCCCCTCGATCTACACACACACACACACACACACACACACACACACACACGGTCATCTTCTCGTCCTCCCATAACATAAGCAATAGTAACTTTACACTCCTTTATATACAAACGCTACACAATGTAAACCACAGTAACTTTACAGTACAGTATATACACATTTGACACAAAACAGTGCACTTATCCAGTATATCTCTACAGCATGCAAAATAAATACCCCATTCCCACAGCCTCTATATACCGCAATGCTCCCCAATCCTAGGAAAGTACCGTCAACCTGCTCTTACTCTCTACAGACCTGACACTCAGAGCTAATCTTCCCTCTTACATGGGTGGACCTAAGTCACCCTCACAACTCTTTTTACAAATTCGGTATTGTCCACCCTCAGCACAAAGGCCTTACTTTCTCTCCCTCCCTATCTGTTTGCCTCAGACTCATAGACTGCAAGAACACATGTAGTTTCTCCATAATTTTACACCATTTTAGCTGTACTTCTCAATATCATGCACTAGGCAACACCCCACCGATCAATAGTTCATCATAAATCTCAAGATATAGACTTCAAATTAATTCTCTATAAACGCCAAACATTATCTAAGTGCAGCATGCTGTAAACCTCTGTCTAACTAGAAACAGACATATGCAAAATGGTATTTCCACTCTCGAACATCGCTCTCAGTCATGTAACATATTCGAGATCTTGGCTATAATTTACACGTCAACTAACGTCTGTCACACAAATAGAGAACAGACAAGCGTGTATCCAACACACCATTATCGATCTTCGCTCAACTAAATAAAAGGAAGCAAATGTGCAGAAGTAGTCAACCGAACAATCTTCATCCCATCGAACACTCCAACCCAAATTAATCATCTTCTCAAATTCTGACTTGATCACCAAAGCCGCCCAACACATACTATTACTTCGCTATTCGGTTGTCTAGAGGACATCAAAGTTAACTCTTACAGATCGATACACTCCAACAGGTCTCTGCATTCGTACAGCTGCTCCAGTTATTTATTATTATTTATTATCATTCCTGATCATTTAATATTATTTATTACAATTTTTTATTGATGTCATGCTTGTGTGTTTGCCGCGAGGTCCGGAGACCAACTGGGTTTTTACACATCGCCACCAGCAGGGCGCCTCATTCAAGATGTCCGATTTTCGTAGGGAGTTTGAATTTTGGCAGAAGATCATACAGTTCTTTTACCTAACAAAAATGGCTCCAAGTTCAACTGTGTTTAGATTCTGTCACAACCATCAGAGCACTCTCTCATCACGTCAGTTGATTATGCACTTACCATTATTCAAGATGGCTGCACCCAGTGCTTTACGTGTCACCTTTAACGAACCTGTATGCTACAGTCTAATTCCAACTTGGCTTTAGTCACACACTACTCATCGTTCAACTGACCCCATTTCCAGATCTTTGGGCATATGATATTTGCAATTTAAGTCGGAGAAAGACATATCCATTACCTTCTGCAGCCTGTCTAGAAACAGAACGACCTCAGTTAGTGCAACAGGACCTTGTCTTGACCATTCGCCGGAAATGCGAGTGCCGCCGGCGGCATGTCAAACCACATATCTGTTCATCTAAACAGCCGTCTGCTCAGCCCCAGGACGTGCGTGCCGAAGTGGGCTCTCTCTATGCCTGCTCTCCAGCTATTGTCTAATGACATACACTGCACAAACGGATTCCTGAATAGCGCAGATCTCTATCCTCCCCTGCATATCCAACTCGACATGTAAACATTGTCTCCCCCAGCCAGCGAACCCGACGTCATTCACGCCGCGCTGACAGTTTCCACTCACTAATCTTAAATACTCAAATGTATAAAAGCTTATTCACTCCTATCCTCGCTCCTTCAACACACACTTTCACAGAACTTGTTCTACTTATATGCCACCGACCCTGTTATAATAATAATTTTCTACAAGCATTTACGCCCCCACATACAACCCAGCTCAATAGAACATAATAATTCCTTTTTCCACAGATAGTCATATTCGGTGAACAATTAAAAGTACTAAATTACGCATACATATAGTCAAATAAGCAAATACTTTTACCGCCATAAACACCCCTCTCAGTGAGAATAGGGCATTTGATATTATATACTTAAACACAGATAAATGATAACAATATTCCGATGCGCACCTTGTCGTTTTAATAAAGATAGAGTTCATTTACCTAAAGCGTACAAAATCACCATTATACTTCAGAGCACTCTCAGTCGACTAAAGTCGCTCTCAGAACAGTTCAGCTAATTCGAGAGCCGCTTCCCCTTCGCAGAGACCCGTCAGTCTTTCTGATCAGAGCCTGCTCCCGTTTCTACAGACATCTCCAGACTCACATATTAGAAGACCAAAAATATTTTTACTATAATACTATAAAATTCACCTCGTACTTGTCTATATTAAGCACAGTTCTAGTACTTTAGCGTGTCATAGACCTCTGACTAACTAGAATTCCTGCCCTGCAGAGACAATAAAACTGACTGATGCAGAGCCTCTCACAGGAAACTATACCTTGCACCTTGTAAATCATAGTCTTACAGTCGATAGCATAACGTAGTAGCGACTTCCGTCGAAAGTGATTGACCACCTCTACATTTAAACTCATATGTCGCAATGACCCAATAGTTGACATCTCTGTCTTACATTTTTAGTGATTGTTCATTTTGCACGCAAGTACGGGATCACCGTTTTCGGTGTTAGCAACACCAGAAGTGGCGGCCCATCAACCAAAATGTCTCCCCCAATTCAAACAAGCGTTGTCACTCAGTCATTACGTGGTACCTAATGCTCGGATGGTATGGATAAGACACCACCGATCTACTGTAATATTATCCATCACAGCTGATATCGCAAAAAATTTTACAGTAAGTCCAACACTGGCCAATCATGTGACAGCATGTTTTCCTAATTTCAGTATCATAGCTAAACCATACCCCCTCTACTTTGCAAGTATCATTGCGAGCATTGATAGGTGACTGCCTAGTACGTCCACTCACTCTTAATTCTCGAACACCTAAAAACGATCAAAGCATACCAGAAAACGATATACATATTTCTAAGACTTTAAGCATAGTACACGATCTATCTCTCTGCATATGCAGTCACAGAGCAATCTCGCCCTCTTACGTTGTAAGACCAACCTTACTCGCCATTGGCCAGCCTACCCCGCAACATCGCTACCCAATTAATCCTCAACCGAGCAAACAAATATAGCTACACTTCACCTGTCTTGACTGAATAGAGGTTTCCTAGTCCTAACCCCTCCAAGTGCACCACATTTCTCGAGATGTAACCAAGTCTTGGAGCTTAGCACACCATATCGATCTATAGTAACAGATCTCAAAATGCCTTAATTTAAGAGCATACAGTTAAGGAAAACAAGAACGGAGTGATATTTATACGCTACGTAGTTCAACACATTGTTGCATAAATCAACCAACCTATCATATGTAAAGTACTGTAGCTGCATACGACTAAAATGCAGGCTATATCACGTGACTAAAGCATCCAGATAGAACACTGGAAAAAAATTGACCTTCAGCAACTTGTCCTTCTCTAGAATAAATGAGACAACGTTTAAATCGTGCCTTGTTACAGCACTATCTCAATCGATCATCCCGTACATTCTCTGTTATCATTTAACACAGATGTGGGTACGTTTAGACGTGAATTATTCTCTGTCCTCTTGAAAAGCATCAAATACAGTATTCAACTCGCGAATATCACTGCTACCTCAGTAGACATACACTATAATACGAACTCAACGAGAAAAAATTGACTGCCTTCCTGATTCCACTCTCTTCAATGTCATCGTTTACCTACATTTCTCTTGCTGCCGCATACTTGACTCCATGTACAAATTGCCCCCTGCGACCCAGAAGATAAGCAAGCACGTCCTCATTTTAACTTCATTTTGGTGTATATTAGATTAGTTTATACGTATGTGCTAATCAGTTCTCGCATTTCTTTCGATTTTCCGTCAGATCCAATCATGCGACCACGACACAACATATCGTTCTGTGTTCTAAAATTGCCTGTAAATGTAACCCCGCCGTATCTAGTCACCTCCACATTCGGAGAGCGCTTGCTCTGTTTTCTGTATGTCTGTGTACATGCACGCCTCGCGGAAGGCTCCCAGGACCAGCGATAGACTCGAGTTAACGTTCGAATGTGGATCTGTAGCGAGTTATATCCGGAGCGGTGTTCAGATGTGGATCCTCAATATGCAGCGCACGGGGTAGTGTTTGGAGGTGGATCCTCCTCGCGCAAGGTAGGAAGCTGTATTCGAATGCAGATCCACGGTATACAATACCCGAGTTAGCGTTTGAGTGTGGATCTGCTGCGTACTATATATCCGGAGCTGTGTCTGGGGGCAGATCCACCACACACAGCATCCGCGATAGGGTTCGCAGGTGGACCAAGCACGCATTACGTCCCGACAGGTAATCGATGCTCGACGTTTGGTCCACCAGCTGATGCGACTGGGTCCTCGGAGCCGTCCGCGAGGCGTGCATGTACACAGACATACAGAAAACACAGCAAGCGCTCTCCGAATCTGCAGGTGACTGGGTTACATTTACAGGCAATTTTAGAACACAGAACGATATGTTATGTCACGGTCGCATGGGTGGATCTGACATAAAATAGAAAGAAATGCGAAAACTGATTAGCACATACGTAAAAACAAACCTAATATACACCAAATTGTACATGGAGTCAAGTATGCGGCAACAAGAGGAATGTAGGAAAACGATGACATCAAAGCGAGCAGAATCACGAAGGTAGTCAATTTTTTTCTCGTTGAGTTCGTATTATAGTGTATGTCTACTGAGGTAGCAGTGATATTCGCTAGTTGAATTCTGTATTTGATGCTTTTCAGGAGGACAGAGAATCATTCACGTCTAAACTTACCCACATCTGTGTAAATGATAACTGAGAGTGTACGGGATGATCTATTGAGATAGTGCTGCAACAAGACACGATTTAAACGTTGTCTCATTTATTCTAGAGAAGGACAAGTTGCTGAAGGTCAATTTTTTTCCAGTGTTCTATCTGGATGCTTCAGTCACGTGATATAGCCTGCATTTTAATCGTATGCAGCTACAGTACTTTACGCATGTTAGGTTTGATGATTTATGTAAAAATGTGTTGAACTACGTAGCGTATAAATATCACTCCGTTCTTGTTCTTCTTAACTGTATGCTATTAAATTAAGCCATTTTGAGATCTGTTACTATAAATCGATATGGTGTGCTAAGCTCCAAGACTTAGTTACATCTCGAGAAATGTGGTGCACTTGGAGGGGTTAGGACTAGGATAGCTCAATTCAGTCAAGAGAGGTGAAGTGTAGCTATATTTGTCTGCCTGATGAGGATTAAATGGGTAGCGATGTTGCGGGGTAGGCTGGCCAATGGCGAGTAAGGTTGGTCTTTCAACGTAAGAGGGCGACATTGCTGGTCAATGCCGAAGGGACGATGGTCTTTTAACGTAAGAGGGCGAGATTGGTCTGTGACCGCCATATGCAGAGAGATTGATCAAGTACTATGGGCGAGGTCTTAGAAATATGTATATCGTTGTCTGGTATGCTTTGATCGTTTTTATGTGTTCGAGAATAAAGTGTGAATGGACGAACTGAGCAGTCATCTATCAATGCTCACAATGATACTTGCAAAGTAGAGGAGGTATGGTTTAGCTATGATACTGAAAGTAGGAAAACATGCTGTCACATGATTGGCCAGTGTTGGACTTACTGTAAAATTTTCGCGATATCAGCTGTGATGGATAATATTGCAGTAGATCGGTGGTGTCTTATCCATCCCATCCGAGCATTGGGGACCACGTAATGACTGAGTGACAAGGCTTGTTTGAGTTGGAGGAGACATTTTGGTTGATGGACCGCTACTTGGGTTGCTAGCCCCGAAAATGGTCATCTCGTACTTGTGTGCAAAATGAACAATCACTAGAAATGGAACGCAGAGTTATCAACTATTGCGTCATTGGGACATACGAGTTTAAATGTAGAGGCCGTCAATCACTTTTGGGAGGTAGTTTGGAAAGTCGCCACAACACCACCATGCACTTCTAGTTTCCTTGTGTTGTGGCTGTCCTTTATTTAAAATCATTGAATGTTTTGATATCGACTGTAAGAATATGATTTTCAAGGTGCAAGCTATAGTTTCCTGTGAGAGGCCATGCATCAGTCTGTGTTAATGTCTGTGCAAGGCAGAAATTCTAGTTAGTCAGAGGTCTATGACACGCTAAAATACTAGGACTGTGCTTAATATAGACGAGTATGAGGAGAATTTTATAATATTATATTAAAAATATTTTTGGTCTTCTAATATGTGGGTCTGGAGATGTCTGTAGAAACAGGAACAGGCTGTGATCAGAAAGACTGACGGGTCTCTGCGAAGGGGAAACGGCTCTCGAATTAGCTGAACTGTTCTGAGAGCGACTTTGGTTGACTGAGGGTGCTCTGATGTATAATGGTGATTTTGTACGCTATAGGTAAATGAATTCTACCTTTATTAAAAAGACAAGGTGCGCATCGGAAAATTGTTATCATTCGTCTTTGCTTAAGTATATAATGTTAACTACTCTATCCTCATTGAGAGGAGTGTCTATGTCGGTAAAAGTATTTGCTTATTTGACTACATGTATGCGTAATTTAGTACGTTTAAATGTTCATCGAATATGACTATCTGTGGAAAAAGGAATTATTATGTTCTATTGAGCTGGGTTGTATGTGGGGGCGTAAATGCCTGTACAAAATTATTATTATAACGGGGTCGGTGGCATATATGTAGAACAAGTTCTGTGAAAGCGTGTGTTGAAGAAGTGAGCGAGTGGATGACACAACTCATCTACGACAGTATCAATAGGACATGTAAATAAATGTCGGATAATCTAAATTGACGTCATTTTTTTCTTTTTAATCATATGTATGACTTCTGCTTGGAATTATGTCTGTCTATTTGTTCTCAATGCATACTCATCTATGATGTTTGGAAAGTGGAGAATGCTTTTTTATTATTAAGTGAGTTTTGATAGGAGTGAATAGGCTTTTATATATGAGAGTAATTAAGATTTGTGAGTGGAAATTGTCAGCACCGCATGAATGACGTCGGGTTCGCTGGCTGGGGGAGACAATGTTTACATGTCGAGTTGGAGATGCAGGGGAGGATAGAGATTTGCGCTATTCAGGAATCCGTTTGTCAGTGTATGTCATTAGACAATAGCTGGAGAGTAGGCATAGAGAGAGCCCACTTCGACATGCTCGTCCTGGGGCGGAGCAGACGGCTGTTTAGATGGACAGATATGTGGCTTTGACATGCCGCCGGCGGTGTTCGCCTTTCCGTCGAATGGTCAAGACAAGGTCTTGTTGCACTAAGTGAGGTCGTTCTGTTTCTAGACAGGCTGGACAGGCTGCAGAAGGTAATGGATATGTCTTTCTCCGACTTAAATTGCAGATTTCAGATGCGCAAAGATCTGGAAATAGGCTAAGCTGAACGATGTGTAGGGTGTGACTGAAGCCAAGCTGGAATTTTACTGTAGCATGCAGGCTCGTTAAAGGTGACACGTAAAGCACTGGGTGCAGCCATTTTGAATAATGGTAATTGCATAATCAACTGACGTGAAGACAGATTGCCCTCGTGGTTGTGATAGAATCTAAACACAGTTGAACTTGGAGCCATTTTTGTTAGGTAAACGAATTGTATGATCTTCTGCCAAAATTCAAACTCCCTACCAAAATCAGACATCTTGAGTGAGGCCCCCTGCTGGTGGCGATGTGTAATAAGCCAGTTGGACTCCGGACCTCGGGCGAACATACAAGCATGACATAAATAAAAAATTATAATAAATAATATTAAATGATCAGAAATGATAATAAATAATAATAAATAACTGGAGCAGCTGTACGAATGCAGAGACCTGTTGGAGTGTATCGATCTGTAAGAGTTAACTTTGATGTCCTCTAGACGACCGAATAACGAAGTAATAGTATGTGTTGGGCGGCTTTGGTGATCATGTCAGAATTTGAGAAGATGTTTGATTTGGGTTGGAGTGTTCAATGGGATGAAGATTGTTCGGTTGACTACTTCTGCACATTTGCTTCCTTTATTTAGTTGAGTGAAGATCGATTGTGGTGTGTTGGATACACGCTTGTCTGTTCTCTATTTGTGTGACAGACGTTAGTTGACGTGTAAATTATAGCCAAGATCTCGAATATGTTACATGACTGAGAGCGATGTTCGAGAGTGGAAATACCATTTTGCATATGTCTGTTTCTAGTTAGACAGAGGTTTACAGCATGCTGCACATAGATAATGTTTGGCGTTTATAGAGAATTAATTTGAAGTCTATATCTTGAGATTTATGATGAACTATTGATCGGTGGGGTGTAGCCTAGTGCATGATATTGAGAAGTACAGCTAAAATGGTGTAATATTATGGAGAAACTACATGTGTTTTTGCAGTCTATGAGTCTGAGGCAAACAGATAAGGAGGGAGAGAAAGTAAGGCGTTTGTGGTGAGGGTGGACGATACCGAATTTGTAAAAAGAGTTGTGAGGCTGATTTAGGTCCACTGATGTAAGAGGGAAGATTAACTCTGATTGTCGGGTATGTAGAGAGTAAGAGCAGGTTGACGGTACTTTCCTAGGATTGGGGAGCATTGCGGTATATAGAGGCTGTAGGAATAGGGTATTTCTTTCGCATGCTGTAGAGATATACTGGATAAGTGCACTGTTTTGTGTCAAATGTGTATATACTGCACTGTAATGTTACTGTGGTTTACATTGTGTAGCGTTTGTATATATTGCATTGTAAAGTTAATATTGTTGATGTTATGTGATGAGTAGAGAGGAAGTCGTAAAGATGGTAGAGATATTTCCAGCGTAACAGCGGTCAAGAGAGTGTATTTCCGATGCTTAGCTCATTGTGGAATGCCAATCAATTGAGACCGCGATCGTAAGATTTAACTGTAAGTATAATGACATCAACGACTTCGGTATTCTAGAGTGCAAATATCATTTTTTGGTCTCTTTGTTTCTAGTTACTCACTGGTTTACAGGAAGCTGTACTCAGAAAAATTTTGGTGTATTCTTGTAGTCTATGAGTCTGGAGATGTTTGTAGCAAAAAAGCTAGCAGGCAAGGAATAAGTAGAGAAAGTAACGCATTTGTGTTGAGGGGAAGCGATCGCCGAATTTGTGGAACAGTTCTGAGAGAGACTTCCGTCCATTGATGTAGAAGGGATGCTTACCGCTGAGTGTCATGTGTGTAGAAAGAAAGAGCAGGTTCACAGTGCTTCCTTAGGATTGGAGACAATTGGGGCATCTAGTCGGTATTGTAAAGTTACTTTGGCTTACACTGTGTAGGGTTTGTATATAAAGGTGTTTAAAGTTGCTATTGCTTATGTTATGGGATGAGTAGAGAGGATGACCGTGTGTGTGTGTGTGTGTGTGTGTGTGTGTGTGTGTGTGTGTGAGTGTGTGTGTGTAGATTGAAGGGGCTGTGGAGGTAATGTAATCGGTTGTGCTGGGGTATAGGAGGATTGAGAACATTTGCTTATGTCGAGAGCTTGAAAGTTAGGAGGTTAGGAGCGCATTCAGTATTATTTTCGTGAGCAAGTTCTGTTAGGGTAAGAATTTCTCGGGTGTTAGGTGTGAATGCGGCTGTCATCAAGTCATGTTTTAGAGGTCGAACAGAGACCTTTGAGCAAATTGATAGCTCTCGGACGTGTGACTTGGTGTGGGACAGGTTGATTGAGTGCGTCTGTTGAGTTATTTTGCTATGCGCTATTTGGACAGATTACGAGTACTGATGGTGTTTACAGTTATGTGTACAGCATTATTTAGGAGCAGTCTGATATTGTGCACTGATCTTAGGAGCTGTTTGCGTGTCTGCCGACTGTGCAACATGACACCAGGTACATTAGGGCGAGTGTTTTTTGTATGAGAGTGATAGATATACTCGATGTCTAAAGAAAATGTACGTTAATTATTTGTGGGACGATATAGAATATGAAAGAGTTCGAGTTGGTTCTTATTTTTTCTGCTTGGATGTTTTGTTAGATGGAATTGCTGAGGCAAGTAGCTACGAGAGCGCGAGGGATGTGATTGCAGCATATCACCGTCTCTCAGCGGTTAACTACAGGTGGGGTGAGCGATGTTCTCCGCTTAGGTACTGGGGGTATGCTGAGGCCATGTCCTAGACTGTGTGGATTGAACAACAGTATTTGGGTCATAGTTCAGCTAGAATATTTACAGAGGAGGATGTCCGACGCGAGTATAAAGTTCCAGGCTGCGACGTGGGCGGTCTCGCGCTCGTGGTGTGTGAGAGAGGCAAAGCAGACGATTTTGAGTCATCACAGGTGACTTAGGTTAGTTGCTTCATTTACCACAATTTTCTTGTGTTTGTAGCGAATCACGAACTGAGCCTCGGAATTCCAATATGGCTTATTTGTATAGACAAAATGTGATATAAGTTAATGTAGGTTAGTACATGTTAGTACACCTTAGTAAACGGAATTACACATTAGTACATGTTAGCCAACGAACATGGGTCGGTAAGGGGGCATTGTTTTCGGTAGGGACTTTAACTATTTCATTTCAAGTCCAGGTTTGCGTGGCAGTGGCAAAAATTGATTCCAAGTCTAGGTGGACGTGGCCCTTTTCCGCATCAGAGAGCGTAATTAATTCATCAGTTTAATTAAAGAGTCATGGAAACTTTGTTACATTCACTTGCGGAGGTACTAAGTTGGGCGCGAGCGATGGCTCATGTGTACGGACGTGTGTTTACGCGACGATCTTGGATTAGGTAAGCGCAGAATGTGGATTGAATATGAGAGTTGGGTGATCAATTAACTTAGCGAGGGACGTCGTGGCGAGCACATGTGCTGGACAACCTTTTGTGACGTCATGGCGGGATCTACTCTCGAGCGAACTTTGGAGCCAAACGTGTGGCAGGGCGTTATTTGTCAACCAGGTGCTGGATCAACCGACCTACCGTTATGAAGTCGGCAGGTTCCAACCTGTCCAGCGAATAGCTTTGGCGCCAACTGGTCGGTGGGAGCGGACTCCACTGTCCACGAAAACATGTTTACATCGCTGGACCAGCGCAGGCCTGTGACGCGAGTCGGCGCCAATAGGCTGTGACGCGAACGGCCGCTGGACGGGCAGCGGACGCGGACGTATCCGACGGCCGTCACGGGAGGCGATCGCTCGCTTGCCGGTGGCCCGCGGTCTGGATCGGGTCGGCGGCGACCATATGAACTAATTCAGTTGGACTGGAGGCCTTGTGGCGACTGGACTGCGATCTATAAGATGTGTACTTACTCTGTTGGAGTACAAGTGATGACGGTACTGTTTGAAATAAAGACATCAGTCCTTTTCCCACGAATTTACAGGAGGTGACTTACGTTAGTAAAAGTGCACTTTATTACTATTCGACGCGATTTTCATAGCTTAGGAGTGAAACAATAAGTGAGGGCGAAAAATTCAAACTTTGTAGGATGAGGTGCACTTAGGTTAGTGCACATGGCCCTATTGGTCTCTTTTTTTTCGTAGGTGTAACAGATTGTCTTGTTTGAATTTGAATTTGTGAGAGGTTTATTGTTATGGATGTAAGGGAATTGGCTTTCATCCCACAAAAATCAACCATCTTGAATAAATAATAATAAATGATAATAAATGCTAGAAAATAATAGTAAATGATAATAATAATAAATAGGAGTACAGTTTTCCAGAGATTGTTGTTGTGGTCTTCAGTCCTGAGACTGGTTTGATACTGCTCTCCATGCTACTCTATCCTGTGCAAGCTTCTTCATCTCCCAGTGGCTTGTGAATCTGCTTCCAGAGATTATGGAGTGTGAATTTGAGCATGGCATAATTTTCTGTGTCAGTGGAGGAAGGCTAATGATAAAAAACGATAATGAATGATACTAAACGAAAGTCAATGTTAATATATGATAATGAGTATAATAAAGAAAAGTAAGGTTTTGCATTCATTATCTTGTTGGAATTTGGATTTGGCACCAAATTCATCTGGACGGTTATGTTAGTGGACGTAACCCAATTGGTCTATTTTCCCGACAAAAGTCAAGGTAGGAGGAAAAGAAAGCGGAAATGTGTTTGTAAGGTTTATGATCGGGCCTACAAGGCTTGTGGCAGTGGATCAGGACATTGACAAAAGTGACAACACTTGCAGTGTAATGCGTGATGCGGGCAAAGGCTGCTGAGCAGTCCCAGGGCTAGACTTTCTCATCAAAACTGACTTTCGATGACGAGCGGTGGAACTCAGGGGGACATTGTTCAAGCTGGGGGATACTGTCACCATTGAAATACTGTTGCAAGGTTCGTTTATCATGATAGGACAAATGCGGGCACAATCACAAAGGCTTTATTTGCATGATATAGGGGCAGAAGGCACTGGGAAGTTGCTTTAGGTGACCGAAGGTGTTGCTAACTTGTATTATTCTGGACGTCGCCTCCGGGTAGGTAGTCGTCTTTGAGTACGCAGCGCTCAGTGATTGACAGCACTTCTCCTGTCTATACTCACGTTGAGACGTTATCTGAATTCTGTCCTTGTGGCTGGGAGTTCACGTTTCTTGTCTGTAGGTTACAGAGTGGAGAAGATAGTATTAGATTATACTAGTCAGAGGACCGTCTTCTGCCGTCCCAGTGTTTAATAAGTTTTTTATTTTGTGGCTGGAGTTCTTCCATCGTCGCAGACGTGCAAGAGATTCATCACTCCGACGCAGCGGACGCAGTACATACGGAGATATTGGTAATAGCTTCGGCTTATTAGGGCTATAAAGCTAAATAACTGTGATCATGTAAGTTTCATTTCCACTGAGGTTGCACACCACTGTAGATCATCTCTGATAGTTGTGTCTTCTAGTATTTGGGACGTAGACGATATCAGTCATCTCGCGTTATTTAGTTTAGATCGCATAGTCATAAAAAGGGGCACAATTGGGCAGTTGATCAATAATATTAGACAAGATATTTACTTCTATCTCTTTATGTCCATTGCACTTGGACTTATAAACATCTGTAAAATATAAAGGTGCTTATATCTACAATAAATGTATAAGCAGAAACAACATTTATTTTTTAGTAGTTACTAGATCCCTTAATCATTCTTTTATTTTTATGTCGTAATTTATCTGTTAAAGAGCAAGAAGGAGGACTTAATATCACTGTTAAGAGATCTTAAGATCTGCTTCAGGGCGGAGTCGGACAGGGCCAAACCTTTATTTCTGCTTTCAGTACTATCCATTGCGCACATTCAATTTTACACCCACCTGGAGCAACATCTTGGAAACCATACAAATAGCTTCAAGAAATTCTTCCTAACACTTAAATTTATATTCAATGTTAACATATCTCTCTTTTTCATTAATACTTTTCTCGCTGTAGGCAGTCTTCATTTTATATCAATAATACTGGGGCCATAATCAGTTATTTTGCTGCCCAATAGTTCTTTTAGTGTCTCGTTTCGTGATCAGATTCCCTTAACACTGCCTGATATAACCCTCGGAATACCAAGGGGAAGGAAGGGGTACTTTATACCTACCTTTTCAGAACACAGTAATCAAGTCATGTACAATTTCTTTTAAAATTCTAAAAAAATATATATTTGTGGTTTTAATGATTTCTTCTACCAGATTCCGTAATTGTTTTAAATTTTTCAGTAACACTTAACGCAAACATTTGGGTCTTGGTAGTGGATGCGAATTTTCATATTCATATTTTCAGGTTTAGAACCTTTCTTACACATAAATATATCATTAAAATGTATCCTGAGCGTAAAAGGCAACGAAAATTAACGAAATCCGTATATCTTTGTGTTGGTCATATATTAAAACACCATTTTGTAGAGCACGTTAATGAAAATCCGTTGGTACTGTTAGGTTTAGTTCGAAAACGTTCAAGAAAGATGTACAGAACAGCGGAGGTACACACGACTTTTACAACCTAACAAGTCGGCAGTGGCAGAGCACTGTATTGATAATGGTCACAGTATGTTGTATGACTAATGGATTTCAATCTACAATAAATGTATAAGCAGAAACAACATTAATATTTTGTCGTTACTAGTTCCCTTAAACATTTATTTATTTTTATGTTGCAATTTATACGTTAAAGAGCAAAATGGAGGAAAAATATCACCGTTAAGAGATCCTAAGATCTTCTTTTTATATTTGCGTTCAGTATTTTATACTGCGCACGTTCATTTTTACATCCGCCTCGAGCAGCATCTTGGAAACCATACAAATACCTTCAAGAAATCCTTCCTAACACTTAAATTTATGTTCGAAGTTAGCAAACCCCTCTTTTCGTTAATACTTTTCTTGCTATAGTCAGTCTTCATTTTATATCCTCTCTACTTTGGTCATCATCAGTTATTTTGCTGCCCAATAGTCCGTTTAGTGTCTCATTTCGTAATCAGATTCCTTAACACTACCTGATTTAACCCTCGCAATACCAAGGGAGATGGAAGGTGTATTTTATGCCTACCTTTTAAGAATACCGTAATCTAGTCAAGTGCATCATATTTTAAAATTTTGAAAAAATATATTTGTGATTTTTAGAGATTTCTTCTACCAGATTCTGTAATTGTTTTAAAATTTTCAGTAAAACGTAACGTTAAAATTTAGGTCTTGTCAGTGGATGTGAATTTTCAGAACGGGTGTTATATTCGTATTTCCAGGTTTAGGACCTTCTTACAGATAAATATACCTCTTAAAAGTATGTTGTGCTTAAAAGAGAACGAAAATTAACGAAAGCAGTATATCTTCGTGTTGGTCGTATATTACGCCCCCCCTTTTGTTGTACACGTTATGGAAAATCCGTTGGTACTGCTATGTTTAATTCGAATACGTTCCATTACCTTTCATTTAGTTCCATTGAGTGGTATCTTACAATCTCACTCCAGTGCACTATTTATTCTCTTCAGCTGTAATTCCAAGTACTTTGCTGACTCTGACAGAACTGCAGTGTCTCCGGTAAACTTCAAAATGTTTATTGCATCTCCCAAGTATTTAATTCTGTTTACAAATTTATCCTGGTATGCTTTACTGCTTGTTCGGTGTAGATGTCGAATGACATCGAGTGTAGGCTACCCAAATGTCTCTCTCCCATCTTCAAACTGTACAACTAGAAATCCAGAGGATGGAGTAGCAGAATTTATGTGCTTCAACATGATTTGTCCTTTGATGGGGTGGGGCTGTGAAATACATTTCCAGCCACATTACGACTCTCTTCTTTTTACCTGAGGGCGACAAAATTCATATTTCAGTGCATATACGGCGAAAATTCAAACTTTCATTTAGGACAACATGGATTCCCAAGGATTCACGTGTTACCAGTTGTGGAGGAACATTTAGGGATGAGCGTCTCTCCTATTTCCGAACATTAAATGTTTTTCTTGTAACTTCCAGAAGAGAAGAGGACATTGAGAGATCTATTTCTAGATCGAAAGGTAATTCACTTCCGTTCGAACCCATTAGCGAGAACAAAGGGAAAAGACGGTTGGAGATGCAGTAAAGGGAAATCCTTTTCATGACTTTACGCCTCTTATCTTCAGATATCATTTTTAAATGACGATTAGTGCCCAGAGGAAAGTTGCTACCTCACAGTATCTCTGGACAAATAGTTTTTCATCTAAGTATAATTTGAGGCGTTTATGTAAAATTCCGATTTCAGAAGCTCCTCTGGCCTGGGGCGCCCCACTCAAATACTTTAACATTGTCATTTTCCATGCCAACAGAAGGAGCAGTGTAGGTGAGTCTCCAGTTCTAATTCCTTGGACGCCACTTTGAAGAGCTACAAAAACCATTATGTTTTAAAAGCTATAAAATAAACTATTGCGTATAAGAATTACAATAATAGTATAGCACACATACCGTAAACAGTTCTTTCATCAGCTTGATATCAGTTCGTTCAATTTGTGCTATTTCTCCATTCTCAGAGAGCTTTTCGCACAAAGACATTCTAACATTGTCAGCTGCTTATTCCAGCGAGTATCGTTAGAATGGCTCGTGATCTATCAAGAGCATTAGGAAGACTACTTTTCTTTACGTAAGTGATGCGTTCTTTCGCCACAGCCAAAAGTCCATGAAATTATGGACAACTGACGCATATATACTACGCATCAAAATTATTTCGTAGCCCTGTATTTAGCATACGGCAGGAACAAATCAATCATGAATAATCCCGCAGTGCAAAGACAATGTTGGTATCTTGATAATTTGTGTGCTGCATGTTTTTCAAAGTAGTGTCGTTTATACCAACAGACATGAATCGTCTACACACAGTCCCTGCCACCCGTGTAGTCGCCTCCTGCGTATAGTGGACACCTGACCTATTCAGGGGAACCCGAAACCCAAACACCAGTTGGCGCAAGTCTAGGAATCAGCAGCCTACACAGTCACAGAACCGTGTGAGCGCCGGCCGCGGTGGTCTAGCGGTTCTGGCGCTGCAGTCCGGAACCGCGGGACTGCTACGGTCGCAGGTTCGAATCCTGCCTCGGGCATGGGTGTGTGTGATGTCCTTAGGTTAGTTAGGTTTAAGTAGTTCTAAGTTCTAGGGGACTTATGACCTAAGATGTTGAGTCCCATAGTGCTCAGAGCCAACCGTGTGAGCCTCTGATTCAGACCCACCACTCGGCTCTGTACCAGAGGTCCGCAATCGGTCCCGTCGGCTATGCTGCAAATGGTCAGCTCTGCTTTCATCCTGCGAGTGTCTCGTCGAGTCAGTCCACCTTTTAACAGCTTTTCAGTTCTGTTTTCATGTGTGATATGTGGCAAGTAAACTCACACTGGGTTCTGAGGATGTGTAAATATGAATGTTATTTTTCTCTGTCATCAATGGGTGTGGCTCATTATCTGGAATGGTATAAGGTTTTAATCATGTGAAGCTTCTTAGGAGGGGAAGATGAGTTTGTTTAGCAGTCGGAGTTTTGTGGTAGTTTACGCCGTTTTCAATGGGGAATGTATTTCATTTCGAGCAATAGATGTGGCTCACTACGTTTAAGCACATAAAGTAGTAGTCATGAGTAGCCGCTCAAGCGGAGAATTTAAGTTACAGTAAGTGTTAGGATAGAATTAGATTAAGTGTTGTAATGTGACATGATTTTGAGCCACATTACAACTACCACTCCGGAAAGAAGACCCTTTAATAGTATAAACATCGAGACAGGAAACCATTAACGATACTGACATCGGCTAGGGATCTTAATTTGTAGCAGAATACCTGCACGTTGGGTGATAGTGAAGCGGGCGGAGACGGGAGGCTGGCAGGAGAACGGGAACGACACAAGCGAGGGAGGCAGGCCTGAGAGCTGTAGACAACCTCGAACGTAAGCTCCTGGAAAACCCAGGCTGGTGGTCCGCGGCTTAGCGGGAGCCACGTGGCCGAGGACAAGGAGAAGACACAAGGGCTCGCTCACAAAACGTGTGGCGGCGTGTAGGTGGTTTTCCGAACGGCCGGAGCAGAAGCTTCTGGAACAGTCTGGAAACTTCTAGATGCTTTGGTCGATTGCAAAACTGAGATTGGTCGGCGATCGGAAACGAACGCCTTCCAGCAACATGATTGGCCATACACATTAAAGGGGGGAAGGAAAAAGAACAGGAGCTACGAAAAAGCGTTGCGACTGTGAAACACTTGTTCCTGGGGTGTCGAGGAGAGAGGTTGGTCCTGGCGACGTGTGCGACCTCGTTACTGGGATAGAGTACTTGTAGCGAGAGCCTGAGGATCGTTTGGTGTTCCACGGCTGCCGCAGGGGTGCCTACGTAAGCTTTTGGTGAGGTAGAATTTATGTTATCTCGCTGAGGCGAGAACCTTTGCAGCGATAAGCGTTAGATCACTGTAGTGGTCGTGCATTCGCAACGGCTGTTATGGTAGTAAAGTAAATTGCTGATCACGTGTCTTTTTCGTTCAATGCTGAGGCTTCACGTTGCTAGTCGTGAGTGTAGTTCTAAATGTAATTGCAATTGCCATAGCTGATGTCAGTATTCCGCACTTGGATTAACAACCACGAATATATCACAGGACAGACGATTACCAAATGTGAACAGGCAGAACTAAAATGTTGCTCGTACTGTGTAATCTTGTATAGGGTAAATTGCAGAAGAGTGAAGAATTTAACACTACTGAGGCTGTCATTTCATAGTTAGTACCTCCCTTTGTCATTTATTTATCTCCATATTTGTGTATTTCATGTTTGCAACCACCTGGTGGAGGTAGTGTTTGTAGGTGAGCACATCTCAACATTCTAGGATATACTGAGGATATTGTTAGAAACCAACCACATTTGCATACGACTAGTTGGTGTCACATGTAGAGCAATGGACAAGCTTACCCTTCTGGAGAGCGTATGAGTGTCAGGGCAACTAACTAGCGTTATAAAATCCGTTGTGCAAAATTTTTCACTAATACGTTCGGCTCGCAGGCTTACCCATCAGCAGAAAAGAGCAAAACAGAAGCGGTAGCAAAATGGATAAAATGGCTCTGAGCACTATGAGACTTAACATCGGAGGTCATCAGTCCCCTAGAACTTAGAACTACCTAAACCTAACTTACCTAAGGACAGCACACACATCCATGCTCGAGGCAGGATTCGAACCTGCGACCGTAGCGGTCGCGCGGTTCCACACTGCAGCGCCTAGAACCGCTCGGCCACTCCAGCCGGCAGAAGCGGTAGCATACAGCGACCTTGTCGTCGTGCTGTTTTGTTCTCATCGTTTGTATACCCTTTCAGAGAGGTTGCGAATTTCTGCAGCCTGGACCAGATGTAGAGGGAAATGCATGTGCCGATGAATTTTGGGTCTTGCAGAGTGCAACTGCCGACAGTAATTTTCTTGTAGATACTTAGGTGGTTGCACAGAAAGCTATCAGTAAGGCTGATTGTATTGCAGATGTTGCGGGTACTGAAATGGTACAGACGCATTTAGTATTTCCGAAGGACGCAGATTCTGCACCATCTGTGACGGCACTGCCTCCTCAAAACGTCGGAGAGGAAGAATGATGAAATGGGTTCTAATGTTAATGATCGGGCCGACAAGGATTGTGGCAGTTGATCAGGAGATTGACAAAACAGACAACACTTGCAGTGTAATGCGTGATGCAGGCGAAGGCTGCTGTGCAATCCTAGGGCTAGATTTTCTCATAAGCATCATGCCGAAACTGACTTTCGAAGACGTGCGATGGAACTCAGGAGGATAATGTTAAAGCTGGGGAAAGCTGTCACCAGTGAAATACCGTCGCAATGTTCGTTTGTCATGACAGGACAAATGCGGGCAAAATCACTAATGCTTAATGTGTACGACAACCATCACTCCGATGCACCGGACGCAGTGCATTCGATGATATTGCTAATTGCTTCGGCTTATTAGGGCTATAAAGCTGAACAGCTGTGATCACGCGAGTTTCATTTCCACTGAGGTTGCACATCACTGTAGATCATCTTTGAAAGCAGTGTCTTCTAGTGTTTCGGACGTAGATGATGTCAGTCATCTCTCGTTATTTATATTAAATTGCGTAGCCATGAGTAGATGCAGATTTGGGCAGTTGATCAATAATAGTAGTCAGGAAATTCATTTGTATCTTTTTATGTCCGTTGCACATTGACATATCAACAATTGTAATAAATAAAGGGGTTTTAATCTACAGTAAATGGATAAGCAGACACATTAAAATTTGGTAGTTACTAGTTCCCTTAATCTTTCTTTTACTTCTATGTTGTGATTTATACGTTAAAGAGCAAGATGGAGGAAATAATATCACCGTTAAGAGATCCTAAGATCTGCTTCAGGGGGTAGTCAGACAGGGCCAAGTCTTTATTTTTGCATTCAGTATTTTCCATTGCACACATTCAATTTTACAGCCGCCTGGAGTAGCATCTAGGAAACCAAACAAATACCTTCAGGAAATACTTCCTAACACTTAAATTTACATTCGATGTTAGCAGATCCCTCATCCCATTAATAGTTATTTTGGTATAGACAGTCCTCATTTTTTATCCTCTCTACTTCGGCCATCATCAGTTATTTTGCTCCCGAATAGTCCTAGTGTCTCATTTCGTAATCTGGTTCTCTTAACACTACCTCGCATTACCAAGAGGGAGGGAAGGGGTACTTTATTCCTACGTTTCCAGAACACTGTAATCTAATGATGTGCATTACATTTTAAAATTTTGAAAAAAAACATATATTTATGATTTTAATGATTCCTTCTAGCCGGCATGTGTGGCCATGCGGTTCTAGGCGCTTCAGTTTGGAACCTCGTGACCGCTACATGCCTCGGGCATGGATGTGTGTGATGTCCGTAGGTTAGTTAGGTTTAAGTAGTTCTAATTTCTAGGGGATTGATGACCACAGATGTTATGTCCCATAGTGCTCAGAGCCATTTGAACCAACCATTTCATTTCTTCTGCCAGATTCCGTAATTGTTTTAAATTTTTCAGTAAAACTTAACGCAAAACTTTAGGTCTTGTCAGTGGATGTGAATTTTCAGAACAGGTGTCATATTCATATTTTCAGGTTTAGGACCTTTCTTATACATACATATATCTTTAAAAAGTATGTTGTGCTTAAAAGACAACGAAAATTAACGAAATCCGTATATCTATGTATTGGTCATTCACTACGCCCCCATTTTGTAGTACCCGTTATGGGAAACACGTTGGTACTGCTAGGTTTAATTCAAATACGTTTCATTACCTTTCATTTAGTTCCATTGAGGGTTATCTTATAATCCCTTTTCAGGGCACTATCTATTCCATTCAACTGTTATTCCAATTTCTTTGCTGTCTCTGATAGAACTTGAGTGTCACCGGTAAACTTCAAAACGTTTATTGTTTCTCCCTCATATTTAATTCTGTTAACAAATTTATAATTGTATTCTTTACTGCTTGTTCAGTGTAAATGTTGAGTAACATCGAGTGTAGGTTACCCGAATGTCTAACTCCCATCTTCAAATTTAACAACTAGCAATCCAGCGGATGGAGTAGCAGAATTTATGTGCTTCAACATGATTTGTTTTTTTTTTTTTTTTTCTTTTGTGGCGGAGAGGGGTGAGGGGAATCTGAAATACATGTCCAGCCTCTTTATACAACTCTTCTTTTTACCTGAGGACAGAAAAATTCATATGTCAGTGCAAATATGGCAAAAATTCAAACTTTCATTTAGGACAGTATGGATTCCCAAGAATTCACGTGTTACCAGTTGTGGAGGAACATGTAGGAATGAGCGTCTCTCCTATTTCAGTGCATTAAATGTTATTTTTGTAACTTCCAGAGGAACAGAGTACATTGAGATAACTATTTCTGGATCGAAAGGTACGCCAGATCCTTTCGAACCCACAAGCGAGAACAAAGAGAAAGACGGTTGGAGATGCAGTAAAGGGAAATGTCGTTATAGTGTATTGTGGGATTGGAGAAGTATGAGGAAGGAAAAAGATTGTATCCTTTTCACGACTTTACGCCTCTTATTTTCAGATATAATTTTTAAATGACGAATGGTGGCCAGAGGAAAGTTGCTGCACAAGTATAATTTGAGGCGTTTATGTAAAAGTCCGATTTCAGAAGCTACTTTGTCCTGGGGCGTTTGACTCAAATGCTTTAACATTGTCATTGTCCATGTCAACAGAAGGTTCAGTGTAGGTGATTCCTCCAGTTGTAATTCCTTGGACGCCGCTTTGAAAAGCTACAAAAACACTCGTGTTTTAAAAGCTTTAAAATAAACGATTGCGTTTACAAATAACAGCAATAGAATAGCATAAATACCGTGAAAAGTTCTTTCATCAGCGTGATATCAGTTCCTTCATTTCGGGCTATTCTTCCCTTCTCAGAGACTTCTTAGCACAAAGAGATTCTAAAATTGTCAGCTGCTTATTCCAGCGAATATCGCTAGACTGGCTCAGTGATCTATCAAGAACATTAAGAAGACCACTTTTGTTTACGTCCACATAAGACCCTTGTTTATTAGACGCACATGGATGGCGAGTTATGTGCGAAGTGCCACTTGATTCTTTAGCATGAGAGTAAATTTCACAGCACACCGAACTGCAAACAAAATGAACGCTTTTCCTAACGCCATCCAAAATAGGCTTTAACACGGTCCAAACTGAACTTTTGAGATACGCTTCAAGCTGTGTGGTTCTCCACTCATCACTGATTAATTTTTCTTTTACTACCCTTTTTCTTGACATGCGCTCCTTCGTCTCCAGACCACGGTTAGTTTCCAACCTCATTTTGTGCGTTGCGACAAAAATGAAGAATTCCCACCATCCCACTAAACTCTGCTCTACTGAAGGCTCGCAGCCCGTCGCTCACAGCTGCGGTCACTGCTACCAACAGCACGTAGGCAGCACTACGCCAGTAGTTGCGCAAGGCACTGACGCAGTGACGTCACAGCCCTCGCTCAATGCGGAGCAGTGAGGCCGCGGCCCGTGGGCTGTGTCTCCATACGTGACTCTGCTTAGCCCGTGGCATACAAGTTGTTTCGCAACAGCACTGCTCGGCCCTTGGGGTGACGTCAGGGACTCTCTCGGCCGGAGACTGCTGTAGCCCAGTGTCGCCGCATGACTCTGCACCGTGCGGCCCGTCGGACCTCGATCCGTCTGTCCTGCCTGTACAGGCAGCGCGAGGCAAGGCTCGCCTCAAACTCATCCTGTTGTTACCGACCGATTGACATCATACAAGCCAACTGCAATGTCACTCCAGCAGTGGCTGCATCAATTCACATGGGCAGAAACGTCCCTGAACTGACTTATCTCTTATCCTCAGAACAATGATTCCTCTGAAATTTTAAGTTACTCTAACTTGTAAAAATATCTCTTGTGCCAATGGAAATGATTTGTTTATTTACAACATGTCAAATTGTGTATAGTTTTTCCTTGTATACACCAATCTTGTAATTTTGTTGTACTGACAACTTAAATGACTACTCATGTAACAGCCATTATCGTAGTAAAATATATCAAAGGAAAATGTAAGACACCAAAAAAATTTTCTTTCTTTATGTTTATGAAATATTTGTGTACCAGAAGGACCACAAATGTTAATAAGTACATGTAATACTTTCTATGATAATGAAGAACAGAGAAGCTTTCACATTTTTTTCTACCATCAGCTTCCAGTTTCGTATCGTCCTTTGTTCTTCAGCTTTCGCTATGAATGCCTCTATCTTGTTAGCTGTTAAGAACAATGAATATACGAGGGGCGTTTGAAAAGTTCCTTCAGGGGTCCAACGCTGTTCTAATTTGTTGATCCCTTCTAAATAATAGGAATTGTCCAACGCTGCAAAATAGCTAATAGTTGCTGCAGTCACCTCCTCATTTGAATAAAATATATGTTCCGCCAGCCATTTCTTCAAATTGGGGAACAAATAGTAGTCCAAGGGAGCCAAGTCTGGAGAATAGTGGGGGTATGCTAAACGAGCTGGAATAATATTCCCATTAATTTTGCCACCAGAACTGCTTAGGTTTGTCCTGGTGCATTGTCATGATGGGAAAGGGTGGACCTATAACAATCAATGATATTCACCTGTAATAGTTTTACCCTTTTCCAAATAGTGGATGAGGATTATCCCTTGCGAAGCCCAAAAGACAGTCGCCATAACCTTTCCGGCCGAAGGAATGGTCTTCGCCTATTTTGGTGCAGATCCTCCCTTGGTAACCAATTGTTTAGATTGTTGTTTGGTCTTAGGAGCATAGTAAGGTATCCATGTTTCATCCACAGTGACGAAACGACGCTCAAAGTCCTGCCGATTCTTCTGAACAGCTGCAACCATCTTTGCAACACTTCGCTAAATTCTGTTTTTGGTCAAGCGGGAGCAATCGCGGAACGCATCTTGCGGATAGCTTCCTCGTGACCAAATGTTCACGCAAAATATTATGTAACCGTTCCTTCGAGATGCCCGCAGCACTAGCAATCTAACGCACCTTAACTCTTCTGTCATCCATCACCTTATCATGGACTTTATCAATGATTTCTGAAGTTGTAACCTCCACAAGGTATCCAGAAATTTCAGCATCAAATGGCTCTGAGCACTATGCGACTTAACATCTGAGGTCATCAGTCCCCTAGAACTTGGAACTACTTAAACATAACTAACCTAAGGACATCACACACATCCATGCCCGAAGCAGGATTCGAACCTGCGACTGTAGTGGTCGCGCGGTTTCAGACTGTAGCGCCTAGAACCACTCGGCCACTGCGGCCGGCAAGTTCAGCATCACTTGTGTCCATATGGCCACCCCTAAAATTTTGAAATCACTTATAAACTGTTCTAATCGAAGGCGCAGAGTCACCGTAATGTTTATCAAGCTTCTGTTTAGTCTCCTGAGGCGTTTTGCCTTTCATAAAGTAAAGTTTGATCACCACACGACATTCTTTTTCGTCCATTGTTTGACAATCACTCTACTTCCTTGACTCACACGAATGCATAACACAAAGAAATAGACCAATATTTCTGAAACTTGGTGTACGTTCTTTCCAAACATGCTACTAACTAAACATGACCTCGTTAGGCACCGGTGGTGGCATCTCTCGGACTTTGCACAGACTTTTCAAATGACCCTCGTATGTACGTATATTTAAATTAATACCTTTCAGAAGTATTATTTTAACAAACTAAACATATCTCTTTGTATTAGTGTCTCAATCAGCTTTGTATACAGGTATTCGTTAAAGAAATGCAAAACTGCTGACTTGGAGCCCGTCCGCTGTTGGTGTGATCCAAATACTGATAAGCAATTTATCAGTTCTTTTATGGTGCACCAAAGAACCTACTGTCTTTCGGAAACGAAGTTCGATACTCAATTTACTATACCGCATAATGCGATTGGCCGATCACGTTATGCACTTCCCTTACGAAAATTACATTGGAGCCACAACTGTAACTTTGCGTTCCTCTCGAACACCAACCTGGAGTAATAGGAAATCACAAGAGGAATTAACAACCACAGCTCGGTTAATCTCAATTGACATTACTGAGCTGTCTACCTGCTGGTAAGTGGTAGGTGATCACGACTATTTTCTTTACATTCTCTATCTTCCTTCCACCTTCGCAAGGTGGCGAGGTAACAGTTCCAGCTCACAACTACCACTCCCCCATCCACCTTGATGCTATTGTTGGATAGGGACCACTTATACTGTGGTCACTGCATGTGTGGTTGCAGTTTAACGTCATACCAGAGATACTTCTGTTTACAACAACAAAATTATACAAGAACCGCTACAAAAGTTGGTTGCATCGGCCAACAGTGTGATATAAATATCTATTCTCATTCGAGAGTGGGCAGCGCCGTTAATTTAGAACAATATATATACATATTTTGCCATCTCAACAGCCGAGAACGCTGAATCACATTAGTTCTAACTTACTCGCAACTTGTCCCAGTAAAGAACTCGCAAAATTGTGGACCAGAAGCCATCCTCTCCCTGCTGCCCCCTTCCGCTATGTTGTCATTGTGGTCTTCAGTCTGAAGACTGGTTTGATGCAGCTGCCCAAGCTAGTCTATTCTGTGCAAGCCTCTTCAGCGCTGCACAGCAAGTGCGACGTGCATCAGTTTGATCCTGCTAACTGTTTTAAAGACTTTGTCTCCCTCTACAATTTTAACACCCCCACCCCCTCCCCAACGCCCACATATACACATTTCTCTCCATTACCTACCAACCTGAAAAGTCCTTGATGCCTCAGGATATGCCCCATGAAAGGAAGTTGTCCCATAAATTTCTTGTTTTCCCCGGTTCGACTCAGTATCTTCTTATCAGTTATTCGATCTGCAGTGCCCCCACTATTTTTCGGCGCTACTGAGAAAATTGTGATGTTGCCATGGCTGTTGCAAAAGATCTTGGGAATGGGCCAGCTGAGCGCCGACGTAACATCATTAAGTCAGATGCAGCAATGCCACTGGCAGATTCCCACATTGTGCTCCCGGAAAAATAGCTGGCACCGCCATAACGACGACACAGCAGAAATTCGTTGGTAAGCCAGTAACTACACATCCTATCAGCAAACTTCTTATCGCCTACATGTTTGCAATCTGTGATTTGCAAAGCATGTGCGCTCCATCCCAAAATATGTTACAATTATTTTCTGTAAAAGGTAGCTACTATTTAAGAGGAGAGGTGTTGCTGCTCCACGAGGTGAGATGAGGCTACTAGCAGCCATCACGAGATTTGGCCTCCACTAACTGTGGGCTAATGCTGCTGGTTTTAAGATGAGTGCTGTGAACTTGGCATCTTCCAGCCTGTCGGCCAACTACCAGATGCAAATACCCTTCGGCCATAGAAGGTAGTCGTTTGAGATCATGGCCACCTGTGGCGTCAGTTCCTTACCACTCGCTGTCTCCAGCACACGCTGTGGAGGACGTTGTACCATGGAATGTTCTAGTTTGTTCTTCAGTAAAATGTATGACTAATAGTGAAGTTTTTATGAGCAGCCATCGATCATAATTCCAACAACAATTGACATCCTCAACTCAGACCTCCACGTGTAGAGGCAATCCATCGTGGACCTCCACATTATGATGTCATAAGTGTGTGTCACGTCTAAATTTCAGTGACAGGGGAACCTTGCCAGCCACCCTCCCTGGAGACAAGACTCTCGACTACCTCAGGGTTGCAGTTTCGTCGACACACAGCATCAGTATGCAATGGGTGAGTACACTGCCTGTTCTATTTTACCCCATTTGCGAGTATCACGTCGAGTCAGTGAACCTTTTAGCAGCTTTTTAGTTCTGTTTTCATGTGTGACATGTGGCAAGTAAACTCTGACTGTGTTCTGAGTATGTGTAAATATGAAAATTATTTTTGCCTATCATCAATGAGTGTAGCTCATTGTCTGGAAGTATATAAGTTGTTAACCATGCGTAGCTATGCAACCCAGAGGGATAATGTTAAAGCTCGGGGAAGCTGTCACCAGTGAAATACTGTCACAGATTTCGTTTATCATGCTAGCACAATAATGGGCAAAATCACAAAGCTTAATTTTCATGGTATAAGGGCACAAGGCACTGGGAAGTTGCTTTATGTGACCGAAGGTGTTGCTAACTTATACGATTCTGGACTTCACCTCCGGGTAGGGTATCGTCGTTGAGTACGCAGCGTTCAGTGATTGAGAGCACTTCTCCTGTCTATAGTCACGTTGAAACGTTATCTGAATTCCGTCCTTGCGGCTGGGAGTTCGCGTTTCTTGTCTGTAGAATACAGAGAGGAGAAGATAGTAATAGATTATACTAGTCAGAGGACCGCCTTCTCCCATCCTAGTGTTAATGAGTTTTTTATTTTGTGGCTGGAGTTCATCCATCGTCGCACTCGTGCACGAGATCCATCACTGCACTACATGCGGTGATATTGCTAATTGCTTCGACTTATTAGGGCTATAACGCTGATCAGCTGTGACAGTGTAAGTTTCATTTCCACTGATGTTGCACACCACTGTAGATCATCTTTGAAAGTAGTGTCTTCTAGTGTTTGGGACGTAGATGATATCAGTCATCTCGCGTTTTTTATATTAGATCACGTAGCCATAAAAAGCGGCAGATTTGGGCAGTTTATCAATAAAATTAGTCAGGAAATTCATTTGTATCTCTTTCTATCCATTGCACATCCACACATAAACATTTGTAATATATAAAGGTGTTTCAATAAACAATAAATGTATAAGCAGAAACAACATTTATAATTTATTAGTTGCTAGTTCCCTTAATCATTCATTTATTTTTATGTTGTAATTTATATGTTAAGGGCTTGGAGGAAGAAATAATATCACCGTTAAGAGATCCTAAGACCTGCTTCAGGGGGTAGTCAGACAGAGCCAAATCTTTATTTTCGTGTTCAGTAGTTTCCGCTGCGCACATTCATTTTTACATCCGCCTGGAGTAGCATCTTGGAAACCACACAAATACCTTCAGTAAATTCTTCCTAACATTAAAATTTGTATTCGATGTTAGCAGATCCGTTTTTCTCAATAATACTTCTCTTGCTATAGTCAGTCTTCATTTTGTATCCTCTCTACTTCGGTCATCATCAGTTATTTTGCTGCCCAATAGTCCGTTTAGTGTCTCATTTCGTAATCAGATTCGATAACACTTCCTGATTTAACCCACGTGATACCAAGGGAGAAGGAAGGGGTACTATTTGCCGACCTTCTCAGAAAACTGTAATCTAGTCATTTACATTATATTTTAAAATTAAAAAAATATATATATATATTTGTTATATTTAATGATTTCTTCTGCCAGATATCGTAATTGTTTTAAATATTTCAGTAAAAATTAAAGGAAAAATTTAGGTCTTGTCAGTGGATGTGAATTTTCAGAACAGGTGTCATACTCATATTTTCAGGTTTAGGACATTTCTTACGCATAAATACATCTTTAAAATGTACGTAGTGCCTAGAAGACAACGAAAATTAACGAAACTCGTATATCTTTGTCTTCATCATACATTACGCCCCCTGTCTGGTGAACACGTTATGGAAAATCCGATGATACTGCTAGGTTTAATTCGATTATGTTCCATTACCTTTCGTTTAGTTCCATTGAGGGTTATCTCATAATCCCTTTCCAAGGCACTGTCTATTCGATTCAAGTGTTATTCCAAGTTCTTTGCTGTCTATGATAGAATTGCAGTGTCACCCGTACACTGCAAAATGTTTATTGCTTTGAGAGGCACCCATATGCCTTGCTCATACTGTGGCATCAAGCAGTCAGGCCTGCAAGATGAGTGGTCTGCCAAGCGAGTGGATTTATTCTTATTTACAGCAATACATCAGTGAATCATTGTGAGCTCTAGTAACCACAATTAAGCTACAAATTAATCTCCTGTTTGAATACTATGCCACGGAAACGGATAACGCAAATCTGACTATTAAAAATGTATACAACTCTGATTGTTCACTACGCACTGGCAATACCACATTTTCTTTCTCACCCAACGGCTTTGATCAACACGTAGCCATCGCACTGAATATGAATGGCGCACACGTTATAAATTCTGGATATCATGACCACACTATTCGAAGAACAAGGCCACCAATCTTTTTCTTTTAACTATCTTTTTTATTCAGATAAATTCTATTATGGTTCACAGATAACCTAAACACACCATTACATTTTATACTACAATTACACATGAGAAACTACGCCCAGAGGGCATGGCTTTACATTGGTGTTTCTCTATCCTATGGTTTTGTAATTATCTAATGCTACAGTGCAATTTCCTTACAGTACCCATCACGTGGAAGTGCCCGTCTCTAATTTCAAGTCCCACACACGCCATTTCTTAAATATTTCCAACTTATAGTACACACGCCAATAATTCAGCATAACTTCAGCACTCTGAAGTATTTCTACTTAGTACTAGCACTCGCAAGTATTTCAACTTATTGCTACACGTGTTTTCATTGTGACCGTTCGTCACTTCCGAAGAGTACTACAATCCCCTTAATATTATCTGCCTGACATTTAATTCTCCCCACAAAACTACCTGAAATAGAGCAATAATTATTCCACAGTAATCTTAAGTATTTCATATGCATACCATATCTCCGCTCTTTTGTCTTTTACGGAGCACACCTAAGACAGGTCTTACCAACACAAGATCCAGCCCCAGAGTGCTGAAACATGGCCGTTCTTCAGGTCAGCTCGCATCTCCGTCAAGGTGGGGGAGCACCATGTTACCGTATTGGTCAGCCACATTTCAGGCACTCAAATCCCAGGTAAATTTCACCTCTTTGGTTCCACCAAAGGTGACCAAAGGACCGTCTCAAAGATGGTCATATATTGCACATTCACTATCTGCGGTTAGCAGACGATAATACATTCATTCATTTCACAGATCTCGCCAAATTGGATGTAATGATTCACTTTGTGGGAGTGCGCATGTGATCAATTAAATAAATAATTTGTCATTCTTTCCTACAGTGGTATCCGGCTTCGGTGTATTAAGTGAAATTGAGTTATTACCCACAAAAAAATATGTTGTTCTGACAAGAATAACGAAGAATGTTGTACCTATTTTCAATGTTGGGCGGTACAGTACCCTTTCACCACCGGCTACCCATGCAAAAAGAAAAAAAAAATAATAATAATTCACGGTACTTCCTTGCAATGTGAGGGTAGATCCGAACATATTTTTAAGAAAGCTGTTTTCGAACAAACGTAGTAAGTCACGATAATAACCAGAAGAAGACCTTAGCCCCTCGTCACCTTAAGTAGACGACCAAATGCTGTTACTTTACCAACTTATTGAGACAGTGGTCACATTATCGTACTCTCCACAATCCGGAGTAACGTACACATACAAATTTACAACAATCCAAATGACAAATAAAACATTACACCATACAACTAAAAAAAATGGCGAGATAACAATTTGCTTAGTTACCTGTATCTCCGTTGTTCTTAGGAGTAATCCAAACTTTACTACTTCTATAACAAATAAAAAAAATACTAATTGTACTCATGACATTTTAAATAGATGACCGTCCACAAAGAGCAAGTAATCTGTCATACATAAATTTCGGGGTAATAAACTTTACACAGCAATGTCTAAATACAAAACAAAATCATCAAAAGCAAAAAAATTGCGTACACTAGTTACATGTAGAATGTCATGCTCCATACCATTACTTTAAAATGTATATCAAAAAAGGCTCTGAGCACTATGGGACTCAACATCTTAGGTCATAAGTCCCCTAGAACTTAGAACTACTTAAACCCAACTAACCTAAGAACATCACATACACCCATGCCCGAGGCAGGATTCGAACCCGCGACCGTTGCAGTCCCGCGGTTTCGGACTGCAGCGCCAGAACCGCACGGCCACTGCGGCCGGCAAAATGTACATCAAACCTACAGAGAAATTAAACTGAGAAAAAAACAATGAAATGTAAAACAAGTTACATACTGGTTACGTAATAAGTCAATGTAAGACACAATGTCATACCTCATTAACTATCATCAGTTAAGCAATTGCCACGACTACTCGACTGTGAGTTTAAACCTTATCCTTGTCCAGCAGTATAAATACCTCCTGCTGAGCTAGTCAGTCCATCAACTTTGATCAATACATGCAGTAAATAGTTAACAATAAGTGCTTGAATCCACCAGTAGCTCTCATATTTTACTCTACTGCTCATTTCTCTGTTGTTACATATTTAGACAACAAGAACTTGCATTTCGACTAGCCTCCATTACACTTCAATGTGAAATATCACCACTGTGATTATACAAATAAGTGGCTTCAGTCAACACACCAACTAGGTTATTACTTTCCAAGACATCAAAATGCATCAGCTAATTCCTATATTTTTTGTGCAATGCAAACTCTTGTCGCCTGTGACAACCTTACTGACCAATGCAACAAGAGCCGCTATGTTAGTATTATGACACTGGCTAATAATTAAAGCATTTCCTAGAAACACTGCCTCGATATCAAAGCTCTCCCATGGTTACCCGGACGAAAGTCTTTAGGTCACTCAAATCGGCATTTTGAACACGCACTGAACAGTAAACTGTATCTCACATTAAACTCAAATGTCATAGTCACTCTCAGATTACCATCCACACGAATCTGGTCGTCCAGAAATGGCCCTACAACTACTATTACCCACGGTCCTTTCCTTTCAGTTCATGATGTAATTAAAAGTCTTTATGTTCCAACAAATAAAAGTTATTTTCACACCAATTAAAGAAATGTCTCCTACTACAAATGCAAATGTCGATGTCCCACTTTAGTTTCTTGTGTTCAGACAATAATTAGTCAACAAACGACAACTGTCCTCTTTAAGTATAACAAGCATCCCACATGCATTTTACAAAGCATACTTAACAAGTCACTCCCAAACGTTTATAGACCCCACCGTTCAGTGGTCAAGACAAAACAAACCAATCGTCCTGTCTGCTAAAGACAAAATCTTTTCCACCACTCACTACGTGGAAACACCAGCCCTTCACTTTCCAACTTATTGAGACATACGAGCAGTCATCTTGTTTCACGGCTCCACAGTCCAGTACTAGTTAATAGCTACTGTTAAAAATTCCCCGCCGGACTCTGCCGCGCGTCGTTCATTCTACCGTCGCGCCGCCGCCAGGCGAGCCGTTGAGCAGAAAAACCACCCGCTGTTGCCTCTGCGGGATACCGTCTCCATTCGTAAGGGTGGCGCAACTTACGAATGGCAGTGGTAGGTGCGGTTCGCCTCAGGCCGTTGACCTGTTGTAGCGGGCGCGAGGAGTGTACCCCAACTGACAGTGGAGTGGGGAGCGCAGTGGCTCTGTCGCCTCTCCCGTGCCGACGTCAGCTTGGCCTCCCGCATTTTTATGCAGGTACGGGCGCGTTCTGCGTGGGCACCTCAGTGCTACGACTCCCAATCAGTCAGACCCTTCCGTGCATCTTGCAAAATTACAGACAAAAGGTTATTCTTACAGTATTTAAATACTCATTGATTACATGTATGATCTATTAGATACATTGGTAATAAAAGAATCCTTGTTCTAAAAAACATAAAATCATACACCCTAGTTTTCTGCACATACAACATCAACATTTATCCCTTTTCTATATACAGCCCACACTTGTGCTATTGATTGTAACTGTCGTCCCTCACACAAAACATGAAAGTGTTACAAAAAAAAGGAATAAGAAACAATCTATACAGCTCATAGTTACAATATCAAATAGTAGACTACTTTAACATCCTATCACAGCGAACATATTAGAAACTGTTGATTCTAAAACTACAATATACAAACACACCTTTGCCGGCCGAAGTGGCCGAGCAGTTCTAGGCACTTCAGTCTGGAACCGCGCAACCGCTACAGTCCCAGGTTCGAATCCTGCCTCGGGCATGGATGTGTGTGACGTCCTTAGATTAGTTAGGTTTAAGTAGTTCTAAGTTCTAGGGCACTGATGACCGCAGAATTTAAGTCCCATAGTGCTCAGAGCCATTTGAACCATTTTGAACAACAAACCTTTGTGCTTGTGACAGACTGAAATTAATACCCCTGGAAAGTGTTCTAACAAAAAAATAAGAAACAATATATACAGCTCACAATTACCTATTACCTAATATCAAATAGTAAACTATTTTTACATCCTAACACAATAAACATTTTAGAAACTGATGACTCTAAATCTACAACGTACACTGCACCTTTGTGCTTGTGACAGACAGAAATTAGTATCTCTTTACATATTTTTACCTTTTATTATATATAACAAAATTTCTAGGACATGTATGTGCCATCCACATTATGTCATATCCTGACCTACCATCGAGGTTCATCCAAATCAAACAATAAAGCACATAAAGTTTTACTTATTTATAGGTAGCATCCCCTTTAACAGGGGTGGGCGCATTGATCACACTACTGCCGGCCGGTGTGGCCGAGCGGTTCTAGGCGCTTCAGTCTGGAACCGCGCGACCGCTACGGTCGCAGCTTCGAATCCTGCCTCGGCCATGTGTGTGATGTCCTTACGTTAGTTAGGTTTAAGTAGTTCTAAGTTCTAAGGGACTGATGACCTCAGAAGTTAAGTCCCATAGTTCTCAGAGCCATTTGAACCATTTGATAACACTACTCTGACTCTCACTCAACTGACATCACATTTTCCTTCTCATTTGATCCATTAATACACCAACAGAATAGGTCTAGCAGTCAGCTAACCTTAACACCACCACACTCATGTCAACATAACATATCTTTGCTCCCTTATACTCAACAACATAACACATGGAGTTGTTTCGGAGATAGCATTCCAGTCTCCGATTTCGTCCTTTCACTCTGGCACCTCTCTCCATCGGCTTACCTCTGCATTCACTTTACCGATTATTCGTGCTGCTAAATTTCAACTTAGAGTTGCGACATTTCATCTAAGAACAAAAAATACACAAATCATTCTTCCAATAAAATAACTGTAAACATTCTTGGGACCGTTTTGATTAGTTATACTGGTACCAGGCTTCAACAACAACAACAAAATATTATTTTTGCAATGTTGCAAATGTTATGGTAAGAATTAGATTTACACTTATATTACATCTTACGTCAGAATTCCACAACGTTCACCATCTGGATCTCAGACTCCCATTGTGTCCTTTCACGTTGTGCAGTTGTCCTCATCTCTTCATTCGTATTTCGGCTCTCTGCCCGTCCATTACTCCATCATTTCCTGATCTTCCTTCTCCATTCGCATCACTCTCGATTGCAGCATACACAGGCCTCTCTGTAACATACATCTAAGACATCTCCACATTATTCAATTCTACTCACCTTTATTTACCACTGTTTCATCACGTCGAATCTCTCTTTATTAATCACACTGCTTCACGTCGCTTCTCTCCTTAAATATCACCTTTATCCACTACTATTTATCACGTCGCTTCTCTCTCTATCTACCATCCTTATCCACTCATTAATCATCAAGTCGTTTCTGCTTGATCCTTATTCTTATGACAAAAAATACGTACATACACTACTCTGTCGACTCCTGTTCATGACTCATTCGACCAGTCTATTCCGTCATACTTCCTGACATCCCACCTGTAAATTCTTATGTTCGATTTGACACTGCACAGCGTTACACACCACAAATAAATACACTGCCTATCTACAATAACTCGCCTACTTTCGATCTATCCTTAACTATTCCATAATTTGATGTTAGAAATGTGAAGAAGCCCACACGATTGTTCTCCCTTGATCGTCTCAATCAGTACAGCATTTTCATGGACAATCCGCCTGACTCTGAATGGTTCACTATATACAGTAAACAATTTGCTAGCTAGGAATGTGTGCTTACATGAAAATTAAATGTGTGCAGAGAATATACAAGCTGGGAGAAAGGGACAACACGAGGGCTAGAAACTTTGGTGCCAGTGGCCTCTTTCCCTAACACCAGATTCCGAACAACCATACGCAGCACTTCATTATAACCGTCACCACGACAATGACATACTATATATCGGATGGCAGCTAATTTAAAAACTTCGATCACATAGCTGATGTTACCTGTAACAGCATTTTAAATCTACCCCATGCCATACAGATCACAATGTTGACTTTTTAAATTACGTGTTAAGTACCTGCTGTAGTCAAATCGCACTAATTAAACTTTGCTCATTGGTATTACTACATAACATTTTTAGCAACTGGTTTTTTTTTTTGAGGAAACAGTCCTTTTACTTTAGTGTTCCAAATCAAAATTTGCAAATTTTTGTAAGCCTTACGGTCTATTTGCTCTGAGAGACCAGCCTAACAGATGTCATTACTGGTGTTTTATTCTTTGATCAGAAGTATGGTATTTGCATTCCTACATATCAGTAGAGTATGCCTGTTACATGGACAATTTTCTGTGCCAGCGGCATGTGTTTTAAGGCAATATGCTAAGGGCTGATATGTTGGATTAGTTTCTCCTATCCATCAATCCATTATGACGAGAATGAAATGCCAGGATTCCATGCTCTCCTGTCATTATGACAGTTTCTGCCGTTCCTATCCTCAACTCTGTCTGACCTATGAGTCGTGCCTCCGTTCACGATGTTGCTCTCGTAACCCAGTTCCTGTAACAAGTGCTGAAGTGACGCAGAATCGTCTAATCCTATGCCTGCTATCGCTATATCTCTGCGCAATTTCACTGGCAACTTCGTTATACAGATCTTAATGAGCTCCCCAGGTTCATATGGCACATCCAAATACTTATTTCGTCTCAGAAGTTCCTGATAGCACACCACTGGATCTCATATACCACCTTCGTTACAATTTGGCATCATCAATATGCTTTGCTTAACCTGGTCCTGCTTACTTTTCGACCAGAATTCATTTAAAAACTTGTCACAAAGTGTCTTGTAGCTACTACAGTCTTCAATAACTTCCTGCATTTTGGCTCTAGCCTCGTCCCTCAAATGGTTACACACAAACTTCATTTTGAGGAGTCGTTCCCACGATGAAGGTAATGAATCTTGAAATTGAGACAGCCACAAGCATGGATGTTGGTAGTTATCAGGATCCGGAAAACAAGTGTACATTTGTACCAACACGAAGTGCTTTCTTCTGCGTTTATGTTTTCCGACCTTGGACTATACCCAGTTGGGTTTGCCACCTGTTTTATCCGACACAACCGTTTTTCTAATTCTCTGAGTTCGTCTTCCTCTTTGATTCGCTCATCCGGCAACATGCCCCTAGGTTCTATAATATCGCTATTGCAATTATTCGTACCTCCGAATTATTGTCTTTTTCTTTCACGGCGTCACATACTTGCTTCAATGCACCCAGATTCTTCTCCCCCTCATCTAACCGATTATTAACTGCGGACAGACGCAGTTTCCTCATTGCCTCTTTATTTCCCTTATCCACTGCCTCCAATTTTTCCTTACTATCTTTATCCATCACTTCGAATCTTTCCGTATTATCATTATCCATCGCTTCCAATCTTTCATTATTATCTTTATCCATCGCTTCCAATCTTTCCTTATACGCTTCCCATCTTTCCTTATTATATTTATCTATCGCTTCCAATCTTTCCTTAGTATCTCCATCTTCCATCCTCTGTAAAAACTGCAGTAGCACATTGTAATTTGCTACTTTTGGTGCGCTCACCTCGTTCGCCTGAGAAACCGTAGCTTCGCTAAGGGTAGCTACACTTTCACTGCATACCTGACCTAGTCCCAGCTCGCCAGCATCGTCGGGAAAAGCTCCCGATTGTGGACAAAGCCCACTGCCTAAAGGATCACCTAGCCACTGTCCACTGACCAATTCAGCCCGTTCCGAATGTTGCCGTTCTCGCTCATTAACCCAAGGTCGACCCCTACTTCCTGCTCCACTGCTACGTTCACCCCAGAATCACTCTTCTCCATGGCGACTACACTTTTCGACTGCGACCTAGTTACTACGGACATTTCGCTAAAAAAATTTATACAACGATCTTCCAGCCTTGGACGACATAGCAATCAATTACATAAAAAAAATAAAAGATCCTTACCAATCCGGAAAGAAATTGCAAACAAAAAATTTTACTTCTTAACGCTATCACAATATACGTAAAAGACTTGCCAAAAACCATAAAAAATTTTTAAAAAAATCTTAACAGCAAACCATAACAACACAATCCTGGCAGGGTCGAAATTATTAGAGGCACTCACATGCCTTGCTCAAACTGTGGCATCAAGCAGTCAGGCCTGCAAGATGAGTAGTCTGCCATGCGAGTGGATTTATTCTTATTTATCGCAAAACATCAATGAATGGTTCTGAGCTCAAGTACCCACAATTAAGCCACACATTAATGTCCTGTTTGAATATTATGCGACGGAAACGGATAACGCACATCTCACTATTAAACATTTACACTAAAAGCATTATTGTTCACTATGCATTGGCAATACCACATTTTCTTTCTCACCCAACGGCTTTGATCAACACGTAGCCATCGCACTGAATATGAATGGTGCACACGTTATAAATTCTGGATGTCATGACTACACATTATTCGAAGAACAAGGCTACCAATCTTTTTCTTTTAACTATCTTTTTTATTCAGATAAATTCTATTATGATTCACAGATAACCTAAACACACCATTACAATTTATACTACAAGTACACATGAGAAACTATGCCCAGTGTGCATGGCTTTGCATTAGTGATTCTCTATCTAATGGTCTCGTAATTATCAAACGCTACAGTGCACTCTCTGGATAGGATGGTGGATCTTTTGCTATATGTCACACTTCGGCTCTCACACCCATCATCACGAAAATTTCATCCAGACCGAGTGGTACAAAAAGGAACATGAATTACCCACTGCCTCTGAACCTATCTTTCTACTCTCCCATACAAACCACACATACTTACATTACATGAAATACATCCCACTGACAACACAGAATACACCACAAAGAATGGTCACAATGTTAGAATCACTTCACTTTCAGCTTTCCAACTTCAATTAGTATTCGTCCCAGTTTCACACGACACTGCCCCACTTCGTAACTTTTCTTTCCTACTATGAACTGTGGAGGATATATGCACGCCTTTATGTACAATGCAAGCCAAGTGGCGTTGCTGGATAGACGGCTGACTCACCTTACTTCTCTCTCAGAGTATTAGAGTTTGAATCTAGCGTCACACGGAAACATAACTCGCAAAGGCAATATTATGATTATATTCCTCACCCACGCGAGTCCTCAACCGATACCTTGGACGAGCACTTCTCTTTATCCTTAGTGTCATTCACCATGTTACCGAATTGGTCAGCCACATTTCAGGCGCTCAAAGTTCAGGTAAATCTCTTCTTTGGTTCAAGCGAAGGTGACCGAAGGACCGTCTCAAAGTTGATCATATATTGCACATTCACTATCTGCGGTTAGCAGACAACCGTGCATTCATGAGTTCACAGATCTCACCAAATTGGATGTAGGGATTTATTTTGTGGGAGTGGACATGTGATCAGTAAATAAATAATTTGTCATTCTTTCCTACAGTGGTGTCCGGCTACGGTGTATTAAGTGAAATTGAGTTATTACCCACAAAAAATATGTTGTTCTGACAAGAATAACGAAGAATGTTGCACCTATTTTCAATGTCAGGCGGTACTGTACCCTTTCAGCTTCTCCCTAATATTCTCCCTAATATTCTGTTTACAAATTTATCCTTGTATGATTTACTGCTTGTTCGGTGTAGATGTTGAATGAAATCGAGTGTAGGGTACCCGAATGTCTCACTCCCATCTTCAAATTGCACAACTAGAAATCTAACAGATGGAGTAGCAGAATTTATGTGCTACAACAGGATTTGTTCTTTCATGGGGTGGGGCTGTGAAATACATGTCCAGCCTCATTATACCTCTCTTCTTTTTAACTGAGGACACCAAAATTCATATTTCAGTGCATATATGGCAAAAATTCAAATTTTCATTTAGGACAACATGGATTCCCAAGGAGTCACATGCTACCAGTTGTGGTGGAACATGTAGGAAAGAGCATCTCTCCTATTTCAGAACAATAAATGTTATTTCTGTAACTTCCAGACGGTCAGTGTACATTGGGATAACTATTTCTAGATCGAAAGGTAAGCCAGTTCCGTTCGAACCCACTAGCGAGAACAAAGAAAAAAGACGGTTGGAAATGCAGTAAAGGGAAATGTCGTTAGAGGGTATTGTGGGATTGGAGAATTGTGAGGGTAACGTATTCATGACTTTACGTCTCTTATATTCAGATATCATTTTTAAATGACGAATGGAGGCCAGAGGAAAGTTGCTACCTCACAGTATGTCTGGACAAATAGTTTTTCATCTAAGTATAATTTGAGGCGTAAATGTAAAAGTCCAATTAGAGAAGTTTCTCTGTCCTGAGGCGCCTGACTCAAATGCTTTAACATTGTCATTGCCCATGTCAAGAGCAGGTGCAGTGCAGCTGATTTCTGCAGTTCTAATTCCTTGGACGCCGCTTTGAATCAATACCAAAACCCATATGTTTTAAAACTATAAAATAAACGATTGCGTATAAGAATTACAGTAATAGAATAGCATAAATATCGTGAACAGTTCTTTCATCAGCGTGATATCAGTTCCTTCATCTCGGGCTATTTCTCCCTTCTCAGAGAACTTTCCGCACAAAGACATTGTAACATTGTCAGCTGCTTATTCCAACGACTATCCTTAGAATGACTCAGTTATCTATCAAGAGCATTAGGAAGACCTCTTTTCTTTACGTAGGGGAAGCGTTCTTTCGCCGCAATCAGAAGACCATTGACAACTGACGTATATATACTCCACATTAAAATTATTGGATACCAAGGGACTTAAATCGGGTAAACAATTCTCTTAGAATATTACCGCCCGTTTTTGGTTCATCTGGAAACTGGGTTGTAAAGAAAACGCGAGAGCTGATAGTTCAGTCAATTATACAGGAGACAGTGCATGTCAGAAAATGGTGTCTTCTCGCGCTCGCGCTGGACGTGCACACGTCCGTAGTTGCTGAGTATTCGCCTTTTGTTATATGAGCAATTACCTCAGGCATAATTATACGTCGTCGGCTTTTAACACTTTCTGCCACGTACCGCGACACAGATGTGGTGTGAGATATAATGGCCTTTGCAGTGTCGATTAACATCTGAACTAGATCCATAAGACCCTCACCTCTTATAGTTCCGTACGACCTTACGTCTCGTGCACACATAGGAACGCAGTTATCGACAGTTAGCTCCTGAGCTGGCTTAGGAAGTCGATTCTCGTCCAATTAGGACCTTTGTTTATTAGACACGCATGGATGGCGAGAAATGAACGAAGTGCCACTTGACCCTTCAGCATGAGAGTAAATTTGACAGTACAGCGAACAGCAAAGAATAAGAACCATTTTCCTAAATCCATCCACAATAGACTTTACCAGGGTCCAAAGCGTACTAGTCGGCCGAAGTGGCCGCGCGGTTCTGGCGCTGTAGTCTGGAGCCGCGAGACCGCTACGGTCGCAGGTTCGAATCCTGCCTCGGGCATGGATGTGTGTGATGACCTTAGGTTAGTTAGGTTTAACTAGTTCTAAGTTCTAGGGGACTAATGACCTCAGTAGTTGAGTCCCATAGTGCTCAGAGCCATTTGAACAATTTGAACCAAAGTGTACTGTTAAACTGCTCCAGGCAGTGTGGTTCTCTACTCACCAGTGATTAGTTTTCCTTTTACTTCCATTTTTCTTGACATGTTCTCCTTCTTCTCCAAACCATGTTTAGTGTCCCCCTCTCATTTTGTGTGTTACGAAAAAAATGAAGAAATCCCATCACTCCACTTAACACTGCTCTACTCAATGCTCGTAGCCCGTAGCTCGAAACTCGGGTCAGTGCTACCAACAGTTCGTAGGTGCAACACACCAGTGCTTGCGCAAGGCACTGTTGCAGTGACGTCATGGGCTCGCTCAGTGCGGAGCAGTTAAGCCGCGGCCCATGGACTGCGTCTCCATGCGCAACTCTTCTGAGCCCGTGCCATACAGGTGATTTCGCAACAGCACTGCTCGGCCCTTAGGATGACGTCGGGGTCTCGCTCAGCCCCATACTGCTGTAGCCCAGTGCGGCCGCAGCTCATTGGCCGAGCCTCTTCGTACGACTCTCCCAGCGGACCAAGATGCGGCTGCCCCTCCTGAACCGGCAGCGCGAGGCAAGGAACGCACTGCTGTCATGGCCACGTTCCTGGACGGGCCGCGCTTCGATGATCCCCTCTGCTGCAAACTGCACAACCAGAGCTCACACTCAGCCGGTTGTCACCGACCGATTGACGTCATACAAGCCAACTGCGAGGTCACTCCTGCAGTGGCTGCATCAATTCCCACGGGCAGACACGTCACTGAACTGACTTAACCTCTTATACTCAGAACATTGATACCTCTCAAATTTTAAGTTAGTGTATCTTGTACAAATATCTCATGTGCCTATGTAAATGATTTGTCAAACGGTTTATTTAAAACATGTCAAATAGTGTATTGTTTTTGTTGCATACACCAATCTCGTAATTTTGTTGCACACGACTTGACTGAGTACTCGTGTATCAGCCAGTATCGTAGTCAAATGTATCGTAAACACCAAGAAAATTTTTCTTTCCTTATGTTTATGAAATATGTGTTTACCAGAGAGTACACAAGTGTTAAAAAGCAGATGTAATACTTTCTATGTTGATAAGGAACAGAGAAGCCTCCACATTTTTTCTGCGATCAGTTAGGGGATGTCTGCCTGTTTCGTACCGTCCTTTGTTCTTCCGCTTTCGCAGTGTAAGCATCTACACTACAGGCCATTAAAATTAGGACACCACGAAGATGACGTGCTACAGACGCGAAATTTAAACGACAGGAAGAAGATGCTGTGATATGAAAATGATTAGCTTTTCAGAGCATTCACGCAAGGTTGCCGCCGGTGGCGACACCTGCAACGTTCTGACATGAGGAAAGTTTCCAACCAATTTCTCATGCACAAACAACTGTTGACCGGCGTTGCCTGGTGAAATGTTGTTGTGATGCCTCGTGTAAGGAGGAGAAATGCGTATCATCACGTTTCCGACTTTGATGGCTCTGAGCACTATGGGACTCAACTGCTGAGGTCATTAGTCCCCTAGAACTTAGAACTAGTTAAACCTAACTAACCTAAGGACATCACAAACATCCATGCCCGAGGCAGGATTCGAACCTGCGACCGTAGCGGTCTTGCGGTTCCAGACTGCAGCGCCTTTAACCGCACGGCCACTTCGGCCGGTTCCGACTTTGATAAAGGTAGGATTGTAGCCTATCGCGATTGCGGTTTATCATATCGCAACATTGCTGCTCGCGTTGTTCGAGATCTAATGACTGTTAGCAGAACATGGAATCCTTGGGTTCAGGAGGGTAATACGGAACGCCGAGCTGCATCGCAACGTCCTCGTATCACTAGCAGTCGAGATGAGAGGCCTCTTATCCGCTTGGCTGTAATGGAATCGTGCAGTCACGTCTCGATCCCTGAGTCAACAGATGTGGACGTTTGCAAGACAACAACCATCTTCACGAACAGTTCGACGACGTTTGCAGCAGCATGGACTATCAGCTGGGAGACCATGGCTGCAGTTACACCCGACGCTGCATCACAGACAGGAGCGCCTGCGATGGTATACTCAACGACGAATTTGGCTGCACGAATTTTTTCCGGTGAATCCAGATTCTGTTTACAGCATCGTGATGGTCGCATCTGTGTTTGGCGGCATCGCGGTGAACGCACATTGGAAGCATGCATTCGTCATCGCCATACTGGCGTATCACCCGGTGTGATGGTATGGGGAGTCATTGGTTACACGTCTCAGTCACCTGTTGTTCGCACTTTGAACACTGGACGTTATATATCAGATGTGTTACGACCCGCGGCTCTACACTTCATTCGATCCCATGCATTTCAGCAGGATAATGCACGACCCTATGGTGCAGGATCTGTACGGGCCATCCTGGATACAGAAAATGTTCGACTGCTGCCCTGGCCACCACATCATGCAGATCACTCACCAACTCAAAACGTCTGATCAATGGTGGCCGAGCAACTGGCTCGTCACAATACGCTAGTCACTACTCTTGATTAACTGTGGTATCGTGTTGAAGCAGCATGGCCAGCTGTACCTGTACACGCCGTACAAGCTCTGTTTGACTCAATGCCCAGGCGTATCAAGGCCGTAATTACAGACAGAGGTGGTTGTTCTGGGTATTGATTTCTCACGATCTGTATACCCAAATTACCTGAATGTCAATTCTAGTGGACTATACTTGTCCAATCAAACACGTTTATCATCTGCATTTATTCTTGGGGCAGCAATTTTAATGGCCAGTAGTGTATCTTATTAGCATTGAAGAACCATGAATATATTTAAGCGTATTTAAATTCATAACTTCCAGATGTATTGACTTAACAAACAAAACGTATCTCCTAGGCTAGGCGCAAATTGAGACGCGTATAGCACGTGTGACGTGACACGACACTTCAGCGCGCCACACACGTGCCGCACGAGTCGCGTGGATGCAGCGCGTATTGCGACGCGTACACCGTACTTCACACGGGCCGACTGACGGCGCTCTGCGCAGACAGACCCGAAGCGCGCGCAACCTGTTACCTTTCTCAAATGATTTTTCAGAAACTATTCACTGAAAATATTTGATTTTAGCCTTGCTTCTAGCGTTATATGTCAGCTACGTGGCGAAGTGCCCATCATCTCGCTAATAACCATTCTTATTGTGAGGTACACATTTTAGTGAGACACTACGCAAAACTCAAAGTTTGAAACGAAAATTAGGGTTCGCTATGATTTTGCGTTTGGTGCGTATTACATCATATGTTGCTGCGTATGAATTTTTGTTTAGACTTGTGAGGAGGTCCCTATCTGCCTCCGATCTCGCGAAAATGGATCCAATGTAGCGCGGTCACTTCCGATCTCACGCCCGCGAGAATGAAGTACTCGCAACATTTGTCATATCTCCTAAACCACTAGAGACATCGAAACGAAAGTTTGACGAATGATAGCACACAAGGAGGAAAGTGTTTTGTCAATTCTTTAACACATGGAACATCCTGTCTATGGCGATATATCAGTACTTAACTTACCTTTTTATTTATTTCACTCCAGTGACTGTAATTTTTTAAGAGTTATCGACAGCTAGTGAAACAAGAGCTTCCTAGTATGAAAATAAACATGAAATTTCTTCTCTTACGTTACTGCAAACGAACACTACGAGGTTTTTCGTAAGCTATTGAGCTCTGTGACTGCCAATTACTTGTTTAATGTGACATTCCGTTTCAGAATTGTGTCGGAATAGCTGCTGTGAGATGAGTTCGGCAAATTACACTGTGACAAAGGAAGTGCAATTAAACCTGTACCAACATAAATGTGGCCGTTTCTCATAAATGGTGATGCTTCTTCGAAAGAGAAAAGGTTAACTGACACAAAAATAGATTGCCAATTCCGTTGGAATTTTGGTGGAATCCCCGTAACCCATCGTATTTTTAAAAGTGAGGGACTGGAATGGAAACTTACCAAAGGATTTCATTCCGTCTCCTGAACTGAGCAGTATTAAAATAATGACGAGCATTCCTTCGGGCAGAATGATAGGCACATGCCAGATACTGGTTACTCACCTACGGTTTGCCAAACTGACAATGCGTGATCGCGAATAAAATAGTTGTTACTGAGAAAAATAAACAATTGATCTGTCGCACAACTCAATGGTCAGTGTATTGTCAGCAGCGGAGGAAAATGCGCGCGACAAGAATGCAGAAGCTAGCCATGTGTACCTTGTGAGCTGAAGTTCGAAAAGCATTGTCATGAAACTAGGTCTGCCTTTGTCAGCAGTACATTTCAAAAAATTAAATCTATCTAATCATGATACTCCTTTAGGATGTTACTACTTTCGTAATAATACCGACCATTTTCTTCATTTGTGTAGCCTGTTGTATAATTAGTTTATTAATGATAATAATGTGCATGCAACAATTAAAATGCTTTTTCTCATCACGGCGAACCAATTAAAACATTATTTGTGACTGTTTTTCGAGTGTTCCTGGCTTGTAGCGGAAATGTGATATTCACATGCATGCAGTACAGTGTGTCGTATTACATAATTACATCCATATCCAAGTATTCACAGTGAGACTTCTACACTTCAGATCTTCGACGCTTTTTACCAGATTACCCCTTTCCAAATTTTTGTAACAGATCGTGCAGATACGCCAGCATACGAGGCAGCGAGAAGATAACCTTGTTTTACTTTCCTGCCTTGCTTCTTAATCACATGATTTTATAATATTCCTTGCTTCCTTATTCACTACCCTCTGTCCCTTCTACATCTACATCTACATGATTACTCTGCAATTCACATTTAAGTGCTTGGCAGAGGGTTCATCGAACCACAATCATACTACCTCTGTATCATTCCACTCCCGAACAGCGGGCGGGAAAAACGAACGCGTAAACCTTTCTGTTCCAGCTCTGATTTCTCTTATTTTATTTTGATGATCATTCCTACCTATGTAGGTTGGGCTCAACAAAATATTTTCGCATTCGGAAGAGAAAGTTGGTGACTGAAATTTCGTAAATAGATCTCGCTGCGACGAAAAACGTCTGCTTTAATGACTTCCATCCCAACTCGCGTATCATATCTGCCACACTCTCTCCCCTATTACGTGATGATACAAAACGAGCTGCCCTTTTTTTGCACCCTTTCGATGTCCTCCGTCAATACCACCTGGTAAGGATCCCACACTGCGCAGCAATATTCTAACAGAGGACGAACGAGTGTAGTGTAAGCTGTCTCTTTAGTGGACTTGTTGCATCTTCTAAGTGTCCTGCCAATGAAACGCAACCTTTGGCTCGCCTTCACACAATATTATCTATGTGGTCTTTCCAACTGAAGTTGTTCGTAATTTTAACACCCAGGTACTTAGTTGAATTGACAGCCTTGAGAATTTTACTATTTATTGAGTAATCGAATTCCAACGGATTTCTTTTGGAACTCATGTGGATCACGTCACACTTTTCGTTATTTAGCGTCAACTGCCACCTGCCACACCATACAGCAATCTGTTCTAAATCGCTTTGCAACTGATATTGGTATTCGGATGACCTTACTAGACAGTAAATTACAGCATCATCTGCGAACAACCTAAGAGAACTGCTCAGATTGTCACCCAGGTCATTTATATAGATCAGGACCAGCAGAGGTCCCAGGACGCTTCCCTGTTGAACACCTGATATCACTTCAGTTTTACTCGATGATTTGTCGTCTGTTACTACGAACTGCGACCTTCCTGATAGGAAATCACGAATCCAGTCGCACAACTGAGACGATACCCCATAGGCCCGCAGCTTGATTAGAAGTCGCTTGTGAGGAACGGTGTCAAAAGCTTTCTGGAAATCTAGAAATACGGAATCAACTGGAGATCTCCTGTCGATAGCGGCCATTACTTCGTGCAAATAAAGAGCTAGCTGCGTTGCACAAGAACGATGTTTTCTGAAACCATGCTGATTACGTATCAATAGATCGTTCCCTTCGAGGTGATTCATAATGTTCGAATACAGTATGTGCTCCAAAACCCTACTGCAAACCGACGTCAATTATATAGGTCTGTAGTTCGATGGATTACTCCTACTACCCTTCTAGTGCGACCTGCGCTATTTTCCAATCTGTAGGTACAGATCTATCGATGAGCGAGCGGTTGTATATGATTGCTAAGTAGGGAGCTATTGTATCAGCGTAATCTGAAAGGAACCTAATCCGTATATAATGTGGTCCTGAAGACTTGCCTGTATCAAGTGATTTGAGTTGCTTCTCAACCCCTAAGGTATCTACTTCTAAGAAACTCATGCTAACAGCTGTTCGTGTTTCAAATTCTGGAATATTCCATTCGTCTTCCCTGGTGAAAGAATTTCGGAAAACTTCTTGCAAACTGAAAACATCGCGGAGGCATATGATACAATTCCAGTGGCCAATGGCTCACCAGTTACTGAAGTATGCATTTTTCTTGACAGAAGAAAAAAATACAATACGGATATAAATAACAGAAAAGCATAATGTACTAACGAGGAAAGCTGGAGCGTTTAATTGGCGAAAAATGAAACACTACCCAAAGGCAATAAAATTTAGTATACAATAAGGCAATATCTATCGTATGGGCGATACTACCACTGCTCATATGCGCCGTGCCGATGTGAGCCGGAGTACTTTTCCGCTCCCCGCCTCAGATTTCCCACGGTGCTAGCGAGGCATGCGCGACGCGCGGCGCGAAAAACTGTGCCACAACCACAACCACGCGCGACCCAGCGCAGGCGCGTGTCGCGTCCCAGTCACGTCGCGTCGCAATTTGCGCGGTCGCATTTGAACCTGTGATGTTACAAAAACACGCGATGCGCTGCGCCGCGCCGCGCCGCACGCGCTTTACGCGTCTCAATTTGCGCCTAGCCTTAGTATAATGTCTTTATCAGATCTGTGTTCAGCTATTCGGGAAAGAAATGCAAAACTGCTGACTTGGAGTCCGTCCGCCTTTGGTGTGATGCAAATACTGATTAGCCATTTATCAGATATTTATGGTGCAGCAATGAAACTGCAGTCTTTCAGAAACTAAGGCCGATACTCAATTAATTATACAGCATAATGCGATTAACCGATCGTGTTGTGCACTTGCCTTATGAAATTTACATTGGAGGCACATCTGTAACTTTGCATTTCTCTCGAACACCTACCTGGAGTAGTAGGAAATCACAACAGGAATCAAGAAGCAATGCTCGGTTAATTCCAATTGACATTACTGAGCTGACTACCTGGTGGTAAGTGGTAGTAGATCATGACTATTTTCTCTACATTCTCTATCATCCTTCCACCTTCGCAAGCAGGCAAGGTAACAGTTACAGCTCAGAACTTGCACTCGCTCATCCACCTACCAGAGAGGTTGTTGCTGTTGTTGGATGGGGACCACTTATACTGTGGTCACTCCATGTATGGTTGCAGATTAACGTCATACCAGAGACATTTCTGTTTACAACAACAAAATATACAAGAACCGCTACTTCAGTTCGCTGCATAGGCGAACAGTGTGAGCTAAATAGCTTTCCACATACGGGAATGAGCGGCACCGTTATTTCAGAGTAATATAGAAACGTCTTTTGCCATGTCAACAACCGAAGGTGATGAATCACACGAGATTTACCTTACTCAGTAGTTCTCCCAGGAAAGAACTTGCAAATTTATGGACCAGAAACCTACCTTTCCCTCCCATCTCCTTCCCCAATGTTGTTGTTGTGATCTTCAGTCTGAAGACTGGTTTGATGCAGCTGCCCAAGCTAGTCTATTCTGTGAAAGCCTCTTCAGCGCTGCTCAGCTAACGCAGTGTACATCAGTTTGAACCTGCTAACTGTATTCAAGACTTCGTCTCTCTCTACAATCTTATCACTCCACACCCCCCCCCACCCTCCCCAACACTCACATATACACACATCTCTCCATTACCAAACTGATAAGTCCTTGATGCCTTAGGATATGCCAATGCAACGAAGTTCTGCTATAAATTTCTTGTTTTCCCCAGTTTGACTCAGTATCTTCTTATCAGTTATTCGATCTGCAGTGCCACCACTATTTTTCGGCGCTACTGAGTAAAATTGTGACATTGCGATGGCTGTTGCAAAAGATCAGCGCCGACCAAACACCATTACGTCAGATGCAGCACTACCACTGGCAGATTCCCGCATTGTACTCCAGGAAAATGTATGGCACCGCCATATCGACGACACAGCAGAAAGGCGTTGTTAGGCCAGTAACTACACATCCAATCAGCAGACTTCTTATCGTCTATATGGTTGAAAGCTGTGGGCAACTGCGCTCTGTCCCAACATGAATTACCATAATTATCAGTTAAAGATGTATCAGTCAGGTAGCTAATATTTAAGAGGAGAGGTCTCGCTCTACGAGGCGTCATGAGGCTACAAGCAGCCACCATGTTACTTGGCCTCTACTAACTGTGGGCCCCTGCTGCTGGTTTGGAGATCAGTGTTGTCAGCTAAGCATCTTATACCGTGTGGGCCAACTACCAGGTGCAACCAGAAATCGGCTATAGGAGGCAGCCGTTTGAGGCCATGCCCACCTGTTAAGTCAGTTCCATAACACTCGCTGTCTTCAGCACACACTATGGGGGACGTTGCACCACAGAATGTTCTGGTTTGTTCTTCAGTAAAATGTATGACTAATAGTGGAGTTTTTATAAGCAGCCATCGATCATCATCCCGACAACAATCCACCGCTTCAACTCAGACCACCACATGTAGACGTCATCCATCCTGGACTTCCACATTTTGATGTCAGAAGTGTGTGTCAAGTGTAAATTTCAGTGACAGGGGAACCTTACCAGCCATTCTCCAGGGAGACGATGACTCTCGACTACCTCAGTGTTGCAGTTACGTCGGCACACAACATCAGTGTGCAGTGGGCTAGTGGACTGACTGTATTTCTTCCCCTGCGACTATCACATTGAGACATTGCAACTTTTAGCAGCTTTTCAGTTAAGTTTCCATGTGTGACATGTGGCAAGTACACTCCGACTGTGTTCTGAGGATGTGTAAAGATGGACGTTATTTCTGCCTATCATGAATGTGTGTGGCTCATTGACTGGAAGTGTATACGTAGACTCTTGGAAGGAGAAGATGAGTTTTGTCCAGAAGTCGTTGTTTTGTGGTAGTTTTTGCCGTTTTTAATGTGCAATGTATTTCATTTTGAGCAAGTTATTTGGCTCGCTGCGTTTAAGCGCGTATAGTAGTCGTCATGAGTAGCCGCTAAAGTGCAGAAGTTAAGTAACTGTAAGCGTTAGGGTAGAATTAGATTAATTGTCCTTGTAGTCATACTGTTTTGTTCCCCTCGTTTGTTGTTTGCATAATTAGTGAGGTATACCCTGGCGGAGAGGTTGCGAATTTCTGCAGCCTGGACCAGATGCGGAGCGAAGTAGCGTGCCTATGATTTTGGAGACTTGCAGAGTGCCACTTTTGACAGTAATTTTGTTGTAGATACTTAGGAAGTGACACGTAAAACAAATTGCATTACAGCTGTTTTGGGTACTGAAATGGTACAGACGCATTTAGTATTTCTGGAAGACGCATATTCGGCACCATCTGTGATGCCACTGCCTCCTCAGAAGGTGGGAGGAGAAGAAAGAGTAAAAGTGTTTGTAAGGTTTATGATCGGGCCGACAAGGCTTGTGCCAGTGGATCATGAGATTGACAAAGGTGACAACACTTGTGGGGTAATGGGTGATACAGGCGAAGGCTGCTGTGCAATACCAGGGTTCGGCTTTCTCATCAAGCATCATGCCGAAACTGACTTTCGATGACGTGCAGTGGAACTCAGGGGGATAATGTTCAAGCTGGGGAAGCTGCCAACAGTGAAATACTGTTCGTATATCATGATAGAACAAATGCGGGCAAAATCACTAAGCATTAATCTGCGTGATGTATTGCCACGAGGCACTGGGAATTTGATTTAGGTGACCGAAGGTGTTGCTAACTTACACGATTCTGGACTTCGCCTCCGGGTAGCGAAACGTCGTTGAGTACGCAGCGTTCAGTGATTGAGAGCACTTCTCCTGCCTACACTCACGTTGAAACGTTATCTGAATTCCGTCCTTCCGGCTGAGAGTTCGCGTTTCTTGTCTGTAGAATACAGAGAGGAGAAGATAGTATTAGATTATACTAGTCTTAGGACCGCCTTCTGCCGTCCTAGCGTTTAATGAGTTCTTTATATTGTGGCTGGAGTTCCTCCATCCTCGTAGCCGTGCACGAGATGCGTCACTCCGACACACTAACGCAGTACATTCTGTGATATTGCTAATTGATTCGGCTTATTAGGGCTATAAGGCTGAACAGCTGTGGTCACGTAAGTTTCATTTCCACTGAGGTTGCAAACCGCTATAGATCATCTTTGAAAGTAGTGTCTTTTAGTGTTTGGGACGTAGATGATATCAGTCATCTCGTGTAATTTATATTAGAACACGTAGCTACCAAAAGGGGCACATTTGAGCAGTTGATCAATAATATTAGTCAGGAAATTCATTTGTATCTCTTTACGTCCTTTGCACGTCGACATATAAACATTTGTAACATATGAAGAGGTTTAATCTACAATAAATGTATAATCAGCAACAACATTAATATTTAGTAATTACTAGTTCCCTTAATCATTCATTTATTTTTATGTTGTAATATATATGTTTGAGAGCAAGAAGTAGGAGATAATATCTCCGTTAAGAGATACTAAGAACTTTTTTAGGGGGTAGACAGACAGGGCCAAATCTGTATATTTGCGTCCAGTATTTTCCACTGCGCACATACATATTTACACCCGCCCGGAGCAGCATCTTGGAAACCCTACAAATACCTTCCAGAAATACTTCCTAGCACTTAAATTTATATTCGACGTTAGCAAATCCCTCGTTTTCATTAATACTTTTCTAACTGTAGTCAGTATTCATTTTATATCCTCTCTAATTCGGCCATCATCAGTTATTTTGCTGCCCAATAGTGCTTTTAGTGTCTCATTCCGTAATCAGATTCCTTTAACACTACCTGATTTAACCCTCGGAATACCAAGGGAGAGGGAAGGGTTACTTTTTGCCTACCTTTTCAGAATGCTACAATTTAGTCATATACATTATATTTTAAAATTTTGAAAAAAATGTATCTGTGATTTTTTAATGATTTCTTCTACCACATAACGTTATAAGTTTTTGGTTCAAACTTAACGCAAAAATTTAGGTCTTGTCAGTGGATGTGAATTTTCAGTACATGTGTCATATTCATATTTTCAGGTTTATGACTCTTCTTACACATAAATATATCTTTCAAAAGTACGCTGTGCCTAAAAAAACAACGAAAGGTAATGAAGTCCGTATATCTTTGTGTTGACCATATATTACACCCCCCCTTTTGTAGTACACATTATGGTAAATCCGTTGGTACTGCTAGGTTCAGTTCGAATAGGTTACATTGCCTTTCATTTAGTTGCATTGAGGGTTATCTTATAATCCCTTTCCAAGCCACTGTCTATTCCATTCAACTGTTATTCCAAGTTCTTTGCTGTCTCTGACAGAATTGCAGTATCACCGGTAAACTTCAATATGTTTATTGCTTCTCCCTGATATTTAAGTCTGTTTACAAATTTATCCTTGTATGCTTTACTGCTCGTTCCGAGTAGATGTTGAATGAGATCGATTGTTGTTCTTGTTATTGTGGTCTTCAGTCCTGAGACTGGTTTGATGCAGCTCTCCATGATACCATATCCTGTGCAAGCTTCTTCATCTCCCAGTACTTACTGGAACCTACATCCTTCTGAATCTGCTTAGTGTATTAATCTCTTAGTCTCCCTCTACGATTTTCACGCTCCACGCTGCTCTCCAATGCTACATTTGTGATTCCTTGATGCCTCAGAACATGTCCTACCAACCGGTCCCTTCTTCTTGTCAAGTGGTGCCACAGACTCCTCTTTTCCACAATTCTATTCAATACCTCCTCATTAGTTATGTGATCTATCCATCTAATCTTCAGCATTCTTCTGTAGTACCACATTTCGAAAGCTTCTATTCTCTTCTTGTCCAAACTATTGATCGTCCATGTTTCACTTCCATACATTCCACTATCTTCGTTTTGCTTTTGTTGATGTTCATCTTATATCCTCCTTTCAAGACAATGTCCATTCCATTCAACTGCTCTTCCAGGTCCTTTGCTGTCCCTGACAGAATTACAATCTCATCGGCGAACCTGAAAGTTTTTATGTCTTCTCCATGGATTTTAATACCTACTCCGTATTTTTCTTTTGTTTCCTTTACTGCTTGCTCAATATACAAATTGAATAACATCGGGGAGAGGCTACAACCCTGTCTCACTCCTTTCCCAACCACTGCTTCCCTTTCATGTCTCTCGACTCCTATAACTGCCATCTGGTTTCTGTACAAATTGTAAATAGCCTTTCGCTCCCTGTATTTAACCTCTGCCACCTTTAGAATTTGAAAGAGAGTATTCCAGTCAACATTGTCAAAAGCTTTCTCTAAGTCTTCACATGCTAGAAACGAAGGTTTGCCTTTCCATAATCTTTCGTCCAAGATAAGACGTAAGGTCAGTATTGCCTCACGTGCTCCAACGTTTCTACGGAATCCAAACTGATCTTCCCCGAGGTCGGCTTCTACCAGTTTTTCCATTCGTCTGTAAAGAATTCGTGTTAGCATTTTGCAGCCGTGATTTATTAAACTGATAGTTCGGTAATTTTCACGTCTGTCAACACCTGCTTTCTTTGGGATTGGAATTATTATGTTCTTCTTGAAGTCTGAGGGTATTTCGCCTGTCTCATACATCTTACTCACCAGATGGTAGAGTTTCGTCAGGACTGGCTCTCCCAAAGCCGTCAGTAGTTCTAATAGAATTTTGTTTACTCCCAGGGCCCTGTTTCGAGTCAGGTGCTTCAGTGCTCTGTCAAACTCTTCACGGAGTATCATATACGTATTTCATCTTCATCTACATTCTCTTCCATTTCCATAACACTGGCCCCAAGTACATCGCCCTTGTATAGACCCTCTATATACTCATTCCACCTTTCTGCTTTCCCTTCATTGCTTAGAACTTTGTTTCCATCTGAGCTCTTGATATTCATACAAGTGGCTCTCTTTTCTCCAAATTTCTCTTTAATTTTCTTGTAGGCAGTATCTGTCTTACCCCTAATGAGATAAGCCTCTACATCCTTGCATTTGTCCTCTAGCCATCCCTGCTTAGTCATTTTGCACTTCCTGTCGCTCACATTTTTGAGACGTTTGTATTCCTTTTTTCCTGCTTCATTTACTGCTTTTTTATATTTTCTCCTTTCATCAATTAAATTCAATATTTATTCTGTTACCCAAGGATTTCTACTAGCCCTCGTCTTTTTACCTACTTGATCCTCTTCTGCCTCCACTACTTCATCCCTCAAAGCTACCCATTCTTCTTCTACTGTATTTCTTTTCCCCATTCCTGTCAATTATTCTCTAATGCTCTCCCTGAAACTCTGTACAACCTCTGGTTTAGTCAGTTTATCCAGGTCCAATCTCCTTACATTCCCACCTTTTTGCAGTTTCTTCACTTTTAATCTACAGTTCATAACCAATAGATAGTGGACAGAGTCCACGTCTGCCCCTGGTACTGTATTACAGTTTGAAACCTGGTTCCTAAATCTCTGTCTTACCATTATATAATTTATCTAGTACCTGCAGGATTCTTCCATGTTTACAACCTTCTATTATGATTCTCGAACCAAGTGTTAGCTATGATTAAGTTATGATCCGTGCAAAATTCCACCAGACATATTCCTCTTTCATTTCTTATCCCAATCCATATTCAACTACTATTTTTCCTTCTCTTTCTTTTCCTACTCTCGAATTCCAGTCACCCAGTCTCCCTTCACTACCTGAATAATTTCTTTTATCTCATCATACATTTCATCAATTTCTTCATCATCTGCACAGCTAGTTGGCATATAAACTTGTACCATTGTAGTAGGCGTGGGCTTTGTGTCTATCTTGGCCACAATAATGCGTTCACTATGCTGTTTGTAATAGCTAACCCGCACTCCTATGTTTTTATTCATTATTAAACCTATTCCTGCATTACGTCTATTTGATTTTGTATTTATAACCCTGTATTCACCTGACCAAAAGTCTTGTTCCTCCTACCACCGAACTTCACTAATTCCCACTATATCTAACTTTAACCTATCCATTTCCCTGTTTAAATGTTCTAACCTACCTGCCTGATTAAGGGATCTGACATTCCACACTCAGATCCGTGGAACTCCACTTTTCTTTCCCCTGATAGCGACGTCCTCCTGAGTAGTCCCCGCCCGGAGATCCGAATGGGGGACTATTTTACCTCCGGAATATTTTATCCAAGAGGACGCCATCATCATTTAACCATACTGTAAAGCTGCATGCCCTCGGGAAATATTACGGCTGTAGTTTCCCCTTGCTTTCAGCAGTTCGCAGTACCAGCACAGCAAGGCCGTTTTGGTTAATGTTACAAGGCCAGATCAGTCAATCATCCAGACTGTTGCCCCTGCAAATACCGAAAAAGCTGCTGCCCCGCTTCAGGAACCACACGTTTGTCTGGCCTCTCAACAGATACCCCTCCGTTGTGGTTGGTCCTACGGTACGGCCATCTGCATCGCTGAGGCACGCAAGCTTCCCCACCAACGGCAAGGTCGATGGTTCATGGGGGGAGGACATCGAGTGTAGGCTACCCGAATGTCTCACTCCCATCTTCAAATTGCACAACTAGAAATCTAGAAGATGGAGTAGCAGAATTTATGTGCTTCAACATGATTTGTTCTTTCGTGGGGTAGGGCTGTGAAATACATGTCCAGCCTTATTACTCATCTCTTCTTTTTACCTGAGGACTGCAGAATTCATATTTCTGTGCATTACAGCAAAAATTCAAACTTTCATTTAGGACAACATGGATTCCCAAGGATTCACATGTAACCAGTTCTGGAGGAACATGTAGGAATGCGCATCTCTCCTATTTCCGAACATTAAATGTTGTTTTTGTAACTTCCAGATTGGCAGACTACATTGAGATAACTATTTCTAGATCAAAAGGTAAGCCACTTCCGTTCTAACCCACTAACGAGAACAAATAGGAAGACGGTTGGAGATGCAGTAATGGGAAATGTCGTTAGAGTGTATTGTGGGATTGGAGAAGTATGAAGTAGGAAAACTATTGTACCCGTTTCATGTCTTTACGCATCTTATCTTCCGATATCATTATTAAATGACGAATGGTGACCCGAGGAAAGTTGCTACCTCACAGTATCTCTGGACAAATAGCTTTTCATATAATTAAAATTTGAGGCGTTTATGTAAAAGTACGATTTCAGAAACTTCTCTGTTCTGTGGCGCCTGACTCAAATGCTTTAACATTGTCATTGTCCATGTACACACATGGTGCAGTGTAGGTGATTTCCCCAGTTCTAATTCCTTGGACGTCGCATTGAAGAGCTACAGAAACTCTAGTGTTTCTGAAGCTGTAAAATAAATGATTGCGTATACGAATAACAGTAATCGAATAGCATACGTAACGTAAAAAGTTCTTTCAACAGCGTATTATCAGTTACTTCATTTTGGGCTATTTCTCCCTTCCCAGAGAGCTTTTTGCACGAAGACATTCTAACATTGTCAGCTGCTTATTCCAGCGAGCAACGTTAGACTGGCTCAGTTATCTATTAAGATCATTAAATAGACCACTTTTCTTTACGTATGTGACGTGTTCTTTCGCCACAGTCAAAAGACCATGAGGTTATGGACAACCGACGCATATGCACTCCGCATTAAATTTATTTCGTAGTCCCATATTTAGCATCTGGCAGGAGCAATTCAATCGTGAATAATCATGCAGTGCAGCGACAATGTTGGTACCTTGATCAGTAGTGTGCTGCATGTCTTTCAAAGTGGAGTGGTGGATACCAAGAGACATAAATCGTCTAAACTATTGTCTTAGAATGTTACCGTCCATTTTTGGTTCATGTGGAAACTGGGTTTTAAATACAATGCGAGATCTGAGAGTGCAGTCAATGAAACAGGAGACAGTACATGTCAGATAATTGTTTCTTCTCGCACTGGATGTCCACAAGTCTGTAGTTGCTGAGTATTCACCTTCACTTATATGAGCAATTACCTAAGGCATAATTATAAGTCGTAGGCTTTTAGCACTTTATGCCATGTATCGCGACACATTTGGGGGTGAGACATAATGGCCTTTGCAGTGTCAACTAAATTGTGAACAAGATCCATAAGACCTTCAGCTCTTATAGTTCCATATGACCTTACATCTCGTGCTCACATAGCTACGCATTTATCGGCACTTATGTCCTGAGCAGGTTTAGGAAGTCGTTTTGTGACGACAACTGTACATATAATAATTTTTTCTTTATGAATTTAGATAAATTAATGTAAGCAATGTTTTGAACTTCTTTTTCGGTTCGTATCGTTATGTTAAAGAAACTGTGAGCAACTTCTGAAATGAATATTATTATTTATGTTAGATTTCAAATAATGTGGTAATCAAAGGGAAGTGTATTTAACGTTAAAACCATTGTAAGATGTGAAAATTGTAATTTATACACTTGGTCCATACGTAGGTAATGCATTAGGATATGTGTAGTAGAAAACCTGTGTTGAATACCCTACCTGTAGGGGAGCGGAAAAAGGTGGGAACAGGCGAGCTCGGGAAAACGCACACTGGCGTGGTTCGGCACAACGGGCTCAGTATAACAGTCGGAGTTTGGCATCGGTCAGAGGAACACGTACTGTACCGAGGAGGCTAACCAGGAAAAGTGGATTACATTGAGCCTCGGATGGACCGATCCCGACGACTACATGGCATGGCTATATTCTTAGGCACAAAATTGGAAAGATTACGACGCTAAGAAGAAGGAAAGTGCCGATGCAGTGAGAGCCTTAGCCGTGCTTGCATGTGTGCTGTGCTTCTCGCTATCTCGCTGCCCGCCAACCGCCGCACCGACTTGCACAGGTCAAACATTTATTTCATCTTTAGAAGTGTATCTGTGTGGACCAGTGTCGAAACTGTTTCTAACTGTTCAATAATAACGTGACTTTTACCAGAATTGCCTTAGCCATTACTTATCCTGATCACTGACATAGACAGGGTCCCTACCACAGATTGTGCAACCCGAGTATCCCGAACTGAAAGTTTAATGTTAGTGTTAACGAAAATTATCAGCAGATTAATCTATGCTATAAAGAAGTTTAAAGTCCTGTGTGTTATTGCAAATGTTGAGAAAGAACAAAAGTATGACTAAATTGGAAGAGAGATTTTTTTGAATTGAGTTAGCGATGTTATATAATTAATTTGAGACAGAAATAATGACAGTTAAATAATTCAGAAGTGAGACAAAAGAGCAGTTATCCATAGATTGATAATTATGAGTGTTAATTTACCTTCAGTACTTAATAGTTTCAGTATAACGACCATAACAGTTTCAGGGCCCCCCCCCCCCCTTCTCTTGTCCATTCTTTCAAACCTTGAAGTGTACTGATCACATTTGACCAGTAAAGCTAAGTTCTATATTAAACCTAAGTGTATTAGTGTTTTTCCATCCTTAATAGTGACATTGTGTGTGTACTTTCAAGATTGTCGATGCTAGGGCAATCTATGTCCGATTTCAGTCTGATCAATATACAAAATGCAGTTCGTAGTAATCACTGCTGTGTGGTGTTGTGTAATTTTAGCTCGTCCAAATTAGTACAAAAGGAGGAAACTTTAGTTCAGTGGATTTTTCTGGTTCCAAACTTTGCCATATAACGCATCATTACTACGTGTTACTATGCTTGTACACGCACCCACTTGTACAAGGAAAAACTCACTCATTGCCTAAATGGGCTGGCGACCGAATTATTAATTATAGGTAGCATTTACTGTGTGTACTTCTTGTCCATGCGAACGAGCAACTATACTTTACATTTGCTTCATGCATCACTGTAGTTATTGACTGAGTATAAGTCCGATCTTGCTTTCATTAGGTACACGCGGTCAACTAATGTACCAAAATCCTTGTTTATAAGGTGAAGCCCGTGAACTTATTACAGTACAGGCTTTATAGAGCTAACGTACGTCCGAGCGGGCGGTAGCGTTACAAGTGGCGACCGTGACAGGACATCCAGTTGTTGTCGGTTACAAATTAATGTAAATACCGAACAGTGGATGTTCAGTGGCACGAATAGCAATAAATGTCAGTAAAATAAACTGCAGTGGGAGTCAAGTATAATAGTGTGGAGTAATTGGCATTCAATATGGACAGGAACGTAGACAGGGTAGATGCGCCAAGCGAAATGGAGAATGCGGCTGGCAGTAGCCGGAGTTTACGCGGCCAGATAACAGATGGCGTTAGCGGAAGACAATTGGCGTACATACAATACCATGAACACGTCAACGAACAGATTGAAATATCGAGATCGTCTCGAATACAGCAAGGGACAAAACAGAAAGAAGAGGGTGACTTTGTAGATGATAGTGGGTACGTGAACGAATCCACTGACATATTTGATTCACCACAGATAAAGAAAGAACCGAAAGAAACTTATGAAGTAGAACCGGAACACACGGATTCCGTAGAACAAAACAGTGTAAAAATTTTAAGCATGAACGACTTATTTGAACAATTAACCAAACAAATTGCAGGACAGAATGAGCAGCTTAAAACGCACGTTGACGAGCAACTCAAAGCACATAATGAACAACTCAAAACACACGTGGATCAAATTAAAGCACAGGTCGAAGGACAGGGAATTAAAATTAGTAAACAAATAGAACAGGTAGAACAAAAAGTGAGTAATTTAAGTTCTGTGGTAAATACTCTGAAATTTGAAATTGATACCATTAACAAAAATATGGATACTATGCACGAGGAAATTGGTAACATTAATAGTAGATTTGATGTTGAAATTCTCAACATTCAAGAGAAAGTAGAACCTCTGGTTGAAACTAAGGTAGACGAAAAAGTTTTCGGTCTTAAAACTGAGATCGTAAACGAATGTAAACACGGAATATCACAGTTGAAAAAGGTAGTTTTAGACACTGAAAGGGATTTAGGTAAAAAAGTAACCGGATGTGTTCAAAATTGTGAACAAAATACTACGGAAATTCAAGGCAGAATTTTCGATCTGGAGAGCAAAATTAAAGATAGGCCTGGTGTTGTCTGTAATGGCACACCAATTACGAAGCTGTTAGAACGCGAGGAACGCTTCGATCCAGCCAAGAAACATAACGGGTGGCATCCGTTAGATTTTATCAAAAATTGCGAGAGAGTATTTCCTGAGCACTTGTCTGATCAGGAAAAGATAAACGTTGTAATTAGCGCCTTAGCAGGTGATGCTAAGTGCTGGGGAATAAATTTAAATACCGAACGAATGACGTTCGACGAATTTAGGCAAAGATTTACGGAAGAATATTGGTCTGAATAAAAGCAGGACCATTTATGGCGGGAGTTCATCATGGCCAAACAGCATGATAACAGGGGCAGGAATTCTTTGAAAGATTTCTGCGAGTATTGGTACCGGAAATTGACGCATTTAAGAGGTCGAAGATCAGATTCAGAAATTATCTGGGAGTTATATAAAAAGCTTCCAGAAGATTCAAAGAGGTATGTAGGAAGCAATCATCGCAGCTTCCAAGCATTTCTCGAAAGAGTCGAAGATGAAGATCATTGGCGTGAAAGTCGTGCCAATTATCAAAATTTTGGTAGCCATAATAACCGACGCAATGACGAACGAAATGACGGCGATGGATTTCGCGTCAATATAATACAGAGAGGAAGAGGCAGAGGAAGAGGCAGAGGAAATAATTCAGGTCGCGGTAGAGGGTATACAGGGCAAAATAATAACGACGCGGGAAACTAATTTCCGCGAACGTTGCGGGCCAAACGGAAGCGGACACTACATACCGGCCCCGATTTGAGAAAAGATACCGGACCGACCGTAATGTAATGAGAAAGGCTAGGGACAGACATGGAACGCCGCGACGTGTTGTGGCGAAAAAAGCGTCAGGTGCGAGCCAGAATGAGTCATCTCTGCCGCACAGAGCGCTACATGTTAACAGGCAAGTGGAGCATCAGAGGGCAACGGCCCAGCCTAGCAGAGCACCTGTTCGGAAAGAAGCCGCTAGCAATATGGCAGCAGTAGATACGAACATAGCTGTCAGAGCTAAAGAAAATTTTACGAGTGATAATTCCGTGGCAAAGGAAACAATAAATGAAACTGTGAATACACAGAGAGGTGCGGTTAGCAGTGTTTGCAATGAGATAAAAGGCGAGGATGAATTAGCAGAAGTAACTGGTTGGCGTGTGCAGATCGATGATCTGTACAAGGGCCTAAAGCAATGTGAGCGGGATGTGAATAAAGCTGAGGATGAGGCCGTTTTGCCAAAAGAGGAGATTGAATTAAAATCTAAGCCTGACGACAATACAAAGGAAGAACTTAGTGCCTGTCTCAGAAAAGCTTTTATGTTAGAACCTGATAGCGATCCAGAATGGTCGGATTCCGACGATAGTTCAGATGATGAAAGATACGCAAATACAGACGAAAATGAATGTACTAACTCTATTGTGCAAAAGTAGCGTACTTAAGTGAATCTGATGTTGAGGAAAAGAGTAGTGGTGATTCTAGTGAAGATGAATTTTCAGGTGTAAAGGAAAATGAATATACTTTTACTGAAAGAGGGTATGAGAAAATCAGTGAAAATAAAGGGGATGCAGTTAATTGTGATATTGTACCTAACGATGACGACGTATCAAAACAAAATCCAGACGTTGAAACAGAACAAAGAAAGAAAGAACCACCAGACGACTCAGGGTTTATTTCGCAAAGAGTTCAGGTAATTAATAACTTTGAACTTCCGGAACCCAAGAAACCGCCAGATATATGTGAAGTGAATGTTAAAAGCATATCTTGGGACGATGTTATTGTCTATCCGGATTTGCTCAAGGAAGACCACGGTAATGAAAAACATTCGACGGTTAAACAAACTATAATACCAGTTGAAATTTATAACGTGAAATTGCAAGTACTTCTTGATACTGGGTCTCAGATAAGTGCAATTTCTCAGTCATTTTTCGAACACATTTGTGATAAGCCTAGGCTAGTAATTATGTCAGTGACAGGTGTAAAAATTGTTGGTGCAACTGGTAAGGCTAGTAAGCCGGTAAAGAACCAGATTTTGGTTGAATTTAGTATAAAGGGACAAAACTTTGAACACGATTTTTTGGTTGTGCCAGACTTGAATACTGAAATGATTTTGGGGATAGATTGGTTGGATAAAGAAAAGGTTATTATTGATTGTAGCCAGGGAGTGATCAAAATTAATAGTACATTTAGGAATGTGGATTTGAATTTTGAGGAAAGTGGGAAAGTGTTTGATTCAGAAATCGATTCTTTGTTGTTGGAGATCGACCAAGGGAATGATGGATTGACAAACAAGTACGAGGTGTACCATGTCCAGAGAATATTAAATGAGAGTGATGAGCAGGGGCATGAATTTAAGGGAATGGTGGAAAATTTAGAGGGAATATCTCCCGAACAGGAAGCAGAATTGCTTGAAATTTTAGGTAGTAACAGCCCCGTATTTTCGGACAAACCTGGCGTAGTTAAGAATTTTGAATACCAGATTGAGACCATAGAGCATAACCTTTTCTTTGTAAGACCATTTTCGATATCAAAGAGGCAGGCTGTTCAAGTGGAAATAGACAAAATGATAGAATGGGGGGTAATTGAACAAAGTAGTAGCGAGTATAATAGTCCCCTTATCATAGTGAACAAAAGGGATGGGGGAGTGAGAGTAGTTATCGACGCCAGGACTTTGAACAAAATTGTAAAGAAGGAAATAGACAGACCTGAAAATCTGGACGAAATGCTCCAAAAATTTTATAACGTGAAGTATTTAACCAGTCTGGATATGACAGCCGGATACTGGCAAATCCCATTAAGTAAAGAATCCCGTAAATATACCGCTTTTCTATTCGCCGGGAAATGCTATCAGTATAAAGTAGTGCCGTTTGGGTCCGAGCGGGCGGTAGCGTTACAGTTTCTCGTCTACACAAGACCCTTGTTTATTAGACGTGCCTGGATGGGGAGAAATGTGCGAAGATCCACTTGACCCTTCAGCATGAGAGCAAAATTCACTTCACAGCGAACAGCAAACAAAATGAACGGGTTTCCTAACACCATCCACGAGAGTCTTCACCACGGTCCAAACTGAACCTTTAAAATTCGCTTCAGGCTATGTGGTTCTCCACTCACCACTCAATAGTTTTTCTTCTACTTCCCTTTTTATTGACACGTGCACCTTCTTCTGCAAACCACGCTTAGTTTCCTCGCTCATTTTTTCTGATGACCTAAGCAGTTAAGTCCCATAAGATTTCACACACATTTAATCATTTGAAATAACTCTGCTCTACTCACCTCTCGCAGCCCGTAGCTCACAACCGCGGTCAGTGCTACGAACAGACCGTAGGCCGCAGCACGCCAGCACTTGCGCAAGGCACTGGTGCAGTGACGTCACGGGCACGCTCAGTGTGTAGCAGTGAGGTCGCGGCCCGTGGGCTGCATCTCCATATGCGACTCTGCTGAGCCCGTGGTATACAGGTGATTTCGCAACAACACTGCTCGGCCCTTGGGGTGACGTCAGGGTCTCGCTCGGTCCGAGACTGCTGTAGCCCATTGCGGCCGCACGACTCTGCACCGTGCGGCCCGTCTGACGACCATGCGGCTGCCCCGGCTGGACGGGCAGCACTACGCAAGGCTCGCACGGCTGTCATGGTTACGCTCCTGGACGGGCCGCGCCTCAATGCCCACCTCTGCTGCAAACTGCAAAATCAGAACTCGCTCTCAGCCAGTTGTCACCGACCAATTGACATCATACAAGCCAACGGCGGCGTGACTCCATCAATGGTTGCATCAATTCCCACGGGTAGACATGTCCCTAAACCAAATTAACCTTGTTGTACACGACTTGAATGACTACTCATGTAACAGCCAGTATCGTAGTCAAATATATCGTAGGAAAATATAAGACACCAAGAAAATTTTTCTTTCTTTATGTTTATGAAACATGTGTGTACTAGAAAGTTCACAAATGTTAGTAAGTACATGTAAATCAGGCCAATAATGAAGAACGGAGAAGCCTTCACATTTTTTCTGCGATCAGCTAGGAGATGCTTTCCTGTTTCGTACCGTCCTTTGTTCTTCAGTTTCGCTATGTAAGCATCTATGCATCTGTCCTGTTAGCTCTTAAGAACCATGAATGTACGAGGGGCCATTGAAAAATCCGTGCAGAAATAAGTACTGCTTACTTGTTTGGAGAAAACAATTTTTATTTTCAACATTGTCTCCTTTTAGACTTATACGCTTCGTCCAACGCTGTTCTAATTTGTTGATCCCTTCCGAATAATAGGAATTGTCCAAATTTGCAAAATAGCTAATAGTTGCTGCAATCACCTCCTCGTTTGAATAAAATCTCTGTCCCACCAGCCATTTCTACAATTTGGGGAACAAATAGTAGTCCGAACGAGCCAGGTCTGGAGTACATGGGGGTTGGGGGATGTGAAACGAGTTGGAATCCTATTTCCATTAGTTTTGCGACCACAACTGCTGAGGTGTGTGCTGGTGCATTTTCTTGATCGAAAATGACGGTCCAATAACGATGAATAATATTCACCTGTAATAGCTTTACCCTTTTCCACATACTCGATGAGGATTATCCCTTGAGATTCCCCAAAGACAGTCTCAATAACCTTTCCGGCCAAAGGAATTGTCTTCGCCTTTTTCGGTCTAGGTTCTCCCTCGGTACCCATTGTTTAGATTCTTGTATGGTCTCAGGAGTATAGTAATGTATCCATGTCTCATCCACAGTGACGAAACGACGCACAAAGTCCTGCGGATTCTTCAGAACGGCTGTAAACCATCCTTGCAACACTTCGCACAGTTCCGTTTTGGTCAAACGTGAGAAATCGCTGAACGCATCTAACGGATAGCTTTCTGATGTCCAAATGTTCATGCAAAATATTATGTACCCGTTCAATCGAGATGCCTACAGCACTAGCAATCTCACTCACCTTAACTCTTCCGTCATCCATGACCATATCATGGATTTTATCAATGATTTCTCGAGTGGTAATCTCCACAGGGCGTCCAGAACGTTCAGCATCACTTGTGCCCATGTGGCCACTACTAAAATTTTGAAATCACTTACAAACTATTCTAAGCGAAGGCGCAGAGTCACCGTAATGTTTATCAAGCTTCTCTTTAGTCTCCTGAGGCGTTCTGCCACCCATAAAGTAATGTTTAATCACCACACGAAATTCTTTTTCACCCAATTTTTGACAATCACACGACTTCCTTGATTCACACGAATGCCTAACACAAAAAATATACCAATATGACTGACACTTCGTGTGCGTTCTTTCCAAAGATGCTACTAACTAAACGTGACCTAAATAGGCGCCGGTGGTAGCATCTCTCAGACTTTGCACAGACTCTTCAAACGCACCTCGTATTTAAGTATATTTAAATTAATACCTTTCAGATGTATTAATTTAACAAACTAAACATATCTCTTTGTATTCATGTCTTTATCAGCTTTGTATACAGCTATTCGTGAAAGAAATGAGGCCGTCTGTTCGAACCCACTAGCGAGAACAAAGAGAAAAGACGGTTGGAGATGCAGTAAAGGGGAATTGTCGTTAGAGTGTATTCTGGGGTTGTAGAAGTATGAGGAACGAAAAGTATTGTATCCTTTTCATGACTTTACTCCTCTTACCTTCAGATGCCAGTTTTAAATGACGAATGGTCGCTAGAGAAATGTTGCTACCTCACAGCATCTGTGGACAAATAGCTTGACATCTAAGTATAATTTGAGGAGTTTATGTAAAAGTCCAATTTCACAAACCTCTCTGTCCTGGGGGGCCTGACTCAAATGCTTTAACATAGTCATTGTCCATGCCAACAGAGGTGCAGTGTAGGAGATTTCCCCAGTTTTTATTCCCTGGACACCGCTTGGAAGAGCTACAAAAACCCTTATGTCTTAAAAGCTATAAAAGAAAACGATATGGTATAAGAATTACAGTAATCGAATAGCATACATAACGTAAAAAATTCTTTCATCAGCGTATTATCAGTTTCTTCATTTTGTGCTATTTTTCCCTTCTCAGGGAGCTTCTTGCACAAAGACATTCTAAAATTGTCAACTGCTCATTCCAGGAAGTATCGTTAGACTGGCTCAGTGATCTATCAAGAGCAGGGAGGTTGAAGGAAGATAGAGAATGTAAAGAAAATTGTCGTTATACCTACCACTTACCAGCAGGTAGTCAGCTCAGTATTGTCAATTGAAATTAACTGAGCAGTGCTTGTTGATTCCTGTTGTGATTTACTGTTACTCCAGGTTTGTGTTCGTGAGAAACGCAAACTTACAGATGTGGCTCCAATGTTATTTTCATAAGGCAAGTGCATGACGCGATCGGTCTATCGAATTGTGCTGTATAGTTAAATGAGTATCGGACTTCGTTTCATAAGGACTGTAGGTTGTTTGGTGCACCATAAAAGATCTGGTAAATTACTAATCAGTATTTGTATCACTGCTATGGCTGACGGGCTCCACGTCAGCAGTTTGAAATTGGTTCAAATGGCTCTGAGCACTATGGGACTTAACATCTGAGGTTATCAGTCCCCTAGAACTGAAAACTACTTAAACCTAAATAACCTAAGGTCATCACACACATCCATTCCAACTTGCGACCGTAGCAGTAGCGCTGTCCCGGACTAAAGCGCCTAGAACCGCTCGGCCACCACGGACGGCCTCAGCAGTTTTGCATTTATTTCGCGAATAGCTGTATACAAAGCTGATAAAGACATTAATACAAAGAGATATGTTTAGTTTGTTAAATTAATAAATCTGAAAGGTATTAATTTAAAGGCGCTGCAGTCTGGAACCGCAAGACTGCTACGGTCGCAGGTTCGAATCCTGCTTCGGGCATGGTTGTTTATGATGTCCTTAGGTTCTAAGTGCTAGGGGACTAATGACCTCAGCAGTTGAGTCCCATAGTGCTCAGAGCCATTTGAACCATTTTATTAATTTAAATATACTAGAATACGAGGGGCGTTTGAAAAGTCTGTGCAAAGTCCGAGAGATTCCACCACCGTCGCCTTTAGAGGTCATGTTTAGTTAGTAGCATCTTCGGAAAGAACGCAAACCAAGTTTCCGTCACATTGGTCTACTTCTTTGTGTTTGGCATCCGTGTGAATCAAGGAAGTCGAGTGATTGTCAAAAAATGGACGAAAAATAATTTCGTGTGTTGATTAAACATTACTTTATGAAAGGCAAAACGCCTCAGGAAACTACAGAGAAGCTTAATAAAGTTTGCGGTGACTCTGCGCCTTCGATTAGAACAGTTTGTAAGTGATTTCAAAATTTTACGAGTGGCCATATGGGCACAAGTGGTGTTGAACGATCTGGACGCCCTGTGGAGGTTACCACTCTAGAAATCATTGATAAAATCTATAATATGGTAATGGATGACAGAAGGGTTGAGGTGCGTGAGACTGCTAGTTCTGTGGGCATCTGGAATGAACGGGTAGATAATATATTGCGTGAACATTTGGACATGAGAAAGCTATCCACAAGATGCGTTCCGCGATTGCTCGCGCTTGACCAAAAACAGAATCGTGAGAAGTGTTGCAAGGATGGTTTGCAGCTGTTCAGAAGTATCCGCAGCACTTTAAACGTCGTTTCGTCACTGTAGATGAAACATGGATACATTACTATACTCCTCAGTCCAAACAACATTCTAAACAATGGGCTAGCAAGGGAGAATCTGCACGAAAACACGCGAAGACAATTCCTTCGGCCAGAAAGGTTATGACGACTGTCTTTTTGGATTCGCAAGGAATAATCCTCATCGACGATCTGGAAAAGAGTAAAACTATTACATGTGAATATTTTTCATTATAATAGGACCGCCCTTCTCAATAATGACAATGCACCAGCACAAACCTAAGCAGTTCTGGTGGCAAAATTAATGGAAATAGGATTCCAGCTCGTTTCCCACACCCCCCCCGTTCTCCAGACTAGGCTCCCTCGGGCTACTATTTGTTCCCCAATTTGAAGAACTTTCTGGCGAGACAAAGATTTTATTCAAACAAGGAGGTGATTGCAGCAACTATTAGCTATATTGAAGACTTGGACAATTCCTATTATTCGGAAGGCATCTACAAATGAGAACAGCGTCGGACGAAGTGTATAAGTCTAAATGGAGACTATGTTAAAAAAAAAAGGTTTACCACTAACATGTAAGCACTTTCTATTTTTGCATGGACTTTTCAAACGCCCCTCGTATATTCGTGGTACTTAAGAGATAACAAGACGGATGCATACATAGCGAAAGCTGAACAACATAGGACGATACAAAACAGAAAGGCATCTCCTAGCCGATCGCAGATACAGTATGAATACGTCTCTGTTCTTCATTGTCGTAGAAAGTATTACATGTAGTTATTAACATTTGTGGACTTTCTGGGACACAAATATTTCATAAACATAAAGAAAGAAAAATTTCTTGGTGTCTTACATTTTCCTGCGATATATATGACTTCGATACTGGCTGTTACCTGAGTAGTCATTCAAGTCGTGTACAACAAGGTTATGTCAGTTCAGGGATGTGTGTGCCTGTGGGAATTGATGCAGCCACTGCTGGAGTGACGTCGTAGTTGGCTTGTATGATGTCAATCGGACAGTGACAACCGGCTGACAGTGAGCTCTTGTTGTGCAGTTTGCAACAGAGGTTGGCATCGAATCGCGGCCCATCCATGATTGTAGCCATCACAGCCGTGCTAGCCTTGCCTAGCGCAGCCGTTTCAGCTGGGGCAGTCGCATGGAGGTCCGACGCGCCGTACGGTGCAGAGTCATGCAGCCGCACTGGGCTACAGCAATCTCCGGCGGAGCGAGTCTCTGACGTCACCCCAAGGGCCGAGCAGTGCTGTTGCGAAACAACTTGTATGCCACGGGCTAAGCAGAGTCGCGTATGGAGACGCAGCCCACGGGCTGCGGACTCACTGCTCCGCACTGAGCGAGGCTGTGACGTCACTGCATCAGTGCCTTGCGCAAGCGACGGCGTGCTGCGGCCTATGTGCTGTTGGTAGCACTGACCGCAGCTGTGAGCTACGGCCTGCGAGTGGTGAGTAGAGTAGAGTTTAGTTCAATGTTCAAATGTTTGTGAAATCTTTTGGGACATAACTGCTAAGGTCATCAGACCAAACTCCATTTTGTCTGATGCAGATTCCCACATTGTGCTCCAGGAAAGGGGGTGCCACCGCTGTAACGACGACACAGCAGAAAGGCATTGTAAGGCCAGTTACTACACATCCAATCAACAGACTTCTTCTTGTCTGCATGGTTGGATGCTGTGATTTGCGAAGCAAGAGCATTCTGTCGCAACATAAATTACAATTACTCGCAGGCAAAGGTGTTTCAGTCTCGTAGCTACTATCAACGAGGAGAGGTGTATGCCACTCCTCGAGGCGACATGATACTTCAAGCAACCACCACGAGATATGGCCTCCATTACCTGTGGGCCCCTGATTCTGGTTTTAAGATCAGTTTTGCGGGCTTAGCATCTTCCAGCAAGTGGGCCAACTACCAGGTGCAACCAGCCTTTCGCTATAGAGGGCAGTCGTTTGCGACCATGGCCACCTGTTGCGTCAGTTCCTTAAAACCCGCTGTCTTCAGCACACACCATGGGGGACATTGCACCACAGAATGTTATAGTTCGTTCTTCAGTAAAATGTATGACAAACAGTGAAGTTTTTATGAACAGCCATGGATCATCATTGAGACAACAATCCACCATCTCAACTCAGACCTCCACGTGTAGAGGTCATCCATCCTAAACCTCTACATTTTGCTGTCAGAAGTTTGTGTCACCTGTATATTTCAGTGAGAGAGGAACCTTACCAGTCAACCTATGTGGAGACGATGGCTCCCGATTTCCTCATGGTTGCCGTTTCTTCGACACACAGTATCATTGCACAGTGGGTGAGTGCACTGACTGTTTTATTTTTTTTCCCACTTCGAGTATCACGTCGCGTCAGTGCACCTTTTGGCAGCTTTTCAGTTCTGTTTTCATGTATGACATGTGTCAAGTTAACTCAGACTGTGTTCTGAGGAAGTGTAAATACACTCGTTATTTTTGCCTATCGTCAATGAGTGGGGCTCATTGTGTGGAAGTGTATAAGTTGTTAACCATGCATAGCTTCTTAGGAGCGGAAGGTGATTTTTGTCGGGAAGTCGAAATTTTGTGGTATTTTTTGCCGTTTTTAATGGGCAATGTATTTCATTTGGAGCAATAAATGTGGCTCACTACGTTTAAACACGTAAAGTTGTAGTCAGGAGTAACCGCTCAAGTGGAGAAGTTAAGAAACAGTAAGTGTTAGGATAGAATTAGATTAAGTGTCCTTGTTGTCGTACTGTTTTGTCCTCCTCGTTTGTTGTTTGCATGATTGGCGGAGGGATTCCCTGGCAGAGAAGTCTCGAATTTCTGCAGCCTGGACCAGATGTGGAGGGAAGTGCATGTGCCGATGATTTTGGTGTCTAGCAGAGTGCAACTGCTGGCTGTAATTTTTTTGTAGATACTTAGGAGGTGACGAAGAAAGCTTTCAATAAGGCTGATTGTATTGAGGATGTTTTGGGTGCTGAAATGCGGGTGTAGAAATGTATGTGTACAATGGAAAACACTAAATGCGAAAATAAAGTTTTTGCCCTGTCCGACTACCCCTTTCTGTATTACAGATGTTATATAACGATGCAAAGTGGACATAAAGAGATACAAGTGAATTTCCTGACTAATATTATTGATCAACTGCCCAAATGTGCCCCTTTTTATGGCGACACGTACTAATATAAATAACGCGACGTGACTAACATCATCTACGTCCCAAACAATAGAAGACTCTTGTTTCAAAGATGATCTACGGTGGTGTGCAGCCTCAGTGGAAATGAAAAACTTCCAAAATCACAGCTGTTTAGGTTTATAGCCCTAATATGCCGAAGCAATTACGAATATAACCGTATCTACTGCGTCCGGTGCGTCGGAGTGATGGTTCTCGTACACGTCTGCGACTATGGAAGATCTCCAGCCACAAAACAAAAAAAAAAAATCATTAAACACTAGGGCGGCAGAAGGCGGACCTCTGTCTAGTACAATCTAACACTATCTTTTTGTCTCTGTATTCTACAGACAAGAATCGCGAACTCCCACCCACAAGGACGGAATTCAGATAAAGTCTCAATGTGAGTGTTGACAGGAGAAGTGCTCTCAATCACCGAGCGCTGTGTACTCAACGACTATTTCCTACCCAGAGGCGAAGTCCAGAATCGTATAAGTTAGCAACACCTTCAGATACCTAAAGCAACTTCCCAGTGCTTTGTGGCATTATAACGTGGAAATTATGCCTTAGTGATTTTGCTCGCATTTGTCCTATCATGATAAACGAATCTTGCAACTGTATTTCTGTGGTGACGGCTTCCCCTACCCTGAACATTATCCCCCTGGGTCCCACAACTCGTCATCAAAAGTTAGATTCGGCATGTTGCTTGATGAGCAAGTCTAGTCGTGGGATTACGCAGCAGCCTTCGCCTGCATCACTCATTACACTGCAAGTGTGTCAGTTTGTCAATCTCCTGATCGACTGGCAGAAGCCTGGTTTTGCCCGATCATAAACCTTACAAACACATTTCCTCGTTCTTTTTCTCCCACCTTCTGAGGAGGCAGTGCCGTGACATATCGTGCCGAATCTTCGGCCTTCGGAAACACTAAATGCGTCTGTAGCATTCAGTACCCAAAACGTCTGCAATACAATCAACCTTATTGATAGCTTTCTGTGTCACGTCCTAAGTATCTACAACAAAATTACGGTCGGCAGTTGCACTCTGCAAGACACAAAAATCATCGGCACATGCACTTCCCTACCCACGTAGTTCAGGCTGCAGAAATTCGCAACCTCTCCGCACGTGGATTCCTCATTAATTATGCAAACAACAAACGAGGAGAACAAAACACTATGACGACAAGGACACTTAATCTAATTCTATCCTAACGCTTACTGTAACTTAACTTCTCCACTTTAGCGGCTACTCATGACTACTACTTTACGTGCTTAAACGTAGTGAGCCACATTTATTGCTCAAAGTGAAATACATTGCTCATTAAAAACGGCGAAAACTACCACAAAACTCCGACTTCTCGACGAAACTCATCTTCCCCTACTAAGAAGTTATGCATGGTTAACACCTCTTACACTTCCAGACAATGCGCCACCCTCATTGATGATAGGCCAAAATAGCGTTCATATTTACACATCCTCAGAACACAGTTTGAGTTTACTTGACACATGTCGCACATGGAAAGAGTACTGAAAAGCTGGTTATACGTGTACTGACTCGACGTGACACTCGCAAGGGAAAAAAAAGAACAGTCAGTGCACTCACCCAGTGCACATTTGTAATGTATAAAGGGGTTTTAATCTACAATAAATGAATAAACAGATACGAGATTAATATTTAGTAGTTACTAGCTCCCTTAATCATTTATTTATTTTTATGTTGTTATTTATGTGTTAAAGAGCAAGAAGGAGGAAATAATAACACCATTAAAAGACCCTAAGATCTGCTTGAGGGGGTAGCCAGACAAGGCCAAATCTTTATTTTCGCGGTCACTATCTTCCATTGTGCACATTCATTTTTACAACCGCCTGGAGCAGTATCTAGGAAACCATACAAATACCTTCCAATAATACTTCCTAACATTTAAATTTATATTCGATGTTACGAAATCCCTATTTCTCATTAATACTTTTCTTGCTATAGTCAGTCTTCATTTTATATCGTGTTGTGCGTAAAAAGCAACGAAAATGAACTAAATAAGTATATCTTTGTGTTGATCATATATTACGCCCCTATTTGTTGTTGTTGTTGTTGGTGGTGGTGTTGAGGTGGTCTTCACTCCTGAGACTGGTTTGATGCAGCTCTCCATTCTACTCTACACTGTGCAAGCATCTTCATCTCGCAGTACCTACTGCAACCTACATCCTTCTGAATCTGTTTAGTGTATTCATCTCTTGGTCTCCCTCTACGAATTTTACCCTCCACGCTGCCCTCCAATTCTAAATTGGTGATCCCTTGATGCCTCAGAACATGTCCTACCAACCGGTCCCTTCTTCTTGTCAAGTTGTGCCACAAACGTCTCTTCTCCCCAGTCCTATTCAATACCTCCTCATTAGTTATATGATGTACCCAACTAACCTTCAGCGTTCTTCTGTAGCACCACATTTCGAAAGCTTCTTTTCTCTTCTTGTTCAAATTATTTATCGTCCATGTTCCACTTCCATACATGGCTACACTCCATACAAATAATTTCAGAAACGACTTCCTGACACTTAAATCTATTATCGATGTTTACAAATTTCTCTTCTTCAGAAACGCTTTCCTTGCCATTGCCAGTCTACATTTTATATACTCTCTGCTTCGACCATCATCAGTTATTTTGCTCCCCTAATAGCAAAACACCAATACTACTTTAAATGTCTGATTTCCTAATCTAATTCCCTCAGCATCACCCCATTTTATTCGACTACATTCCATTATCCTCGTTTTGCTTTTGTTGATGTTCATCTTATATCCTCCTTTCAAGACACTATCCATTCCGTTCAACTGCACTTCGAAGTCCTTTTCTGTCTCTGACAGAATTACAACGTCATCGGCGAACCTCGAAGTTTTTATTTCTTCATCATGGATTTTAGTACCTACTCCGAATTTTTATTTTGTTTCCATTACTGCTTGCTCAATATACAGATTGAATAACATTGGGGAGAGGCAACAACCCTGTCTCACTCCCTTCCAAACCACTGCTTCCCTTTCATGTCCCTCGACTCTTATAACTGCCATCTGGTATCTATATAAATTGTAAATAGTCTTTCGCTCCCTGTATTTTCCCCTGCCGCCTTCAGAATCTGAAAGTGAGTATTCCAGTCAACATTGTCAATAGCTTTCTGTAAGTTTACAAATGCTAGAAACGTAGGTTTGCCTTTCCTTAATCTAGCTTCTAAGATAAGTCGTAGGGTCAGTATTGCCTCACGTGTTCCAATATTTCTACGGAATCCAAACTGATCTTCCCCGAGGTCGGCTTCTGTCAGTTTTTCCATTCGTCTGGAAAGAATTCGCTTTAGTATTTTGCATCCGTGATTTATTAAACTGATTTCTCAGTAATTTTCACATCTGTCAGCACCTGCTTTTTTGGGATTGGAATTATATTCTTCTTGAAGTCTGAGGGAATTTCTCCTGTCTCATGCATCTTGCTCACCAGATGGTAGAGTTTTGTCAGGATTGGCTCTCCCAAGGCCGTCAGTAGTTCTAATGGAATGTTGTCTACTACCGGGGCCTTGTTTCGACTCAGGTCTTTCAGTGCTGTGTCAAACTCTCCACGCACTATCGTATCTCCCATTTCATCTTCATCTACATCCTCTTCCATTTCCATAATATTGTCCTCTAGTACTTCGCCCTTGTATAGACCCTCTATATACTCCTTCCACTGTTCTGCTTTCCCTTCTTTGCTTAGAACTGGGTTTCCATCTGAGCTCTTGATATTCTTTTCTGCAAAGGTCTCTTTAATTTTCCTTTAGGCAGTATCTATCTTACCCGTAGTGAGATAAGCCTCTACATCCTTGCATTTATCCTCTAGCGATCCCTGCTTAGCCATTTTGCACTTCCTGTCGATCTCATTTTTGCGAGGTTTGTATTACTTTTTGCGTTCTTCATTTACTGCATTTTTATATTTTCTCCTTTCATCAGTTAAATTCAATATATCTTCTGTTACCCAAGGATTTGTACTAGCCCTCGTCTTTTTACCTATTTGATCCTCTGCTACCTTCACTACATCATCTCTTAAAGCTACCCATTCTTCGTCTACTGTATTTCTTTCTCCAATTCCTGTCAATTGCTCCCTTATGCTCTCCCTGAAACTCTGTACAACCTCTGGTTTAGTCAGTTTATCCAGGTCTCATCTCCTTAAATTTCCGCATTTTTTCAGTTTCTTCAGTTTTAATCTACAGTTCATAACCAACAGATTGTGGTCAGAGTCCAATCCGCCGCTGGAAATTTCTTACAATTTAAAACCTGGTACCTAAATCTCTGTCTTACCATTATATAATCTATCTGAAACCTGTCAGTATATCCAGGCTTCTTCCATGTATCCCCTTTTTGTAGTACACGTTATTTAAAATCCCTTGGTACTGCTGGGTTTAATTCGAATACGTTCCATTACCTTTCATTTAGTTCCATTGGGGATTAACTTATAATTCTTTTCCAGGGCACTATCTACTCCATTCAACTGTTATTCCAAGTTGTTTGCTGTCTCTGACAGAATTCCAGTGTCAACGGTAAACTTCAAAATGTTTATTGCTCCTCCCTGATATTTACTTCAGTTTACAAATTTATCTTTGTATGCTCAACTGCTTGTTTGGTGTAGATGTTGAATAACATCGAGTGTAGGCTACCCGAATGTCTCACTCCCATCTTCAAATTGCACAACTAGAAATCCAGCGGATGGAGTAGCAGAATTTATGTTTCAACAACATTAGTTCTTTGATGGGGTGGGGCTCTGAAATACATGTCCGGTCTCATTACACCTCTCCTCTTTTTACCAGAGGACGCCAAAATTCATATTTCAGTACATATATGACAAAAATTCAAACTTTAATTTAGGGCAAAATGGATTCCCAAGGACTCACATGTTACTACTTGTGGAGGAACATGTAGGAATGAGCGTCTATCCTATTTCACAACATTAAATGTTATTTTTGTAGCTTCCAGAAGAGCAGAGTACATTGAGATAACTATTTCTAGATCGAAATGTAAGCCACTTCCGTTCGAACCCACTAGCGAGAACAAAGAGAAAAGACGGCTGGAGAGGCAGTAAAGGGAAATGTCGTTAGAGTGTATTCTGTGATTGGAGAAGTATGAGGAAGGACAAGTATTATAGCCTTTTCATGACTTTACGCCTCTTATCTTCAGATATCATTTTTAAATGACGAATGGTGGCCAGGGGAAAGTTGCTCCCTCACAGCATCTCAGGACAAATAGCTTTACATCTAAGAATAGTTTGAGGCGTTTATGTGAAAGACCGATTTCAGAACCATTCTGTCCTGGGAGGCCTGACTCAAATGGTTTAACATTCACATTTTCCATGCCAACAGAAGGTGCAGTGTAGGTTATTTCGCCAGTTCTAATTGCTTAGACACCGTTTTGAAGAGCTAATGTAATGGGTATCAGTTTGAACCTGCTAACTGTATTCAAGAATATGTCTCCCTCTACAATTTTAATACCCCCCCCCCCCCGTCCCCAATACCCACATTATCACACTTCTCTCCATTACCAAACTGTGAAGTCCTTGATACCTCATGATATGCCCTATGAAACGAAGTTGTGCCATAAATTTCTTGTTTCCCCAGTTCGACTCAGTTATTCGATCTGCTGTGCCACCAATATTTTTCGGCGCTACTGAGTAAAATTGTGATGTTGTCATTTTCGTTGCAAAAGATCTTGGGAGTGGGCCAGCTCGGAGCTGACCAAACACCATTTCGTCCGATGCAGCAATGCCGCTGGTAGATTCCTACACATCCAATCAACAGACTTCTCATGGTCTACATGGTTACAAACAGTGATTTGCAAAGCAAGAACAATCTGTCCCAACATAAAGCACCGTTATTTCCAGTCAATCAAAGGTGTCTCCGTCTGGTAGCTACTATTTAAGAGGTGAGATGTTGCCGCTCCACGAGGCGACATGAGGCTACAAGCAGCTACCATGGGATTTGGCCTCCACTAACTATGGGCCCATGCTGCTGGTTTTAAGATCAGTGCAGAGAGCTTAGCATCTTCCTGCCAGTGGGCCGACTACCTGGTGCAACCAGCCTTGTCATAGAGGGAAGTCGTTTGAGATCGCACAATGTTCTAGTTTGTTCTTCAGTAAAATGTACAACTAATGGTGAAGTTCTTATGACAAGCTATCGATCATCATCCCAGCAATAATCCACCACCTCAACTCAGACCTCCACGTGTAGAGGCCATCGATCCTGGACCTCCACATTTTGATGTCAGAAGTGTGTGTCACCTCTAAATTTCAGTGACAGGGGTACCTTACCAGCCACCCTCCCTGGAGACGATGACTCTCGACTACCTCAGGGTTACAGTTTCATCGACACACAGCGTCAGTGTGTAGTGAGTAAGTGCACTGACTGCTCTATTTTTCTCCCTGTGAGTATCACATCCAGTAAGTGCACCTTTTAGCAGCTTCCCAGTTCTGTTTTCATGTGTGACATGTGTCAAGTAAACTCAGACTCTGTTCTGAGGATTTGTAAATATGAACGTTATTTTTGCGTATCTTCAATGAGTGTTGCTCATTGTCTGGAAGTGTATAAGGTATTAACCATGCATAGATTCTTAGGAGGGGAAGGTGATATTTGTTCGGATATCGGAGTTTTGTGGCAGATTTCGCCGTTCTTAATGTCCGATGTATTTCACTTTGAGCAATAAATGTGGCTCACTACGTTTAATCACGTGAAGTAGTAGTCATGAGTAGCCGCTCAAGTGGAGAAGTTAAGTAACAGTAAGTGTTAGGATAGAATTAGATAAAGTATGCTTGCCGTCATACTGATTTGTTCTCCTCGTTTGTTGTTTGCATGACTGGTGGCGGGATTCTCTGGCTGAGAAGTTGCGAATTTCTGTAGCCTAGACCAGATGTGCAGGGAAGTGCATGTGCCGATGATTTCAGTGTCTTGCAGAGTGCAACTGCAAACTGTAATTTTGTTGCAGATACTTAGGAGGTGACAAAGAGAGCTATCAATAAGGCGTATTACATTGAAGATGGTTTGGGTACTGAAATGTGGCCGGCCGCGGTGGCTGTGCGGTTCTAGGCGCTCCAGTCCGGAGCGGCGCTGCTGCTACTGTCGCAGGTTCGAATCCTGCTTCGGGCATGGGTGTGTGTGATGTCCTTAGGTTGGTTAGGTTTAAGTAGCTCTTAGTTCTAGGGACTGATGACGACAGCAGTTGAGTCCCATCGTGCTCAGAGCCATTTGAACCATTTTGAAGTGAAATGCGGGTGTAGAAATGAATGTGCGCAATGGAAAATACTGAAAGCGAAAATAAAGATTTTGCCCTGTCTGACTACCCCGCGAAGCAGATCTTAGGATCTCTTAACGGTGATATTGTTTCCTCCTTCTTGCTCTTTAACATATAAATAACAACATAAAAATAAATGAATGATTAAGGGAGCTAGTAACTACTAAATGTTAACCTCGTTTCTGATTATACATTTATTGTAGATTAAAACCCCTTTATATATTACAAATCTTTATATGTCGATGTGCAATGGACATAAAGAGATACAAACTCCAGCCAAAAAATAAAATACTCATTAAACACTAGGACGGCAGATGGTGGTCCTCCGACTAGTATAATCTAATACTATCTTCTTCTCTCTGTATTCTACAGACAAGAAATGCGAACTTCCACCCACAAGGAGGGAATTCAGATAATGACACAACATGAGCATAGACAGGAGAAGTGCTCTCAATCACTGAACGCTGCGTACTCGACGACGATTCCCTACTCGGAGACGAAGTCTAGAATCCTATAAGTTAGCAACACCTTCGGTCACCTAAAGCGCTTTCCCAGTGCCTTGTGCCCTATAACATGCCAACTAAGCAATAGTGATTTTGCCCGCATTTGTCCTATCATGATAAACGAACCCTGCGACAGTATTTCACTGATGACAGCCTCTGCCACCTAGAACATTATCCCCCTGGGTTCCACCGCTCGTCATCGAAAGTCAGTTTCGGCAAGATGCTTGATGAAAAAGTCTAGGCCTGGAATTGCACGGCAGAGTTCGCCTGCATCACGCAGTACACTGCAAGTGTTGTCACTTTTGTAAATCTCCTGATCCACTGGCACAAGCCTTGTCGGCCCGATCATAAACCTTACAAACACATTTCTTGTTGTTCTCCTCCTACATTCTGAGAAGGCAGTGCCGTCAAATATGGTGCTGACTCTGCGGCCTTCGGAAACACTAAATGCGTCTGTACCATTTCAGTATCCATCTGCAATATAATCAGCCTTATTGATAGCTTTCTGCGTCACCTCTCAAATATGTACAACAAAATTACTGTCGTCATTTGCACTCTGCATGACACAAAGGTCATCGGCACATTCACTTCCCTCCACATCTGGTCCAGCTGCAGAAATTCGCAACCTCTCCGCCTGGGTACTCCTCACTAATTATGCAAACAACAAACGAGGAGAACAAAACAGTACGACGACAAGGACACATAATCTAATTCTACGCTAACGCTTATTGTAACTTAACTTCTTCACCTGAGTGGCTACTCAGTCATGTTTCAACGTAGTGAGCCACACTTACTGCTCAAAATGATATACATTGCCCATTAAATACTACCACAAAACTCCGACTTCTTGACAAAACTCATCTTCCCCTCCTAAGAAGTTACGCATGCTTAACACCTTATACACTTCCAGACAATGACCCACACTCATTGATAATAGGATAAAATAAAGCTCATACTTACACATCCTCAGAACACAGTCTGACTTTACTTGACACATGTCACACGTGAAAACAGAACTGAAAAGATGCTAGAGGTGCACTTAATCGCCGTGATACTCGCAGGATAAAAAAATAGAACAGACAGTACACTCACCTACAGCACACTGATGCTGTGTGTCGACGAAACTGGAACCCTGAGGTAGTAGAGAGTTATCGTCTTCAGGGAGGATGGCTGGTAAGGTTCTCCTGTCACTGAAATTTAGACGTGACACACACTTCTGACATCAAAATGTGGAGGCCCAGGATGGATGACCTGTAGACTTGGAGGTCTGAATTGAGGTGGTGGATTGTTGTCGGGATGATGATCGATGGCTGCTTATAAAAACTTCACTGTTAGTCGTACATTTTACAGAAGAACAAACTAGTACATTCTGTGGTGCAACGTCCTCCATAGTGCGTGCTGAAGACAGCGGCTGTTAAGGAACTGATGCAACAGGTGGCCATGATCTCAAACGACTGCTTTCTATGGCGGAAGGCTGGTTGCACCTGGTAGTTGGACCACAGGCTGGAAGATGCTAAACTCACAGCACAGACTTTAAAACCAGCAGCAGGGGCCTACAGTTAGTAGAGGCCAAATCTCGTGGTGGCTGCTTGTGGCCTCATGTTGCCTCGTGGAGCGGCATACACATCTCCTTTTAAATAGTAACTACGAGACTGAGATACCTTTGACTGAAAAGAATGGTAATTTATGTTAGGACAGACCGTTCTTGCTTTGCAAATCATAGCTTGTAACCATGTAGACCATAAGAAGTCCGTTGATTTGATGTGTAGTTACTGGCTTACCAACGTCTTACTGCTGCATCTTTGTTATGGCCTCTCCTTTAGCACCATGTAGGAATCACCCAGTGGCATTGCTGCATCTGACGTAATGGCGTTTGGTCGGCTCTGAGCTGGTCCACTCCACAGATTTTTTTGCAACAGCGATGGCAACTTCACAATTTTACTCAGTAACGCCGAGAAGTAGTTGTGGCACTGCAGATCGAATAACTGATAAGAAGATACTCAGTCGAACTTGGGAAGACAAGAAATTTGTGGCACAATTTCGATTAATTTGGCATATCCTGATTCATCAAGGACTCGTCAGTTTGGTATATCATTTAATTGAGGACAGGAGAAAATACTAAAACGCATTACATGAAGCAAGCAAAAAAGAATACATACGTCTAAAGAATGAGATCGGCGGGAAGAGCAAAATGACTAAGCAGGGATGGCCAGAGGACAAATGTAGGCATGTAGAGGCGCATATCACTAGGGGTAAATTAGATACTGCCTACTGGAAAGTTAAAGAGATCTTTGGAAAAAAGAGAACGACTTGCACGAATATCAAAAGCTCAGATGGAATTCCAGTAATAAGCAAAGAAGGGAAAGCAGAAATGTGGAAGGAGTATATAGTGGGTCTTTACAAGGGCGATGTTCTTCAGGACAATATTATAGAAATGGAAGAGAATGTACATGAAGATGAAATAGGAGATATGATACTGCGTGAAGAGTTTAACAGAGCACAGACAGACCTAAATCGAAACAAGGTCCCAGGAGTAGAAAGCATCCCATTAGAACTAATGACAGCGCTGGGACTGCCCGGTCTAACAAAACTCTACCACCTAGTGAGCAAGATGTATGACACAGGCGAAATAACCTCAGACTTCAAGAAGAATATAATAATTCCAATCCCAAAGAAATCAGGTGTTCACGGATGTGAAAATTACCGAACTATCAGTTTAATAAACCACGGCTGCAAAATACTAACACGAATTCATTACAGACGAATGGGTGAACTGTTAGAAGCCGACCTCGGGGAAGTTCAGTTTGGATTCCGTAGAAATGTTGCAACACATGAGGCAATACTGACCCTACGAATTATCTTAGAATAAAGATCAAGCAAAGGCAAACCTACGTTTCTAGCATTAGTAGACTTAGAGAAAGCTTTTGACAATGTTGACTGGAATACTCTTTCAAATTCTAAAAGTGATAGGGGAAAAATGCAGGGAGCGAATTGCTATTTAAAATTTGTAAAGAAAGCAGATAGCAGTTATAAGAGTTGAGGGGCATTAAAGAGAAGCAGTGGTTGGGAAGGGAGTGAGACAGGCTTGTAGCCTACCCCTGATGTTATTCAATCTGTATATCGAGCAAGCAGTAAAGGAAACAAAAGAAATATTCGGAGCAGGAATTAAAATCCATGGAGAAGAAATAAAAACTTTGAGGTTCGCCGATGACATTGTAATTCTGTCAGAGACAGCAAAGGACCTGGAAGAACAGCTGAACGGAATGGACAATGCCTTGAAAGGAAGATATAAGATGAACATCAAAGGAAACAAAACGAGGATAATGCAATGCAGTCGAATTCAATCGGGTGTTGCTGCGGGAATTAGATTAGGAAATGAGATGCTTAAAGTAGTAAATGACTTTTGCTATTTGGGGAGCAAAATAACTGATGATGGTCGCAGTAAAGAGGATATAAAATGTAGACTGGCAATGGCAAGGAAAGCGTTTCTGAAGAAGAGAAATTTGTTAACATCGAGTACAGATTTAAGTGTCAGAAAGTCATTTCTGAAAGTATTTGTATGGAGGATAGTCATGTATGGAAGTGAAACGTGGACGATAAATAGTTTAGAGAAGAAGAAAATAGAAGCTTTCTAAATGTGGTGCTACAAAGGAATTCCGAAGATTAGATGGGCAGATCACATTACTAATGAGGATGTACAGAATAAAATTGAAGAGAAGAGAAATTTGTCGCACAAGGTGACTAGAAGAAGGGATCGGTTGGTAGGGCATATTCTGAGGAATCAAGGTATCTCCAATTTGGTATTGGAGGGCAGCGTGGAGGGTAAAAATCGTAGAGGGAGACCAAGAGGTGAATACACTAAAAAGATTTAGAAGGATGTAGGTTGCAGTAGGTACTGGGAGATGAGGAAGATTGCACAGGATAGAGTAGCATGGAGCACTGCAGCTAACCAGTCTCTGGACTGAAGAGCACAACAACGACAACAAGAGCTAAGAAGATAGGTGCATACATAGCGAAAGCTGAAGAACAAAGGACGATACGAAACAGGAAGACATCTCCTAGCTGATCGCAGAAAAAATGTGAAGGCTTCTCCATTCTTCAATATCGTAGGAAGTATTACATGTACTTATTAACATTTGTGAACTTTCTCGTACGCACATATTTCATAAACACAAAGAAAGAAAAATTTTCTTGGTGTCTTACTTTTTCCTACGACACATTTGGCTACGATACTGGCTGTTACATGAGGAGTCACTCAAATACTCAGTACAACAAAATTACAAGATTGGTGTACGGGAGAAAAAACAATACACAATTTGACATGTTTTAAGTAAACAGTTTGACAAATCATTTACATTGGCATTGGGGAAATTTGTAAAAGATACACTAACTAGTGAGGTATCAATGTTATGATTATAAGAGGTTAAGTCATTTCAGTGACGTGTCTGCCCGTGGGAATTGATGCAGCCACTGCTGGAGTGACTTCGCAGTTGGCTTGTATGATGTCAGTCGGTCAGTAACGACTGGCTGAGTGCGCTCTCTGGTTGTGCACTTTGCAACAGACGTGGGTATCGAGGCGATGCCCGTCCAGGACTGTAGCCATGTCAGCCGTGTGAGACTTGCCTCGCGCTACCGGTTCAGTAGGGGCTGCCGCATCGAGGTGCGACGCGCCGCACGGTGCAGAGTCATGCTCTCGCACTGGATTACTGCAGTCTCGGTCCGAGCAAGTCCCTAACGTCCCACCTAGGGCCGAGCAGTGCTGTTGCGAAAGCACCTGTATGCCAGGGTCTCAGCAGAGTTCCGCATAGAAACGCAGCCCACGGGCCGCGGCCTCGCTGCTTCACACTGAGCGAACCCGTGACATGACTGCACCAGTGCCGTGCGCAAACACTGCTGTGGTGCGGTCTACGGGCTGTTGGGAGCGAAATACGGGCGACGAGCGTTGAGTAGAGCAGTGTTTGATGGAGTGGTGGGATTTCTTCTTTTTTTTTTCGTCGCGCACAAAATGAGCCCGGAAAGTAAACGTGGTTTGCAGAAGAAGGAGTGCATGTCAAGGAAAAGGAAGGTACGTGAACCATCACTCCGATGCACCGGACGCAGTACTTTCGTTGATATTGATAACTTCGGCATATTAGGGCTATAAAGCAGAACAGCTGTGATCACGTAAGTTTCATTGCCACTGAGGTTGCACACCACTGTAGATCATCTTTGAAAATAGTGTCTTCTAGAGTTTGGGACATAGATAATGTCTGACATCTTGAGTTACTTACATTAGATCGCATGTCCATAAGAAAGGGCAGATTTGGGCAGTTGATCAATAATATTAGTCAGGAAATTCATTTGTATCTCTTTGTGTCCCTTGCACAGCGACATATAAACATTTGTAATATGTATAGGGAGTTTAATCTATAATAAGTGTATAAGCAGAAACTACTTTTATTAATTAGTAGTTACTAGTTCCCTTAATCATTCATTTATTTTTATGTTGTAATTTATATGTTAAAGAGCAAGAAGGAGGAAATAATATCACCGTTATGAGATCCTGTGATCTGCTTCAGGGGGTAGTCAGACAAGGCCAAATCTTCAGTTTCGCGTTCAGTATTTTCCAATGCACACATTAATTTTTCACCGGCCTATTCAGAAGGTTAAATGTTATTTTTGCTACTCCCAGAAGAGCAGAGTACATTGAGACAACTATTTGTAGATCGAAAGGTAAGCCACTACCGTTCGAGCCCACTAGCAAGAACAAACAGAAAAGACGGTTGGAGTTGCAGTAAAGGGAAATGTCGTTAGAGTGTATTGTGGGATTGCAGAAGTATGAGGAAGGGAAACTATTATATCCTTTCCATGACTTTACGCCTCTTATCTTCAGATATCATTTTTAAATGACGAATGGTGGCCAGAGGAAAGTTGCTACCTTACAGTATCTCTGGATAAATAGCTTTTCATATAACTACAATTTGAGACGTTTATCTAAAAGTCCGATTTCAGATGGTTTCTCTGTCTTGGGGCCCCTGACTCAAATGCTTTAATATAGTCATCGTCCATGTCAAGAGAAGGTGCTGCGTTCGTAATTTCTCCACTTCTAATTGCTTGGACGCCGCTTTGAAGTGCTACAAAAACCATTATGTTTTAAAAGCTATTAAATAAACGATTGCGTATAAGAATTACAGTAATAGAATAGCATACATACCATAAAAAGTTCTTTCATCAGCATGATATCAGTTCGTTTAGTTCGGGATATTTCTCCCTTCTCAGAGAGCTTTTCGCACAGAGTCATTCTAACATTGTCAGCTGCTTATTCCAGCGAGTATCGAAAAACTGGCTCAGTAATCTATCAAGAGCATAAAGAAGACCACTTTTCTTTACGTAAATGATGTGTTCTGTCGCCGCAGTCAAAAGACCATGAACGGATGGACAATTAACGCATATATACTCGGCATTAAAATTATTTCATAGTCCTGTATTTAGCATATGGCAGGAACAATTCAGTCGTGAATAATCACGCAGTGCAACGACAATGTTGGTACCTTGATCAGTCGTGTGCTGTATGGTTCTAATGGTTCTGAGCACTATGGGACTTAACTTCTGAGGTCATTAGTCCCCTAGAACATAGAACTACTTAAACCTAACTAACCTAAGGACATCACACACATCCATGCCTGAGGCAGGATTCGAACCTGCGATCGTAGCAGTCCCGCAGTTCCGGACTGCGCGCCTAGAATCGCTAGACCACGGCGGCCGGCTGCTTCACCTCTCTTAGTTCCGTACGACCTTATGTCTCGTGCACACATACCAACCCAATTATCTACAGTTATCTCCTGAGCTGGTTTAGGAAGTCGTTTCTCATCCACATAAGACCTTTGTTTATAAGACACGCATGGATGGCGAGAAATGTACGAAGTGCCTCTTTACCCTTCAGCATGAGAGTAAATTTCACAGCACAGCGAACAGCAAACAAAATGAACACCTTTCCTAACGCCATCCACAATGGACTTTAACATGGTTAGTCCAAACTGAACTTTTAGAATTCGCTCCAGGCTGTGTGGTTCTCTACTCACCACTGATTAGTTTTTCTTTTACTTCCCTTTTTCTTGACATGTGCTCTTCCTTCTGCAAACCACGTTTAGTTTCCCGCTCTCATTTTGTGTGTTACGAAAAAAATGAAGAAATCCACTAAACACTGCTCTTTTCACTGCTCGTAGCCCGTAGCTCGCAACTGCGGTCAGTGCTACCAACAGTTCGTAGGTGCGGCAGACCAGTGCTTGCGCACGGCACTGCTGCAGTGACGTCACAGTCACGCTCAGTGCGGAGCAGTGAGGGCGCCACCCGTGGGCTGCGTCTCCATACGCAGCTCTGCTGAAGCCGTGGCATACAGGTTCTTTCGCAACAGCACTTCCCGGCCCTTGGGGTGACGTCAGGGACTCGCTCGGCCCGAGACTGCTGTAGTCCACTGCGGCCGCAGCTCGCGGGCCGGGCCTCTGTGCACGACTCTGCACCGTGCTGCCTGCCGGTCCTCGATGCGGCTGTCCCGCCCGAACCGGCAGCGTGAGACAAGGCTCGCAAGGCTGTCATGGCTACGGTCCTGAACGGGCCGCACTTCAATGATCTCCTCTGCGGCAAACTGCACAACCAGAGCTCACACTCAGCCGGTCGTCACCGACCGATTGACATCATATTAGCCAACTGCGAAGTCACTTCAGCAGTTGCTGCATCAATTACCACGGGCAGACACGTCCCTGAACTTACTTAACCTCTTATCCTCGGAAAATGGATAACTTCCAAATTTTAAGTTAGTGTATCTTGTACAAATATGTCACGTGCCAATGTATATGAATTGTCAAACTGTTTATTTAAAACATGTCAAATAATGTATTGTTTTTCTTGTATACACCAATCTTGTAATTTTCTTGTACACTATTTGAATGAGAACTCATGTATCAGCCAGTATCGTAGTCAAATGTATCGTAGACAAACGTAAGACACCAAGGAATTTTTCTTTCTTTATGTCTATGAAATACGTGTTTACCAGAGAGTCCACAAGTGTTAAAAAGTACATGTAATACATTCTATGATGATAAAGAACAGAGAAGCCTTCACATTTTTTCTGCGATCAGCTAGGGGATAACTTCCTGTTTCGTATCGTCCTTTGTTCTTCCGCTTTCGCTTTGTATGCATCTACAAAACAGGCCATTACAATTAGTACACCACGAAGATGACGTGCTACAGACGCGTAATTTAAATGACAGGAAGGAGATGTGTGATATGCAAATGATTACCTTTTCAGAGCATTCACGCAAGGTTGCCGCCGGTGACGAAAACTACAACGTGCTGACATGAGGAAAGTTTCCAACCGATTTCTCATACACAAACAGCAGTTGACCGGCGTTGCCTGGTTAAACGTTGTTGTGATGCCTCGTGTAAGGAGGAGAAATGCGTACCATCACGTTTCCGACTTTGATAAAGGTAGGATTGTAGCATATAGCGATTGCGGTTTATCGTATCACGACATTGCTGCTCGCTTTGGTCGAGATCCAAAGACTGTAAGCAGAATATAATATCGGTGGGTTCAGGAGGGTATTACGGAAAGCCGTGCTCGATCCCAAATGCCTCGTATCACTAGCAGTCGAGATGAGAGGCATCTTATCCACTTGAATGTAACGGATCGTGCAGCCACGTCTCGATCCCTGAGTCAACAGATGGGGACGTTGCAAGACAACAACCATCTGCACGAAAAGTTCAAAGACGTTTGGAGCAGCATGGACCATCAGGTCGGAAACCATGGCTGCACTTACTCTTGACGTAGCATCACAGACAGTAGCGCTTGTGATGGTGTAGTCAACGACGAATCTGGGTGCACGAATGGCAAAACGTCGTTTTTTCGGATGAATCCAGGTTCTGTTTACAGCATCATGATGGTCGCATCTGTGTTTGGCGACATCGCGGTGAACGCACATTGGAGGCGTATCACCCGGCGTGATGGTATGGGGTGCTATTGGTTACACGTCTCGGTCACCTCTTTTTCGTACTTCGAACTGTGGATGTTACATTTCAGATGCGTTACGACCCGTGGCTCTACCCTTCATTCGATCACTGCGAAACCTTACATTTCAGGAGTATAATTAACGACCGCATGTTGTAGGACCTGTTCAGGCCGTTCTAATTACAGAAAATGTTCGACTGCTGCCCTGGCCAGTACATTCTCCAGATCTCTCACCAATTGAAAACGTCTGGTCAATGGTGGCCGAGCAACTGGCTCGTCACAATACGCTACTCACTACTCCTGATTAACTGTGGTATCGTGTTGAAGCTGCATTGCCAGCTATACCTATACACGCCATCCTAGCTCTGTTTGACTCAATGCCCAGGCGTATCAAGGCCGTAATTACGGCCAGAGTTGGTTGTTCTGGGCACTGATTTCTCAGGATCTATATCCCCAAATTGCCTGAAAATGTAATCACATGTCAGTTCTACTATAATATATTTTTATCCAAAGAAACACGTTTATCATCTGCATTTCTTCTTGGTGCAGCAATTTTAATGGCCAGTAGTGTATCTTGTTAGCTCTTAAGAGCCATGAATATATTTAAGTGTATTTATATTAATAACTTTCAGATGTATTAACTTAACAAACTAAACTCTTTGTATAATGTCCTTATCAGCTCTGTGTTCAGCTTTCATGAAAGATATGCAAAACTGCTGACTTGGAGTCCGTCCGCCATTGGTGTGATCAAAATACTGATTAGCAAATTTATCAGATGTTTTATGGTGCCCCAACGAAACTGCAGTCTTTCAGAAACGAAGTCCGATACTCAATTAACAATACAGCATAATGCGACTGACCGATCGCGTTATGCACTTGCCTTATGAAATTTACATTGGAGGCACATCTGTAGCTTTGCGTTTCTCTCGAACACCAACCTGGAGTAATATGAAATCACAACAGGAATCAACAAGCACTGCTCGGTTTATTTCAATCGACATTACTGAGCTGACTACCTGCTGGTAAGTGGTAGGTGATCATGACTCTTTTCTTTACATTCTCTATCACCCTTCCACCTTCGCAAGCAGGCAAGGTAACAGTTACAGCTCAGAACTTCCACTGGCTCATATACCTCCCACAGAGGCTGTTGCTACTGTTGGATGGGAACCACTTATACTGTGGTTACTCCATGTGTGGTTGCAGATTAACATCATACCAGAGACATATCTGTTTACAACAACAAACTATACAAGAACCGATACTTCAGTTCGATTCATCGGCGAACAGTGTGAGATAAATAGGTTTTCTCATACGGGAATTAGCAGCACCGTTAATTTAGAGTAATATAGAAATGTCTTTTGCCATTTCAACAGCCGAGGGTGCTGAATCACACGAGATCTACCTTACTCATGAGTTTTCCCAGGAAAGAACTTGTAAAATTATGGACCAGAAACCTACCTTTCCCTCCCATCTCCTTCCCCAATGTTGTTGTAGTAGTCTTCAGTCTGAAGACTGGTGTGATGCAACTGCCGAAGCTAGTCTATTCTGTGCAAGCCTCTTCAGCGCTGCACAGCTAACGCAATGTACATCAGTTTGAACCTGCTAACTGTATTTAAGACTTTGTCTACCTCAACAGTTTTAACACCCCCCCCCCCTCCACAACAAACACATATACACACATATCTCCATTACCAATCTGACAAGTCCTTGATGCCTTAGGATATGCCCTAAGAAACGAAGTTGTGCCATAAGTTTCTTGTTTTCCCCAGTTAGAATCAGTATCTTGTAATCGGTTATTCGATCGGCAGTGCCACCACTATTTTTCGGTGCTACTCAGTAAAATTACAATATTGCCATGGCTCTTGCAATAGATCTTTGGAGCAAGCCAGCTCAGGGCCGGCTAAACACCATTACGTCAGATGCAGCAATGCTACTGGCAGATTCCCACATTGTGCTCCAGGATAATGGCTGGCACCGCCATAACGACGTCACAGCAGAAAGGTGATGGTAGGCCTGTAACTACACTTACAATCAACAGACGTATCATCGTCTATATGGTTGCAAGCTGTGATTTGCAAAGCAAGAACGCTCTGTCCCAACATAAATTACCATTATTTTCAGTCAAAGGTGTCTCAGTCTGTTAGATACTTTTTGAGAGGAGACGTCTTGCCGCTCCACGAGGCGTCATGAGGCTAGAAGCAGCCACCATGGGATTTGGCATCCACTAACTTTGGGCCCCTCTTGCTGGTTATAAGATCAGTGCTGTGAGCTTAGCGTCTTACAGCCTGTGGTCCTACTGACAGGTGTAACCAGCCTTCGGCTATAGAAGGCAGTCGTTTGAGGCCAAGAAAACTTGTTGCGTCAGTTCCTTAACGCTCGCTGTCTTCAGCACACGCTATGGTGGACGTTGCACCACAGAATGTTCTAGTTTGTTCTTCAGTAAAATGTATGACTAATAGTGAAGGTTTTATGAGCAGCCATGTATCATCGTCAAGACAACAATTCACCATCTCAACTCAGACCTCCACATGTACAGGTCATTCATCCTGGACCTCCACATTTTGATGTCAGAAGTTTGTGTTATGTCTAAATTTCAGTGACAGGGGAACTTTACCAGCCACTCTCCGTGGAGACGATGACTCTCGACTACCTCAGTGTTGCAGTTTCGTCGACACACAACATCAGTGTGCAGTGGGTGAGTGGACTGACTGTTCTATTTTTTCCCCTGCAACTGTCACGTCGACTCATAGTACCTTTTAGCAGCTTTTCAGTTCTGTTTTCATGTGTGACATGTGGCAAGTAAGTTCAGACTTTGTTCTGAAGATGTGTAAATATGAACGTTAATTTTGGAAATCATCAATGAGTGTAGCTCATTGTCTGGAAGTATATAAGGTTTTAACCATGCGTAGCTTCTTAGGAGGGGAAGATGAGTTTTGTCGAGACCTCAGAGTTTGTGGTAGTTTTCGCCGTTTGAATGGGCAATGTAATTCATTTTGAGCAAAAAATGTGGCTCACTGCGTTTAAGCACGTAAAGTAGTAGTCACGAGTAGCCGCACAAGTGGAGAAGTTAAGTTATAACAACTGTTTGGATAGAATTAGTTCAAGTGCCCTTGTCGTCATAGTGCTTTGTTCTCCTCGTTTGTTGTTTGCATAATTAGTGAGGTATAGCCTGGCGGAGAGGTTGCGAATTTCTGCAACCTGGACCAGAGGTGCAGAGAAGTGCATGTGCCGATGATTTTTGTGTCTTGCAGAGTGCAACTGCCGACAGTAATTTTGTTGTAGATACTTAGGACATGACACAGAAAGCTATCAATGAGACTGATTGTATTGCAGGTGTTTTGGGTACTGAAATGGTACAGACGCATTAGTACTTCCAGAGGACGCATATTCGGCACCATCTGTGACTTCACTACCTCCTCAGAAAGTGGGAGGAGAAGAAAGAGGAAATGTGTTTGTAAGGTTTATGATCGGGCCGACAAGGCTTGTGCCAGAGTATCAGGATATTGACAAAAGTGACAACACTTGCTGTGTAATGCTTGATGCAGGCGAAGGCTGCTGTGCAATCCCAGGGCTACACTTTCTTATCAAGCATTATGCCGAAAGTGACTTTCGATGACGTGCGGTGGATCTCAGGGGGATAATGTTCAAGCTGGGGAAGTTGTCACCAGTGAAATACTGTCGCAAGGTTCGTATATCATGATAGGATAAATGCGGGCAAAATCACTGAGCCTTAATTAGCATGACGTAGTGCCACAAGGCACTGGGAAGCTGCTTTAGGTGACCGAAGGTGTTGCTAACTTATACGATTCTGGACTTCGCCTCCTGGTAGGGAATCGTCGTTTAGTACGCAGCGTTCAGTGATTGAGCGCACTTCTCCTCTCGATACGTTGAGACGTTATCTGAATTCCATCCTTGAGGCTGTGAGTTCGCGTTTGTTGTCTGTGGAATACAGAGAGGAGAAGGTAGTATTAGATTATACTAGTCCTAGTGTTTAATGACTTTTTCTTTTGTCGCTGGAGTTCTTCCATCGTAGCAGACGAGTACGAGAACCATCACTCCGACGCAGGGGCGCAGTACATTTGGTGATATTGGTAATTGTTTCGGCATATTAAGGCTATAAAGCTGAACAGCTGTGATCACGTAATTTCCACTGAATTTGCACACCACTGTAGATCTTCTTTGAAAGTAGTTCAAAAAGGGTTCAAATGGCTCTGAGAACTATGGGACTGAACCGCTGTGGTCATTACTCCCCTAGAACTTGGAACTAGTTGAACCTAAATAACCTAAGGACGTCATACACATCCATGCCCGAGGCAGGATTCGAACCTACGACCGTAACGGTCGCGCGGCTCGATACTGTAGCGCCTAGAACCGCTCGGCCGCTCCGGCTGGCTTTGAAAGTAGTGTCTTCTAGTGTTTGGGACGTAGATGATATAAGTCATCTCGTGTTATTTATATTAGATCACGTAGCCACAAAATCGGCCCGTTTGGGCAGTTGATCAACAATATTAGTCAAGAACTTCATTTGTATCTCTTTATGTCCATTGCACATCGACATATAAATATTTGTAATATATAAAGGGGTTTTAATCTACAACAAGTGTATAAGCAGAAATAACATTAATATTTGGTAGTGACTAGTTTTCTTAATCATTCGATTATTTTTAATTCTGATTTATATGTTAAAGAGCAAGAAGGAGGAAATAATATCACCGTTACGAGATCCTAAGATCTCCTTCAGGTGGTAGTCAGACAGGGCGAAATCTTAATATTTGCGTTCAGTATTTTCCACTGCGTACATTCATTTTTACACCCGCCTGGAGCAGCATCTTGGAATCCATACATATACCTTCCAGAAATACTTCCTAAGACTTAAATTTATATTAGATGTTAGCAAATCCCTCTTTTTCATTAATACTTTTCTCGCTATATTCAGTCTTCATTTTGTGTCCTCTCTACTTCGGCCATCATCAGTTATTTTACTGCCCAATAGTGCTTTTAGTGTCTCATATAGTAATCAGATTCCCTTAACACTACCTGATTTAACTCTCGCAATACCATGGGATAGGGAAGGGGTACTTTATGCCTACCTTTTCAAAATACTGTAATCTAGTGATGTACATTATTTTTAGAAATTTTGAAAAAAAGATATTTGTGATTTTGAGTGATTTCTTCTACCAGATTCCGTAATTGTTTTAAATATTTCAGTAAAACTTAACGCACAAATTTAGGTCATGTCAGTGGATGTATATTTTCATAACATGTGTCATATTCATCTTTTAAGGTTTATGTCTTTTAAGGTTTATGTCTTTAAAATGTATGCTGTCAGTAAAAGAATACGAAAATTAACGAAATACGTATATCTTTGTGTTTGTAATGTATTACACCCCCCTTTTGTAGTGCACGTTATGGAAAATCCGTTGCTACTGCTAGTTTCAGTTCGAATAGGTTACATTACCTTTCATTTAGTTGCATTGGGGGTTATCTTACAATCACTTCCCAGGGCACAATCTGTTCCATTCAACTGTCATTCCAAGTTCTTTGCTGTCTCTGACAGAACTGCAGTGGCACCGATTGAGTTCAAAATGTTTATTTCATTTCCATGGTATTTAACTCTGTTTACAAATTTATCCTTCTACTCTTTACTGCTTGTTCGGTGTAGATGTTGAATGACATCGAGTGCAGGCTACCCGAATGTTTCACTCCCATCTTCAAATTGCACAACTAGAAATCCAGCAGATGGAGTAAGAGAATTTATGTGCTTCAACGAGATTAGTTCTTAATGGGGTCGGGCTGTTAAATTCATGTCCAGCCTCATTACTCCTCTCTTCTTTTTACCTGAGAATTGCAAAATTCACATGTCAGTGCACATACGGCAAAAATTCAAACTTTCATGTAGGACAACATAGATTCCCAAGGATTCACATGTTACCAGTTGTGGAGGAACATGTGGGAATGCTCTCCTTTTTCGGAACATTAATTGTTGCTTTTGTAACATCCAGAAGTGCAGAGTACACTGAGAGAACTATTTCTAGATCGAAAGCTAAGCCAGCTCCCTTCGAACCCAGTAGCGAGGACAAATAGAAACGTGGTTGGAGCTGCAGTAATTGGAATTGTCGTTAGAGTGTATTGTGGGATTGGAGAAGTATGAAGAAGGAAAACTATTGTATCCATTTCATGACTTTACGGTTCTTATCTTTAGATATCAGGCCGGCCGCAGTGGCCGTGCGGTTCTGGACGCTACAGTCTGGAACCGAGCGACCGCTACGGTCGGACGTTCGAATCCTGCCTCGGGCATGGATGTGTGTGATGTCCTTAGGTTATTTAGGTTTAATTAGTTCTGAGATCTAGGCGACTGATGACCTCAGAAGTTAAGTCGCATAGTGCTCAGAGCCATTTGAACCATTTAGATATCATTTTTAAATGACGAATGGTGGCCAGAGGAAAGTTGGTATCGCATAGTATCTCCGGACAAATAGCTTTACATCTAAGTATAATTTGAGGCTTAAATGTAAAAGTCCCATTTCAGAAACTTCTCTGTCCTCGGGCGGATGACTCAAATACTTCAACATTGTCATCGTCCATGTCAACAGAAGGTGTAGTGCAGGCGATTTCTCCAGTCCTAATTTCTAGCAACAGAAACCCTTATTTTTTAAAAGCTATAAAATAAACGATTGCGTGCCAGAATTACAGTAATAGAATAGCATACATAACGTAAAAATTCCTTCATTTCGGGCTATTTCTCCCTTCCCAGAGAGCTTTTCGCTAAAAGATTGGTTAAAATGGCTCTGAGCACTATTAGACTTAACTTATAAGGTCATCAGTCCCCCAGAACTTAGAACTACTTAAACCTAACTAACCTAAGGACATCACACACATCCATGCCCGAAGCAGGATTCGAGCCTGCGACAGTAGCGGTCGCGCGGCTCCACACTGTAGCTCCTAGAACCGCTCGGCCACCCTGGCCGGCTCGCAAAAAGACATTCTAACACTATCAGCTGCTTATTCCAGCGAGTATCGTTAGGCTCAGTGATCTATCAAGAGCATTAAGCAGATCACTTTTCTTCACGTAAGTGACGCGTTCTTTCATCGCATTCAAAAGACCATGAACTTATGGACAATTGACGTATATATAGTCCGCACCAAATTATTTCGTAGCCCTGTATTTAGCATATGGCAGGAACAATTCAATCGTAAATAATCGCGCAGTGCAACGAGGATGTTGGTAAGAGGTTCTGGGAGCTACATTCTGTAACCGCACGACCGCTACGGTCGCAGGTTCGAATCCTGCTTCGGGCATGGATGTCTGTGATGTCCTTAGGTTGGTTATGTTTAAGTAGTTCTAAGTTCTATGGGACTGATGACCTCAGAAGTTGAGTCCCATAGTGCACAGAACCATTTGAACTAATTTTTTATCTTGATCACTTGTGTGCTGCATGGTTTTCAAAGTAGAGTCGTGGATACCAAGTGATATAAATCGTCTAAACAATTCTCTTGGAATCTTACCACCCGTTTTTGGTTCATCTGGAAACTGAGTTGTAAACAAAATGCGAGATCTGAGAGTCCAGTCAATGAAACAGGAGACAGTACATGTCAGATAATTGTTTCTTCTCGCGCTAGCTGTCCACATGTCTGTAGTTGCTGAGTATTCACCTTCTGTTATATAAGCAATTACCTCAGTAATAATTATATGTCGTAGGCTTTTCGCACTTTCTGCCATGTACTGCGACACAGTAGTGGGGTGAGATATAATGTGGCCTTTGCAGTGTCTACTAACGTCTGAACAAGATGCATAAGACCTTCAACACTCTTAGTTCCGTACGAGATTACCTCTCGTGCTCACATAGCCACGCATTTATTGACAGTTACCTCCTGAGCAGGTTTAGGAAGTCGCTTTCCGTCCACATAAGACCCTTGTTTATTAGACACGCATGGATGGCGAGAAATGTGCGAAGTGCCAATGGCCCTTTGCCGTTCGCTGTGCTGTAAAATTTACTCTCATGAGTAAATTTTACAGCACAGCGAACGGCAAAGAAAATGAACGTTTTTCCTAACACCATCTAATATAGGCTTTAACATGGTCCAAACTGAACTTTTTAGATTCGCTTCAAGCTGAGCGGTTCTCTACTCATCACTGATTAATTTTTCTTTTACCAAACTTTTTCTTGACATGCGCTCCTTCCCCTGCAGACCACGTTTAGTTTCCGCGCTCGTTTTGTGCGTTACGACAGAAATGAAGAATTCCCACCACTCCACTAAACACTGCTCTACTCACCGCTTGTTGCCCGTAGCTCGCCAACAGCACGTAGGCCGCAGCACGCCATTTCTTGTGCACGGCACTGTTGCAGTAACGTCACGGTCTCGTTCAGTGCTGAGCAGTGAGGGGCGGCCCGTGGGCTGCGTCTCCATACGCAACTTTGCTGAGGCTGTGGCATACAGGTTCTTTCGCAACGGCACTGCTCGCCCTTGGGGTGACGTCAGGGACTCGCTCGGCAAGAGACTGTTGCAGTCCAGTGTGGCCTCTGTGAACGACTGCCTGTCGGACCTCGATGTGGTTGTCCCAGCCGAACCGGCACCGCGAGGCAAGGCTCGCACGTGTGTAATGGCTACGGTCCTGGACGGACTGTGCCTCGATGCCCACCTCTGTTACAAAGTGCACAACCAGAGCTCGCTCTCAGCCGGTCGTCCCGACCGATTGACATCATAGAAGCCAACTGCGACGTCACTTCAGCAATCGCTGCATCAATTCCCTCGGGCAGACATGTCCCTGAACTGACTTACCTCTTATCCTCAGAACAATGATTCCTCTGAAATTTTAAGTTACTCTATCTTGTAGAAATATCTCTTGTGCCAATGAAAATGATTTGTTTATTTACAACATGTCAAATTGTGTATTGTTTTTTTTTTTGTATACACCAATCTTGTAATTTCGTTGTACTGACGACTTGAATGTCTACTCATGTAACAGCGGGTATCGTAGTGAAATATATCGTAGGAAAATGTAAGACACCAACAAAAATTTTCTTTATTGATGTTTATCAAATATGTGTGTACCAGAAAGTTCACAAATGTTAATAAGTACATGTAATTCTTTCTACGACAATGAAGAACAGAGATGCCTTCAAATTTTTCTGCCATCAGCTATGAGATGCCCTCCTGTTTCGTATCATCCTTTGTTCTTCAGCTTTCGATATGTATGCATCTATCTTGTTAGCAGTTAAGAATTATGAATATACATCTTAAAAGTCCGTGCAAACATAAAAACTGCTTACATGTTTGGGGTAAACCTTTTTTATTTCTCTACATAGTCTCCTTTTAGACACTTCGTCCAATGCTGTTCTAATTTGTTGATCCCTTCTGAATGATAGTAATTGTCTAAGTCTGCAAAATAGCTAATACTTGCTGCAATCACCACCTCGTTTGAATAAAATCTTTGTCCTGCCAGCCATTTCTCCAATTCGGGGAACAAATAGTAGTTAGAGGGAGCCAAGTCTGGACAATAGGTGAGGCGCGAGGGATAAGAATCGAGTTGGAATCCTATTTCCATTCATTTTGCGACAACAATTGCTGAGGTGTGTGGTCGCGCATTGTTGTGGTGGAAAAGGACGGTCCAATAACGATGAAAAATATTCACCTGTAATAGTTTTACCCTTTCCCATATAGTCGATGACGATTATCCCTTGCGAATCCCAAAAGACAGTCGCCATATACTTTCCAGCCGAAGGAATGATCTTCGCCTCTTTTGGTGCAGATTCGCCATTGGTAACCCATTGTTTAGATTGTTGTTTGGTCTCAGGAGTATAGTAATGTATCCATGTTTCATCCAAAGTGACGAAACGACGCTTCAAGTCCTGCGGATTCTTCTGAACAGCTGCAAACCATCCTTGCAACACTTCACACGATTCCATTTTTGGTCAAGTGTGAGCAATCGTGCAACACATCTTGTGGATTGCTTTCTCATGTCCAAATGTTCACGCAAATACTATGTACCCGTTCATTCGAGAAGCCAACAGAACTAGCAGTCTCACGCACCTCAACCCTTCTGTCATCCATTACCAAATTATGGATTTTAACAAAGATTTCTACAGTGGTAACCTCGACAGGGCGTCCAGAAAGTTCAGCATCACTTGTGCCCATATGGCCACTACTAAAATTTTGAAATCACTTACAAACTGTTCTAATCGAAGGCGCAGAGTTACCGTAAACTTTATCAACCTTCTCTTTAGTCTCCTGAGGTGTTTTGCCTTTCATAAAGTAATTTTTAATCTGTTGTGAATTGGCAGGAGCCAATTCACGGAGTTTGAAGGAAGCCGAAAGGCACGCGTTAAAGCTCACGCAAACTGGCGTGAGGTCTGGAACAGCACAATGTAATTAACATAGCCAATAAGGTACGTTGCTGCTGGAATACTTAACTTTAATCCATAATTGGTGTACATCGCTCTTGACGGTACATAATTATAATCTCAATATAAACTGGTAATGGCGCCTTGCTAGGTCGTAGCAAATGACGTAGCTGAAGGCTATGCTAACTATCGTCTCGGCAAATGAGAGCGTATTTGTCAGTGTAGCATCGCTAGCAAAGTCTGCTGTACAACTGGGGCGAGTGCTAGGACGTCTCTTTAGACCTGCCGTGTGGTGGCGCTCGGTCTGCAATCACTGACAGTGGCGACACGCGGGTCCGACGTATACTACCGGACCGCGGCCGATTTAAAGGCTACCACCTAACAAGTGTGGTGTCTGGCGGTGACACCACATAATCACCACACGAAATTCTTTTTCGTCCATTTTTTGACAATCACTCGACTTCCTTGATTCACCCGAATGCCAAACACAAAGAAATACACCAATATGTTTGAAACTTGGTGTGCGTTCTTTCTACAAATGCTACTAACTAAACATGACCTCGATGGGCGCCAGTGGTCCCATCTCTCGGGCTTTGCATGGATTTTTCAAAAGCCTCTCGTATTTGAGTATACTTAAAGTAATACCTTTCAGATATGTTAATTTAACAAACTAAACATATCTCTTTGTATTAAGGTCTTTATCAGCTTTGTATACAGCTATTCTTGAAAGAAATGCAAAACCGCTGACGTGGAGCCCGTCCGCCATTGGTGTGACCCAAATACTGATTAGCAATTTATCAGATCTTTAATGGTGCACCAAAGAATATACAGACTTTCAGAAACAAAGTCTGTTTCTCAAATTAACTATATAGCATAATTCGATTGACCGATCGCGTTATGCACTTGACTTTCGAAAATTACATTGAAGCCAAATCTGTAACTATGCGTTTTTCTCAACACCAAGCTGGAGAAACAGGAAATCACAACAGGAATCGAGAAGCACTGCTCGGTTCTTTTCAATTGACATTACTGCTGACTACCTGCTGGAAAGTTATAGGTGATAACGACTATTTTCTTTACATTCTGTATCTTCCTTCCACCTTCGGAAGTAGGCGAGGTAACAATTACAGCTCACAACTTCCACTCGCTCATCCACCTTCGAGAGAGGTTGTTGCTATTGTTGGATAGGGTCCAACAGTGTGAGATAAATAGCTTTTCTCATACGAGAAAGAGCAGCGCCGTTAATTTAAAGCAATATAGAAACGTCTTTTGCCATGTCAACAGCCGAGGGCGCTGAATCACAAGAGATCTACCTTACTCATGAGTTTTCCCAGTAAAGAACTTGCAAAATTGTGGACCAGAAGCCTACCTCTCCCTCCCACCCCCTTCCTCAGTGTTGTTATTGTGGTCTTCAGTCTGAAGACTGGTTTGATGCAGCTGCCAAAGCTAGTCTATTCTGTGCAAGTCTCTTCAGCGCTGTACAGTTACAGCAATGTGCATCAGTTTGGATCTGCTAACTGTATTCAAGACTTTGTCTCCCTCTACAATTTTAACACCCCCACCCCTCCCCAACACACACACATACACTTAACGCCTCAGGATATGCCGCAGGAAGCGAAGTTGTGCCCTACATTTCTTAATTTCCCCAGTTCGACTCAGTATCTTCTTATCAGGTATTCGATCTGCAGTGCCACCACTACTTTTCTGCGCTACTGAGTAAAATCGTGATGTTGCCATCGCTGTTGCAAACGATCTTGGGAGTGGGCCAGCTCAGAGCCAACCTAACTCCATTACATCAGATGCAGCAATGCCACTGGCAGATTCCCACATTGCGCTCCAGGAAAGGGGCTGGCACCGCCATAATGACGACGCAGCAGAAAGGCGCTGGTAGGCCTGTAACTACACATCCAATCAACAGACTTCTTATGGTCTACATGATTACAAGCTGCGATTTGGAAAGCAAGAAAGCTACGTCCCAACATAAATTACCATTATTTTCAGTCAAAGCTGTCACATTCTTGTAGCTACTAGAGGAGAGGTGTATGCTGTTCGACGAGGAGACATGAGACTACGAGCAGCCACCATGGGATTTGGCCTCCACTAACTGTGGGCCCCTGTTGCTGGTTTTAAGATCAGTGCTGTGAGCTTAGCATCTTCCAGCCTGTGGGTCAACTATCAGATGCAACCAGCCTTCAGCCATAGAAGGCAGTCGTATGAGACTATGCCCACCTGTTGCATCAGTTACTTAACACTCGCTGTCTTCAGCACACATTGTGGATGTCATTGCACCACAGAATGTTCTAGCTTGTTCTTTAGTAAAATGTGTGACTAACAGTGAAGGTTTTATGAGCAGCCATGGATCGTCATCCAGACAATAATCCACCACCTCAACTCAGACCTCCACGTGTAGAGTTCCTTCATCCTCGACCTCCACATTTTTATGTCAGAAGTGTGTGTCACGTCCAAATTTCAGTGACAGGGGAACCTTACCCACCACCCTCCCTGGAGACGATGGCTCTCGACTACCTCAGGGTTGCAGTTTCGTCGACACACAGCATCAGTGTGCAGTGGGTGAGGGCACTGGCTGTTCTTTTTTTTTTCCCTGCGAGTTTCACGTCGAGTCAGTGCACCCTTTAGCAGCTTTTCAGTTCTGTTTTCATGTGTGACATGTGTCAAGTAAACTCAGACTGTGTTCTGAGGTCGTGTAAATACGAGTAGTAGAGCTAAGTTCGTGCCACCCCACATTTTATTGTTGCCAAATTTATTCAAGATGGCGGCGACAACGTCATCCCAAATGGCGGCATGTAGACTTGACAACAGCGCATGACGTCATTCAAGATGGCCTATTTTGCCGGGAAAATAGGCCAATTGTGCTATGTCCACTAACCCAACCTCCAGAAGAAATGGCGGGAATTTTGAATTTTGACAGAAAAATTGACCAATTGGGCTACGTCCACTAACCTAACTGTCCAGAAGAATTTGGCGCCAAATCCAAATTCCAACATGATAAAGCATGCAAAACCTTACTTTTCTTTATTATTATTCATCATCATTTATTAACTTTGATTATCATTTATTATCATTCATTATCCATCATTATCATTTATTATCATTGATTATTATTTATTATTGCTGGCATACCTCCACAAGAAAATTCATGCCAAATGGAAATTCCAAAACCATAATGGATGCAAAAACATGCTTGTCTTTACTATTATTCATTATCATTCATCATTTATTATAATTTACTATCAGTTATTATTTATTATTATTTATTATCATTTATTATTGTTTATTATTATTAGCCTCCGTCCACTAACATAGAAAATCACGCAGTGTTCAAATTCACACTCCATAATCTCTGGAAAGCGTACTTCTATTTATAATATTTATCATTTACAATTATTTATTAGCATTTCTAATGATTTATTATAATTTATTCATGATGGTTGATTTTTGCGGCATGAAAGCAAATTCCCTTACATCCATAACAAAAAGTCTCTCACAAATTCAAATTCAAACACGATAATCTGTCACACCTACGAAAAAGAAGAGACAAATTGGGCCATGTGCACTAACCTAAGTCCACCTCATCCTACGAAGTTTGAATTTTGCGCCCTTACTTATTGTTTCACACCTAAGCTATGAAAATGGCGTCAAATAGTAATAAAGTGCACTTTTACTAACGTAAGTCACCTCCTGTGAATTCGCGGGAAAAGGACTGACGTCTTTATTTCAAACAGTGCCGTAATCACTTGTTCTCCAACAGAGTTAGTACACATTTTAGATATCGCAGTCCAGTCGTCACAAGGCCTCCAGTCCTACTGAATTAGTTCATATGGTCGCCACAAGTTACGCGCAATTTTAGAACACAGAATGATATGTTATGTCGCAGTCGCATGGATGGATCTGACATAAAATGGAAAGAAATGCGAAAACTGATTACACATACGTATAAATTAACGTCATATACACCAAAATGCGGTGAAAATGAGGATGTGCTTGCTTATCTTCTGGTTCGCAGGGGGCAATTTGTACATGGAGTCAAGTATGCGGCAACGAGAGGAATGTAGGAAAACGATGACATCTAAGCGAGCGGAATCAGGAAGGTAGTCAATTTTTTTCTCGTTGAGTTCGTATTATAGTGTATGTCTACTGAGGTAGCAGTGATATTCGCGAGTTGAATACGGTATCTGATGCTTTTCAGGAAGACAGAGAATCATTCACGCCTAAACTTACTCACATCTGTGTTAAATGATAACATAGAGTGTACGGGATGATCGACTGAGATAGAGGTGTAACTAGGTACGATTTAAACGTTGACTCATTTATTCTAGAGAAGGACAAGTCAATTTTTTCCAGTGTTCTATCTGGATGCTTTAGTCATGTGATATAGCCTACGTTATAGTCATATGCAGCTACAGTACTTTACACATTATAGGTTGGATGATTTATGAAAAATTTGTCGAACTATGTTGCGTACAAATATCACTCCATTCTTGTTCTTCTTAACTGTTTGCTATTAAATTAATGCGTTTTGAGATCTGTTACTATTGATCGATATGGTGTGCTAAGCTCCAATACTTGGTTACATCTCGAGGAATGTGGTGCACTTGGAGGGGTTAGGGCTAGCAAAGCTCTATTCAGTCAAGAGAGGTGAAGTGTAGCTACATTCGTCTGCTCGGTTGAGGATTAATTGGGTAACGATGTTGCGGGGTAGGCTGGTCAATGCCGGGAAAGGATGGTCAATGCCGGGCAAGGATGGTCTTTTAACGTAAGAGGGCGAGATTGCTCTGTGACCGCCATACGCAGAGAGATTGATCGAGTACTATGCGCGAGGTCTTAGGAATATGTATATCGTTGTCTGGTATGCTTTGATCGTTTTTATGTGTTCGAGAATTAAGCGTGAATAGACAGACTAAGAAGTCATCTATCAATGCTCGCAATGATACTTGCAGAGTAGAGGAGGTATGGTTTAGCTATGATACTGAAATTAGGAAAACATGCTATCACATGATTGGCCAGTGTTGGACTAACTGTAAAATTTTTCACTATATCAGATGTGATGGATAATATTACAGTAGATCGGTGGTGTCTTATCCATCCCATCCGTGCATTGGGTACCACATAATGACTGAGTGACAATACTTGTTTGAGTTGGGAGAGAAATTTTGGTTGATAGACCGCAAGTTCTGGTGTTGCTAACACCGAAAACGGTGATCCCGTACTTGTGTGCAAAATGAACGATCACTAGAAATGGAATGCAGAATTATCAACTACTGGGTCATTATGACGTACGAGTTTAAATGTAGAGGCGGTCAATCACTTTTGGGGGCTAGTTTGGAAAGTCCCAACACCGCCACCTAGCTCTTCTAGTTTCCTTGTGTTTTGGCTGTGCTTTATTAAAAGTCATTCAATGTTATCCTATCGACTAAAAGAATATGATTTACAAGGCGCAAGTTATAGTTTCCTGTGAGAGGCCGTGCATCATTCCATGTTAATGTCTGTGCAGGGCAGGAATTCTAGTTAGTCAGAGGTCTATGACACGCTAAAGTCCTAGGACTGTGCTTAATATCCACGAGTACGAGGTGAATTTTATAATATTGTACTAAAAATATTTTTGGTCTTCTAATATGTGAGTCTGGAGGTGTCTGTAGAAACGGGAGCAGGCTCTGATCAGAAATGTTGACGCCTTTCTGCGAAGGGGAAAGTGCTCTCAAATTAGCTGAACTGTTCTGAGAGCGACTTTGGTCGACCGAGGGTGCCCTGATATATAATGGTGATTTTGTACGCTATAGGAAAATGAATTCTATCTTTATTAAAAGGACAAGGTGCGTGTCGGAATATTGTTATCACTGGTCTGTGTTTAAGTATATAGTATTAAATGCTCTATCCTGAGTGAGAGGCGTGTGTATGTCGGTAAAAGTATTTCTTATTTGCCTACATGTATGCATAATTTAGTACGTTTAATTGTTCACCGAGTATGACTATCTGTGGAAAAAGGAATTATTGTGTTCTATTGAGCTGGTTTGTATGTGGGGGCGTAAATGCTTGTGCAAATTATTATTATTACAGGGTGGGTGGCATATTTGTAGAACAAGTTCTGTGAAAGCGTGTGTTGCAGAATTGAGCGAGTGGATGACACAACTAATCTACGACTGTATCATTAAGACATGAAAATAAATTTCGGATAATCTAAATTGAGGTCTTTTTTTTGTTTTTAATCATATGTATGACTTGTGCTTGGAATTATGTTTGTCTATTTGTTCTAAATGCATACTCATCAATGCTTAGAAAGGGAGAATGCTTTTTTATTATTAAGTGAGTTTTGATAGGAGTGAATAGGCTTTTATATATATGAGTATTTAAGACTTGTGAGTGGAAATTGTCAGCACAGCGTGAATGATGTCAGGTTGGCTCGGTGGAGGAGACAATGTTTACAAGCAAGTCGAGTTGGAGATGAAGGGGAGGATAGGGATCTGCGGTATTCAGGAATCCATTTGTGCAGTGTATGTCATTAGACAATAGCTGGAGAGCAGGTATAGAGAGAGCCCACTTCGGCATGCTCGTCCTGGGGCTGAGCAGACGGCTGTTTAGATGGACAGATCTGTGGCTTTGACATGCCGCCAGCAGCGCTCGCATTTCCGGCGAATGGTCAAAACAAGGTCCTATTGCACTAACTGAGGTCGTTCTGTTTCTAGACAGGCTGCAGAAGGTAATGGATATGTCTTCCTCCGACTTAAATTGCAGATATCAGATGCACAAAGATCTGGAAATGGGATCAGCTGAAAAATGTGTAGTGTGTGACTAAAGCCAAGCTGGAATTTTACTGTAGCATGCATGTTCGGGAAAGGTGACACGTTTCGCAGTGGGTGCAGCCATCTTGAATAATGGTAATTGCATAATCAACTGACGTGATGACAGAGTGCTCTGGTGGTTGTAATAGGAGCTAAACACAGTTGAACTTTGAGCCATTTTTGTTAGGTAAACGAATTGTATGATCTTCTGCGAAAATTCAAACTCCCTAAAAAATCAAACATCTCGAATGAGGCCTCCTGCTGGTGACGATGTGTATTAACCCGATTGGACTCAGGACCTTGTGGCGAACACACTCGCATGACATAAATAATAAATTATAATAAATAATATAAAATGATTACAAATGATAATAAATAATAATAAATAACTGGAGCAGCTGTCCGAATGCAGATACCTGTAAGAGTCCATCGATCTGTAAGAGTTAACTTTGATGTCCTCTAGACGACCGAATAACTAAGTAATAGTATGTGTTGGGCGGCTTTGGTGATCAAGTCAGAATTTGAGAAGATGATTGATTTGGGTTGGAGTGTTCGATGGGGTGAAGATTGTTCGGTTGACTACTTCTGCACATTTTCTACCTTTATTTAGCTGAGTGAAGATCGATTGTGGTGTGTTGGATACACATTTGTCTGTTCTCTAGACTTGGGACAGACGTTAGTTGACGTGTAGATTATAGCCAAGATCTCGAATATGTTACATGACTGAGAGCGATATTCGAGAATGGAAATATCATTTTGCATATGTCTGTTTCCAGTTAGTCAGTGGTTTACGGCATGCTGCACATAGATAATGTCTGGCGTTTGTAGAGAATTAATTTGAAGTCTATATCTTGGGAATTATGACGAACTATTGATCGGTAGGGTGTAGCCTAGTGCATGATATTGAGAAGTACAGCTACAATGGTGTAATATTATGGAGAAAGTACATGTGTTCCTGCAGTCCATGAGTCTGAGGTGAACAGATAAGGAAGGAGAGACAGTAAGGCGTTTGTGCTGAGGGGGGACGATACCGAATTTGTAAAAAAAGTTCTGAGGGTGACTTAGGTCCACTGATGTAAGAGGGAAGATTAGCTCTGCGTGTCGGGTCTGTAGAGAGTAAGAGCAGGTTGACGGTGCTTTCCTAGGATTGGGGAGCATTGCGGTATATAGAGGCTGTAGGAATAGGCTATTTCTTTCGCATGCTGTAGAGATATACTGGATAAGTGCACTGTTTTGTGTCAAATGTGTATATACTGTATTGTAAAGTTACTGTGGTTTGCATTGTGTGGCGTTTGTATATATTGCATTGTAAAGTTAATATTGTTTATGTTATGTGATGAGTAGAGAGGAAGTAGTAAAGACGGTAGAGATATCTCCAGAGTAACCTCGGACGTGTGACTTAGTGTGGGACAGGTTGATTGAGCGCGTCTGTTGAGTTATTTTGCTATGCGTTATTTGGACCGATTACGAGTACTGATGGTGTTTACAGTTATGTGTACTGCATTATTTAGGAGCAGTCTGATATTGTGCACTGAACTTAGGAGCTGTTTACGTGTCTGCCGACTGTGCAACATGACACCAGATACATCAGGGCGAGTGTTTTTTGTATGAGAGTGATAGACATACTCGATGTCTAACTAAAATGTACGTTAAGTATTTGTGGGGCGAGAGTCCGAGTTGGCTGTTACTTTTTCTACTTGGAAGTTTTGTTAGATGGAATTGCTGAGGCAAGTAGCTACGAGAGCGCGAGGGATGTGATTGCAGCATATCTCCGCCTCTCAGCAGTTAACTACAGGTGGGGCGAGTGATGTTCTCGGCTTAGGTATTGGGGGTGTGCTGAGGCCATGTCCTAGACTGTGTGGATTGAACAACAGTATTCGGCTCACAGTTCGTCTAGAATATTTACGGAGGAGTATGTCCGACGCGAGTATAAAGGTCCAGATTGCAACGTGGACGGTCTCGCGCTCGTGATGTGTTAGAGAGGCAAAGCAGACGATTTTGAGTCATCACAGGTGACTTAGGTTAGTGGTTTCGTTTGCCACAATTTTCTTGTGTTTGTGGCGTAACACGAACTGACCATCAGAATTCAAACTTGGCTTATTAGTATAGACAAAATGTGATATAAGTTAGTGTAGGTTAGTACATGTTACTGCACGTTAGTAAAAGGAATTACATATTAGCACATGTTACCCAACGAACATGGGTCGGTAAGGGGGCGTGGTGGTCGGTAGGGACTTTAACTATTTCATTTCAAGTCCTGGTGGGCGTGGCAGTGGCGAAAATTGATTCCAAGTCTAGGTGGACGTGGCACTTTTCCGCATCAGAGAGGTTAATTAATTGATCAGTTTAATTAAGTAGTCATGCAGACTTTGTTACATTCACTTGCGGAGGTACTAAGCTAGGCGCGAGCAATGTTTATGTGTACGGACGTGTGTTTTCCCGACGATCTTGGATTAGGTAAGCGCAGAATGTGGATTAAATAATGAGAGTTCGGGAGGACGACGGTTCAATCCCGCGTCCGGCCATCCTGATTTAGGTTTTCCGTGATTTCCCTAAATCGCTCCAGGCAAATGCCGGGATGGTTCTTTTCAAAGGGCACGGCCGACTTCCTTCCCCGTCCTTCCCTAATCCGATGAGACCGATGACCTCGCTGTCTGGTCTCCTTCCCCAAAAAACCCAACCCCAACCCCAACCCAAATAATGAGAGTTGGGTGATCAATTAACTTAGCGAGGGACGTCGTGGCGATCACATGTGCTGGACAACCCTTTGTGACGTCGTGGCGGATTTCACTCTCGAGCGAACTTTGGAGCCAAACGTGTGGCAGGGCGTTCTTTGTCAACCAGGTGCTGGATCAACCGACCTACCGTTATGAAACCGGCAGGTTCCAACCTGTGCAGTGAACAGCTTTGGCGCCGACTGGTCGGTGGGGGCGGACTCGACAGTCCACGAAAACATGTTTACGTCGCTGGACCAGCGTGCCTGCGACGCGAGTCGGCGCCAATAGGTTGTGACGCGAACGGCCGCTGGACGGGCAGCGGACGCGGACGTATCCGACGGCCTTCACGTGAGGCGACCGCTGGCTTGCCGGTGGCGCGCGATCTGGCGCGGTTCGGTGGCGACCATGTGAACTAATTCAGTTGGACTGGAGGCCTTGTGGCGACTGGACTGCGATCTGTAAGATGTGTACTATCTATGTTGGAGAACAAGTGACGACGGTACTGTTTGAAATAAAGACTTCAGTCCTCTTCCCACGAATTCACAGGAGGTGGCTCACTATATGACGCGATTTTCATAGCTTAGCAGTGATACACTAACTGAGGGCGAAAAATTCAAACTTCGTAGGATGAGGTTGACTTAGGTTAGTGCACATGGCCTAATTGGTCTCTTTTTTTTCGTAGGTGTGACAGATTATAGTGTTTGAATTTGAATTTGCGAGAGATTTTTTTGTTATGGATGTAAGGGAATTGGCTTTCTTGCCGCAAAAATCAACCATCTTGAATAAATAATAATTAATGATAATAAATGCTAATAAATAATTGTAAATGATAATAATGATAAATAGAAGTACAGTTTTCCAGAGATTGTTGTTGTTGTAGTCTTCAGTCCTGAGACGGGTTTGATGCAGCTCTCCATGCTACTCTATCTTGTGTAAGTGTGCAAGCTTCTTCATCTCCCAGTACCTACTGCAGCCTACATCCGTTTGAATCTGCTTCCAGAGATTATGGAGTGTGCATCTGAACATGGCGCGATTTTCTATGTTAGTGGAGGTAGGCCAATAATAATAAATAATAATAAATGAGAATAAATAAAAATAAATATTAAATGATAGTAAATAATGATAATAAATTATAACAAATTATGAATGATAATGGATAATAATAAAGACAAGTATGGTTTTTGCAGCCATTATCGTTTTGGAATTTTCATTTGGCACGAATTTTCTCATGGAGGTAGACCAGTAATAATAAATAATAATACATGATAATGAATGACAATGAATGATAATGAACTATAATCGATGTTAATATATGATAATGAATAATAATGAAGAAAAGTAAGGTTTTGCATGCATTATGTTGGAATTTGGATTTGGCGCAAATTTCTTCTGGACGGTTAGCTTAGTTCAAAAATGGTTCAAATAGCTCTGAGCACTATGGGACTTAACATCTAAGGTCATCAGTCCCCTAGAACGTAGAACTACTTAAACCTAATGAACCTAAGGACATCACAGACATCCATGCCCAAGGCAGAATTCGAACCTGCGACCGTAAAGGTCACGCGGTTCCAGACTGAACCGCCTAGAACCGTTAGGCCACAGTGGCCGGCGGTTAGGTTAGTGGACGTAGGACAATCCACCACATCAACTCAGACATCCACGTGTGGAGGTCATCCATCCTGGACCTCTACATTTTGATGTCAGAAGTGTGTGTCACGTCTAAATTTCAGTGACGGGGAGCCTTACCAGCCACCCTCCCTGAAGACGATGACTCTCGACTACCTCAGGGTTGACGTTTCGTCGACACACAGCAACAGTGTGCAGTGGGTGAGTGCACTGACTGTTGTTTCCTTTTTCCCTTGCGAGTCTCACGTCGAGTCAGTGCACCTTTTACCAGCATTTCAGTTTTGTTTTCATGTGTGACATGTGTCAAGTAAACTCAGACTGTGTTCTGAGGACGTGTAAATATGAACGTTATTTTTGCCTATCAACAATGAGTGTGGCTCATTGTCTGGAAGTGTATAAAGTGTTAACTAGGCGTAACTTCTTAGGAGGGGAAGATGAATTTTGTCGAGAAGTGGGAGTTTTGTGGTAGTTTTCACAGTTTTTAATGGGCAATGAATTTCATTTTTAGCAATAAATGTGGCTCACTACGTTTAAGCACGTGAAGTAGTAGTCATGAGTAGCCGCTCAAGTAGAGAAGTTACAGTAAGTGTTAGGATAGAATTAGATTAAGTGTCCTTGTCGTCATAGTGTTTTGTTCTCCTCGTTTGTTGTTTGCATAATTAATGAGGAATCCACTGGCGGAGAGGTTGCGAATTTCTGCAGCCTGAACCACATGGGTAGGGGAGTGCATGTGCCGATGATTTTTGTGTCTTGCAGAGTGCAACTGCCGACCGTAATTTTGCTGTAGATACTTAGGGAGTGATGCAAAAAGCTATCAATAAGGCTGATTGTATTGCAGATGTTGCGGGTACTGAAATGGTACAGACGCATTTAGTATTTCCGAAGGCCGCGGATTCGGTACCATCTTTGACGGCACTGCCTCCTCAGAGGGTAGGAGGAAAAGAAAGAGGAAATGTGTTTGTAAGGTTTATAATCCGGCCGACTAGGCTTGTGGCAGCGGATCAGGAGATTGACAAAAGTGACAACACTTGCAGTGTAATGCGTGATGCAGGCGAAGCTTGCTGTGGAATTCCAGGGCTAGACTTTCTCGTCAAGCATCATGCCAAAACTGACTTTCGATCACGAGCGGTGGAACTCAGGGGGATAATGATAAAGCTGGGGGAAACTGTTACCATTGAAATACTATTGCAAGGTTCGTTTATCATGATAGAACAAATGCAGGCAAAATCGCTAATGCTTAATTTGCATGTTATGGGGGCACAAGGCACGGGGAAGTTGCTTTAGGTGACCGAAGGTGTTGCTAACTTATACGATTCTGGACTTCGCCTCTGGGTAGGGAGTCGTCGTTGAGTACGCAGCGCTCAGTGATTGAGAGCACTTCAACTGCCTATACTCACGTTGAGACATTATCTGAATTTCGTCCTTGTGGCTGGGAGTTCGCGTTTCTTGTCTGTAGAATACAGAAAGGAGAAGATAGTATTGGATTATACTATTCAGACGACCGCCTCCTTTCGTCTTAGTGTTTAATGAGTTTTTTTATTTTGTGGCTGGAGTTCCTCCACCGCCGCAGGCGTGCACCAGAGCCATCACTCCGACGCAGCAGACCCAGTACATACGGTGATATTGTTAATTAATTCGGCTTATTAGGGCTATAAAGCTAAACAGCTGTGATCATTTAAGTTTCATTTCCACTGACGTTCCACACCACTGTAGATCATCTTTGATAGTAGTGTCCTCTAGTGTTTGTGACGTAAATGATATCAGTCACCTCGTGTTATTTATATTAGGTCGCGTAGCCACAAAATCGGCTCAATTGGGCAGTTGATCAATAATATGAGACAGGAAATTTACTTCTATCTCTATGTCCATTGTACTTGGACATATAAACATCTGTAATATATAAAGGTGTTTAAATCTACAATAAATATATGAGCAGAAACAACATTTATTATTTAGTAGTTACTAGATCCCTTAATCATTCAATTATTTTGATGTTGTAATTTATCTGTTAAAGAGCAAGAAGAAGAAAATAATAATACTGTTAAGAGATCCTAAGATGTGCTTCAGGGGGGAGTCAGACAGGACCAAATCTTTATTTCTGCGTTCTGTATTTTCCATTGCGCACATTTAATTTTACACCCACCTGGAGTAGCATTTTGCAAACCACAAAAATAATTTCAAGAAATACTTCCTAACACTTAAATTTATATTCGATGTTAGCATATCTATCTATCTAATACTTTTCTCGCTATAGTCAGTCTTCATTTTATATCCTTTCTACTTCGGCCACCATCAGTTATTTTGCTGCCCAATAGTCCTTTTAGTGTCTCATTTCGTAATCAGATTCCCTTAACACTACCTGATATAGCCCTCGCAATACCAAGGGGAAGGAAGGGCTACATCATACGTACCTTTTCAGAACACTGTATTCAAGTCATGTACAATATATTTTAAAAATCATAAAAAAGTATATTTATGGTTTATTATGATTTCTTCCACCAGATTCCGTAATTGTTTTAAATTTTTCAGGATGTGAATTTTCAGAACAGGTGTCATATTCATATTTTCAGGTTTAGGACACTTCTTACACATAAATATATCTTTAAAAAGTATGTTGTGCGAAAAATACAACGAAAATTACTGAAATCTGTATATCTTTGTGTTGGTCATATATTACGCCCTCATTTTGTAGTACACGTTATGGAAAATCCGTTGGTACTGCTAGGTTTAATTCGAAAACATTCCATTACTTTTCATTTAGATCCATTGAGGGTTATCTTATAATCCCTTTCCAGGGCACTATCTAATCCATTCAACTGTTATTCCAAGTTCTTTACTGTTTCTGACAGAATAGCATTGTCACCGGTAAACTTCAAAATGTTTGTTGCTTCTCCCTGATATTTAATTCTGTTTACAAATTTATCCTTCTATGCTTTACTGCTTGTTCGGTGTAGATGTCGAATGACATCGAGTGTAGGCTACCCGAATGTCTCACTCCCATCTTCATATTGCACAACTAGAAATCCAGCAGCTGGAGTAGCAGAATTTATGTGCTTAAACAAAATTTGTTCTTTGGTGTGGTGGGGCTGTGAAATACATGTCCAGCCCCATGACTCCTTTCTTCTTTTTACCTGAGGATAGCAAAATTTATATTTCAGTGCATATACGCAAAAATCCAAACTTTCATTTAGGACAACATTGATTCCCAAGGATTCACGTGTTACCAGTTGTAGAGGAACATGTAGGAATGAGCGTCTCTCCTATTTCCGAACATTAAATGTAATTTTTGTAACTTCCAGAAGAGCAGAGTACATTGAGATAACTATTTCGAGATCGGAAGATAAGCCAGTTCCGTTCGAACCCACTAGCGAGAACAAAGAGAAAAGACAGTTGGAGATGTAGTAAAGGGAAATGCCGTTGTAGTGTATTCTGGGATTGGAGAAGTATGAGGAAGGGTAACTATTGTATCCTTTTCACTGAACTGACTTACTCTCCTATCCTCAGAACAATCATACCTCACAAATTTTAAGTTAGTGTATCTTGTACAAATATCTCCTGTGCCAATGAAATGATTTGTCAAACTGTTCACTTAAAACATGTCAATTTGTGTATTGTTTTTTCTTGTATTCACCAATCTTGTAGTTTTGTTGTACTTACTACTTGAATGACTACTTTTGTAACGGCGAGTGTCGTAATCATATGTATCATAGGCAAATATGAGACACCGTGAAAATTTTTTTTTCTTTATGTTTATGAAATGTGTGTAGCAGAGAGTCCACAAATGTTAATAAGTACATTTAATACTTTCTATGACAATAAAGAACAGAGAAGCCTTCACATTTTTTTTCTGCGATCAGCTACGACATGTCTTCCTGATTTTTATCGTCCATTGTTCTTCAGCTTTCGCAATGTAAGCATCCATTTAGCTGTAATTTGTTAGACTTTTCCGGCGATTTGATGACATCTCGTGGAAATCGGGTTTTCTGCCGGATATCAGCGTCTTCCAAACACGATATTTCGACGTCATTACTTGTCGTCTTCATCAAGTGTTCCCTGAGAGTCAGGGAACACCTGATGAAGACGTCAAGTAATGACGTCGAAATATCGTGTTTGGAAGACGCTGATATCCGGCAGAAAACCCGATTTCAACGAGATGTCATCTATTTAGCTTTTAAGAACCATGAATATATTTAAGTCGATAGAAATTAATGCTTTCAGTTGTGTTAATTTAACAAACTAAACATACCTCTTTGTATTAATGTCTTTATAAGCTTTGTGTACAGCCATTCATGAAAGAAATGCAAAACTGCTGACATGGAGTCAGTCTGCCATTGGTCTGATCTAGATAGTGATTAGCAATTATCAGTTATTTTATGGTGCACCAACGAACTTACGGTCTTTCAGAAACGAAGTCCGATAGTCAATTAACTACACAGCATAATGCGATCGACCGATCACGTTATACACCTGCCTTATGAAAATTACATTGGAGCTACATCTGCAACTTTACGTTTCTCTCGAAGACTAATCTGGAGTAGTAAGAAATCACAACAGGAATCAACAAGCACTGATCGGTTAATTTCAGTTGACATTACTGAGCTGACTACCTGCTGTTAAGTGGTAGGTGATCACGACTATTTTCCTTACATTCTCTATCTTCGCAAGTAGGCAAGCTAACAGTTAGAGCTCACAACTTCCACTCGCTCATCCACCTTCCAGAGAGGTTGCTGCTATTGTTGCTTGTACAGTGGTCACTCCACATGTGTATACGATTTAACGTCATACCAGAGACATTTCCGTTTACAACAGCAAAAGAATACAAGAACCGCTACCTCAATTCGTTGCATCGACCAATAGTGTGAGATAAATAGCTTTTCTCATAAGAGAATGAGCAGCGCCGTTAATTTAGAGCAATAGAGAAACGTCTTTTGCGATGTCAACAGCCGAGGATGCTGAATCACACGAGACCTACCTTTTTCATGAGTTTTCCCAGTAAAGAACTTCCAAATTGTGGACCAGAAGCCTACTTTTCCCGCCCCCCGCTTCCGCAGTGTTGTCGTTGTGGTGTTCAGTCTGAAGACTGGTTTGATGCAGCTTCCCAAGCTAGTCTATTCTGCGCAAGCCTCTTCAGCGCTGCACAGCTAATGCAATGTGCCTCAGTTTGAACCTGCTACCTTTATTCAAGACTTTGTCACCTTCTACAATTTTAATACCCCCCTCCCCAAAACCCACATATACACACTTCTCTCCATTACCAAACTGACAATTTCTTGGTGCCTCACGATATACCCTATGAAACGAAGTTGTGCCATAAATTTCTTGTTTTCCCCAGTTCGACTCAGTATCTTCTTATCAGTTATTCGATCTGCAGCGCCACCACTAATTTTCGCCGCTACTGAGAAAAATTGTGATTGTGGTATCGATAGCTACGATGCCACGGCGTAGGTCGAAGTTCTTAAGTTGGCACTACGACAGTTACCGACGACAGCGCCCTCTAGCCGTTGCTGTGGGGTCTACGAGCTCCGCGACAGATTCTGCCCATTTTGATCAAGAGCAGACGGCCAGGACACTTCGCTTGCTATTGAGACTATGTACTACTTACGACGGGTCCAAATCTTCGCACGTCAGTGCAAAGTCGTATATCCAGTTAATACTGTGAAATAGTAAAACCATTTCTAAGAGCAGTACCGAGAGATTTTCACCTTTTCCTGCCCCTACTCACTATCTTCATTCAGCCAACCTTTCAGTTTTCAGGAGCAGAACCTCGCGCTGCTTTCCAGGTGGGATACAAAAGTGATATTGCCATGGCTGTTGCAAAAGACGTTGTTAGTGGCCCAGCTCAGACCTGACCAAACACCATTACGTCAGATGCAGCAATGCCACTGGCAGATTCCCGTATTGTGCTCCAGAATAGGGGCTTTCACTGCCATTACGAAGACACAGCGGAAAGGCGTTTGTAGGCCAGTTACTACACATCCAATCAAATCTTCTTATGGTCTACATGGTTGCGAGCTGTGATTTGCAAAGCAAGAACGCTCTGTCCAAACATAAATTACTATTACTTTCAGTCAAAGATGTCTCAGTCTGGTAGCTACTATTTACGAGGAGAGGTGTATGCCGCTACTCGAGGCGACATGATGCTACAAGCAGCCACCACTAACTGTGTGCCCCTGCTTCTGGTGTTAAAATCAGTGATGTTGCTGAGCATCTTCCTGCCAGTGGGCCACCTTCGGGCCAACTACCAGGTGCAAACAGCCCTCTGCCATAGAAAGCAGTCGCTTGAGACCATGGCCACCTGTTGCGTCAGTTCCTTAACACTCGCTGCCTTCATCAGACACTGTGGAAGACGTTGCGCCACAGAATGTTCTAGTTTGTTCTTCAGTAAAATGTATGACTAACAGTGAACTTTTTATGAGCAGCCAACGATCATCATCCTGGCAACAGTCCACCAATTCAGCTCAGACCTCCACATGTAGATCCACACTACATGGATGAATAAATCACATTTTAGTGCCTGCCAGAGGGTTCATCGAACCACCTTCACAATTCTCTATTATTCCAATCACGTATTTCCCACGGAAAGAATGAATATCTATATATCTCCGTAAGATCTCTGATTTTATTTTATTTTATCGTGGTGATCGTTCCTCCCTATGTAGGTCAGTGTCAACAAAATATTTTCGCATTCGGAGGAGAAAGTTGGTGACTGGAATTTTGTGAGACGATTCGGTCGCAACGAAAAACGCATTTATTTTAATGATTTCCGGCTCAAATGCTGTACATTTCTGTGACACTCTCTCAAGTATTTCGTGATAATACAAAACGTGCTGCCTTTCTTTGAACTTTTTCGATGTACTCAATGAGTCTTATCTGGTAAAGATCCCACACTGCGCAGCAGTATTCTAAAAGAGGACGGACCAGCGTAGTATCAATTTGTACCGTAGTGTCCTCCTTAGTAGGTTTCTTACATTTCTAAGTGTCCTGCCAATAAAACACAGCCTTCCTTTAGCCTTCCCCACAACATTTTCTATGTGCTCTATCCAATTTAAGTTGTTTGTAATTCTAATACCTAGGTATTTAGTTGAATACATGGCTTTTAGATTAGACTGATTTATCGTGTAACCGAATTTTAAAGAGTTCCTTTTAGCACTCATGTCGATGACCTCACACTTTTCTTTATTGGAGGTCAACTGCCACTTTTCGCACCATTCAGATATTTCTTCTAAATCGTTTTGCAGTTTGTTTTGATCTTCTGATGACTTCACAAGTCGATAAACGACAGTGTCATCTGCAAACAACCGAAGACGGCTGCTCAGATTGTCTCCCAAATCGTTCATATACATAAGGAACAGCAAACGGCCTATAACACTACCTTCGGAAACGCACGAAATCACTTCTGTATTACTCGATGACTTTCCGTCAATTACTACGAACTGTGACCTCCCTGACAGGAAATCGCAAATCCAGTCACATAACTGAGACGATATTCCATATGCACGCAATTTCACTACGAGCAGCTGGTGTGGTACAATGTCAAGACCCTTCCGGACATCTAGGAATACGGAATCGATCTGAAATCCCTTCTCAATAGCACTCAGCAGTTCGTGTGAATAAAGAGCTTGTTGTGTTTCACAGGAACGATGTTTTCTAAACCCATGTTAACTGTGTGTCAATAGACCGTTTCCTTCGAGGTAATTCATAATGTTCGAACAAAATATAAATTCTAAAGTCCCGCTGCATATCGACGTTAACGATATCGGCCTGTAATTTATTGGATTACTCCTACTATCTTTCTTGACTGTTGGTGTGACCTGTGCAACTTTCGAGTCCTTGGGTACAGATCTTTCGTCAAGCGAACAGTTGTATATGATTCTTAAGTATGGAGGTAATGCATCAGCATACTCAGAAAGAAACCTAACTGGTATACAGTCTGGACCAGAAGATTTGCTTTTATTAAGTGATTTGAGTTGCTTCACTAATTCGAGGATATTTACTTCTACGTTACTCGTGTTGGCAGCTATTCTCGATTCGAATTCTGGGGTATTTACTTCGTCTTCTTTGTGAAGGCATTTCGGAAGGCTGTGTTTCGTAACTCTGCTTTGGCAGCACTGTCTTTGATAGTAACTCCATTGTTATCACGCAGAGAAGGCATTGATTGTTTCTTGCCGCTAACGTACTTCACATAGCCGGCCGAAGCGGCCGTGCGGTTCTAGGCGCTGCAGTCTGGAACCGCGAGACCGCTACGGTCGCAGGTTCGAATCCTGCCTCGGGCATGGATGTTTGTGATATACTTCGGTTAGTTAGGTTTAACTAGCGCTAAGTTCTAGGGGACTAACGAACTCAGAAGTTGAGTCCCACAGAGCTCAGAGCCAGAATCCTTTTGGATTCTCTGCCGGGTTTCGAGACAAAGTTGCATTGTGGAAACTGTTATATTCGTCTCGCATTCAACTCCGCGCTACATTTCGAGCTCCTGTAAAGGTTCGCCAATCTTGGGGATTTTGCGTCTGTTTAAATTTGGCATGTTTGTTTCGTTGTTTCTGCAACAGTCTTCTAACACGTTTTGTGTACCAAGGAGGATCAGCTTGTTTGTTTATTTGGTATAAATCTCTCAATTGCTGCCGATACTATTTCTTTGAATTTAAGCCACATCTGGTCTACACTTATATTATTAATTTGGAATGAGTGGAGATTGTCTCTCAGGAAGGCGTCAAATGAATTGTTATCCGCTTTTTTGAATATGTATAGTTTTCGCTCATTTTTCGAGGATTTGGGGATTTCAATATTCAATGTCGCTACGACAACCGTGTGTTCACCAACCCCTATATCGGTTTTGATACTCGTTATTAACTCAGGATTATGTGTTGCTAACAGGTCAAGTGTGTTTTCACAGCCGTTTACTATTCGTATGGGCTCATGAACTAACTTCTCGAAATGATTTTCAGAGAATGTGTTTAGCAAAATTTCGGATGATATTTTATGCGTACTTCCGGAATTAAACATGTATTTTCGCCAACATATCGAGGGTCAATTAAAGTCACCACCAACTATTATCGTATGAGTCGAGTACGTGTTTGAAATCAACCTCAAGTTTACTTTGAACCTTACAGCAACTGTATCATCTGAAGTGGGAGGTCAATAAATGGATCGAATTACTATTTTATTCCGGTTGCCAACAATGACCTCTGCCCATACTAACTTGCAGGAAGTATCTACTTCAATTTCGCGACAAGTTAAACTACTTCTGACAGCAACTAACTCGCCACCGCCAACGGTGTTTAGCCTATCTTTTCGGAACACCGTTAGGTTCAAAAATGGCTGTGACCACTATGGGACTTAACATCAGTGGTCATCAGTTCCCTAGAACTTAGAACCACTTATACCTAACTAACCTAAGGACATCACACACATCCATCCCCGAGGCAGGATTCGAACCTGCGACCGTAGCAGTATCGCAGTTATGGACTGAAACGCCTAGAACCGCTCGGCCAACGCGGCCGGCACGCCATTAGGTTCTTCGCAAAAATTTCGGCTGAGCTTATATCCGACTTTAGCGAGCTTTCGGTGCCTATAACGATTTGAGAATAAGTGCTTTCTATTAGCGCTTGGAGCTCTGGTACTTTCCCAACGCCACACTGACCCTGCTACCTCCTGCGTATAGTGCACACCTGACCTATTAAGCGGAACCCGAAACCCAACCACCCGTTGGCACAAGTCGAGGAATCTGCAACCTACACGGTCGCAGAACCGTCTGAGGCTCTGATTCAGACCCACCAGTCGGTTCTGTACCAGAGGTCCACAGTCGGTCGTGTCGACTATGCTGCAAATAGTCAGCTCTGCTTTCATCTTGCAAGCAAGACTGTCAGCCTGTACCACTTCTGTTAGCCGCTCGAAACCAGAAACAATCTCTTCTGATACAAAGTGACACACATCACTGGTACTGACGTGAAACACCACCTGCAGTTGGCTTCACCCTGTGCTCTTCATGGCATCTGGGAGGACCCTTTCCACATCTGGAATGATTTCACCCGGTATGCACACGGAATGGACATTGCTTTTCTTACCCTCCTAGTCAGGAAGAGGCCCCAAAACGCGCCTAACGTTGGAGCTTCCAACTACCAATAATCCCACCCTCCGTTATTGCCCAGATCTTTCAGGCTGAGTGGTCTCCTCTGAAACAGGACAGGCGACAGCATCTGGCTCACCGACAGCGTCAGCCACAGACAGTTCCTGGAACCTGTTTGTCAGGCAAACCGGGGAGGTCTTAGGTGCGCTTGGGAAGTCTTTTGGCGCTTGCTTCGCCCTGGGGCGACCTCTACATTTTGATGTCAGAAGTGTGTGTCACCACTATATTTCAGTGACAGGGGAACCTTACAAGCCACCCTCCCTGGAGACGATGACTCTCGACTACCTCAGGTTGCAGTTTCGTCGTCAGACAGCATCTGTATACAGTGGATGATTGCACTAGCTGTTTTTTTTCCCCTGCGAGTATCATTTCGAGTCAGTCCAGCTTCTACCGGCTTTTCAGTTCGGTTTTCATGTGTAACATGTGGCAAGTAAATTCAGACTGTGTTCTGAGGATGTGTAAATATGAACGTTATTTTTCCCTATTATCAATGGGTGGGGCACATAGTGTGGAAGGGTATAAGGTGTTAGCCATGTGTAGCCTCTTGGTAGGGGAAGATGAATTTCGTTTAGAAGTCGGAGTTTTGTGGTACATTACGCCGTTTTCAATGGGGAATGTATTTCATTTTGAACTATAAATGTGGCTACTGCGTTTAAGCAAGTAAAGTCGTAGTCATGAGTAGCCGCTCAGGTGGAGAAGTTAAGTAACACTAAGTGTTAGGAAAGAGTTAGATTAAGTGTCCTTGTCGTCGTACTGTTTTGTTCTCATTTGTTATTTGCATAATTACTGAGGTATACCTTGGCGGAGAGGTTGCGAATTTCTGCAGCCTGGACCAGATGTGGAGAGAAGTGCATGTGCCAATGATTTTTGTGTCCTGCAGAGTGCAACTGCCGACAGTAATTTTGTTGTAGATACTTAGGGGTGACGCAGAAAGCTATCAATAAGGCTGGTTGTATAGAAAGATGTTTTGAGTACTGAAATGCTACAGACGCATTTAGTATTTCCGAAGGCCGCAGATTCGGCAGCATCTGTGGCGGCACTGCCTCCTCAGAAAGTGGGAGGGGAGGAAAGTGGAAATGTGTTTGTAAGGTTTATGATCGGGCCGACAAGGCATGTGCCAGTGGATCAGGAGATTGACAAAGTGACAACACTTGCAGTGTAATACATGATGCAGGCGAAGGCTGCTGTGCAGTCCCAGGGCTAGACTTTCTCATCAAGCATCATGCCGAAACTGACTTTCGATGACGCGCGGTGGTACTCAGTGGGATAATGTTCAGCTGGGGGAAGCTGTCACCAGTGAAATACTGTTACAGGGTTCATTTATCATGATAGAACAAATGCGGGCAAAATAAGTAAGGCTTAATTGGCATGATATAGTGCCACAAGGCACTGGGAAGCTGCTTTAGGTGACCGAAGGTGTTGCTAACTTATACAATCCTGGACTTCGCTTACGGGCAGGGAATCGTCGTTGAGGCCGCAGCGTTCAGTGATTGAGAGCACTTCTTCTGTCTATAGTCACGTTGAGACGTTATCTGAGTGCCGTACTTGTGACTGGGAGTTCGCGTTTCGTGTCTGTACAGTACAGAGAGGAGAAGATAGTATTAGATTATACTTGTCAGAGGACCGCGTTCTGCCGTCCTAGTGTTTGAACGAGATTTTTTATTTTGTGGCAGGAGATCTTCCATCGTCGCAGACGTGTACGAGAACCATCACTCAGTCGCACGCGACGCAGTACATACTGTGATATTGCTAATTGCTTCGGCTTATTAGGGCTATAAAGCTAAACAGCTGTGATCATGTAAGTTTCAATTCTACTGAGGTTGCACACTACTGTAGATCATTTAGAAAGTAGTGGCTTCTAGTGTTTGGGACGTAGATGACGTCTGTCATCTGCCATTATATATATTAGATCGCGTAGACATGAAAAGGGTCACATTTGGGCAGTTGATTAATAACATTAGTCAGGAAATTCATTTTTATATCTTTATGGCGATTGCACATCGACATATAAACATTTGTAATATATAAAGGGGCTTTAATCTAAAATAAATGTATAAGCAGAAAAAACATTAATATTTAGTAGTTACCAGTTCCCTGCCTCTGTGCACGACTCTACACCATGCGGCCCGTCGGACCTCGATGCAGCTGCCCTGGTTGAAACGGCAGCGTGCGGCAAGGCGCGCAAGGCTTACATGGTTGCGCTCCAGGACAGGCCGCTCCTCGATGCCCACCTCTGCTGCAAATTGCACAACCAGAGCTCGCTCTCACTTGCAGTGTAATGCGTGATGCAGGTGAAGGCTACTGTGCAATCCTAGAGCTAAACTTTATCATCAAGCATCATGCTGAAACTGACTTGCGATGACGAGCGGTGGAAATCAAGGGGATAATGTTCAAGTTAGGGGAAGTAGTCACCAGTAAAGATACTGTCGCAAGGTTCGTATATCATGATAGGACAAATGCGGGCAAAATCAGTAAGGCTCAATTTGCATGATATGGGAGAACTAGGCACTGGGAAGTTGCTTTAGCTGACCGAAGGTGTTATACGATTCTGGACTTCGCCTCCATGTAGAGAATCGTCGTTGAGTACGCAACGTTCAGTGATTGTGTGCACTTCTCCTGCCTATACTCACGTTGAGACGTAATCTGAATTCCGTCCTTGTGGCTCTGAGTTCGCGTTTGTTGTCCGTAGAATACAGAGAGGAGAAGATAGTATTAGATTATACTAGTCAGGGGTCCGCCTTCTGCCGTCCTAGTCTTTAATGAGTTTTTTATTTTGTGGCTGGAGATCTTCCATCAACGCAGACGTGTACGAGAACCATCACTCCCACGCAACCGGACGCAGTACATACAGTGATATTGCTAATTGCTTTCGCTTATTACAGCTATAAAGCTAAACAGCTGTGATCATGTAAGTTTGATTTCCACTGATGTTGCCCACTGCTGTAGATCAGTTTGAAAGTAGTGTCTTGTAGTGTTTGGGACGTAGATGACGTGAGTCATCACGCGTTATTTATATTAGATAGCGTAGCCATAAAAAGGGGCACAATTGGACAGTAGATCAATGATATTAGTCCGCAAATTATTTTGTATCTCTTTATGTCCGTTGCACATCGTTATATAACATTTCTAATTAAGAAAGGCGTTTTATTCTACAATAAAAGGATAAGATAAAACAACATTTATTATTTAGTAGTTACTAGTTCCCTTAATCATTCATTTATTTTTATGTTGTAATTCATATGTTAAAGAGCCAGAAGGAGGAAATAATATCAACGTTAAGAGATCCTAATATCTGCTTCAGGGGGTACTCAGACAGAGCCAAATCTTCATTTTCGCGTTCAGTAATTTCCATAGCGCACATTCATTTTTACTCCCGCCTCGAGCAGCATCTTGGAAACCATACAAATACCTTTAAGAAATACTTCCTAACACTTAATGTTATATTCGATGTTAGCAAATCCCTCTTTTTCATTAATACTGTTCTTGTTATAGTCAGTATTCATTTTGTATCCTCTCTGCTTCGGCCTTCATCAGATATTTTACTACCCAGTAGTCCTTTTAGTGTCTCATTTCGTAATCAGATCCCTTAACACTATCTGATGTAACCCTCGCAATACCAAGGGAGAGGGAAGGTGTGCTTTATGCCTACCTTTTCAGAATACTGTAATCTAGTCAAGTACTTTATATTTTAAAATTCCGAAAAAAATACATTTCTGATGTATAAACGATTTCTTCTACCAGATTCCGTAATTGTTTCAAATTTTCAGTAAAACTTAACGGAAAAATTTAGGTCTTGTCAGTGGCTGTGAATTTTCAGAACATGTGTCATATTCATATTTTAAGTTTTAGGACCATTCTTACACATAAATACATCTTTAAAAAGAATGTTGTGCATAAAAGACAACGAAAATTAACGAAATCCGTATATCTTTGTGTTGGTCATATATTACGCCCCTGTTTTGTAGTACATGTTATGGAAAATCCGTTGGTACTGCTAAGTTTAATTCGAATACGTACCATTACCTTTCATTTAGTTTCATTCAGGGGTATTTTATATTCCTTTTTCAGGGCACTATCTGTTCCATTCAACTGTTATTCCAAGTTCTTTGCTGTCTCTGACAGAACTGCAGTGTCACTGGTAAACTTCAAAATGTTTATTGCTTCTCCCTTATATTTAATTCTATTTACAAATTTATCATTGTATGCTTTACTGCTTGTTCAGTGTAGATGTTGAATAACACCCAGTGTAGCCTACCCGAATGTATCACTCCCATCTTCCCATTGCACAACTAGAAATTCATCGGATGGAGTAGCAGAATTTGTGCTTCAACAAGATTTGTTCTTTGATGGGATGGGGCTGTGAAATACATGTCCAGTCCCATTATACCTCTCTTCGTTTTACCTGAGGACAGCAAAATTCATATTTCAGTGCATACGCGGCAAAAATTCAAACTTTCATTTAGGACAACATGGATTCCCAAGGATTCACGTGTTACCAGTTGTGGAGGAACATATAGGAAACAGCGTCTCCCCTATTTCAGAACATTAAACTTTATTTTTGAAACTTCCAGAAGAGCAGAGTACATTGAGATAACTATATCTAGATCGAAAGGTAAGCCAGTTCCATTCGAACCAACTAGCGAGAACAAAGACAGAAGATGGTTGGAGATGCAGTAAAGGGAAATGTCGTTAGAGTATATTGTGGGATTAGAGAAGTGTGAGGAAGGAAAACTTTTGTATTGTATTCATGACTTTACATCTCTTATCTTCAGATATAATTTTTAAATGACGAATGGTGGCCAGAGGAAAGTTGCTACCTCACAGCATCCCTGGACAATAGCTTTTCATCTAAGTATAATTCGAGGCGTTTATGTAAAAGTGCAATTTCAGAAGCTTCTTTGTCCTGCGGCGCCTGACTCAAATCCTTTAACATTGTCATTGTCCATGTCAAAAGCAGGTGCCGTGCAGGTGATTTCTCCAGTTCTAATTCCTTGGACGCCGGTTTGAAGAGCTACAAAAATCCTTATGTTTTAAAAGCTATAAAATAAACGATTCCGTATAAGAATTACAGTAATAGAATTGCAAACACACCGTGAAAAGTTCTTTCATCAGCGTGATATCAGTTCCTTCATTTCTGGCTATTTCTCCCTTCTCAGACAGCTTTTCCCACAAAGACATTCTAATATTGTCAGCTGCTTATTCCAGCGACTATCGTTAGACTGGCACATTTATCTATCAAGAGCATTAAGAAAACAACTTCTCTTTACGTAAGTCAAGCTTTCTTTCGCCGCTTCAAAAGACCACGAACCTATGGACAATTGACGCGTATACAGGGTGAGTCACCTAAAGTTACCGCTGGATATATTTCGTAAACCACATCAAATACTGACGAATCGATTCCACAGACCGAACGTGTGGAGAGGGGCTAGTGTAATTGGTTAATACAAACCATAAAAAAATGCACGGAAGTATGTTTTTTAACACAAACCTAGGTTTTTTTTAAACAGAACCCCGTTAGTTTTGTTAGCACATCTGAACATATAAACAAATACGTAATCAGTGCCGTTTGTTGCATTGTAAAATGTTAATTACATCCGGAGATATTGTAACCTAAAGTTGACGTTTGAGTACCACTCCTTCGCTGTTCGATCGTGTGTATCGGAGAGCAACGAGTTACGTAGGAATCCAAAGGAAACGGTGATGGACCTTAGGTACAGAAGAGACTGGAACAGCACATTACGTCCACATGCTAACACCTTTTTATTGGTCTTTTTCACTGACGCACATGTACATTACCATGAGGGGTGAGGTACACGTACACACGTGGTTTCTGCGGCAGTACTGCGGCGTGTACGACATTCATTACGCCAGAGATTGCAATTGTGTGCAGCAAATGATGTCCACCACATTGAACATCTATTGGCCTGACATGTCGGGACACACTCAATTCCACTCCGTAATTGAAAACGGAAACCATAGCATATGGCTGGAACCATTCAATCGTGAATAATCATGCAGTGCAAAGGCAATGTAGTTACCGTGATCAGCCGTGTGCTGCATGTCTTTCAAAGTAGAGTGTTGGATACCTAGAGACATAAATCGTCTAAACAATTCTCTTAGAATATTACCGCACGTTTTTGGTTTATCTGAAAACTGAGTTGTAAAAAAATGCGAAATCTGAGAGTCCAGTCAATGAGACAGGAGACAGTAGATGTCAGATAATTGTTGCTTCTCGCACTGGATGTCCACATGTCTGTGTTTGCTGAGTATTCACCTTCTGTTATATGAGCAATTACCTCAGGCATAATTATATGTCGTAGGCTTTTAGCACTTTCTGCTACGTACCACCACACAGTTGTGGGGTGAGACATAATTGCCCTTGCAGTGTTGATAAACGTCTGAACAAGATCCATAAGACCTTCACATGTTATAGCTCCGTACGACCTTACGTCTCGTGCACATATAGCCGCGCATTTATCGACAGTTATCTCCCGAACAGGTTTAGGAAGACGTTTCTCGTCCACACAAGACCCTTGTTTATTAGACACACATGGATGGCGAGCAATGTGCGGAGTGCCACTTGACCCTTCAGCATGAGAGTAAATTTCATTGCACAGCGAACAGCACACAAAATGAACGCTTTTCCTAACGCCATCCACGACAAGCATTAAAAGGGTCCAAACCGAACATTTAAAATTTGCTTCAGGCTGTATGGTTCTCCACTCACCACTGATTATTTTTCCTTTTACTTCCCTCTTATTGACATGCGCACCTTCTTCTGCAAACCACTTTTAGTTTCCAAGCTCATTTTGTGCGTTACGAAAAAATGAAGAAATCCTACCACTCCACTAAACAATGGCTGTCTAAGGCGCAGCTGTCATGGACTGTGCGGATAGTCCAAGTGGAGCTTCGAGTCCTCCCTCGTTGGGTGTGTGTGTTTGTCCTTAGGATAATTTAGGTTAAGTAGTGTGTAAGCTTAGGGTCTGATGACCTTAGCAATAAAGTACCGTAAGATTTCTCACACTTTTGAACATTTGAACTAAACTCTGCTCTACTCACCGCTCGCAGCCCGTAGCTCACAACTGCGGTCAGTGCTTCTAACAGCCCGTAGGTAGCAGCACGCCAGCGTTTGCACACGGCACTGGCGCAGTGACGTCACGCGTTCGCTTAGTACGGAGCAGTGAGGCTGCAGCCCGTGGGCTGCATCTCCATGCGCGACTCTGCCGAGCCCGTGGCATACAGCTGTTTCGCAACAGCACTGCTCGGCCCCTGGGGTGACGTCAGGGACTCGCTCGGTCCGAGGCTGCTGTAGCCCAGTGCGGCCAGACGACTCTCCTGCGTGCGGCCCGTCAGACCTCAATGCGACTGCACCGGCTCAAACGGCAGCGCTAGGCAAGACTCGCACGGCTGTCCTGGCTGCGCTCCTCGACGGGCCACGCCTCGATGTCCACCTCAGCTGCAAACTGCACAACCAGAGCTCGCTCTCAGCCGGTTGTCACCGTCCAATTCACATCATACAAGCCAACTGCGACGTCACTCCAGCAGTGGCTGCATCAATTTCCACGGGCAGACACGCCCCTGAACTGACTTAACCTTGTGCACGACTTGATGACTAATCATTTAACAGCCAGTATCGTAGTCCAATATACCGTAGGAAAATGTAAGACACCGAGAAAATTTTTCTTTCTTTATGTTTATGAAATATTTGTGTACCAGAAAGTCCACAAATGTTAATAAGTACATGTAATACTCTCTATGATAATGAAGAACGTAGAAGCCTTCACATTTTTTTCTGCGACCAGCTAGGAGATGCCTTCCTGTTTCGTATCGTCCTTTGTTCTTCAGATTTCGCTATGTATGCATCTATCTTGTTAGCTCTTGTTGTTCTTGTTGTTGTGGCCTTCAGCCGAGAGACTGGTTATAAGCAGCTCTCCATGCTACTCTGGCTCTGAGCACTATGGGACTTAACACTCATGGTCATCAGTCCCCTAGAACTTAGAACTACTTAAACCTAACTAACCTAAGGACGTCACACAACATCCAGTCATCACGAGGCAGAGAAAATCCCTGACACCGCCGGGAATCGAACCCGAGATCAAGGGCGTGGGAAGCAAGAACGCTACCGCACAACCACGAGCTGCGGACTATGCTACTCTATCTTGTGCAAGCTTCCTCATCTCCCAGTACCTATTGCAACCTACATCCTTCTGAATCTGTTTAGTGTATTCATCTCTTCGTCTCCGTCTACGATTTTTACCCTCCACGCTGCCCTCCAGTACTAAATTGGCGATCCCTTGATGCCTCAGAATATGCCCTACCAACCGATCCCTTCTTCTAGTCAAGTTGTGCCACAAATTTCTCTTCTCTTTAATTCTACTCAGTACCTCCTCATTAGTTATGTGATCTACCCATCTAATCTTCGGCATTCTTCTGTAGCAGCACATTTCGAAAGCTTCTATTCTCATCTTGTCTAAACTATTTATCGTTCACGTTTCACTTCCATACATAACTACACTCCATACAAATACTTTCAGAAACGACTTCCTGACACTTAAACTTTACTCGATGTTAGCAAATTTCTCTTCTTCATAAACGCTTTCCTTGCTACTGCCATTCTACATTTTATATCCTCTTTACTTCGACCATCATCAGTTATTTTGCACCCCTAATAACAAAATTCCTTTACTACTTTAAGTGTCTCATTTCCTAATCTAATTCCCTCAGCATCACCCGAATTAATTCGACTACATTCCATTATCCTCGTTTTGCTTTTGTTGATGTTCATCTTTTATCCTCCTTTCAAGACACTGTCCATTCCGTTCAACTGCTCTTGCAAGTCCTTTGCTGTCTCTGGCAGAATTACAATGTCATCGGCGAACCTCAAAGTTTTTATTTCTTCTCTATGGATATTAATTCCTGCTCCGAATTTTTCTTTTATTTCCTTTACTGCTTGCTCGATATACAGATTGAATAACATCGGGGATAGGCTACAACCCTGTCTCACTCCCTTTCCAACCACTGCTTCCCTTTCATGCCCCTCGACTCTTACAACTTCTATCTGGTTTCTGTACAAACTGTAAATAGCCTTTCGCTCCCTGTATTTCATCCCTGCCACCTTCAGAATTTGAAAGAGAGTATTCCAGTGGACATTGTAAAAAACTTTCTCTAAGTCTACAAATGCTAGAATCGTAGGTTTGCCTTTCCTTAATCTATTTTCTAAGATAAGTCGTAGGGTCAGTATTGCCTCACGTGTTGCAACATTTCTACGGAATCCAAACTAATTTTCCCCGAGGTGGGCTTCTGCCAGTTTTCCATTCGTCTGTAAAGAATTTGTTTTAGTATTTTGCAGCCGTGGTTTATTAAACTGATAGTTCGGTAATTTTCACATCTGTCAACACCTGCTTTCTTTGGGATTCGAATTATTATATTCTTCTTGAAGTCTGAGGGTATTCCGCCAGTGACTTACATCTTGCTCACTAGACGTTAAAGTTTTGTTAGACCTGGCCCACCCAAGGCTGTTATTAGTTCTAATGGGATGTTGTCCACTCCCGGGGCTTGTTTCGACTTACGTCATTCAGTGCTCTGTCAAACTGTTCACGCAGTATCATATCTCCTATTACATCTTCCATTACTATAATATCGTCCTCAAGAACATTGCCCTTGTATAGATCCTCTATATACTCCTTGCACCTTTCTGATTTCCCTTCTTTGCTTATTACTGGATTTCCATCTGAGCTCTTGATATTCATGCTAGTCGTTCTCTTTTCTCCTAAGATCTCTTTCATTTTCCAGTAGGCAGTATCTAACTTACCCCTAGTGATGTGTGCCTCTACATCCTTACATTTATTCTCTAGCCATCCCCGCTTAGCAGTTTGGCCCCTCCTGTCGATCTCATTTTTGAGACGTTTGTATCCTTTTTTGCCTGCTTCATTTACTGCATTTTTGTATTTTTTCGTTTCATCAATTATATGAGGGGAGTTTCAAAAGTCCGTGCAAAAATAAATACTGCTTACATGTTTGGGGTAAACCTTTTTTATTTTTCTACATAGTTTCCTTTTAGACTTATAGACTTCGTCTACAGCTGTTCTAATTTGTTGATCCCTTCCGAATAATAGGAATTCTATAAGTCTGCAAAATAGCTAACAGTTGCTGAAATCACCTCCTCGTTTGAATAAAATCTTTGTCCCGCCAGGCATTTCTTCAAATTGGGGAACAAATAGTAGTTCGAGGGAGCCAAGTCTGAAGAAAAGGGGGGGGGGGGGGGTCGGATGCGAAACTAGTCGAATCCGTTTTCCACTAATTTTGCGACCACAACTGCTGAGGTGTGTGCTGGTGCATTGTCGTGATGGAAAAGGAAGGTCCAATAACGATGAATAATATTCACCTGTAATAGTTTTACCGTTTTCCAGATGGTCGATAATAATTATTCCTTGCGATTCTCAAAAGACAGTCGCCATAACCTTTCCGGCCGAAGGAATGGTCTTCGCCTTTTTTGGTGCAGAGTCTCCCTTGGTAACATATCGTTTAGATTGTTGTTTGGTCTCAGGAGTATAGCAATGTATCCATGTTTTATCCACATTGACGAAACGACGCTCAAAGTTCTGCGGATTCTTCTGAACACCTGCAAAACATCCTTGCAACACTTCGCACAATTCCGTTTTTGGTCAAGCGTGAGCAATCGCGGAACACATCTTGCGGATAGCTTTCACATGTCCAAATGTTAGTGCAAAATATTATGTACCCGTTCATTCGAGATGCCCACAGCACTAGCAATCTCACGCACCTCAACTCTTCTGTCATCCAGCACCATATTATGGATTTTATCAATGGTTTCTGGAGTGGTAACCTCCACAGGGCGTCCAGAACGTTCAGCATACTTGTGCCCATATGGCCACTCCTAAAATTTTGAAATTACTTATAAATTGTTCCGATCTAAGGCGCAGAGTCACCGTAATGTTTATCTAGTTTCTCGTTAGTCTCCTGAGGCGTTTTGCCTTTCATAAAGTAATGTTTAATCACAATATGAAATTCTTTTTCGTCCATTTTTGACAGTCACTCGACTTCCTTGATTGACGCGAATGCCAAACACAAAGGAATAGACTAATATTACTGAAACTTCGTGTGCGTTCTTCCCAAAGATGCTACTAACTAAACATGACCTCGATAGGTGCCGGTGGTGGCATGTCTCGGACTTTGCACGGACCTTTCAGACGCCTCTAGTATTCGAGTATATTTAAATTAATACCTTTCAAATGTATTAATTTAACAAACTAAACATATCTCTTTGTATTAATGTCTTTATCAGCTTTGTATACAGCTATTCCTGAAAGAAATGCAAAAGTGCTGACGTGGAGCCCGTCCGCCACTGGTGTGATCCAAACACTGATTAGCAATTTATCAGATTTTTTATGGTGCACCAAAGAACCTACAGTCTTTATGAAACGAAGTCCGATACTCAATTAACTACACAGCATAATTCGATTGACCGATCGCGTTATGCACTTGCCTTATGAAAATTACATTGGAGCCACATCTGTAACTGCGTTTCTCTCGAACACCAACCTGGAGTAATAGGAAACCCCAACAGGAATCATCGAGCACTGCTCGGTTATTTTCAATTGACATTACTAAGCTGACTACCTGCTGGTAAGTGATAGGTGATCACGACTATTTTCTTTGCATTGTCCGCAGCTCGTGGTTGTGCGGTAGCGTTCTCGCTTCCCACGGCCGGGTTACCGGGTTCGATTCCCGGCGGGGTCAGGGATTTTCTCTGCCTCGTGATGACTGGGTATTGTGTGCTGTCCTTGGGTTAGTTAGGTTTAAGTGGTTCTAAGTTCTAGGGGACTGATAACCATATCTGTAATGTCCCATAGTGCTCAGAGCCATTTGAACCATTTTTCTTTACATTCTCTATCTTCCTTCCACCTTCGCAAGCAGGCAAAGTAACAGTTACAGCTCAGAACTTCCACTTGCTCATCCACCTTCGAGAGAGCTTGTTTCCATTGACACTCCATGTATGGTGGCAGTTTAACGTCATTCCAGAGACACTTCTGTTTACATCAACAAAATAATACATGATCTCTTACATAAGTTGTTTGAATCGGCCAACAATGTGAGATAAATAACTCCCCAACACCCACATGCACACCCTTCTCTCCATTACCCAACTGACAATTCCTTGTTGCCTCAGGATATGCCCTATGAAACGAAGTCATGCATTAAGTTTCTTGTTTTTCCCGAGTTCGACTCGGTATCTTCTTATCAGTTATTCGATCTGCAGCGCCAGCACTAATTTTCAGCGCTACTGAGAAAATTGTGATTGTGATATCGATATAGCTATGATGCCACGGCGTAGGTGGAAGTTTTTAAGTTGGCACTACGACAGACAACGACGAAGCACCCTCTAACCGGTGCTGTGCAGGTCTACGAGCTCCGCGACAGATTCTGCCGATTTTGATCAAGAGCAGACGGCCAGGACATTTCGCTTGCTATTGAGACTATTTACTACTTACGACGGGTCTAAGGATTCGCAGCTCAGTGCAAAGTTATGTGTTCAGTTAATATTGTGATATAGTAAAACCATTTCTAAGAGCGGTACCGAGAGGGTTTCACCTTTTCCTGCTCCTACTCACTTCCGTCATTCGGCCAACCTTTAGTTTACAGGAGCAGACCCACCCGCCGCCTTCGAGGCGGGATACAAAACTTGGACACGAACTGGGATAAAAAATTTTATTTTCCTCTCCTCTCATTTCGTTTTTTGCTCGGTAATGCTTTAGCTTTTTTGTGATGTCCCCGTGTGGCTGATCGGGCATGATGTGTGTGATGTCCGTAGGATAGTTAGGTTTAATTAGTTCTAAGTTCTGGCGACTGATGACCTCAGAAGTTAAGTCGCATAGTGCTCAGAGCCATTTGAACCGTGTGGCTGAGTGACTGCCTATAAGTGTTCCCACCATTCGCTACAAGACTTTCATTTGTGGAAACCATGGCTCAGCAAATGACGCAGCTGCTTGCTGCCATAAATGGACTGGTCACACTACAAACTGCAGCTACTTCGGTGCCTCCGACGCCACCGCCTGTACCGACGCCGTCGCCAACGGAGTCGCCATTTCGTGCCTTCAATCCTGACGTTGAACGCTGGCCAGAATACATCCCACAGCTCGAGGCACACTGCGCAGCTTACAACATACCAGGTACAGAGGGGCTTACGTTTTTCATTGCCAATGCGGGTATTGTGTTGTACCGTGTGCTCGTGAAATTGTTTCCCACTAGCTGCCCAGAAACTAAAACTTACGGTGAAGTGCCGGCCGGAGTGGCCGAGTGGTTCTAGGCGCTATAGTCTGGAACCGCGCGACCGCTAGGGTCGCAGGCTCGAATCCTGCCTCGCGCATGGATGTGTGTGATGTCCTTAGGTTAGTTAGGTTTAAGTAGTTCTAATTTCTAGGGGACTGATGACCTCAGAATTTAAGTCCCATAGTGCTCAGGGCCTCTCGAACCATTTTTTTACGATGAAGTGATTGATGCTTTGAACTCCCACTTTCGTGATAGTGTAAATGTGGTAGCTGCACGCTACAAATTCCTTCGCCTCACTCGTGGCTCTAATCAGTCGAATAAAGCTTGGTTAGCGGGCCTTCAGGGAGTAACTTCTGATTGTGACTTAAATTGCTCTTGTGGACGCTCATATGCGGATGTAATGATTACAGATGCTATTGCGCAGATTGTGGCGGATCACCGCATCCGCGAACAATTCCTCAGATTTAAAAACCCGTCTTTGTAGGAAGTAGTGGACTTGCTAAACAGACAAGATACATTAGACATGGCTACATCCGCGTTTGACGTGACTCCGGGTGTGTGTACTGTTAGCGCGGCACAACACGTGCCCTCCCACCCGCCAGCACGTCCAGCCACGCCGCGCCCTCGCGCGCAAGTATACAAATTTCAAACCAGGCACCCACTAGGAAACTGAAATCATGTCCGAACTGCTTTCGTGCCCACCCACGGCACAGTTGCCCATCCCGTCAGGCACTGTGTTATTTTTGTAGTAAGAAATGACATGTCCAAGCTATGTGTAGTAAGAGAAACTCTAATTCTCCAATTCTCTCCCGTTCGCGTGACTCGCGTGGGACTCACCGCAACGCCAACCGCCATGACCATGATTCACATCAGCCTATGGATATTAAAGCCATTAATTCAAAGCCTTCTACTTCACGTTCTTCGACAGCTCGTCGTGTGAATCAGGTTTTACCAGACACTTCCTCTCACATTCAGGAAACTTTTGTCACTTTGCTCATTTGTGAATGTTCTGTTCGCATGCAGCTGGACACTGGTGCGTCAGTTTCTTTACTGAACAAATCGACGTATGACTTGCTTTATTCACTCCCGCATCTTCGTTCACATTCCACGCTGACTGCACTTACTGGACAGGAGATCACTGCTTCGCGTGTGTAGTTTGCTAGCCACATATTGTGCCACGATCCGTACAGTGTCTTTCCATGTGCTCTGCTCTAGTGATGCTACGAATATATTTGGCATGGACGCATTTGAACTTTCTGGTCTCGCAATTCAGGACAATGTACCTTGCATCAACACTATTGACCATGCAGAAACTGTTACCACACTATGCGATGATTTTGCTGAACTCTTTTCTAATGGCCTTGGTTGTGCCACAGACTTTGCAGCGCATGTTGTAGTTAAAGACAATGCCATGCCTATTTTCCGGCGTGCACGCCTGGTACTGCACGCTTGCGCGACGCCGTAGCTTCTGAACGTAAGCATTTTCAAGACATTGGTGTTACTGCACTTGTTTCTACTTCGCCATGGGCTTCGCCTATAGTGTGTGTGAAGAAACCAAACGGTCGTCTCCGTATTTGTGCTGACCTTAAGTCTACAGTAAAACCCTAGACAGTGGTAGCTACATTTCCCTTACTGCGTTCTGATTTTTGATAAGCTTGGTGCGGGAAAATTCTTTTCCACTTGCGGGACGCATACTTTCAGATTCCGCTTTAACAACGGTCGCAGCGTTATTTTGTGATACACACCCACCTTGGATTGCTGAAGTTTCGCCCCCGTCCGTTCGGTTGTGCTTCGCCTCCTGCTATTTTCCAGTCTTATTTGCAGCAGTTGTGGACCAGTGTCCCTGGTTGCTCAAATTATCTGGACGATATAGAGGTATAAGGCCACACCCCTCACGAACATTTGCAGAATGTACGTGCCTTAGTTATTGTACTTTTGCAGGCAGGACTAAAGTGTAAAAGAGGAAGTGCAAATTTTTGCAAACTGAGATTCAGTATTTAGGACATATGATTAACGAACAGGGTATCCACCCCTCGCCCTCAAATCTCAGTGCAATTAGAGACTTGCCAGCACCCAGGAACTTGAAAGAACTTCACTCTGCGTTGAGAAAAATTTCATATTATTTTCAGTTTATAACAAATGCAGCGCAGATTGTAGCGCCTTTGCATAGCCTTTGGCGTAAGAACGTTTCTTTCGTTTGGTCTTCGGTATGAGAGTCGGCTTCCCACGAGATCAAATCTGCTTTGTTGAGTAATCGCTGTTTGATTCCTTTCGATCCCTCTAAACTCGTTGTTTTAGCTGTCGATGCATCTTCTCACGCCATCGGAGCGGTTCTCTCACACCGCATGTCTGTCGATCGCCCGATAGCTTTTGCGTCTAAGTTGCTCAATTGTGCCCACCAAAACTATTCTCAAATCGAGAAAGAAGCTTTAACTATTGTATATGGCGTGACAAAGTTTCATGATTCTTTGTGCGGTCGCAAGTTCTATTTGGTCACCGACCATAAGCCTTTGATGTCGTTGTTCCGCCCGTCAAAGCCAGTTCTGACCCGTACTGTACAAAAGTTCCAACGCTGGTCTTTGTTTCTGTCTAACTACAATTACGAAATCTTGTTTCGGCCCATGGCCCGGCATGGCGATGCTTATGCTTTGTCTCGTCTACCTGTCGGTCCTGATGAAGTGTTTGATTCTTGCGAATTGTCCTGCATGTTTATTGATTCACAAGATAAGGAATTAGCTGATGGTTTACCGGTGGATTTTAGTCGCATTGCTTCCGCGACAGCCGCCGATGCTTCTTTGCAGATTATTTTGCAGTATATTCGTACTCAATGGCCTCCATCTGCTATGCTGATTCTCCGCTTGCTGTACGCTGGTCATTGGGGTATAGTGCGGATGAAGCAACTAAAGCATCGTCACTGCACTTGGGTCGGCATTGATAAACATATTAAGAATTTGCTTGATAACTGTTGCTCTTGCATGGAGCATCAATGTGCTCCTCGCCAGCGCTTCTTTGCGTGGCTGACTCCTACTGCGCCTTGGCAGCGCGTTGATATTAATTTTGCGGGTCCTTTCTAGGACACCTGCTGGTTAATAGTCATTGATGAGTACAGCAACTTTCCCTTTGTTGTACCTCTGTCTTCTTCTACATCTGCCAGGACTATTAAGGCTTTGACGTCTGTTTTCTGCATTGAGGGCCTCCCTGAAGCTATTGTCTCCGACCATGGCCCCCAATGCATGTCCTCAGAGTTTGAAGTGTTCTGTGCTGCTAATGGCATTCGCCATCTGACCTCAGCCCCATTCCACCCTCAGGCAAATGGCGAGGCTGAACGCTTTGTGCGTATGTTTAAGTCACAGATGAGCAAATTGCGCGCCACGTACTCTCGCGAGCAAGCGCTCTGGACTTTCCTTGCTTCATATTGCTGGCAGCTGCTCGGCACCCGTTCCCCAGCGGAATTGCTACATGGTCACGCCCATCGGTCGCTCCTGCAGCCGTTGCACCCGCCGCCGCGCGTTCCCGCTGCTTCGTGTCGTTCTGGCTTGGCGCCACATGATTTAGTGATCTATTGCGTTTACTCTGGTAGGCAGCGCTGGGAGCAGGGACGCATTCTTCGCCAGCTTGGCCGCGCCTTAGGTGTCATTTCTGGTTTCTCAGGCACTGATAAGCGACACCGGAACCAGATCCGTTTGTGCCATCCTCGGTTTTCTGCCGCTGGTTGGTGTCCGCCAGAACTGGAAGCTTCACGGATTCCGCCGCCTCAGCCCACGACTCCACCGAGGGCCCCTCCGCCACTCGCGCCCCCGCCGCGGGCGTGCCTGCCGTTGTCGAAGTCGCCGCTGCCAGTCCGGTTCCCCGCACGGGACGGCCGCCTCTCGCCGCCACCACGGCCCCATCTCCGGCCGCCGCCGCCGCCGCCGAGTTCCTCCGTAGTGCCGGTTCTGATGGACGCTGAGGCTGCCTCGTCACACACAAAATCATGTAGGTCTTTGCTCCGCCTCCTCATCCGAGCATACCCAGTGGCGGAGCGTGAAGTGGGCAGGTTTTCCATGGGGCGTTTTCCTCGTCCCTGTCGTGAGCAATTCGGGTTCGCGGGTGGTTAGCAAGCATCAGCAGTTCCGCAGTCCGCCCCCTCAGCTGCGCCCCTCTGGCTGCCTCCACCTGTCACCGGAAGCCACACTCAACGACAATGCATCGTTTCCGGGGGGAGAGATGTGGTACCGATAGGTACGATGCCACGGCGTAGGTGAAAGTTCTTAAGTTGGTACTACAACAGACACCGACGACAGCGCCTTCTAGCCGGTGCTGTGAAGGTCTAAGAGCTCCGTGACAGATTCTGCCCATCTTGATCAAGAGCAGATGGCCGAGAGACTTCGCTTGTTATTGAGACTATGTACTACTTACGATGGGTCTAAGGTTTCGCACCTCAGTGCAAAGTTATGTATTAAGTTAATATTGTGATATAGTAAAACCAAGAGATGTTCACCTTTTCCTGCTCCTACTCACTTCCTTCATTCAGTCAACCTTTCTGTTTACAGGAACAGACCCACGCGCTGCATTCCAGGTGGGATACAAAAGTGATATTGCCATGGCTGTTGCAAAAGACTTAGTTAGTGGGCCAGCTCAGGGCCGACTAAACACCATTTCGTCAGATGCACCAATGCCATTGGCACATTCCCACACATTCCCACTGCCATAACAACGACACAGCAGAAAGGCATTTGTAGGCCAGTTGCTACACATCCAATCAACAGACTTCTTATGGTCTATATGGTTGCGAGCTGTGATTTGCAAAGCAAGAACGGTCTGACCCAACATAAATTATAATTATTTTCAGTCAAAAGTGTCTCAGTCTGGTAGCTACTATTTACCAGGAGAGGTATATGCAGCTCCACGAGGTGACATGATACTACAAGCAGCCACCACGAGATTTGGCGTCCACTAACTGTGGGCCCCTGCTTCTGGTCTTAAGATCAGTGCTGTGGCTTAGTATCTTCCAGCCAGTGGGCCACCTTCAGGCCAACTACCAGGTGCAAACATCCCTCCGCCATAGAAGGCAGTCACTTGAGACCATGACCACCTGTTTCATCAGTTCCTTAACACTCGCTGTCTTCAGCACACATTATGGAGTACGTTGCACCACAGAATGTTCTAGTTTGTTCTTCAGCAAAATGTATGACTAATAGTGAAGTCTTTATGAGTAGCCATCTATCATCAACCCGACAACACTCCACCACCTCAACTCAGGCCTCCACATGTACATCTACATCAACATGGATACTCTGCCATTTCACATTAAAGTGCCTGGCAGAGGGTCCATCGAACAACCTTCACAATTCTCTATTATTCCAATGTCGTATAGCGTGCGGAAAGAATGAACACATATATCTTTCTGTACGAGCTCTGATTTCCCTTATTTTATCGTGATGATCGTTCCTCCCTATCTAGGTCGATGTCAACAAAATATTTTCGCATTCAGGGGAGAAAGTTGGTGATTGGAATGTCGTGCGAAGATTCCGTCGTAAATAGAAACGCCTTTCTTTTAATGATTTCCAGCCCATATCCTGCATCATTTCTGTGACAATCTCTCCCATATTTCGTGATAATACAGAACTTGCTGCCTTTCTTTGAACTTTTCCGATGTACTCAGTCAGTCCTATCTGTTAAGGATCCCACACTGCGCAGCTATATTCCTAAAGAGGACGGACAAGCATAGTATCCGCTCGTAGCGTAGTGTCCTCCTTAGTAGGTTTGTTACATTTTCTAAGTATCATGCCAATAAAACGCAGCCTTTCTTGAGCCTCCCTACAACAGCTCCTATGTGCTCCTTCCAGTTTAGGCTGTTCGTAATTGTGATGCCTAGGTATTTAGTTGAACATACGGCTTTTAGATTAGACTGATTTATCGTGTAACTGAAGTTTAAAGAGATCATTTTAGCACTCATGTCGATGACCTCACACTTTTCTTTATTGGAGGTCAACTGCCACTTTTCCCACAATTCAGATATTTCTTCAAAATCGTTTGGGATTTTGTTTTGATCTTCTGACGACTTTATTAGTCAAAAACGACAGTGTCACCTGGAAACAACCGAAGACGGCTGCTCAGATTGTCTCCCAAATCGTTTATATAGATTACGAACAGCAAAGGGCCTATAAAACTACCTTGGGGAACGTCTGAAATCACTTCTGTATTACTCGATGTCTTTCCGTCAATTACTAAGAACTGTGACCTCTCTGACAGGAAATTGCAAATCCAGTCACATAACTGAGACGATATTCCATAAGCACGCAATTTCACTACGAGCAGCTTGTGTGGTACAGTGTCAAAAGCCTTCTGGAAATCCAGGAATACGGAATCGATCTGAAAGCCCTTGTCAATAGCACTCAGCACTTCGTGTGAATAAAGAGCTTGTTGTGTTTCACAGGAACGATGTTTTCAAATACCGGCTTGACTGTGTGTCAATAGACCGTTTCCTTCGAGGCAATACATAATTTTCAAACACAATATGTGTTCTACAATCCTGCAGCATATCGACTTTAATCATATGAGTCTGTAACTTAGTGGATTACTCCTACTACCTTTCTTGAATATTGGTGTGACGGGTGCAACTTTCCAGTCTTTGCGTACGGATCTTCCTTGGAGGGAACGGTTGTATGTGATTGTTAATTAAGGAGCTAATGCGTCAGCATACTCGGAAAGGAATCTAATTGGTATACAGTCTGGACCAGAAGACTTGCTTTTATTAAGTGATTTGAGTTGCTTCACTAGTTCGAGGATATTTACTTCTACATTACTCATATTGGCAGCTGTTCTCGATTCGAATTCTGGGATATTTACTTCGTCTTCTTTGTGAAGGCATTTCGGAAGGCTGTGTTTAGTAACTCTGCTTTGGCAGCACCGTCTTCGATAGTAGCTCCGTTGTTATCGCGCAGAGAGGGGCATTGATTGTTTCTTGCCGCTTACGTACTTCACATACGACCAGAATCATTTTGTATTTTCTGCCAGGTTGCGAGACAAAGTTTCGATGTGGCAACTGTTGTAGGCGTCTCGCGCTATAGAGCGACCTTCTGTATGAGATCGCCAATCGTGGGGATTTTGCGTCTGTTTACGTTTGGCATGTTTGTTTCGTTGTTTCTGCAACAGTGTCCTCACCCGTTATTGTACCAAGGAGGATCAGCTCCGTCGTTTGTTTCAAATGGTTCTGAGCACTATGGGACTTAACTTCTGAGGTCACCAGTCCCCTAGAACTTAGAACTACTTCAACCTAACTAACCTAAGGACATCAGACACATCCATGCCCGAGGCAGGATTCGAACCTGGGACCGTAGCAGTCTCGCAGTTCTGGACGGTAACGCCTAGAACCGCTCCGCCAACCCGGCCGGCACAACTTTAGGTTCTTCGCAAAAATTTCGGCTGAGCTTATATCCGATTTTAGCGAGTTTTCAGTGCCTATAACGATTTGAACATCAGTGCTTTCTATTAGCACTTGGAGCTCTGGTACATTCCCAACACAGTTACGACAATTTACAACTGTTATACCAATGATTCATGTATCTACTTTCTTCCTGTGTTCAGCTTGCACCCTTTGTGACTGAAGCCCTTCTTGTGTTTTCCCGTGACCCTCTAACCTAAAAAACACAATCCACGCCACACTGCCCCTGCTACCCGTGTAGCCGCCTCCTGCGAATAGTGGACACCTGACCTATTCAGCGGAACCTGAAACCCAACCACCCGTTGGCAGAAGTCGAGGAATCTGCAACCTACACGGTCGCAGAGCCGTGTGAGCCTCTGATTCAGACCCACCACACGGCTCTGTACCAGAGGTCCGCAATCGGTCTTGTCGACTATGCTGCAAATGGTCTGCTCTGCTTTCATCTTGCAAGCAAGAAGGCAGCCTTTACCACTTCTGTTAGCCGCTCGAAACCAGAGAGAATCTCTTCTGGTCCAAAGTGTCACACATCACTAGCACCGACGTGAGCAACCACCTGCAGTTGGCTGCACCCCGTGCTCTTCATGGCATACGGGAGTACCCTTTCCACATCTGGAATGACTCCACCCGGCATGCACACGGAGTGCACATTGGATTTCTTACCCTTCTTGTCAGCCAAGTCCCTAAGGGGCCATATAACGCGCCTAACGTTGGAGCTCCCAACTACCAATTATCCCACCCTCAGCGATTGCCCGGATCTTTCAGGCTGAGCGGTTTAAGCACCTAAAGTAGTAGTCATGAGTAGACGCTCAAGCGAAGAAGTTAAGTTACAGTAAGTGTTAGGATAGAATTAAATTAAGTGTCCTTGCCATCGTACTGTTTTGTTCTCCTCCTTTGTTGTTTGCATTATTAGTGGGGGATACCATGGCGGAGAGGTTGCGAATTTCTGCTACCTGGACCAGATGTTCAGGGAAGTGCATGTGCCGATGATTTTTGTGTCCTGCAGAGTGCAACTGCTGACAGTAATTTTGTTGTAGATACTTAGGAGATTACTCAGAAAGCTATCAATAAGGCTGATTGTATTGCAGATGTTGCGGGTACAGAAATGGTACAACGCATTTAGTATTTCCGAAGGACGCAGATTCAGCTCCATCTGTGACGGCACTGCCTCCTCAGAACGTGGGAGGAGAAGAAAGAGGAAATGTATTTGTAAGGTTAAGGATCGAGCCGACAAGGCTTGTGCCAGTGGATCAGGAGATTGACAAAAGTGACAACACTTGCAGTGTAATGCGTGATGCAGGCGAAGGCTGCTGCGCAATTCTAGGGTTAGACTTTCTGATCAAGCATCATGCCGAAACTGATTTTCGATGAAGCGCCTTGGAACTCTGGGGGAAAATGTTCAAGCTGGATGAAGTTGTCACCAGTGAAATACTGTCGCAAGGTTCGTTTTTCATGAAGGACAAACGCGGGCAAAATCACTGAGGCTTAATTTGCATGATATAGTGCCACAATGCACTGGGCAGTTTCTTCAGGTGACAGAATATGTTGCTAACTTATACGATTTTGGTCTTCGCCTCCGATTCGGGAGTCGTCGCTGATTCCTCATCGTTCAGTGATTGAGAGCACTTCTCCTGTCTATACGCACGTTGAGAAGTTATCTGAATACCGACGTGTGGCTTGGATTTCGAGTTTGTTTTCTGTAGAATACAGAGAGGACAATATAGTATTAGATTATATTAGTCAGAGGACCGCCTTCTTCCGTCCTAGTGTTTAATGAGTTTTTTACTTTGTGGCTGGAGTTCTTCCATCGTCGCAGACGTGTACGAGAACCATCACTCAGTCGCACGCGACGCAGTACTTTCGGTGATATTGCTAATTGCTTCGGCTTATTAGGGTTACAAAGCTTAACAGCTGTGATCACGTAAGTTTCATTTCCACTGACGTTGCACACTACTGTAAATCTTTTTTGATAGTAGTGTCTTCTAGTGTTTGGGACATAGATGATGTCAGTCATGTCGCGTTATTTATAATTGATGGTGTAGCCATAATAAGGGTCAGTTCGGGCAGTTGATCAATAATATTAGTCATGAAATTCATTTGCATCTCTTTATGTCCACTGCACATCGTGATATATCATTTTCAGTGTCAATTAACGTCTGAACAAGATTCACAAGACCTTCACCTCTTGTAGTTCCATACGACCTTACGTCTCCTGCACATATAGCCACGCATTTATCGACAGTTATCTCCTGATCAGGTTTAGGAAGTCGTTTCTCGTCCACATAAGACAGTTGTTTATTAGACGCGCATGGATGACGAGAAATGTGCGAAGTGCCACTTGCGGATAGCTTTCTCATGTCCAAATGTTAGTGCAAAATATTATGTACCCGTTCATTCGAGACGCCCACAGCACTAGCAATCTCACGCCCCTCAACTCTTCTGTCATCCAGCACCATATTATGGATTTTATCAATGATTCCTTGAGTGGTAACCTCCACAGGGCGTCCAGAACGTTCAGCATACTTGTGCCCATATGGCCACTCCTAAAATTTTGTAATCACTCATAAACTGTTCTAATCGAAGACGCAGAGTCACCGTAATGTTTATCAAGCTTCTCCTTAGTCTCCTAAGGCGTTTTGCCTTTCATAAAGTAATGTTTAATCACAACACGAAATTCTTTTTCGTCCATATTTTGACAGTCATTCCATTTCCTTGATTAACACGAATGTCAAACACAAAGAAATGGACCAATATAACTGAAACTTGGTGTGCGTTATTTCCAGAGATGCTACTAACTAAACATGACCTCAATAGGCGCCGGTGGTGGCATCTCTCGGACTTTGCACGGACTTTTCAAACGCCTCTCGTATTCGAGTATATTTAAATTAATACCTTTCAAATGTATTAATTTAACAAACATAACATATCTCTTTTTATTAATGTCTTTATCAGCTTTGTATACAGCTATTCGTGAAAGATAGGCAAAACTGCTGAGGTGGAGTCCGTCCGCCCTTGGTGTGATTCAAATATTGATTAGCAGTTTATCAGATCTTTTATGAGGCACCAAAGAACATACAGTGTTTCAGAAACGAATTCTGATACTCAATTAATTAAACAGCATAATTCGATTGACCGATCGCGTTATCCACTTGCCCTAGGAAAATTACGTTGGAGCCACATCTATAACTTTGCGCTTCTCCGGAACACAAACCTGGAGTAAGAGGAAATCACAACTGAAAACAACAAGCACTGCTCGGTTAATTTCAATTGACAATATTGAGTTGACTACCTGCTGGTAAGTAGTAGGTGATCACGACTATTTTCTTTACATTGTCTATCTTCGTTCAACCTTCGCAAGCAGGCGAGGTAACAGTTACAGCTCACAACTTCCACTCGTTGCTATTGTTGGATATTGACCACTTATACTGTATGGTTGCAGATTAACGTCATATCAGAGACACTTCTGTTTACAACAGCAAAATAATATAAGAACCGCTACATCACTTGGTAGCATCGGCCAACAATGTGAGATAAATAGCTTTTCTCATACGAGAATGAGCAAGCCGTTAATTTAAAGCAATATAGAAACATCTTTTGCTATGTCAACAGCCGAGAGCGCTGAATCACACGAGATCTACCTTACTCATGAGTTCTCCCATTAAAGAACTTGCAAAATTGTGGACCAGAAGCCTACCTCTCCCTCCTGCCCCCTTCCTCAAAGTACTTGTTGTGGTCTTTAGTCTAAAGACTGACTTTATGCAGCTGCCCAAGCTAATCTATTCTGTGCAAGCCACTTCAGCGCTGCACAGCTAATGCAAAGTACATCAGTTTGAACCCGCTAACTGCATTCAAGAAATCGTCTCCCTCTACAATTTTAACACAACCCTCCTCCCCAATACCCACATATACATTCTTCTCTCCAATACCAAACTGACAAGACGTTAATGCCTCAGGATATGCGCTGTGAAACGAAGTTGTGCCATAAATTTCTTGTTTTCCTCACTTCGACTCTGTATCTTCGTATCAGTTATTCGATCTGTAATGCCACCACTATTTTTCGGCGCTACTAAGTAACATTGTGATGTTGCCCTGGATGTTGCAAAAGATCTCGGGAGTGGGCCATCTCAGAGCCGATCACACGCCATTTTGTCCGATGCAGCAATGACACTGGCAGATTCCTACATTGTGCTACAGGAAAGGGGCTGACACCGCCATAACGACAACAAGGCAGAAAGGCGTTGGTAGGCCAGTTACTACACATCCAATTAACAGACTTCTTATGGTCTACATGGTTACAAGCTTTGATTTGCAAAGCAAGAACGCTCTGTACCAACATAAATTACCATTATTTTCAGTCAAAGGTGTCTCAGTCTGGTAGCGACTATTCAAGAGGAGAGGTGTTGCTGCTCCACAAGGCTACATGAGGCTACAAGCAGCCACCACGGGATTTGGCCTCCACTAAATGTGGGCCCCCACTGCTGGTTTTAAGATCAGTGCTCTGAGCTTGGCATCTTCCAGCCTGTGAGCCAACTACGAGGTGCAACCAGCCTTCGGCCATAGAGAGCAGACTACAGAATATTCTAGTTTGTAGTACAGTAAAATGTATGACTAATAGTGAAGTTTTTATGAGCAGCCAACGGTCATCATCCCCGCAACAATCCAACCACCTCAACTCAGACCTCCACATATAGAGGTCATTAATCCTGGACCTCTACATTTTGATGTCAGAAGTGTGTGTCACGGCTAAATTCCAGTGGTAGGGGAAACTTACCAGCCACCCTCCCTGGAGACGATGACTCTCGACTACCTCAGGGTTGCAGTTTGGTCGACACACAGCATCAGTGTGCAGTGGGTGAGTGCACTGCTTTGTTCTATTTCTTCCCCTGCGAGTATCACGTCGAGTCAAAGCACCTTTTACCAGCTTTTCAGTTCTGTTTTCGTCTGTCACATGTGTAAAGTAAACTCAGACTGTGTTCTGAGGATGAGTAAATATGAACGTTATTTTTGCCTATCATGAATGAGTATGGCTCATTGTCTGGAAGTGTACAAGGTGTTAATCATGCGTAGCTTCCTGGGAGGGGAAGATGAGTTTTGCCGAGGGTTCGGAGTTTTGTGTTATTTTTCGCAGTTTTTAATGGGCAATGTATTTCATTTTGAGCAATAAATGTGGCTCACTACGTTAAAGCACGTGAAGTAGTAGTCATGAGTAGCCTCTCAAATGGAGAAGTTACGTAACAGTAAGTGTTACGATAGAATAAGATTAAGTGTCCTTGTCGTCATAGTGTTCTGTTCTCCTCGTTTGTTGTTTGCATAATTAGTGAGGTATACCCTGACGGAGAGGTTGCGAATTTCTGCAGCCTGGACTATATGTGGAGGGAAGTGTATGTGCCGATGATATTTGCGTCTTGCAGAGTGCAACTGCTGACAGTAATTTTATTGTAGATTCTTAGGAGGTGACGCAGAAAACTATCAATATGGCTGGTTATATTGCAGATGTTTTTGTCACTGAAATGGTATAAACGCATTTAGGCCGCAGATTCGGCACTATCTGTGATTGCACTGCCTCCTCAGAAGGTGGGAGGAGAAGAAAGGGGAAATGTGTTTGTAAGGTTTATGATCGGGCCAACAAAACTTGCGCCAGTGGATCAGGAGATTGACAAACTGACACACTTGCAGAGTAATGCGTGATGCAGACGAAGGCTGCTGCGTAATCCCAGGACTACACTTGCTCATCATTTTTGCCGAAACTGACTTTCGGTGACTTGCAGTGGATCCCAGGGGGATAATTTTCAAGCTCGGGGAAGCTGTCACCTGTGAAATACTGTCGCAGGGTTCGTTTATCACGATTTGACAAATGTGAGCAAAGTCACTAAAGCTTAATTTGCATGACATAGGGGCACAAGGCACTGGGAAGTTGCTTTAGGTGACCGAAGGTGTTGCTAACTTGTACGATTCTCGACTTCACCTCCGGGTAGGCAATCATCGTTGAGTACACAGCGCACAGTGCACAGTGATTGAGAGCACTACTCCCGTCTATACTCAAGTGGACAGTTATCTGAATTCCGTCCTTGCGGCTGGAACTTCGTTTCTTGTCTGTAGAATACAGAGAGGAACACATAGTAACAGATTATACTAGTCGGAGGACCGCCTTCTTCCGTCCTAGTGTTTAATGGTTTTTTTTTATTTTGTGATGGAGTTCTTCCATCGTCGCAGACGTGCACGAGAACCATCACTCCGACGCACGGGACACAGTATATTCGGTGATATTGCTAATTGCTTCTGCTTATTAGGGCTATAAAGCTAAACAGCTGTGATCACGTAAGTTTCATTTCCACTGAGGTTGAACACCACTGTAGATCATCTTTGAAAGTAGTGTCTTCTAGTGTTTGGGATGTAGATCACATCAGTCATCTCGCATTATTTATTTTAGACGCATTGCCATAAAAAGGGGCAGATTTGGGCAGTTCTTCAATAATTCATTTGTATCTCTTTATGTCCATTGCACATCGACATATAACAAATGTAATATATAAAGTGGTTTTAATTTACAACAAATGTATAAGCAGAAACAACATTTATTATTTAGAAGTTGCTAGTTCCCTTAATCATTCATTTATTTTTATGTTGTAATTTATATGTTAAGGGCAAGGTGGAGGAAATAATATCACCGTTAAGAGATCCTAAGACTTGCTTTAGGGGGTAGTCAGACAGGGCAAAACTTTCATTTTCGCGTTCAGTATTTTCCATTGCGCACATTCATTGTTACATCCGCCTGGAGTAGGATCATGGAAACAATACAAATACCTTCAAGAAATACTTCCTAACACTTAAATTTAAATTCGATGTCAGGAAATGCCTCTTTCTCATTAATACTTTTCTTGCTATAGCCAGTCTTCATTTTATATCCTCTCTACTTCGGCCATCAGTTATTTTGGTGCCCAATAGTACTTTTAGTGTCTCATTTCGTTATCTGATTCCCTTAACAACCCCTGATTTAACACTCGCAATACCAAGGGCGAGGGAAGGGATTCTTTTTGTCTACCTTTTCAGAATACTGTAATCTAGTCATGTATATTATACTTGAAAATTCTGAAAAAAATATATCTGTGATTTTAATGATTTCTTCTACCAGATACCATAACTGTTTTAAATGTTTCATTAAATTTTAATGCAAAAAGTTAGGTCTTGTCAGTGCATGTGAATTTTCAGAACAGGTGTCATATTCATATTTTCAGGTTTAGGACCCTTCTTACACATAAATATATCTTTAAAAAGTTTGTTGTGCGCAAAACACAACGAAAATTAACGAAATCCGTCTATCTTTGTGTTGGTCATATATTATACCTCCCTTTTGTAGTACACGTTATGGATAATCCGTTGCTACTGCTGGTTTAATTCGAATATGTTACATTACCTTTCATTTAGTTCCATTGAGGGTTAACTTATAATCCCTTTTCAGGGCACTGTCTATTCCATTCAACTGTTATTCCAAGTTATTTGCTGTCTCTGCTAGAACTGCAGTGTCACCGGTAAACTCCAAAATGTTTATTGCTTCTCCCTGATATTTAATTCTATTTACAAATTTATCTTTGTATGCTTTAATGATTGTTCAGAGTAGATGTTGAATGACATCGAGTGTATGCTACCCGAATGTCTCACTCCCATCTTCCCATTTCACAACTAGAAAACCACCTAATGCAGTAGCAGAATTTATGTGCTTCAACATGGTTTGTTCTTCGGTGGGGTGGGCCTGTGAAATACATGTCCAGCCTCATTACTCCTCTCTTCTTTTTACCTGAGGACTGCAAAATAAATATTTCAGTGCATATACGATAAAAATTCAAACTTTCATTTAGGACAACATGGACTCCCAAGGATTCACATATTACCAGTTGTGGAGGAACATGTAGGAAAGAGCGTATCTCCTATTTCCGAACATTAAATGTTGTTTTTGTAATTTCCAGAAGAGCAGAGTACATTGAGATATATATTTCTAGATAGAAAGGCAAGCCAGTCCCGTTCGAACCCACTATCGAGCACAAAGAGAAAAGACGGTTGGAGATGCAGTAAAGGGAAATGTAGTTAGAGTGTATTGTGGGATTGGAGAAGTGTGAGGAAGGAAAACTATTCTTTCGAATTCATGACTTTACGCCTCTTATCTTCATATATCGTTTTTAAATGACGAATGGTGGCCAGAGGAAAGATGCTACCTCACACTATCTCTGGATAGCTTTTCATCTAATTATAATTTGAGGCGTTTATGTCAAAGTCCAATTTCAGAAGCTTTGCTGTCCTGGGGCGCCTGACTCAAATGGTTTAACACTGTCATTGTCATTGTCAACAGAAGGTGCAGTGCATGTGATTACTCCAGTTCTAATTCCTTGGACGTCTCTTTGAAGCGCTACAAAAGCCCATATGTTTTAAAAGCTATAAAATAAACGATTGCATATGAGAATTACAGTAACAGAATAGCAAACATCGTGAAAAGTTCTTTCATCAGCATGATATCAGTTCCTTCATTTCGGGCTATTTGTCCGTTCTCAGGGAGCTTTCCGCACAAAGACATTCAAACATTGTGAGCTGCTTATTCCAAACACTATCGTTAGAATGGCCCAGTAATCTATCAAGAGCATTAGGAAGACCACTTTTGTTTACGTAAGGGAAGCGATCTTTCGCCGCAATTAAAAGACCATGAACTTATGGACAATTGACGCATATATACTCCGCATTAAAATTATTGGATAACAATGGACATAAATCATGTGAACAATTCTCTTAGAATGTTACAGTCCGTTTTTGGTTCATCTGGAAACTGGGTTGTAGAGAAAACGCGAGATCTGAGAGTTCAGTCAATAGAACAGGAGAGAATGCATGTCAGATAATGGTTTCTTCTCGCGATCGCGCTGGATGTCCACATGTCCCTAGTTGCTGAGTATTCGAGTTCTGTTATATCAGCAATTACCTCAGCCATAATTACATGTCGTAGGCATTTAACACTTTCTGCCATGTACCGCGGCACAGTTGTGGGGTGACGTATAAATGGCCTTTGCAGTATCGATTAAGGTCTGAACAAGATCCATAAGACCTTCACCTCTTATAGTTCCGTACGACCTTACGTCTCGCGCACACATAGCAACGTAATTATCGACAGTTATCTCCTGAGCTGGTTTAGGAAGTCGTTTCTCGTCCACATAAAACCTTTGTTTATTAGACACGCATGGATGGCGAGAAATGTACGAATTGCCACTTGACCCTTCAGCATGAGAGTAAATTTCACAGCACAGCGAACAGCAAAGAAAATGAACGATTTTCATAACGCAATCCACAATAGACTTTAACAAGGTCCAAACTGTACTTTTCAAATTCGCTCCAGGCTTCGTGGTTCTCTACTCACCACTGATTAGTTTCTTTTCTTGACATGTGCTCCTTCTTCTGCAAACCACGTTTAGTCTCCCGCTCTCATTTTGTGTGTTACGACAGAAATTAAGAAATCACATCACTCCACTAAACACTGCTCTACCCACCGCTCGTAGCCTGTAGCTCGCAACTGCGGCCAGTGCTACCAACTGTTCGTAGGTGCAGCACAGCAGTGCCTGAGCAAGGCACTGATGTAGTGACGTCACGGGGTCGCTCACGGAGCAGTGAGGTCGCTACGCGAGGGCTGCGTCTCCATGCGCAACTCTGCTGAGACCGTGGCATACAGGTTCTTTCGCAACAGCACTGCTCGGCCCTTGGGATGACGTCAGGGTCTCGCTCAGCCCGATACTGCTGTAGTCCAGTGAGGCCGCAGCTCGCGGTCCGATCCTCTTCGCTCGACTCTCCCGGCGGACCTCGATGCGGCTGCCGCGCCCGAACCGGCAGCGCGAGGCAAGGCTCGCACGTCTGCCCTGGCTACGGTCCTGGACGGGCCGCGCTTCGATGATCACCCCTGCTGCAAACTGCACAGCCAGAGCTCACACTCAGCTGGTTTTAACCGACCTATTGACATCATACAAGCCAACTTGAAGTCACTCCAGCAGTGGCTGCATCAATTACCACGGGCAGACACGTCCCTGAACTGACTTAACCTCTTATCCTCAGAACATTGATACCTCCCAAATTCTAAGTGTATCTTGTACAAATATCTCTCATGCCAATGTAAATGATTTGTAAAACTTTTCATTTAAAACATGTCAAATAGTGTATTGTTTTTCTTGTATACTCCTATCTTGTAATTTTATTGTACACGACTTGAATGAGTACTCGTTTATCACCCAGTATCGTAATAAAATGTCTCGTAGTCAGACGTAAGACACCAAAAAATTTTTCTTTCTTTATGTTTATGAAATATGTGTTGACCAGAGAGTCCACAAGTGTTAAAAAGTACATGTAATACTTTCTATGATGTTAAAGAACAGAGAAGCCTTCACATTCTTTCTGCGATCAGCTAGGGGATGACTTCCTGTTTCGTATCGTCCTTTGTTCTTCCGCTTTCGCTGTGTAAGCATCTATACTACAGGCCATTAAAATTATTACACCACGAACGTGCTACAGAGGCGAAATTTAAACGACAGGAGGAAGATGCTGTGATATGCAAATGCTTGCCTTTTCAGATCATGAACGCCGGTGGCGACACCTACAACATGCTGAAATGAAGAAAGTTTCCAACCGATTTCTCATACACAAACAGCAGATGAGCGGCGTTGCCTGGTGAAACGTTGTTGGGGTGCCTCGTGTAAGGAGGGGAAATGCGTACCATCACGTTTCCGACTTTGATAAAGGTAGGATTGAAGCCTATCGCGATTGCAGTTTATCGTACCGCGACGTTACTGCTCGCGTTGGTCGAGATACAATGACTCTTAGCAGAATATGGAATCGGTGGGTTCAGGACAGTAATACGGAACGCCGTGCTGGATCCCAATGGCCTCGTATCACTAGCAGTCGAGATGAAAGGCATCTTATCAGCATGGCTGTAACGGATCGTGCAGCCACGTCACGATCCCTGAGTCAACAGATGGGGACGTTTTCAAGACAACAACCATCTGCACGAACAGTTCGACGACGTTTGCAGCACCATGGACCATCAGCTCGGAGAACATGGCTGCGGTTACCCTTGACCCTGCATCACAGACAGGAGCGCCTGCGATGGTGTACTCAATGACGAACCTGGGTGCACGAATGGCAAAACGACATTTTTTCGGACGAATCCACCTTCTATTTACAGCATCATTATGGTCGCATCTGTGTTTGGCGACATCGCGGTGAACGCACATTGGATGCGTGGATTCGACATCGCCATATTGGCCATAATGGGATGGGTGCCATTGGTTACACGTCTCGGTCACCTCTTGTTCGCACTTTGGACAGTGGACGTTACATTTCGGATGTGTTACGACCCGTGGCTCTCCCCTTCATTCGATCCGTGCGAAACCTTACATTTCACCAGGATAATGCACGACCGCATGTTGCAGGACCTGTACAGGCCGTTCTGGATACAGAAAGAGTTCGACTGCTTCCCTGGCCAGCACATTCTCCAGATCTCTCACCAATTGCTAGTCATATATTGTGATACGATCCGTACAGTGTCTTTCCATGTGCTCTGCTCTAGTGATGCTACGAATATATTTGGCATGGACGCATTTGAACTTTCTGGTCTCGCAATTCAGGACAATGTACCTTGCATCAACACTATTGACCATGCAGAAACTGTTACCACACTATGCGATGATTTTGCTGAACTCTTTTCTTATGGCCTTGGTTGTGCCACAGACTGTGCAGCGCATGTTGTAGTTAAAGACAATGCCATGCCTATTTTCCGGCGTGCACCCCTGGTACTGCACTCTTGCGCGACGCCGTAGCTTCTGAACGTAAGCATATTCAAGACATTGGTGTTACTGCACTTGTTTCTACTTCGCCATGGGCTTCGCCTATAGTGTGTGTGAAGAAACCAAACGGTCGTCTCCGTATTTGTGCTGACCTTAAGTCTACAGTAAATCCCCAGACAGTGGTAGCTGCATTTCCATTACTGCGTCCTGAATACATTTTTGATAAGCTTGGTGCGGGAAAAATCTTTTCCACGATTGACTTGCGGGACGCATACTTTCAGATTCCGCTCGACGAACAGTCGCAGCGCTATTTTGTGATCAACACCCACCTTGGATGGTTTAAGTTTCGCCGCCTTCCGTTCGGTTGTGCTTTGACTCCTGCTATTTTTGAGTTTTGTTTGTGGCAGTTGTGTGTCACTGTCCCTGGTTGCTCAAATTATCTGGACGACATAATGGTATAAGGTCGCACCCCTGACGAACATTTGCAGAATTTGCGTGCCTTATTTATTGTACTTTTGCAGGCAGGACTAAAGTGTAACAAGGGCAAGTGCAAATTTTTGCAAACTGAGATTCAGTATTTAGGTCATATGATTAACGAAAAGGGTTTCCACCCCTCGCTCTCACATCTCAGTGCAATTAGAGACTTGCCAGCACCCAGGAACTTGAAAGAACTTCAGTCTGTGTTGGGCAAAATTTCATATTATATTCGGTTTATACCAAATGCAGCACAGATTGCAGCGCTTTTGCATCGCCTTCGGCGTAGTAACGTTCCTTTTGTTTGTTCTTCGAAATGTGAGGCTTCTTCCCACAAGCTCAAATCTGCTTTGTTGAGTAATCGCTGTTTGATTCCTTTCGATCCCTCCAAATCAGTTGTTTTGGCTGTCGATGCAACTTCTCACGCCATCGGAGCGGTTATCTCACACCGCATTAAGTTTGTCGATCGCCCGATAGCGTCTAAGTTGCTCAATTCCGCCCAGCAAAACTATTCTCAAATCGAGAAAGAATCTTTAGCTATTGCATATGGTGTGACAAAGTTACATGACTTTTTGTATTGTAGCAAGTTCTATTTGGTCACCGACCATAAGCCTTTGATGTCATTGTTCCACCCGCCAAAGCCAGTTCCGGCCCGTACTGCATAAAAGTTGCAACGATGGTCTTTGTTTTTGTCTAACTACAATTACGAAATCTTGTTTCGGCCCACGGTCCAGCATGTCAATGCGGATGCTTTGTCTCGTCTGCCTATCGGTCCTCACGAAGTGTTTGATTCTTGCGAATTGTCCTGCATGTTTATTGATACACAAGATAAGGAATTAGCTGATGGTTTACCGGTGGATTTTAGTCGCATTGCTTCCTCGACAGCCGCCAATGCTTCTTTGCAGATTATTTTGCAGTATATTCGTACTCAATGGCCTCCATCTGGTATGCAGATTCTCCGCTTGCTGCACGCTGGTCATTGGGGTATAGTGCGAATGAAGCAACTAGCGCATCGTCACTGCACTTGGGCAGCATTGACAAACATATTCAGAATTTGCTTGATAACTGTTGCTCTTGCATGGCGCATCAATCTGCCCCCCGCCAGCGCTTCTTTGCGTGGCCGACTCCTACTGCGCCTTGGCAGCACGTTCATATTGATTTTGCGGTTCCTTTCTCGGACACCTGCTGGTTAATAGCCAGTGATGCGTACAGCAACTTTCCTTTTGTTGTAGCCGGCCACTGTGGCCGAGCGGTTCTAGGCGCTCAGTCCGGAACTGCGCGACTGCTACGGTCGCAGGTTCGGATCCTGCCTGCGGCACGGATGTGTATGATGTCCTTAGGTTAGTTAGGTTTAAGTAGTTCTAAGTTCTAGGGGACTGATGACAATAGATGTTATGTCCCATAGTGCTAAGAGCCATTTGAACCATTTGAACCTTTTGTTGTACATATGTCTTCTACTACATCTGCCAGTACTATTCAGGCTTTGACGTCTATTTTCTGCATTGAGGGCCTTCCTGAAGTTATTGTCTCCGCTAATGGCCCCCAATTCGTGTCCTCAGAGTTTGAAGCATTCTGTGCTCCTCATGGCATTCGCCATCTGACCTCAGCCCCATTCCACCCTCAGACGAACGGCGAGATTGAACGCTTTGTGCATATGTTTAAGGCGCAGATGAGCAAGTTGCGCGACACTAACTCTCGTGAGCACGCTCTCTGTACTTTCCTTTCTTCATATCGCTTTCTGCCGCTCGGCACCCGTTCCCCAGCGGAATTGCTACATGGCCGCCGCCGCCGCCGCCGCCGCCGCCGTCGCCGCCGCCGCCGGCGCCACCGCTGTGTTCCTCCGCAGTGCAGGTACCGATGGATGCTGAGACTGCCTCTCACGCAGCCTCCGCCGTCGCCCATGGAGGTCGTTGCTTCTCCTCCTCATCCGAGCGTACCCAGTGGCGGTGCGCGGCCTGGGCAGGTTTTGCACGGAGCGTTTTCCTCGCCTCCTCTCGAGCAATTCGGGGTCGCGGGTGGAAAGTACGTCTTCGCAGTTCCGCTGTCCGCCCCCACAGCTCTGCGCACCCCTGCGTGCCTCCACCAGTCGTCGGAAGCCCTACACAACGACGGAGCATCGTTTCAGGGGGGAGGAATGTGGTATCGATAGCTACGATGCTACGGCGTAGTTGAAGGTTCGTAAGTTGGTACTACAACATACACCGACGACAGCGCCTTCTAGCCGCTGCTGTGAAGGTCTAAGAGCTCGGTGACAGATTCTGCCCATCTTGATCAAGAGCAAATGGCTGAGAGACTTCACTTGCTATTGAGACTATATATTACTTTACCATGGGTCTAAGGCTTCGCACCTCAGTGCAGAGTTATGTATTAAGTTAATATTGTGATATAGAAAAACCCTTTCTAACAGCAGCACCAAGATATTTTCACTTTTTCCTGCTCCTACACACTTCCTTCATTAAGCCAACATTTCAGTGTACAGGAACAGATCCACGCACTGCCTTCCAGGTGGGAACCAAAAGTGATATTGCCATGGCTGTTGAAAAATCTTAGTTAGTGGGCCAGTTCAAAACCGACCAAACACCATTATGTCAGATGCAGCAATGCCACTGGCAGATTCTCACATTGTGCCACAGGAAAGGGACTGTTACCGCCATAACGACGACACAGCAGAAAGGCGTTTGTAGTCCAGATACTACACATCCAATCAACAGACTTCTTATGGTTTAAAAGGCTTCGAGCTGTGATTTGCAAAGCAAGAACGCTCTGTGGCAACATAAATTACAATTATCTTCAGTCAAATGTGTCTCAGTCTGGTAGCTACTATTTACCAGGAAAGGTGTATCCCGCTCCACGAGGCAACATAAGGCTACAAGCAGCCACCACGAGATTTAGCCTCCACTGACTGTGTGCCCCTGCTTCTGGTTTTAAAATCAGGGCTGTGGCTCAGCATCTTCCAGCCAGTGGGCCACCTTCGGGCCAACCAACAGGTGCAAACAGCCTTCCACCATTGAAGACAGTCGCTTGAGACCATGGACACTTGTTGCATCAGTTCCTTAACACTCGATGTCTTCAGCACACGTTATGGAGGACGTTGCACCACAGAATGTTCTAGTTTGTTCTTCCGTAAAATGTATGACAATTGTGAAGTTTTATGAGCTGCCATCTATCATCATCCCGACAACAGTCCACCACCTCAACACAGGCCTCCACACGTCCATCTACATCTACATGGATACTTTGCAAATCACATTTAAGTGCCTCGCAGAGGGTTCATCCAACTACCTTCACAATTCTCTATTATTCCAATGTCGTATAGCGCGCGGAATGAATGAACACCTATATCTTCCCGTACGAGCTCTGATTTCCCTTATTTTATCATGGTGAACGTTCCTCTCTATGTAGGTCGGTGTCAACAAAATATTTTCGCATTCAGAGGAGAAAGTTGGTGATTCGAATTTCGTGAGAAGATTCCGTTGCAACGAAACACGCCTTTGTTTTAATGATTTCAAGCCCAAATCCTGTATCAGTTTTGTTACACTCTCTCCCATATTTCGTAATAATATAAAACGTGTTGCCTTTCTTTGAATTTTTTCGATGTACTCCGTCAGTCCTATCTGTTAAGGATCCCACACTACGCTGCAGTATTCTAAAAGAGGACGGACAAGCGTAGTATCCTCTTACAGCGTAGTGTCCTCCTTAGTAAGTTTGTTACATTTTCTAATTGTCCTGCCACTTCCTCCGACGTAATTCATAATTTTTGAACGCAATATGTGTTCTAAAATCCCAACGACTCTAATGATATGGGCCTGTAATTTAGTGGATTGCTCCTACTACCTTTCTTGAATATTGGTGTGACCTGTGCAACTTTCCAGTCTTTGCGTACGTATCTTTCGTGGAGCGAACTGTTGTATATTGTTGTTAAGTATGGAGCTAATGCATCAGCATACTCGGAAAGGAATCTAATTGGTACACAGTCTCGACTAGAAGACTTGCTTTTATTAAGTGATTTGAGTTGCTTCACTACTTCGAGGATATTTACTTCTACGATACTCATGTTGGCAGCTGTTCTCGATTCGAATTCTGGGATATTTACTTCGTCTTCTTTTGTGAAGGCATTTCGGAAGGCTGTGTTTAGTAACCCTGCTCTGGCAGCACTGTCGTCGATAGTAACTCCATTGTTATTGCGCAGAGAAGGCATTGATAGTTTCTTGCCGCAAACGTACTTCACATACGACCAGAATCTTTTTTGATTTTCTGCCAGGTTTCGAGACAAAATTTCGTTGTGCAAACTGTTATAGGCGTCTCGCATTGAACTCCGCGCTAAATTTCGAGCTCCTGTAAACGATCGACAATCTTGGGGATTTCGCGTCTCTTTAAATTTGGCATGTTTATTTCGTTGTTTCTGCAACAGTGTTCTAATCCGTTTTGTTTACCAAGGAGGATCAGCTCCGTCGTTTGTTTGTTTATTTGGTATAAATCTCTCAATTGCTGCCGATACGATTTCTTTGAATTAAAGCCACATCTGGTGTACATTTACATTATTAATTTGGAATGAGTGGAGATTGTCTCCCAGGTAAGCGTCAAGTGAGTTTTTATCTGCTTTTTTGAATATGTATGTTTTACGCTCATTTTTCGAGGATTTGGAGATTACAACGTTCCATCTCACTACGACAACCCTGTGGTCACTAATCCCTATATAGGTTTTGCTGCTCGTTATTAACTCAGGATTATTTGTTGCTAAGAGGTAAAGTGAGTTTTCACAACCGTTTACTATTCGTGTGGGCTCATGATCTACCTGCTCGAAATAATTTTCAGAGAATGCGTTTAGCAAAATTTCGGATGATATTTTATGCATACTTCCGGAATCAAACATGTATTTTCGCCAACATATCGAGGGTAAATTAAAGTCACCAACAAATTTTATCGTATGAGTCGGGTACGTGTTTGAAATCAAACTCAAGTTTTCTTTGAGCCTTTCAGCAACTGTATCATCTGAACTGGGAGGTCAGTAAAAGGATCCAATTATTATTTTATTCCGGTTACCAACAATGACCTCTGCCCATACTAACTCACAGGAAGTATCTACTTCAATTTCGCGACAAGTTAAACTACTTCTGACAGCAACAAACATGCGACCGCCAACGGTGTTTAGCCAATCTTTTCGGAACACCGTTAGCTTTAAAAATGGCTCTGAGCACTATAGGACTTAACATCAGAGGTCATCAGTCCTCTAGAACTTAGAGCTACTTAAACCTAACCAACCTAAGGACATTACACACATCCATGCCCGAGGCAGGATTCGAACCTGCGACCGTAGTACACTCGCAGCTCTGGACTGAAACGCCTAGAACCGCTGGGCAACGAGGCCGGAACACCGTTAGGTCCTTCGCAAAAATTTTGGCTGAGCTAATATCCGATTTTAGCCAGCTTTCAGTGCCTATAACGATTTGAGCATCAGGCCTTTCTATTAGCGCTTGGCGCTCTGGTACTTTCCCATTACAGCTACGACAATTTAGAACTGTTATACCAATGATTCCTCTATCTACGTTCTTCCTGTGTTAAGCTTGCACCCTCTGTGACAGAAGCCCTTCTTGTGTTTTCACGAGAGCTTCTAACCTAAAAAAAGCGCCCAATCCACGCCACACAGTCCCTGCTACCCGTGTAGCCGCCTCCTGCGTATAGTGGACAGCTGACCTATTCAGCGGAACCCGAAACCCAAGCACCCTTTGCGCAAGTCTAGGAATCAGCAGCCTACACGGTCGCAGAACCGTCTGAGACTCTGATACAGACCCACCACTCGGCTCTGTACCAAGGTCCGCAATCGGTCCTGTCGACTATGCTGCAAATGGTCAGCTCTGCTTTCATCTTGGAAGCAAGTCTGGCAGCCTTTACCACTTCTGTTAGCCGCTCGAAACCAGACAGAATCTCTTCTGATTCAAAGTGACACAGATCATTGGTACCGACGTGAGCAACCACCTGCAGTTGGCTGCACCCTGTGCTCCTCATGGCATCAGGGAGGACCATTTCCAGATCTGGAATGACTTCACCAGGTATGCGAGTGCGCATTGGATTTCTTACCCTTCTTGTCAGTCCAGTGCCAGAGGGGCCCCGTAATGCGCCTAACGTTGGAGCTCCCAACTACCAATAATCCCACCCTCTGTGATTGCCCGGATTTTGCAGGCTGAGTGGTTTCCCCTGAAACAGGACTGGTGACAGCATCTGACTCAGCGACAGCGTCAGCTACAGTCAGTACCTGGAACCTGTTTGTCAGACAATCCGGCCGTCTTTTGCCGCCTACTTTGCCCTGGGGCGACCTCTAGATTTTGATGTCAGAAGTGTGTGTCACCAGTAAATTTCAGTGAAGGAGGTACCTTACCAGCCAACCTTCCTGGAGACGATGACATCCGGCTACCTGAGGGTTGCAGTTTCGTCTACAGAAGGCATCAGTATGCAGTGGATGATGGCACTGACTGTCTTTTTTTTCCCGTGTGAGTATCACGTCGAGTCTTTGATGGGGTGGGGCTGTGAAATACATGTCCAGCCTCAATACTCCTCACTTCTTTTTACCGGAGGACAGCAAAATTCATATTTCAGTGCATATACGGAAAAAATTCCAACTTTCATTTAGGACAACATGCATTCACAAGGATTCACATGTTACCAGTTGTGGAGTAACATGTAGGAATGAGCGTCTCTCCTATTTCAGAACATTAAATGTTATTTTTCTAACTTCCAGAAGAGAAGATTACATGGATATAACTATTTCTAGATCGAAAGGTAAGCCAGTTCCGTTCGAACCCACTAGCGAGAAAAAGAGAAAGGACGGTTGGAGATGCAGTAAATGGAAATGTCGTTAGTGTGTATTGCGGGATTGGAGAACTATGAGGAAGGAAAACTATTGTATCCTTTTCATGACTTTACGCCTCTTATCTTCAGGTATCATTTTAAATGACGAATGGTGGCCAAAAGAAAGTCGCTACCTCACAGGATTTCTGGACAAATAGATTTCATCTAAGTATAATTTAAGGCGTCTATGTCAAAGTTCGATTTCTGAAGCTTCTCTGTACTGGGGCGCCTGTCTCAAATGCTTTAACATTCTCATTGTCCATGTAAACAGAAGGTGCAGTGTGGGTGATTTCCCCGGTTCTAATTCCTTGGACGCTGCTTTGCAGATCTACAAAAACCCTTTTGTTTTAAAAGCTATAAAATAAACGATTGCCTATAAGAATTACAGTAATCGAATAGAATACATAACGTAAAAAGTTATTTCATCAGCGTATTATCAGTTCCTTCATTTTGGACTATTTCTCCCTTCTCAGAGAGCTTCTTTCACTAAGACATTCTAGCACTGTTAGCTGCTTCTTCCGGCGGGTATCATTAAACTGGCTCAGTTATCTATCAAGAGCATTAACAAGACCACTTTTCTTTACGTAAGTGACGCGTTCTTTCGCCACAGTCAAAAGACCATGAAGGTATGGACAATTGACGCATATATACTCCACATTAAATTTATTTCGTAGCCCTGTATTTAGCATATGACAGAAACAATTCAATGCTGAATAATCAAGCAGAGCAACGACAATGTTGGTACTTCGATCAGTCATGTGCTGCATGTCTTTCAACGTAGAGTGGTGGATAGCAAGAGACATATATCGTCTAAACAATTCTCTTATGATATTACAGATCGTTTATGGTTCATCTGGAAAGTGGGTTGTAAACAAAATGCAAGATCTGAGAGTCAAGTCAATAAAACAGGTGACAGTACGTGTCAGCCAATGGTTTCTTGTCGCTCTAGAAGTCCACATGTCCGTAGTTGCTGAGTATTCACCTTCTGTTATATGAGCAATTACAATAGGCATAAATATATGTCGTAGGCTTTTAGCACATTCTGCCATGTACCGCGACACAGTTTTGGGGTGGGACATAATGGCCTTTGCAGTGGCGATTAACGTCTGAACAAGATCCATAAGACTTTCACCTCTTATAGTTCCATACGACCTTACGTCACGTGCACACATAGCCACTCATTTATCGACAGTTATCTCCTCAGCTGGTTTAGAAAGTCGTTTCTTGTCCACATAAGATTCTTATTTGTTAGACACGCATGCACGGCGAGGAATGTCCGCCGGCTGGGGTGGCCGAGCGATTCTAGGCGCTTTAGTCCGGAACCGCTCGACCGCTACAGTCGCAGGTACGAATCCTGCCTCGGGCATGGATGTGTGTGATGTCATTAGGTTAGTTAGGTTTAAGTAGTTCTAAATTTTAGTCCCATAGTGCTCAGAGCCATTTGAACCATTTTTGAGAAATGTGCGAAATGCCACTTGACGCTTCAGCATGAGAGTAAATTTCACTGCACAGCGAGCAGCAAAGTACATGAACGCTTTTCCTAACGCCGTCCACGACAGGCTTTAACATGGTCCAAAGTGATCCTTTAGAATTCGCTTCAGGCTGTGTGGTTATCCACTCACCACTCATTAGTTTTCCTTTTACTTCCCTTCTTATTGACAAGCGCACCTTCTTGTGCAAACCACATTTAGTATCCGCGCTCATTTTGTGCGTTACGAAAAAAAATGAAGAAATCCCACCACTCGACTAAACTCTGGCGGTCTAAGGCGCTGCAGTGATGGGACTGTGTGGCAAGTCCCAGTGAAGGTTCGAGTCCTCCCTCAGCCATGGGGGTGTGTGTTTGTCCTTAGGATAATTTAGGTTAAGTAGTGTGTAAGCTTAGGGTCTGATGACTTTGGCAGTTAAGTCCCATAAGATTTCACACACATTTGAACATTTGAACTAAACTCTGCTCTACTCACCGCTCGCAGCCCGTAGCTCACACCCACGGTCAATGCTACCAACAGCACGTAGGCCGCAGCACGCCAGCGCTTGCGCAAGGTACTGGTGCAGTGACGTCACGGGACCGTTCAGTGTGGAGCAGTGACTCCGCGCCCATTGGGCTGCGTCTCCATGCGCGACTCTGCTGAGCCCGTGGCATACAAGTTGTTTCGCAACAGCACTGCTTGGCCCTTGGGGTGACTTCATAGACTCGATCTGCCCGAGTCTGCACGACTCGGCACCGTGCGGCTCGTCGGACTTCCATGCGGCTGCCCCGGCTGAACCGGCATCGCTAGGCAAGGCTCGCACGGCTGTCCTGGCTGCGCTCCTGGACGGGCCGCGCCTCGATGCCTATCTCTGCTGCAAACTGCAAAACCAGAGCTCGCTCTCAGCCGGTACTCACCGTCCGATTGACATCATACAAGCGAACTGCGACGTCACTCCAGAAGTGGCTGCATCAATTCCTACAGGCAGACACGTACCTGAACTGTCTTAACCTTGATGCACACGACTTGAATGACTACTGATGTAACAGCCAGTATCGTACAAGCGAGGCAGTGAGGCCTGAGAGCTGTAAACAACATCGAACGTAAGCTCCTGGAAACACCAGGCGGGTGGTCCGCGGCTTAGCGGGAGCCACGTGGTCGAGGACAAGGAGAAGACACAGGGGCTCGATCACAAAACGCGTGGCGGCGTGTAGGTGGTTTTCCGAACGGCCGGAGCAGAAGCTTCTGGAACAGTCTGGAAACTTCTAGAAGCTTTGGTCGAATGCAAAACTGAGATTGGTCGGCGCTGGGAAACGAGCGCCTTCCAGCAACATGACTGGCCACACACATTAAAGTGGGGAAGAAAAAAGAACAGGAGCTACGGAAAGCCTTGCGACTGTGAAACATTTGTTCCTGGGGCGTCGAGGAAAGAGGTTGGTCCTGGCGAGGTGTGCGACCTAGTTACTGGGACAGAGTACTTGTAGCGAGAGCCTGAGGATCGTTTGGTGTTCCACGGCAGCCGTGGAGGTGCCTACGGAAGCTTTTGGTGAGGTAGAATTCATGTTATCTCGCTGAGGCGAGAACCTTTGCAGCGATAAGCGTTAGATCACGGTAGTGGTCGTGCATTCGCAACGGCGGTTAGGGAAGTAAAGTAAATTGCTGATCACTTGTCTTTTTCGTTCTATGCTGAGGCTTCACGTTGCTAGTCGTGAGTATAGTTCTAAATGTAATTGCAATTGCCATAGCTGATGTCAGTATTCCGCGCTTGAATTAACAACCGCGAATATATATTACAGGACAGACGATTGCCAAATGTGACTAGGCAGAACTAAAATGTTGCTCGTACTGTGTAATCTTGTATAGGGTGAATAGCAGAAGAGTAAAGAATTTAACACTACTAAGTGTATCATTTCATTGTTAGTACTTCCCTTTGTCATTTTATTATCTCCTTATTTGTGTATTTCATGTTTGCAACCCCCTGGTGAAGGTAGTGTTTGTAGGTCAGCACATCTCAACATTCTAGCATATACTGAGGATATTGTTAGAAACCAACCAGATTTGCATACGACTAGTTGATGTCACATATAGAGCAATGTACAAGCCTACCATTCTGGAAAGCGTATCAGTGTCAGAGCGACTAATCGGCGTTATAAAATCCGTTGTGCAAAATTTTTCACTTATACGTTCGGCTCGCAGGATTACCCATCAGCAGGAAAAACCAAAAAGATGCGGTAGCATACAGTGTCCTAGTCGTCGTACTGTTTTGTTCTCCTCGTTTGTTGTTTGCGTAATTAATGAGGTACACCCTGGCGGAGAGGTTGAAAATATCTGCAGCCTGGACCAGATGTGGAGGGAAGTGCATGTGCCGATGATTTTGGTGTCTTGCAGAGTGCAACTGACGACAGTAATTTTCTTGAAGATACTTAGGAGGGTGCACAGAGAGCTATCAATAAGGCTGATTGTATTGCAGATGTTTTGGGTACTGAAATGGTACAGACGCATTTAGTATTTCCGAAGGACGCAGATTCTGCACCATCTGTGACGGCACTGTCCCTCAGAACGCGGGAGTGGAAGAAAGAGGAAATGTGTTCGTAAGGTTAATGATCGGGCCGACAAGGCTTGTGCCAGTGGATCAGGAGATTTGCAAAGTGACAACACTTGCAGTGTAATGCGTGATGCAGGCGAAGGCAGCTGTGCAAATCCCAGGACTAGACTTTCTCATCAAGCATCATGCCGAAACTGACTTTCGATGACGAGCAGTGGAACTCAGGGGCATAACATTCAAGCTGGGGGAAGCTGTCACCATTGAAATACTGTTGCAAGACTAAATTGTTAAGGCTTTCGTGGCCACTTGTTGACAAACTACCTATTGGCTTCTGTCTCGGGTTCGTCGGCCGAAGAACCCGAGACAGAAGCCAATAGGCAGTTTGTCACTGTTGCAAGGTTCGTACATCGTGATAGGACAAATGCGGGCAAAATCACAAAGGCTTAATTTGCATGATATAGTGCCACAAGGCACTGGGATGTTGCTTTAGGTGACAGAAGGTGTTGCTAACGTTTACGATTCTGCACTTCGCCTACGGGTAGGGAGTCATCGTTGAGTACGCAGCGTTCTGTGATTGAGAGCACTTCTTCTGTCGATACTCACGTTGACCCAACAAAATTCCGTCCTTGTGACTGGGAGTTCGCGTTTCTTGTGTGTAGAATGTAGAGAGGTGAAGATAGTAGTAGATTATACTAGTCAGAGCACCGCTTTGTGCCGTCCTAGTGTTTGAATGAGTTTTTTATTTTGTTGCTGGAGTTCTTCCATCGTCGTAGACGTGTACGAGAACCATCACTCTGACGCACCGGACGCATTACATTCGGTCATATTGCTAATTGCTTCGGCTTATTAGGGCTATTAAGTTGAACAGCTGTGATCACGTGAGTTTCATTTCCACTGAGGTTGCACATCACTGTAGATCAACATTGAAAGCAGTGTCTTCTAGTGTTTGGGACGTAGATAATGTCAGTCACCTCACGTTATTTATATTAGATCGCGTAGCCAAAAAACGGGCAGATTTGGGCAGTTGATCAATAATATTAGTCAGGAAATTCATTTGTATCTCTTTATGTCCATTCCACATCGACATATAAACATTTGTAATAAATAAAGGTGTTATAATCTACAATAAATGTATAAGCAAAAACATTAACATTTAGTAGTTACTAGTTCCCTTAACATTCATTTATTTTTATGTTGTGATTTATACGTTAAGAGCAAGAAGGAGGAAATAATATCACCATTAAGAGATCCTAAGATCTACTTCAGGGGGTAGTCAGACAGGGCAAAATCTTTATTTTCGCGTTCAGTGCTTTCCATTGCGCACATTCTTTTTTGCTCCCGCCTGGAGCAGTATCTAGTAAACCACACAAATACCTTCAGGAAATACTTCCTAACACTTAAATTTATATTCGATGTTAGAAAATCCCTCTTTTTCATTAATTCTTTTCTTGCTATAGCCAGTCTTCATTTTATATCCTCTCTACTTCGTCCATCATCAGTTATTTTCCTGCCCAATAGTCCTTCTAGTGTCTCATTTCGTAATCTGATTCTCTTAACACTACCTGATTTAAACCCTCGCATTACCAAGCGGGAGGGAAGGGGTACTTTATTCCAACGTTTCCAGAACACTGTAATCTAGTCACGTACAATATATTATAGAGCAATACAGAAAAGTGTTTTGCCATGTCAACAGCCGAGGGTGCTGAATCACACGAGATCTTCCTTACTCATGAGTTCTCCCAGTGAAGAACTTGCAAAATTGTGAACCAGGTAGCCTACCTCTCCTACCCGCCCGCTTCCCCAATTTTTTTGTTGTGGTGTTCAGTCTGAAGGCTGGTTTGATGCAGCTGCCCAAGCTAATTTATTCACTGCAAGCCTCTTCAGCGCTGCACAGCTACTGCAATGTGCATCAGTTTGAACCTGCTACCTGTATTCAAGACTAAGTCTCCCTGTACAATTTTAATACCCCCCCTCTCCCCAACATCTACATATACACACTTCTCTCCATTACCAAATTGGCAATTCCTTGGTGCCTCAGGATATTCCATTTGAAACGAAGTCGTGCCATAAGTTTCTTGTTTTCCCCAGTTAGACTCACTATCTTCATATCAGTTATTCGATCTGCAGCGCCACCACTAATTTTCGGCGATACTGAGTAAAATGGTGACTGTGTTATCGATAGCTACGATGCCACGGTGTAGGTGAAAGTTCTTAAGTTGGCACTACGACAGACACCGGCGACAGCGCCCTCTACCCGGTGCTATGGAGTTCTACGAGCTCCGCGACAGATTCTGCCCATTTTGATCAAAAGCTGACGGCCAGGACACTTCGCTTGCTTTTGAGACTATGTACTACTTACGACGGGTTTAAGGCTTCGCAAGTCAGTGCAACGTTATGTATTCAGTTAATATTGTGATATCGTAAAGCCATTTCTAATAGCAGTACCGAGAGATTTTCATCTTTTCCCGCTCTTACTCACTTCCTTCATTCAGCCAACCCTTCAGTTTGCAAGAGCAGACCCACGCGTTGCCTTCCAGTCGGGGTACAAAACTTGGCGACCAACAGGGATTAATTTTTTTTCCTCTCCTCTCATTTCCGTTTTTGCTCGGTATTACTTAAGCTTTTTTGCGATATGCCCGTGTGGCTGAGTTACTGTCTTTAAGTGTTCCCACCATTCTCTAGTAAGACTTTCATTTGTGTAAACCATGGCTTCGCCACAGGAACAGGCTTCGCTGTCCGATCTTGTACGTTTTCGGGCTCAGCAAATGACGCAGCTGCTTGCTGCCATAAATGGACTGGTCACACTACAAACTGCAGCTACTTCGGTGCCTCCTACGCCACCGCCTGTACCGACGCCGTGGCCAACGGCACCGCTATTTCGTGCCTTCAATCCTGACGTTGAGCGCTGGCCAGAATACATCCCACAGCTCGAGGCACACTGCGCAGCTTACAACATACCAGGTACAGAGCGGCTTGCTTTTTTATTGTCATCGCGGGTGTTGTGTTGTACCATGTGCTCGTGAAATTGTTTCCCACCGTCTGCCCAGAAACCAAAACTTACGGTGAAGTGATTGATGCTTTGAACTCCCACTTTCGTGATAGTGTAAATGTGGTAGCTGCACGCTGAAAATTCGTTCGCCTCACTCGTGGCTCTAATCAGTCGAATAAAGCTTGGTTAGCGTGCCTTCAGGGAGTAACTTCTGATTGTGACTTAAATTGCTCTTGTGGACGCTCATATGCGGATGTAATGATTAGAGACGCTATTGCGCAGGATGTGGGGGATCACTGCATCCGCGAACAAATCCTCAGATTTCAAAAGCCGTCATTGCAGAAAGTAGTGGACTTGCGAGGCAGACAAGATGCATTAGACATGGTTACTTCCGCGTTCGACGTGACCCCGGGTGTTAGCGCGGCACAACATGTGCCCTCCCACCCGCCAGCACGGCCAGCCAGCCACGCCGCGCCACTCGCGCGCAAGTAAACAAATTTCACGCCAGGCACCCACAAAGAAACTGAAATCATGTCCGAACTGCTTTCGTGCCCACCCACGGGACACTTACCCATCCCGTCAAGCACTGTGTTATTTTTGTAATAATAAAGGACATGTGCAAGCTGTGTGTAGTGTAAGTAGGCTGTCTAGTTTCTTTTATTGGTAACGCCACGTAGCGCTCTTTATGAAAATCACTGGCTGTGCTGTGTGCAGTCTGTGGCTGGTTTGCATTGTTGTAATATTCGCCACTGTAGTGTTGGGCAGATGGCTGTGAACAGCGCGTAGCGTTGCGCAGTTAGAGGTGAGCCGCCAGCAGTGGTGGATGCGGGGAGAGAGATGGCGCTGTTTTGAAATTTGTAGGACTGAATGTCATGAACTGCTATATACATTATGACTTTTGATCACTGTTAAGGTAAATACAATGTTTGTTCTCTATCAAAATCTTTCATTTGCTAACTATGCCAATCAGTAGTTAGTGCCTTCAGTAGTTCGAATCTTCTATTTAGCTGGCAGTAGTAGCGCTCGCTGTACTGCGGTAGTTCGAGTAACGAAGATTTTTGTGAGGTAAGTGATCTGTGAAAGGTATAGGTTAATGTTAGTCAGGGCCATTCTTTTGTAGGGATTATTGAAATTCAGATCGCGTTGCGCTAAAAAAATATTGTGTGTCAGTTTAAGCACAGTCATGTATAATTGTTCAAAGGGGACGTTTCAGTAGTAAGAGAAACTCTAATTCACCAATTGTATCCCGTTCACGTGACTCGCGTGGGCGTCACCGCAACGGCAACCGCCATGATCATGGTTCACATCAGCCTATGGATTTTAATGCCATTTATTCCAAGCCTTCTTCCTCACGTACTTTTACAGATCGTCGTGTGAAACAAGTTTTGCCAGACACTTCCTCTCGCATTCAGCGCGATGCGAGGAAACTTTTTCTGACTTTGTTCATTTGTGGACGTTCTGTTCGCATGCAGCTGGACGCTGGTGCGTCAGTTTCTTTACTGAACAAATCGACGTATGACTTGCTTTATTCACTCCCGCTTCATTGTTCACATTCCAGCTGACTGCATTTACTGGGCAGGAAATCTCAGTGCTTGGCGAGTGTAGCTTGCTAGCCACTCATGGTGCCACGAGCCGTACAGTGTCTTTCCATGTGTTTTGCTGTAGTGGTACTACGAATATTTTTGGCATGGACGCATTTGAACTTTCTGGCCTCGCAATTCAGGACAATGTACTTTACATTAACGCTATTGACCATGCAGACAGTGTTGCCACACTATGCGATGATTTTGTTGAGCTCTTTTCTGATGGCCTTGGTTGTGCCACAGACTTTGTAGCGCATGTTGTAGTTGAAGAAAATGCCATGCCTATTTTCCGACGTGCACGCCCGGTACTGCACGCATTGCGTGACGCCGTAGGTTCTGAACTTAAGCATTTGCAAGACATTGGTGTCATTGAACCTGTTTTTGCTTCGCCATGGGCTTCACCCATAGTGTGTGCGAAGAAACCAAACGGTCGTCTCCGTATTTGTGCTGACTTTAAGTCTACAGTGAATCCCCAGACAGTGGTAGCTACATTTCCCTTACTGCGCCCTGAAGACATTTTTGATAAGCTTGGTGCGAGAAAATTCTTTTCCACGATTGATTTGCGGAACGCATACTTTCAGATTCCGCTCGACGAACAGTCGCAGCGCTATTTTGTGATCAACTCCCACCTTGGATTGTTCAAGTTTCACCGCCTTCCGTTCGGTTGTGCTTCGGCTCCTGCTATTTTTCAGTCTTATTTGCTCAAATTATCTGGACGACATAGTGGTATCAGGTCGCACCCCTGACGAACATTTGCAGAATTTGCGTGCCTTATTTATTGTACTTTTGCAGGCAGGACTAAAGTGTAACAGGGGTAAGTGCAATTTTTTTAAAACTGAGGTACGGTATATATGACATATGATTAACGAACAGGGTATCCGCCCCTCGCCCTCATATCTCAGTGCAATTAGAGACGTGCCAACACCCAGGAATCTGAAAGAACTTCAGTCTGTGTTGGACAAAATATCATATTATATTCGGTTTATAACAAATGGAGCGCAGATTGCAGCGCTTTTGCATCGCGTTTTACGTAAGAATGTTCCTTTTGTTTGATCTTCGGATTGAAAATATCATATTATATTCGGTTTATAACAAATGGAGCGCAGATTGCAGCGCTTTTGCATCGCGTTTTACGTAAGAATGTTCCTTTTGTTTGATCTTCGGATTGTGAGGCTGCTTTCCACAAGCTCAAATCTGCTTTGTTGTGTGATCGCTGTTTGATTCCATTCGATCCCTCCAAACCAGATGTTTTGGCAGTCGATGCATCTTCTCACGGCATCGGAGCGGTTCTCTCACACCACATTGTCTGTCGATCGCCCGATAGCTTTTGCGTCTAAGTTGCTCAGTTCTGCCCATCAAAACTATTCTCAAATCGAGAAAGAAGCTGTTAGCTATTGTATATGGTGTATGAAGTTTCATGAATTTTTTTGTGCGGTCGCAAGTTCTATTTGGTCACCGACCATAAGCCTTTGATATCATTGTTCCACCCGTCAAAGCCAGTTCCAGCCAATACTGCACAAAAGTTGCAACGTTGGTCTTTGTTTTTGTCTAACTACAATTACGAAATCTTGTTTCGGCCCACAGCCCAGTATGGCAATGCTGGTGCTTTGTCTCGTCTGCCTACCGGTCCTGACGAAGTGTCTGACTGTTCCGAATTGTCCTGCATGTTTATTGATCACGAGATAAGGAATTAGCTGATGGTTTTCCTGTGGATTTTCGGCGCATTGCTTCCGCGACAGCCGCCGATGCGTCTTTGAAGATTCTTTTGCAGTATATTCGTACTCAATGGCCTCCATCTGCTACGCAGGTTCGTGATACACTCGCTCGACGTTACTTTGCGCAACGTCACAGCTTGTCTGCACACCATGGTTTTATCTTGTTACGAACTGCCAGCGATCAGTCTCGTGTGGTTGTACCTCGTTCGTTGCAGTCGTAAATACTCTGCTTGCTGCACGCTGGTCATTGGGGTATAGTGCGGATGAACCAATTAGCCCATCGTCACTGCACTTGGGTCAGCATTGATAAACAGATTGAGAATTTGCTTGCTAACTGTCGCTCTCGTGTGGAGCATCAATCTGCTCCCTGGGAGCGCTTATTTATGTGGCCGACTCCTACTGGGCTCTGGCAACGCTTTCATATTGATTCTTCAGATCCTTTCTGGGACACCTGCTGGTTAATAGTCACTTTCCTTTTGTTGTACCTATGCCTTCTTCTACATCTGCCATTACTAATCAGGCTTTGACGTCTATTTCGTGCATTGGGGGTTTTCCTGAAGTTATTGTCTCCGACCATGGCCCCCAATTCATGTCCTCAGAGTTTGAAGCGTTCTGTGCTGCAAATGGCATTCGCCATCTGACCTCAGCCCCATTCCATCTCCAGGCGAACGGCGAGGCTGAACACTTTGTGCGTATGTTTAAGTCGCAGATGAGCAAGTTTCGCGCCACGCACTCTCGCGAGCACGCACTCTGGACTTTTCCTTGCTTCATATTGCTCGCAGCCGCTCGGCACCGGTTCCCCAGCGGAATTGCTACATGGCCGCGCCCATCGGTCGCTCCTGCAGCTATTGCAACCGCCGGCGCGCGCTCCCGCTGCTTCGCCTCGTTCTGGCTTGGCGCCCCATGATTTAGTGTTCTATTGCGTTTACTCTGGCAGGCACCGCTGGGAGCAGGGACTCATTCTTCGCCAGCTTGGCCGCGCCTTATATGTCATTTCTGAAAGCTCTGGCGTTGACAAGAGACACTGGAACCAGATCCGTTTGTGCCGTCCTCGGTTTTCTGCCGCTGGTTGTTTTCTGGTAGAACTGGAGGCTTCACGGATTCCGCCGCCTCAGCCCACCAATGGCCCCTCCGCCAATCGCAACCCCGCTATGGGCGACCCCCCCAGCCTTCTTCGAAGTCGCCGCTGCCAGTCCGGTTACCTGCATGAGACAGGTGCCTCCCGCTGCCACCACGGCCCCACCTCCGCCAGCTGCTGCCACCGCTGCCGCCGCCGCCGCCGCCCATGGAGGTCGTTGCTCCGCCTGCTCATCCGAGCATACCCAGTGGCGGTACGCGACCTGGGCAAGTTTTCCACGAGCAATTTGGGGTCGCGAGGGGACAGCACTGCTCAGCAGTTCCGCTGTTCGCCCCCTCAGCTGCGCCCTCCTAGCTGCCTCCATCTGTCGTCGGAAGCCACACTCAATGACGGTGCATCGTTTCAGGGGTGAGGGATGTGGTATCGATAGCTACGATGCCACGTCGTAGGTGAAAGTTCTTATGTTGGTACTACAACAGACACAGATGACAGCGCCCTCTAGCCAGTGCTGTGGATGTCTACCAGCTCTGTGACAGATTCTGCCCATCTTGATCAAGAGCAGACGGCCGGAAGACTTTACTTGCTATTGTGACTATGTACTACTTACGATGGGTCTAAGGCTTCGCACCTCAGTGCAAAGTTATGTATTCAGTTAATATTGTGATATAGCAAAACCATTTCTAAGAACAGTAGCGAGAGATTTTCACCTCTCCCTCCTCCTACTCACTTCCTTCATCCAGCCAACCTTTCAATTTATAGGAACACACAAACGTGCTGCCTTCCAGGCGTTATACAAAAGTGATATTGCCATGGCTGTTGCAAAAGACTTAGTTAGTGGGCCAGCTCAGAGCCGACCAAACACCATTACGTCAGATGCAGCAATGCACTGGCAGATTCCCACATTGTGCTCCAGGAAAGGGGCTGGCACTGCCATAATGAAGACACAGCAGAAAGGCGTTTGTAGGCCAGTTACTACACATCCAATCAACAGACTTCTTATGGCCTACATGGTGGCGAGCTGTGATTTGCAAAGCAAGAACGCTCTCTCCCAACTTAAATTACCATTATTTTCAGTCAACAGTGTCTCAGTCTGGTAGCTACTACTAACGAGGAAAGGTGTATGCCGCTACTCGAGGCGTCATCATGATACAAGCAGGCACCACGAGATTTGGCGTCCACTACCTGTGGCCCCCTGCTTCTGGTTTTAAGATCAGTTCTGTGGCTTAGCATATTCCAGCCAGTGGGCTACCTTCAGGCCAACTACCAGGTGCAAACAGCCTTCCGCCATAGAAGGCAGTCACTTGAGGCCATGGCCACGTGTTGCGTCAGTTCCTTAACACTCGCTGTCTTCAGCACACGTTATGGAGGATGTTGCAGCACAGAATGTTCTAGTTTGTTCTTCAGTAAAATGCATGACTAATAGTGAAGTATTTACGAGCTGCCATCTATCATCATCCTGACAACAGTCCACCACCTCAAGTCAGACCTCCACATGTACATCTACATCTACATGGATACTCTTCAAATCACATTTAAGTGCCTTGCAGAGGGTTCATCGGCCCACCTTCACAATTCTCTATCATTCCAATGTCGTATAGCGTGCGGAAACAATGAGCACCTATATCTTTCCGTATGAGCTCTGATTTCCCTTATTTTATCGTGATGGTCGTTCGTCCCTATATTGGTCGGTGTCAACAAAATATTTTCGCATTCTGAGGAGAAAGTTGGTATTTGGAATTTCGTGAGAAGATTCCGTCGCATCGTAAAACGCCTTTCTTTTAATGATTTCCAGCCCGAATCCTGTATCATTTCTGTGACATTGCCTCCCATACTTCGTGATAATACAAAACGTGCTGCCTTTCTTTGAACGTTTCGATGTACTCCGTCAGTCCTATCTGGTAAGGATCCCACACTGCGCAGCAGTATTCTAAAAGGGGAGGGACAAGCGTATTATCCACTCATAGTGTAGTGTCCTCCTTAGTAGGTTTGTTACATTTTCTAAGTGTCCTGCCTTTAAAACGCAGCCTCTCTTTAGCCTTCCCCACAACATTTTATATGCGCTCTTTCCAATTTAAGTTGTTCCAGTTTAAGTTGTTCGTAATTGTAATAACTAGGTATTTAGCTGAATTTGCGGCTTTTAGATTAGACTGATTTATCGTATAACCGAAGTTTAAACAGTACATTTTAGCACTCATGTGGATGACCTACCACTTTTTGTTATTTAGGGTCAACTGCCACTTTTCGCACCATTCAGATATTTTTTCTAAATCGTTTTGGATTTTTTTTTGATCTTCTGATGACTTTATTAGTCGATAAACGACAGTGTCATCTACAAATAACCGAAGACGGCTGCTGAAATTGTCTCCCAAATCGTTTATGTAGATAAGGAACAGCAAAGGGCCTATAACACTACTTTGGGCAACGCCTGAAATCACTTCTGTATTACTCGATGACATTCCGTCAGTTACTACAAACTGTGACGTCTCTGACAGTATATCGCAAACCTAGTCACATAACTGAGACAATATTCCATAAGCACGCAATTTCACTACGAGCAGCTTGTGTGGTACAGTGTCAAAAGCCTTCTGGAAATCCAGGAATACGGAATCGATCTGAAATCCCTTGTCAATAGCACTCAGCACTTCGTGTGAATAAAGAGCTAGTTGTGTTTCACAGGAACGATGGTTTCAAAACCCATGTTGACTGAGTGTCAATAGACCGTTTTCTTCTAGGTAATTCAAGTGGTTCAAATGGCTCTGAGCACTATGGGACTTAACTTCTGAGGTCATCAGTCCCCTAGAACTTAGAACTACTTAAACCTAACTAACCTAAAGACATCACACACATCCATGCCCGGGGCAGGATTCGGACCTGCGACCGTACCAGTCTCGTAGTTCTGGACTGAAACGCCTAGAACCGCTCGGCCACACGACCGGCACACTGTTAGGTTCTTCGCAAAAATTTCGGCCGAGCTTATATCTGATTTTAGCCAGCTTCCAGTGCCTACAACGATTTTAGCATCAGTGCTTTCTATTAGCGCATGGAGCTCTGGTACTCTCCCAACACAGCTACGACAATTTACAACTGTAATACCAATGAATCCTGTACCTACGTTCTTCTCGCATTCGGGAGGACGACGGTTCAATCCCGTCTCCGGCCATCCTGATTTAGGTTTTCCGTGATTTCCCTAAATCGTTTCAGGCAAATGCCGGGATGGTTCCTTTGAAATGCACGGCCGATTTCCTTCCCAATCCTTCCCTAACCCGAGCTTGCGCTCCGTCTCTAATGACCTCGTTGTCGACGGGACGTTAAACACTAACCACCACCACCACCACCACCACCTACGTTCTTCCTGTGTTCAGCTTGCACCCTTTGTGACTGAAGCCATTCTTTTGTTTTCCGAGACCCTCTAACCTAAAAAGAAACCGCCCAATCCACGCCACACAGCCGCTGCTACCCGTGTAGCCGCCTCTTGCGTATAGTGGACACCTGACCTATTCAGCGGAACCCAAAACCCAACCACCCGTTGGCACAAGTCGAGGAATCTGCAGCCTACACGGTCGCAGAACCGTCTGAGCCTCTGATTCAGACCCACCACTCGGCTCTCTAAAAGAGGTCCACAATCGGTCCTGTCGACTATGCTGCAAATGGTCAGCTCTGCTTTCATCTTGCAAGCAAGACTGGCAGTCTTTACCACTTCTGTAAGCCGCTCTAAACCAGAGAGAATCTCTTCTGTTCGCAAGTGACACACACCATTGGTACCGACGTGAGCAACCACCTGCAGTTGGTTGCACCCTGTGCTCTTCGTGGCATCCGGGAGGACACTTTCCAGATCTAGAATGACTCCACCCGGTATGCACACGGAATGCACATTGGTTTTCTTACCCTCCTGTCAGCAAGGCCCTAAGGGGCCCCATAATGCGCCTAACGTTGGAGCTCCCAGCTACCAGTAATCCCACCCTCTGCTATTGCCTGGATCTTGCAGGCTGAGTGGTTTCCTCTAAAACAGAAAAAGCGACAGCATCCGGCTCAGCGACAGCGTTAGCCCCAGGCAGTGCCTGGAACCTGTTTATCAGACAAACTGGGGTGGCCTTACTTGCGGTCGCTTGGGAAGTCTTTTGCCGCCTGCTTCACCCTGGGGCGACCTCTACATTTTGATGTCAGAAGTGTGTGTCACCACTAAATTTCAGTGACAGAGGAACCTTATCAGCCACCCTCCCTGGAGACGACGACTGTCTGATACCTGAGGGACACAGTGTCGTCGACAGACAGCATCAGTATGCAGTGGGTGATTGCACGGACGGTTATTTTTTCCCCTGCGAGTATCGCGTTCAGTCAGTCCACCTTTTACCAGCTTTTCAGTTATGTTTTCTTGTGACATGTGTCAAGAAAACTCAGACTGTGTTCTGAGGATGTGTAAATATGAACGTTATTTTTCTCTATCATCAATGGGTGTGGCTCATTGTCTGGAAGGGCATAAGGTAATAACCATGTGTGGCTTCTTAGGAGGGCAACATGAGTTATGTTCAGAAGTCGGAGTTTTGTGGTAGTTTACGCGGTTTTGAATGGGGAATGTACTTCATTTCGAGCAATAAATGTGGCTCACTACGTTTAAGCACGTTAAGTAGTACACATGAGTAGAAGCTCAAGTGGAGAAGTTAAGTTACAGTAAGTGTTAGGATAGAATTAGATTAAGTGTCCTTGTCGTCGTACTGTTCTGTTCTCCTCGTTTGTTGTTTGTATAATTGGTGTTGGATACCCTGGCGGAGGAGTTGCGAATTTCTGCAGCCTGGACCAGATGTGGAGGAAAGTGCATATGAAGTGTTGGCAGAAGAGCCAACACCGTGTTGCTAGAGGAGGTCGAAATGCACGCGTTTATTTACACGCAGACTGGCGTGAGGTCTGGAACAGGTCAGAGAAATAAGACTGGCAAAACAGGAGGTACTGGTAGAATACTTAACTTTAATCCACAATCGGTGCACATCTCTCTTTACTGTACATAATTTCCATTTCAATATACAATGGTAATGGCGCCTTGCTAGGTCGTAGCAAATGACATAGCTCAAGGCTATGCTAACTATCGTCTCGGCAAATGAGAGCGTATTGGTCAGTATAGCTTCGCTAGCAAAGTCGGCTGTACAACTGGGGCGAGTGCTAGTAAGTCTCTCTAGACCTGCCATGTGGCGGCGCTCGGTCTGCAATCACTGACAGTGGCGACACGCGGGTCCGACGTATACTAATGGACCGCGGCCGATTTAAAGGCTACCACCTAGCAAGTGTGGTGTCTGGCGGTGACACCACATTCCTCCCCCGCAAATCGGCGTACGGTTGTGTTATAAGGCTCCCGCCCGCCGTGGGGTGGACCCCATGTTGCCGTATGCGACGAGGTGGGGAGCCAGACAACAGGCGAGGCTGTGCCACCCGCACCCGGCCATTTGGTCCGAGGGGAGCTAGGAAACGCCTGAAAACCTAGTCCAGGGTGCACGCCAACATGCGGTGTATGCGCCCGTAAAGAGACAGGAGGGCCCAAAAGGTCGACCTCCATCGGGGCGGGGCAGCCGACGGGCGAAGACGACATCTGGTCCGGAGCGGGCAAGAGTTCCATGTCGGAGGACAGCTGGTCACGGGAAGCGATCGGTGGCGCGTGACCCAGGGAGGCGCCCGGCGGTGGCAGCGACGCGTCCACTGCGGCCGGCCCCGGCGGGAGAACAGGTGGCAGCGGCGGCGGCGGCGGCGGCGCGTTGCCATGGGGCAAAATGGAAGGCAGCGTTGGTAACGTCTGGGGATGAGGCGAGCCAGTAGATGGGTCCCCAGGGCGCTGACCAGACGGCACCGTCGCTGTAAGCAGACGGGGAGCGACAGAACCCGTGCGACGACAGAGGCACAGCTGATTGAGATGCCGACGCACCTCACCAGAGACCCCCATAACCAGATACATAGCGCGGCCGAGGCAGCGAAGAATGCGCCCTGCGAGCCAACGCCGTGAACCGCGATAGTGGCGATAGTACACAACGTCGCCTAGAGCAAAAGCAGGTGGCTGCCGCTGCACAGAAACCTGATGCGGCGGATGCAGCAAAGACATCAAGGTTCGATTAGGACGACCGTGGAGCAACTCAGCCGGCGAGCGACCATCTCGGGGCTGAGAGCGATATGAGGACAAAAAGAGCAATAATGCGTCCTCCCGAGAATGCGACTCCTTCAACTTCAACATCTGTGACTTGAAAGTCCGGACCAATCGTTCAGTGGCACTGTTTGACTGAGGCGAAAATGGCGCGGATGTCAGATGTTGAATACCATTGGCGTTGCGGAATGACTGAAATTCTGCGGATATGAATTGTGGGCCATTGTCGGAATCAATAGTCTGTGGAAGACCTTCAATACAAAAGATAGCGGATAACGCTTGGATGGTGGCAGATGACGTCGTGGAAGACATCCGGACAACAAAAGGAAAATTACTGAATGAATCGACCACAACCAACCATCGAGCAATCCAGAATGGACCAGCAAAATCGATGTGTAAGCGTTGCCAAGGGGAAGTGGCTTTCGGCCAAGCAAAGAATTTCCGCGGTGGTGCGGATTGTTATTCGGCACACGCCATGCAAGAAGAGCACATATTCGTAATCGCAGCATCGAATCCGAACCAAGTACAGTGCTGACGAGCAAGTTGTTTCGTTCGCACTATACCCCAATGTCCCTGGTGGAGAAGCCGTAAGACATAGGACTGTAATGAACGTGGGACCACGACCCTGGACATCATTATCAGAACGCAACAGCAAAACATCACGTCGAACAAACAGTCTCTCCTTGTGAGCAAAAAATCGGCGAACCAACGGATCCTCGATCCGTGACTTTGACAAGGGCCATTGCGTAGCAACAAAGCGCAAAACTGTAGCAAGGACAGGGTCAGCAGCTGTGGCCGTAGCTACACGACGGAAACCAATCGGAAACGATTCGACCACATCATCGGTTTCCGAATCAATGAACATGCAAGCAAGTTCGGAAGAATCGAATGCTCTATCTGCAGCAACAGGCAAACGGGACAACGCATCAGCGTTTCCATGCTTAGCAGTGGACCGATACAAGATATCGTAGCGGTACTGCGAGAGGAAAATTGACCAGCGAATAAGTTTCTGCGCTGTACGTGGAGGAACAGGCTTGTTCAGATGAAAAAGGGATGTCAAAGGTTTGTGGTCTGTGATGATGGTAAAGTGACGACCATACAAGAAATCATGAAACTTTGTAACACCAAATACGAGAGACAAAGCTTCTTTCTCGATTTGTGAATAATTTCTTTGCGCAGACGAGAGCAATTTGGGCGCAAAGGCAATAGGGCGATCATGCGATCCATCTTTGTGCGCAAGCACAGCACCGATCGCGAAATCCGATGCATCTACCATCAACAAAAGGGGTTTCTGGGGATCGAATGGCGTAAGGCAAGTATTAGAAAGAAACGCCGATTTCAACTGGCGAAAGGCGCGTTCTCATTCCGTCGTCCAGACGAACGGAACACCTTTATGGCGTAAGCGATGAAGCGGAGCTGAAATGGAAGAGGCTTGGCGCACATATTTCTTATAGTAATTTAGTTTTCCCAGCACACTCTGTAGCTGCTGCAAATTCTGCGGCGAAGGCAAGTCTTGTATGGCACGGAGGTGCTCTGGACTGGGATGTATGCCATGGGCATTGAGTACATGGCCCAGATAGGGTAAGTCCCGAGCAAAAAACACACACTTGTCCTTCCGCAAGCGAAGACCATTTTGTCGCAAGACCTGAAATAATGTTCTGAGATTGGCTAAATGTTCTTCTTCCGTCTTTCCGGAGATCACAATATCGTCCAGATAGTTTGCTGCAGTAGGGACCGATGCACAAACAGTTTGCAGATATTGCTGAAACAATGCAGGGGCGGATGCACACCCAAATGGCAGTCGTTTGTATCGGTACAAACCAAGATGCGTGTTAACCACCAAAACGCGCTGGGATTCTTCGTCCACCGGTATTTGCAAGTACGCATCTGCTAGCTCCAACGTCGAAAAATATTTACCCGGGCACAGTTTGGCAAAAAGATCTTCCGGGAGGGGTAAAGGAAAAGTTGCAGTTACTAGCTGGAGATTCACTGTGGCCTTGAAGTCCACACAAAGTCTCAATTTTCTGGAAGGCTTTTGCAAAATTACTAAGGGTGATGCCCAGAGAGAAGCCTGCACACGTTCAATCACACCTTGTGATTACAAATCGTGTAATGTTCTTGCGACCTCATCACGCAATGCGTAGGGAACATTGCGCGCTCTGAAAAATTTCTGTTGCGCGTTGACTTTCAGTTCCAAATGTGCTTTATAGTTCTTAGTGCAACCTAGGCCCGGTGCAAAAATGTCTGCAAATTCTTCACATTGATGAGAAACACTGGCTGAAGGCACAGTCTGGTTCACTGATAGGACCTGATTGACAATAGACAAGTTAAACAACTGAAATGAATTAAAACCAAACAAGTTCACTGCAGAAGAAGAACGAAGTACGTAAAATTACACAAGTTTTGTTTGTCCCTTGTGTGTTGCAAGAAGGCTGCACTGTCCTAACACAGGGATATTCTGACCGGAATAACTATTTAACTTAACATTTGTGGCACACAACGGAGGTGTGCCCAGTTGTTTGTACGTGTCCTTATTGATCAATGAAACTGCAGCTCCGGTATCGACCTACAATGGGATCACGTTGCCATGAATGTCCAAATCTACAAAAAGTTTATTGTCCTGCTGACGACAAGAGCGACTGTCTCGTGCAACGTGAACCGACACTGGTACAGAATCACTTTCGACTTGACGGGATTTCCTGCGATGTCAACGCACACTATTTGTGGGACGAACACTGTCACTGTTAGAAAGAGTGGCACTGGGTGGAGTGGAATGAACGACATGAATTTCCATGGGCAAAGGTTCACAAGCCTGAGTATTCTTGGTTCGATTCCGATTCCGGCGCGAAGCAAAGGGCCTGGAATGGTTGTGAGTGATCGATCTGAGCTTTGTCTGGCAAACACACTGAACATGTCCTTTTTTATTACAGAAAAAGCAAATAGCTTGGCGCGATGGGCAATTGTCACGCGAATGACTTGTAACACACCAGGGCATGATTCAGCACTGCATTTGCCTGCTTGCGCGGCACACTTAGCGGAGAGCTTGGCGGCAGCTGCGCAGACGGGCGCGAGGGCTGTTTACTGTTCCATGCAGCTCGCCCGGCAGGCCGGTTAATGTGACACACAGCCGGCGAAGTTGCAAATGATTCCTGAGCAAAGTCAAGTGTGTCCTGCCTATCCAACATGTCTATCACTTGTTGAAGGGAGGGATTGACTAGTTTCAAAATCTGTTCTGTTATACGAACATCAGAAACGTACTGTGCAATTGCATCACGTACCGTAGTATCTGAATAAGGGAGTCCACATTCACACTCAAAAGCACAATCCCTAGTAAGGCCTTGCAAAGTTGCAACCCACTCCCGATTAGTCTGACCGGCCATACGTTTTGTACGAAAGAACGTATACCTTTTTGCAACGACATTGATTGAAATATGCATCTAAGGCCGACAAAATTTCGTCGTAGGACAGAGTTTCTACGTCGCGTCGGGGAAATAATTTCACTATCACTCGGTACGTGTGGACGCCTACACAGGACAATAAGAAAGGCTGCCGCTCGTTACCTTGAATTCTGTAGGCGCCGAGATGGAATCCAAATTGGCGTGACCACTCCGTCCAGCGTTCCAGTGCCACATCAAAAGAACGAAAAGGTGGTGCTACAGCATGTTGTGGCTGCGGGAGCGGTGGAGCGGCGGCGGCCGCATCGGTTTGCATTGCACGTTGACCCTGGACAAGCTGTCCAAGGGCATCCAATAAGGTCTGCGTCTGCTGATTCTGCAAGCGATAAAATACAGACAGTACATCTGGAGATTGTGGCGAAGCCATGACACAATGAAATCAGCCTATCAACAAACACAAAATCCTCGGCGCCATGTGAAGTGTTGGCAGAAGAGCCAACACTGTGTTGCTAGAGGAGGCCGAAATGCACGCGTGTATTTACACGCAGACTGGCGTGAGGTCTGGATCAGGTCAGAGAAATAAGACTAACAAAACAGGGGGTACTGGTAGAATACTTAACTTTAATCCACAATCGGTGTCCATCTCTCTTGACTGTACATAATTTCCATTTCAATATACACCGGTAATGGCACCTTGCTGGGTCGTAGCAAATGACGTAGCTGAAGGCTATGCTAACTATCGTCTCCGCAAATGAGAGCGTATTGGTCAGTGTAGCTTCGCTAGCAAAGTCGGCTGTACAACTGGGGCGAGTGCTAGTATGTCTCTCTAGACCTGCCGTGTGGCGGCGCTCGGTCTGCAATCACTGACAGTGGCGACACGCGGGTCCGACGTATACTAATGGACTGCGGCGGATTTAAGGGCTACCACCTAGCAAGTGTGCTGTCTGGCGGTGACACCACAGCATATAACGATGATTTTTTTTGCAGACTGCACCTGCCGACAGTAATTTTGTTGTAGATACTTAGGAGGTTACACAGAAAGCTATCAATAAGGCTAATTGCATTGCACATGTTTTAGGTACTGAAATTGTAAGGACGCATTTTGTATTTCCGAAGAAAACAGATTCGGCACCATCTGTGGCGGCACTGACTCCTCAGAAGGTGGGAGGAGAAGAAAGAGGAATGTGTTTGTAAGGGTTATGATCGGGCCGACAAGGCTTGTGCCAGTGGATAAGGGGATTGACATAAGTGAGGACACTTGCAGTGTAATATGTGATGCAGGCGTAGGCTGCTGCGCAATTCTAGGGTTAGACTTTCTGATGAAGCATCATGTCGAAACTGACTTTCGATGAAGCGCCGTGGTACTCAGGGGGATAATGTTCAAGCTGGTGGTAGCTGTCACCAGTGAAATAGTGTCGCAAGTTTCGTTTGTCATGAAGGACAAATGCGGGCGTAATCACTAAGGCTTGATTTGCATGATATAGTGCCACAAGGCAATTGGAATTGGTTTTAGATGACAGAAGGTGTTGCTAACTTACACGATTCTGGACGTCGCGTCCGGGTAGGGAATCGTCGTTGAGTACGCAGCGTTCAGTGATTGACAGCACTTCTCCTGCCTATACCCACGTTTAGACGTTATCTGAATTCCGTCCTTGTGGCTGGGAGTTCGCGTTTCTTGTCTGTCGTACACAGAGAGGAGAAGATAGTGATAGATTATACTAGATAGAGGACAGCCTTCTGCAGTCCTAGTGTTTAATGAGGTTTTTATTTTGTGACTGTAGTTCTTCCATCGTCGCAGACGTGTACTAGAGCCATCACTCCGACGCAGGGGAAGCCGTTAATTCGGTGATATTGCTAATTGCTTCGGCTTATTAGGGCTATAAAGCTGATCAGCTGTGATCATGTAAGTTTCATATCCACTGAGGTTGCGCACCACTGTAGATCATCTTTGAAAGTGGTGTCTTCTAGCGTTTGGGACGTAGATGATATCAGTCATCTCGCGTTGTTTATATTAGATCGCGTAGCCATAAAAAGGGGCAGATTTGGGCAGCTGATCAATAATATTAGTCAGGAAATTTATTTTTATGTCTGCATGATCATTGCACATCGACATATAAACGTTTTTAATATATAAAGGAGTTTTAACCTACAACAAATGTATAAGCAGTAAAAACATTACAAGTTACTAGTTCCCTTAATCATTCATTTATTTTTATGTTGTAATTTGTATGTCAAAGAGCAAGAAGGAGAAAATATCACCGTTAAGAGACCCCAAGACCTGCTTCAGGGGGTAGTCAGACAGTGGAAAACCTTCATTTTCCCTTTCAGTATTTTCCATTCCGCACATTCCTTTTCACACACAACTGGAGCAGCATCTTGGAAACCATACAAATACTTTCAAGAAAACTTAAATTCATATTCGGTGTTAGCAAATCCCTTTTTTCATTAATACTTTTCTTGCTATAGTCAGTCTTCATTTTATATCCTCTCTGCTTCGGCCATCATCAGTTATTTTGCTGCCCAATAATCCTTTTAGTGTTTCAGTTTCGTCATCAGGCCGGCCGGCGTGGCCGTGCGGTTCTAGGCGCTGCAGTCTGGAACCGAGCGACCGCCACGGTCGCAGGTTCGAAAACTGCCTCGGGCATGGATGTGTGTGATGTCTTAGGTTAGTTAGGTTTAATTAGTTCTAAGTTCTAGGCGACTGATGACCTCAGAAGTTACGTCGCATAGTGCTCAGAGCCATTTGAACCACTTTTTTTTTCGTTATCAGATTCCCTTAACACTACCAGATTTAACCCTCGCAATACCAAGGGTTAGGGAATGGGTGCTTTATGCCTATCTTTTCAGAAAACTGTAATCTAGTCATATACATTATATTTTAAAATTTTGAAAAATATATATTTGTGATTTTAATGATTTCTTCTACCAGATTCCGTAATGGTTTTAAATTTTTCAGTAAAACTTAACGCAAATATTTAGGTCTAGTCAGTGGAAGTGAATTTTCAGAACAGGTGTCATATTCATATTTTCAGGTTTATGACACTTCTTACACATAAATATATCTTCAAAAAGCATGTTGTGCGTAAAAGACAACGAAAATTAACGAAATCCGTATATCTTTGTGTTTGTTATATATTAGGCCCCCCTTTTGTAGTACACGTTATGGAAAATCTGTTGGTAATGCTAGGTTTTTTCGAATACGTTCCATTACCTTTCTTTTAGTTCCATTAAGGGTTATCTTATAATCCCTTTTCAGGGCACTGTCTATTCCATTCAACTGTTATTCCAAGTTCTTTGCTGTCTCTGACAGAATTGCAGTGTCACTGGTAAACTACAAAATGTTTGTTGCTTCTCACTGATATTTAATTCTGTTTACAAATTTATCCTTGTATGCTTTACTGCTTGTTCGGTGTAGAAGTTGAATGACATCGAGTGTAGGCTACCCGAATGTCTCACTCCCATCTACAAATTGCACAACTAGACATCCAGCAGATGGAGTAACAAAATTTATGTGCTTGAAAAAGATTTGTCCTTTGATGGGGTGGGGCTGTGAAATACACGTCCAGCTTCATTAATCCTCTCTTCTTTTTACCTGAGGACAGCAAAATTCATATTTCAGTACATATACGGCAAAAATTCAAACTTTCACTTAGGAGAACATGGATTCCCTATTATTCACTTGTTACCAGTTGTGGAGGAACATGTAGGAATGAGCATCTCTCCTATTTCCAAACGTTAAATGTTATTTTTGTGACTTCCAGAAGAGCAGCGTACATTCAGATAACTATTTCTAGATCAAAAGTAAGCCAGTTCCGTTCGAACCTACATGCGAGAACAAAGAGAAAAGACGGTTGAAGGTGCAGTAAACGGAAATGTCGTTAGTGTCTTGTGGGACTGGAGAAGTATGAAGCAGCTCGCTTCTCAGATAGCTTTCCGCACAAAGATATTCTAACATTGTCAGCTGCTTATTCCAGCGAGTATCGTTAGACTGGCTCAGTGATCTATCAAGAGCATTAAGAAGACCAGTTTTCTTTACGTAAGTGACGCATTCTTTCACCGCAGATGTTATGGTGCTCCCTTATTTCCAAGTCCGTATCGACATTAGTGCTGAGTTTTCACTCAGACGGCGCTTTGGCACTAGCCGGTTGTTTTCCGTGTGTGATCGCTGGCCAGATCTTAGCTGGAGGCGTGAGAGGAGGAAAGAGGGCCGGCCGTAGTGGCCGAGCGGTTCTTGGCGCTTCAGTCTGGAACCGCGCGACCGCTACGGGACTGCTACGGTCGCAGGTTCTAACCCTGCCTTGGGGATGGATATGTGCGATTTCCTTAGGTTAGTTAGGTTTAAGTAGTTCTAAGTTCTAGCGGACTGATGACCTCAGATGTTAAGTCCCGTAGCGCTCACAACCATTTGAACCATTTTTGAGGAAAGAGGGCTGCCTTGGCGTGGAGACAGTTTGGCTCGGCTGGGGTTGTTTGCGTCTGGACGCCGAGTGGGGCCCGATGGGAAGGTCGGACCGTGATTTTACGGTTATTAGTGAGGACAGCGGCGTGGTGTGCCGTTGAACTTGATTGGCAAGGGGAGCAATATCTCGCCTGTTGTCGTTTGTCGAGCCTGAGAATGAAATAACTTCTATGTTCGGCGGGATGCCTTTTCGTCCTCCTGTCTCTCCGTCGTTGGGATAACTATCCTCGTTTACCGTCCCATGGATGTATATCGATGGGGTACGCTGCTCTCCGTACTCTGCTAGACGCTGGTGATGGAAGTGTGTCGGTCAGCGGCACGTTAGTCTGGGTGCTTTAAGTTTGATCTTCAAATGCATAGTCTTCGAGTGGCACTTCTTAGAGTGTGTCTTGCGCAGTTAGATTGGAGTTTATTTTGTCTTGTGGTGCTTCCGCTTTTCGTTAACGAAGGTTAAGCTTGATTCGGTACTCCGTACGACGCTTGGCTCCTCAGCAGGCGGGTCCGAGCACCTCCGCGACTAAACGGAAGCCTTTGGACTGAGAGGTCTTGTGTTTTGCATATTGTTCATAAATTGTTGTTTTGGTATTAAGCTGGCTTAGCTTTCTTATGGAGTTCCCGGCATTTGGTCTGTTGTCCGGCCCGGTCTAGGTCTCGTTATTTCAAAAGTTGGTCCTTGTTTTGGCTTAGTACGATTTTAAATTACTGCCTGGTGGTTCTGGTAGTACGACAGGTGGCTGTGGTTGTGTTGCATTTTGTACGGGGCTGTCTGCTCCGACCATGGAGAACCATTTGTGTGAACTGCTTCGCTGTGGAGTACTGATCGGGCAATTCTTGGTCCTCTGCTGTATTAATTAATTTTATTATTATTTTAAAGTAACATTATCACTTAAATGATTTAATTCTTGTTGCGTTAGTTGCACTTGGGCACTGAGAAATGTAGTGGTGTACTTACGGAAGATTTAATAGTGGCACATGTCCTTTACCTGTTTCATAATCTGTTAATTACCGAAAGACCTTAAGCTCATAGTCTTATGATGTGAGTTTCTTAAATTATTGTATATTTATGCCATGTTATTGTTTTTTTTTTTAATTTGCTGATCACTGGTGTACTGGTCCAAGTATTAAAATGTTTCAGGTAGCTATTACTAGTGTGGAACGTGCGGAACCGCAGCAGAGAGGGTAGAAGCGTGCCTGACGTGTCCATTGTTGGCGCGGCCTGGGGTCCGTTGTCTGCTTTGGTGCAACTGAGCTAAGTATTGTTACCTCCTCCCTTGCCGCCCCTTCGTGTTCTTCTCATAAACATTTCCTTCAAGGCACTTTAGTTAATTTTATGTTAGTATTATTTTAATTTCTTACATTGGTAAAACCGATGAATATATTTCTGTTTTGGCGCCGTCATGCTTCCTTTCTTGTCCCTGTTGATACGCTATCATTGTACTTGTGTTGGTAACCCACATCAGCAGTCCAAAGACCATTAACGTATGGACAATTTACGCATACATCCCCCACATTAAAATTTTTTCATAGCCCTATATTTAGCATATGGCAGGAACAATTCAATCGTGAATCGCGCAGTGCAACGACAATGTTGGTACCTTGATCAGTTGCGTGCTGCATGTCTTTCAAAGTAGAGTGGTGGACACCAAAAGACATAAATCATCCAACAATTCTGTTAGAATGCTTGCGCCCGTTTTTGGTTCATCTGGAAACTGAGAGTCCAGTCAATAAAACAGGAGACAGTACATTCCAGATAATTGCATCCTTCTCGCACTGGATGTCCACATGTCGGTAGTTTCTGAGTATTCAACTTCTGTTGTATGAGCAGTTACCTCAGGCATAATTATATGTCGTAGGCTTTTACCACTTTATGCAATATACCGCGACACAGTTGTGGGGTGAGAAACAATGGCCTTTGCAGTGTCAATTAACGTCTGAACAAGATCCATAAGACCTTCACATCTTATAGCTCCGTATGACCTTATGTCTCGTGCACACATAGGCACGCATTTATCGACAGATATCTCCTGAGCAGGTTTGGGAAGTCGTTTCACGTGCACACAAGCCCCTTGTTTATTAGACACGCATGGCTGGCGAGAAATGTGAGAAGTGCCACTTGACGCTTCAGGATGAGAGTAAATTTCACCGCGCAGCGAACAGCAAACAAAATGAATGTTTTTCCTAACGCCATACACAATAGGCTTTAACATGGTCCAAGCTAAACTCTTAAGATTCACTTCCGGCTCTGTGGTTCTCTAGTAACCACGGATTAGTTTTTCTTTTACTTCCCTTTTCCTTGACATGTGCTTCTTCTTCGGCAAACCAAGTTTAGGTTTCGCGCTCATTTTGTGCGTTACGAAATAAATGAAAAATCCCACCACACCACAAAACTCTGGCGGTCTAAGGCGCTGCAGTCATGGACTGAGCGGTTGGTCCCGGTGGAGGTTGTAGTCCTCCCTCGGGCATGGGTGTGTCTGTGTTTGTCCTTAGGATAATTTGGTTTAAGTAGTGTATAAGCTTAGGGACTGATGACCTTAGCAATTAAGTCCCATAAGATATCACACGCATTTGAACATTTGAACTAAACTCTGCTCTACTAACCGCTCGTAGCTCGTAGCTCACAACTTCTGTCAGTGCTACCAACAGCCCGTAGGCCTCAGGACACCAGCGCTCGCGCACGGCACTGGTGCAGTGACGTCACAGGCTCGCTCAGTGCGGAGCAGTGAGGCCGCGGCCCGTGGGCTGCGTCTCCTTGCTCGACTCTGCTGAGCCCTTTGCATACAGGTTCTTTCGCAACAACAGCACTGCTTGGGCCTTGGGGTGACGTCAGGGACTCGCTCGGCTGCCCTAGAGTGCTGTAGTACAATGCGGCAGCACCTCGCGGGCCAGGCGTCTGTGCACAACTCTGCACCTTGCTGCCTGTTGGACCTCGATGGGACTGTACCGCTTGAACCGGCAGCGCGAGGCAAGGCTCGCACGTCTGTCATTGCTACTGTCCTGGACGGACCGCGCCTCAATGCCCACTTCTGCTACAAAGTGCATAACCAGAGTTCGCACTCTGCCGGTTATCATCGACCGCTTGACATCATACAAGCCAACTGCGACATCACTTCAGCAGTGGCTGCATCAATTCCCATGGGCAGACACGTCCCTGAACTGACAAGACCTCTTATCCTCAGAACAATGATTCCTCGGAAATTTTAAGTTACTATATCTTGAACAAATATCTCCTGTGCCAATGAAAATGATTTGTCAAACTGTTTATTTAAAACATGTCAAATTGTGTATTGTTTTTTCTTGTATACACCAATCTTGTAATTTTGTTGTACTGACGACTTGAATGACTACTCATGTAACAGCCAGTATCGTAGAAAATGTAAGACACCAAGAAAAATTTTCTTTCTTTATGTTTATGACATACGTGTGTAATAGAAAGTCCACAAATGTTAGTAAGTACGTATAATACTTTCTACGACAAAGAATAATAGAGAATCCTTCCCAAAAGGCAGCCGCCATAACCTTTCCGGCTGGAGGAATGGTCTTCACCTCTTTTAGTGCAGATTCTTCCTTGGTAACCCATTGATTAGGTTATTGTTTGGTCTCAGGAGTATATTAATGTATCCATGTTTCATCCGCAGTGACGAAACGACACTCAAAGTCGTGCGGATTCTTCTGAACAGCTGGAAACCATCCTTGCAATACTTCGCACAATTCCGTTTTTGGTCAAGCATGAGCAATCGCGGAAAGCATCTTGCAGATACCTTTCTCGTGTCCAAATGTTCATGCAAAATATTACGTACCCGTTCATTCGAGATGCCCGCAGCACAAGCAATCTCACGCACCTTAGCTCGCCTGTCATCCATCACCACGTCATGGATTTTATCAATGATTTCCGTAGTCGTAACCTCCACAGGGTGTCCAGAACGTTCAGTGTCAAATAGCTCTGAGCACCATGGGACTTAACTGCAAAGGTCATCAGTCCCCTGGAACTTAGAACTACTTAAACATAACCAACCTAAGGACATCACACACATCCATGCCCGAAGCACGATTAGAACCTGAGACCATAGTGGTCACGCGGTTCCAGACCGTAGCGCCTAGAACAGCTCGGTCACCCCCGCCGGCTCGTTCAGCATCACGTGTGATCATATGGCCACTCCTAAAGTTTTGAAATCACTAATAAACTGTCCTAGTGGAAGGCGCAGAGTCACCGTATGTTTATCTACCTTCTGCTTAGTCTCCTGAGGCGTTTTTCTTTCATAACGTAAAGATTAATCGCCACACGAGATTCTTTTTTGTCCATTTCTTGACAATCACTCGACTTCCTTGAATGCCAATCACAAAGGAATAGACCAATATGACCAACTTTTTGTGCGTTCTTTCCAAAGATGCTACGAACTAAATAGTACCTCGATAGGCAATGCTAACGTGGAGCCCTTCCGCCATTGGTGTGATCCAAATACTGATTAGCAATTTATTAGATCTTTCATGGTGCACCAAAGAACCTAGTCTTTCAGGAACGAAATCCGATACTCAATTAAATATACAGCATAATTCGATTTACCGATCGCGTTATGCACTTCCCTTATGAAAATTACATTGGACCCATATCTGTAACTTTGTGTTTCTCTCGAACACCAACCTGGAGAAATAGGAAATCACAACAGGAATCAACAAGGACTGCTCGGTTAATTTTAATTGACATTACTGAGCTGACTACCTGCTGGTAAGTGGTAGGTGATCATGACTATTTGCTTTACATTCTCTATCTTCCTTCCACCTTCGCAAGCAGGAGAGGTAACAGTTACAGCTCACAACTTCCACTCGCTCATCCACCTGCCAGAGAGGTTGTTCTTATTGTGTGGTTGCAGTCTGACGTCATACCAGAGACACATCTGTTTACAACAACAAAATATACAAGTACCACTACATCAGTTCGTTGGATCATATAATAGTGTGAGATAAATACGTTTTTTCTCATACGAGAAAAAGCAGTGCCGTTAATTTAAAGCAATAGAGAAACGTCTTTTGCCACGTCAACAGCCGAGGGCGCTGAATCACACGATATCTACCTTACTCATGAGTTCTCCCAGTAAAGAACCTGCATACTTGTGGACCAGAAGCCTACTTATCCCTCCCGCCCCCTTCTCCAATGTTGTTGTTGTGGACTTCAGTCTCAAGACTGGTTTGATGCAGCTGCCCAAACTAGCCTATTCTGTGCAAGCCTCTTCAACGCTGCACAGCTAATACAATATGCATCAGTTTGAACCTTCTAACTGTATTCAAGACTTTGTCTACCTCTACAATTTTAACACCCCCACTCCCAACACGCACATATACACACTTCTCTCCAGTACCAAACTAACAAGTCTTTGATGGCTTAGGATATGCCCTATGAAACGAAGTTGTGCCATAAACTTATTGTTTTCCCCAGTTCGACTCAATATCTTATTATCAATTATTCGATCTGCAGTGCCTTCTCTATTTTTCGGCGCTGCTGTCTAAAATTGTGATGTTGCAAAATGTCTTGGGAATGGGACAGCTCAGAGCCGACCAAACACCATTACGTCAAATGCAACAATGCCAATTGCAGATTCCCACATGGTGCTCCAGGAAAGGGGCTGGCACCGCCATAACGACGACACAGCTGAAAGGCGTTGGTAGGCCAGTAACTACACATCCAATCAACAGACTTCTTATGGTCTACATGGATACAAGCTGTGATTTGGAAAGAAATAACGCTCAGTCCCAACATAAATTACGATTATTTTCAGTCATAGGTGTCTCAGTCTGGTAGCTACTATTTAAGAGGCGGGGTGTTGGCGTTCCAGGAGGCGATATGAGGCTACAAACAGCAACGATGGTATTTAGCCTCCACTAACTGTGGGCTCGTGCTACTGGTTTTAAGATAAGTGCTGTGAGCTTAGCATCTTAGAGGGTGTGGGCCAACTACCAGGTGCAATCAGCCTTCAGCCATAGAAGGCAGTCGTTTGAAACCATGGCTACCAGTTGCATCAGTTCCTTAACGCTCACTGTCTTCAGCACACACTATGGAGGATGTTGCACCACAGAATGTTCTGGTTTGTTCTGCAGTAAAATGTATGACTGATAGTGAAGTTTTTATGAGCAGCCATCGATCAACAACCCGAGAAGAATCCACCACCTCAACTCTGACTTCCACGTGTAGATGTCATCCATCCTGGCCCTCCACATTTTGATGTGAGAAGAGTGTGTCACGTCTAAATTTCATTGATAAGGGAACCTTACCAGCCACCCTTCCTGGAGACTATTAATTTCGACTACCTCAGGGTTGCAGGTCGTCGACACACAGCATTAGTGTGCAGTGGGTGAGTGCACTGACTGTTCCATTTTTCTCCTTGCGGGTATCACATCCAGGAAGTGCAATTTTTAGCAGCTTTCCAGTTCTGTTTTCATGTGTGATATGTGGCAAGTAAACTCGGACTGTGTTCTGAGGATGCGTAAATATGAGCGTTAATTTCTCCTATCCTAAAAGAGTGTTGCTCATTGTCTGTAAGTGTGTAAGGTGTTAACTATGCGTTGCTTCTTAGGAGGAAAAGGTGAGTTTTGTCGTGAAGTCGGAAGTTTGTGGTACTTTTCGCCATTTTGAATGGGCAATGTATTTCATTTTGAGCAATAAATGTGGCTGACTGTGTTTAAGCACGTAAAGTGGTAGTCATGAGTAGCCGCTCACATAGGGAAGTTACAGTAAGTGTTAGGATAGAATTATATTAAGTGCGCTTGTCGTCATACTTTTTTGTTCTCCTAGTTTGTTGTTTGCATAATTAGTGATGTATAACCTGGCGGAGAGGTTGCGAATTTCCGCAGCCTGGACCAGATGTGGAGGGAAGTGCATGTGTCGATGATTTTTGTGTCGTGCAGAGTGCAAATGCCGACAGTAACTTTGTTGTAGATACTTTGGTGACACAGAGAGCTATCAATAGGGCTGATTGTATTTCAGATGTTTTGGGTACTGAAATGGTGCAGACGCATTGATATTTCCGAAGGATGCTGATTGGGCAATATCTGTGACAGCACTGCCTCCTCAGAAGTTTGGAGGAGAAGATGATCGGGACGACAAGGCCAGTGGATCAGGAGATTGACAAAACTGACGACACTTGCAGTGTAATGCGTGATGCAGGTGAAGGCTGCTGTGTAATCCCAGGTCTGGAATTTCTCATCAAGCATCATGCCGAAACCGAGTTTCGATGACGAGCGGTGGAACTCAGGGGGATAATATTCAAGCTGGGGGAGCTGTCACCACTGAAATACACTGGCAAGCTTCGTTTGCCATGAAGGACAAATGCTGGCTAAATCATTAACGCTTTATTTGCATGATATAGTGCCACAAGGCACTGGGAAGTTGCTAACTTATACGATTCTGGACGTCGCGTCTGGGTAGGGAATCGTCGTTGAGTACACAGCGTTCAGTGATTGAGAGCACTTCTCCTATCTATAATCAAATTGAAACGTTATCTGAATTCCGTCCTGTGGCTTGGAGTTCGCGTTTGTTGTCTGTAGAATACAGAGAGGGGAAGATAGTATTAGCTTATACTAGTCAGAGGACCACCTTCTGCTGTCCTAGTGTTTAATGAGTTTTTTATTTTGTGGCTGGATTTCTTCCATCTTCACATACATGATCGAGAACCATAACTCCGACGCATGGGATGCAGTACATTCGGTGATATTACTAATTGCTTCGGCTTTTAGGACTATAAAGCTAAACAGCTGTGATCACGTAAGTTTCATTGCCACTGAGGTTGCCCATGAAAAGGGGCAGATTTGGGCAGTTAATCAATTATATTAGTTAGGAAATTCATTTGTATCTCTTTATGTCAATTTCACATCGACATATAGACATTTGTAATGTATAAAGAAGTTTAATCTACAATAAATGTAAAAGCAGAAACATTAACATTTAATAGTTTCTAGTTCCATTAATCATTCATTTAATTTTATGTTGTACTTTATATGTTAACGAGCAAGAAGGAGGAAATAATACCACCGTTAAGAAATCCTAATATGTTCAGGGGGTAGTCAGACAGGGTCAAATCTTTACTTTCGCGTTCAGTATTTTCCATTGCACACATTCATTTTGACACCGGCCTGGAGCAGCATCTCGGAAACCATACAAATAAATTCAAGAAATACATCTTAACAGTTAAATTTATATTCGATGTTGACAAATGCCTCGTTTTCATTAATACTCTTAAAGCTACAGTCAGTCTTCATTTTATATCCTCTCTACTACCGCCATCATCAGTCATTTTGCTGCCAATAGTCCATTTAGTTTCTCATTTCGTAATCAGATTCCTTAACACTACCTGATTTAACCCTCGCAATACCAAGGGAGATCGAAGGGGCACTTAGGGCTACCTTTGCAGAATACTGTAATCTAGACATTGTATTTTAATTTTTGAAAAAAATAGATGTGATTTTTATAGATATTTTCTACCAGATTCCGTAATTGTTTTAAATTTTTCAGTGAAACTTAACGACAAATATTTAGGTCTTGTCGGTTGATGTGAATTTTCAGAACAGATCTTATTCCTATTTCCAGGTTTAAGACCCTTCTTACACTCAAATATATCATTAAAAAGTATGTGGTGCGTAAGAGACAACGAAAATGAACGAAATCCCTCTTTTTCTGTGTTGGTCATATATTATGCCCCCCTTTTGTAGTACACATTATGGAAAATCCGTTGGTACCGCTAGGTTTAATTCGAATATGTTCCATTACCTTTCATTTAGTTCCATTGAGGGTTACCTTATAATCCCTTGCCAGGGCACAATCTATTCCATTTAATTGATATTCCAAGTTCTTTGCTGTCTCTGACAGAATTGCAGTGTCACCAGTAAACTTCAGTATGTTTATTGCTTCTCCCTGATATTTAATTCTGTTTAGAAATGTATCGTTAAATGCTTCACTGCTTGTTCAGTGTAGATGGTTAATGACATCGAGTGTAGGCTACCCAAATGTCTCACTCCCATCTTCCCATTGCACAACTAGAAAACCAACAGATGGAGTAGCAGAATGTATGTGCTTCAACAAGATTAGTTCTTTGATGTGGTAGGGCTATGAAACACATGTCCAGCCTCATTAGTCCTCCCTTATTTTAACCGGAAAACAGCAAAATTCATATTTCAGTGCATATATGGCAAAAATTCAGACTTTGATAAAGGAGAACATGGATTCCCAAGGATTCACATGTTGCAAGTTGTGGAGGAACATGTAGGAATGAGCGCCTCTCTTATTTCTGAACATTAAATGTTATTTTTGTAACTTCCAGAAGAGAAGATTACATTGAGATAACTGTTTCTAGATCGAAAGGTAAGCCAGTTCCGTTCGAGCCTACTACCGAGAACAAAGAGAAAAGACGGTTTGAGATGCAGTAAAGGGAAATGTCGTTAGAGTGTATGTGGGATTGTAGAAGTATGAGGAAGGAAAAGTATTATATACTTTTCATGATGTACACCTCTTATCTTCTGATATAATTTTTAAATGATGAATGGTGGGCAGAGGAAAGTTGCTACCTCACAGTATCTCTGGACAAATCACTCTTCATCTAAGTAAAGTTTGACGCATTAATGTAAAAGACCGATTTCAGAAGCTTCTCTGTCCTGGGGCGCCTGACTCAAATGCCTTAACATTGTCATTGTCCATGTCAACAGAAGTTGAAGTGCAGGGGATTTCTCCAGGTCTAGTTCCTTAGATGCCGCTTTGAAGAGCTATAAAAACCCTAATGTTTTAAAAGCTATAAAATAAACGAGTGTGAATAAGAGTTACAGTAATAGAATAGTATACATATCAGTGTGATATCAGTTCCTTCATTTCGGGCTGTTTCTCCCTTCCCAAAGAGCTTTTTGCATGAAGACATTCTAACGTTGTCAGCTGCTTATTCCAGCGATTATCTTTAGACTGGCTCAATTGTCTATTAAGAGCATTAAGAAGACGACTTTTCTTTTTGTAAGTGACGCGTTTTTCCACCGCAGTCAAAAGACCATGAACTTATAGACAACTGCCGCATATTTACTCTGCATTAACATTGAGTGGCAGCCCTGTATTTTGCATATGACAGGAACAATTGAATCCTAATATATCGCGCAATGCAACGACAATGTTGGTAACTTGATCAGTTGTGTGCTGCAAGTCTTTCCAATTTCTTCAACTTCTTGTTTTATACATTCAATAATATTTTTTATGCCAATTTGGTCCTCCATATACAACAGGATCTTTATAATTTCCTTTTATATATTTAATATAACAAGAAAATCCACTTTGTTCATGTTTTTGCTATTTCAAAAAATGGTTCAAATGGCTCTGAGCACTATGGGACTTAACATCCTAGATCATCAGTCCCCTAGACTTAGAACTACATAAACCTAACTAACCTAAGGACATCACACACATCCATCCCTGAGGCAGGATTCGAACCTGCAACTGTAGCGATCGTGCGGTACCAGACTGAAGTGCCTAGAACTGCTTGGTCACACCGACCGGCTATATTTCAAAGTATATGGTTTTTCTGGATGTGGTTCACAATTATCCATTTTTAAAAGTAAACTTTCAAAATCATCATAAATAACAAATGCTGCTGCAAACATCATCGAACTGTTCATGCAGATGGTTGTTGTCCTTCAAGTAACCCCATATGTTGATTCAGGGATCAAGACTTGGCTGCACGATCCGTTACAGCCATGCGGATAAGATGCCTGTCATCTCGACTGCTAGTGAAACGAGGCTGTTGGGATCCAGCACGGCGTTCCGTATTACCCTCCTGAACCCGCCAAATCCATATTCTGCTAACAGTCATTGGATCTCGACCAATGCGAACAGCAATGTTGCGACACGATAAACCGCGATCGCGATAGGCTACAATCCGAACTTTATCCAAGTCAGAAACCTGGTGGTACACATTTCTCTTCCTTACAAAAGGCGTCACAACTTTTCACCAGGCAACACTGGTCAACAGTTGTTTGTGTATGAGAAATCGGTTGCAAACTTTCCTCATATCAGCACATTGTAGGTGTCTCCACCGGCGCCAACCTTGTGTGAATGCTCTGAAAATCTAATCGTGTGCATATCACAGCATCTTCTTCCTCTCTGTTAAATTTCGCGTCTGTAGCATGTAATCTTCATGGTGTAGCAATTTTAATTGCCAGTAGTGTAATATCTAGTTCAAAATTATTTTTACCAGCAATTTTTTCAGTTGGAAGTTCATAATAAGAAATTGGAATTTTAGGATTTTTAATATTTTCACATTGTTCAAGTTCGTAATTTGATTTATATTAAACATCAGGTACACGAATTTCCATAGATTCTATAATAATTTTTCCTTCTTTTGGTAGGGTATCTTCTATTTCAACACCAGCATCATTTATATCAAATCAACATAAAATTGCATCTCCAGAAGATGAACTAAGTGTTAAAATTACAGTTAAGTTTCCTTCACACATAATAAAATCCACCAAGTTATGATAATGGATAAAGTAGTTAATTTTTTGTTTTTTAATATTTATCTTTCCTCTATTAAGAATATGACCTATAAACTTATTTTGTCAGTAACAGATGTTAACAGTAAGTTAAATGTAGTAAAACTGAAAAACAAACAATTTATTTACATAATTAACAATTAATTTTTTATTTGATTTTCCATAATCTGTACCGTCATTTCCAATAATACTAAAATTCATGTATTATTGTGCATGATTTGGATGAAGCCAACCATCATTAATATTTATTTCAATTTCTGTATCTTTGTTAGGATAATTTTAGTTATTTTTAGTATTATCATTAACAGGAAATGAAAATCTGAAATCTTTAAATTTTATTAATGATTGCTATAGCAATTATTTATTTAGTAAGGAAAAATTTAACAAGATATTTTTGAAATAACTATTGCTGTAGCACCATTTAAGTCAATTATATTATCATTTTCAACAATTTTAGTAAGTTCTAAATCTTGAATTGTATCAAAAACGGTAGCATTTACAGGGTAATTTTGTTCATAAATTATTGGTCCACCAATTTCTGCATTTTGTTTAAATGAAGCAATTATGATATTTTCCTTACGAAAATGATCATCATGTTTTACATACATTCCATCAGCAAGATTTAAATTCAAATTTTTTAATTCAAAAGGAATTGTCTTAGGAACATCTTTCGCTATAGCTTTATCATTAGCTTGACCAATTTAATTATTAAATCCAGCTAAATTTCCAACATTACGTTCTATACCCATGTATAATTTTACATCACTTTAATATCACTCCTTTTCAAAATTTCGTCTGCTTGTACATGTACATTGGGCTTTTGTCAAGTGTATATTTTTTAAATTTTTAAACTATATTGACCTAAAGGAAGTTCTATTGTTTCTGCATCATAGTAAAGTTCATCATTTTTGTTGTATTATTTGTGTTAAAGAAGTTGAATAAAAACCAACTAATGAAATATTAGTATAATTATCACATATTGGAACAGTTAATCTTTTTCAAAGTATAGGAGATATATCACTAAGCTGAAATATTCTAATCATTTGCTAATGAAAAATTACTAATAAATGTAAAAATTATTAATAAATGAAAAAATATACATAATACGTAAAAATATAAATAAATGCCAAAATATAAATAATTGAAAAAATTATTAATAAATGAGCAAAACAAAATTGGAACCTAAAGTAAGAATTTCGGAAAATTTTAAACTTTTACCAAATTCTGTAAGATGTGCGATAATTGGACCAAGTGGTTGTGGAAAAACGAAATTAATGATTGATAGTTATATTGTAGGTTGAGGATGGTTTAATTGGAACGATATTAAACATTTATATGTTTATTCAAAAACTTCGGAACAACAAAAGTATCAAGAATTTATAAAAAAATGCAAAAGAAATTGAAGATAAAATTTATGACAACATTGCTAGTTTTATTGAAAATAATGAAGAAATTATTACTTTAGACGAATGTGAATATAATTCAGTTGTTGTATTTGATGATTTTGTATTGGAAAATCAAGATATTGTTTCAGAATATTTTACTAGAGGTAGCCACAAATATATAGATTGCTTTTATTTAGCTCAGTCTTATTCAAAAAGACCAAAACACATAGATGGAGAAAATTTAAATTTTTAAATTATTTTTAGACGAGATGATACAAACTTAAATCATATTTATCATTTATTTGTTGGTGGAGATTTAAAGTACAGTAATTTTAAAAAATGTGTAGTAAATAGTGGTATGACGAATTTGGTTTTTCTAACAATAGACATTAATAGACAATTGAATGAAGGTAAGTTTAGAAATAAAATACAGCATTTCTTAACAACTTAAACACTAAATAAAAACATTAAACATTAACTATAACATAAACATAAACATAAACATAAACATCAACACAAACATAAACATAGTTAATAGTTTTCTTGATTAATATATGTTTGCAAAGTATGATGAAAAAGTTGTTAAACAAGCTAAACAAAACATTAAAAAAATGAAGAACTAAAAGAAAAACTTAAACTTCAGAAAAAGCAACCAAGAACACAATATGAAAAATATAAAAAGGAAGATCAACCTGTTATTGATGCTATTGAGAAAGTAAAGCTAGGTATTTAAGCTTTAGGTGATACTGTTATAAAAGCAGTTGAAGAAAATAGGGAAGTTGAAAAGCAAATAACTCCATATAGTCATCATACAGAAGATTTTGAAGACTTATCACCAAATTAAAAATTAACAGATTAGTGTAATGTTACTCCTGGAGAACGCAAATATACATAAAGCGAAATAGAAATTAATGATATATTTAATAAATATGAAGAGAAAATAAAAGTAAAAATATAAATAAAAATAAAAGGTGAAATATAATTAAAAATAAAATTAAAAATGTAAATGAAACAGAAAAAATATATTTTACCGAAAAAATGTTAAAATATATTAATCATACTGAAGATAAAGAATTTGGATTAAAATCAGTTGGTATGTTTAAATACGTTGAAGAATTTAATGGCGATAAAAATCGGTAAAGAAACATATGGAGGTACTCATAAATTAAAGGGAATTTTAACAGAAAAACAAAGTACTATAGATGATTTAAATGATAAGATTGATGGTGTATATATATGAAATAGTACAGATATATTATTAAATTCAGAAGCATTATATAATGATAATTATCAAAATAAACTTTGATCAAGTGAAGGTAATAAGTATTTATATTTTAAAACCTATTGTTTATGATTATTTTCCAAATTTAAGGAGACAAACTATTGTTTCTTCAGATTTTATTTTTCCTGAAAAGCAAAAACAAGCTAAAGGTTTAGTTACAAAATATACAGATAAATCAAATGAATAGGTTTGGTTAAATAATTTTAGACCATTAATTGATTGATTAGCAGTAATTCTAGGTGAAATATTAGCTGAAAAAATTATCATAATAAAAATCCAAATGCAATTCCATACCTACTTATATTTTAAATAATTTTCCACATACATTTAGGAAAAGTGACAAATATGGTAAAGGATTAGTAAATACTTTAATTAACGAATTACCATTGTAAAGCATCTTCCAGGTTACAATTATTGCAGCCCAGGTACAATATTAGAAGAAAGATTAGCTAAAGGTGTTAAAGGTATAAATCCATTTGATGAATCTTGTAAAAAAACATGATATTGCTTATAGAGATAATAAACATTTAGAAAATAGACATATAGTTCATAAGGAAATTCGATAAGCTGCAAAAGAAAGAATTTATGCAAATGTTGCTTCATTTGGTGAAGGAGGTGTAGCAACAGCTGTTAGAGGAATAATGTATGGAAAAAGAAAATATAATATGGGAATGAATGTTCATGTTGATGAAGATGTTAGGGATTGTAAAATTGTTAAATAAATTTTTAAGTATATAAAAATGTTTAGAATAATTTTTAATCTATATAAATAAACCTTTATAAATTTTAAACTATAAAATAGTCTTAATACATTTTTTATCTATATAAATAACTTTATACATTACTAACCTATATAAAAAATCTTTATTAAATTTTTTAACTACATAAATGTATAACTTTACAATTGAGTATGGTTTGGTACCTAGTGGCATACAAAACCAAAAATAAATTAGAGTTAAATAATGACCAATTAAATGCAATTGAACCATTTCTAACTCAAGGACAAAATCGTAAAAAACACAAAATTGTTTGAAATTTACTTATTAATTAGGTATTCAAATTGTTAAAAAATTATTGAATATCTATCAAAAAAGAAAGATGATGAAGGATTAACACATGAAGGTGGAGTTTTTCCATAACTATTAGCTGCTTTCCCTTATTTAGCAACAACTGGTTCATGAAGAATTAAAAGAAAAAAATGACATGACTGAAATGGAAGTAAAAGTTGGTAATGGAATAAGGAAAACAAAAAAAATTCAAAAAGTAATTGACAAATATCCTAATGCATTAAGTAATTTTGATACAGAAAAACTAACTAAATAATTAAAAATTGGAACTGTCGTGGTGTATACATGATTTTCCAATCATTAAGTATACCATTAAAAATTGAAGATGGTATAGTAAATTTAGATACATGTGATAACCCTGGTATTCATTGGATTTGTTATTATAGCATTATGATAAAAACGTTGTTTTTTATTCATTTGGTGGTGATACACCAAAACAAATTTGTTGACTATTTGGGATAAAATGAACTACACTACAGTACAGTACTGACCACTATGTGGTCATCTACGTATATTTGTTTGAAAATTGCTTTGTGAGAATTATGGTTTTAATGGTATTTTAGATATCATAAATGGACATTTTTGGAAATGAGATATATCTAACTAAAGAAAATAAACAAGTAGTTCATATACCTACATTTAATTTAGAACTGAAAAAATTGACAAGAGTAATAAACAGCTACAATCATATGGAAAGATAACTAATGCAATTCTACAATTTCAAAAGGATTTTAATTATATTTTTAAAAGAACTAAAAGTTATATTGGTTTATAAAATAGATGACTTGGTAATGTAAATAATCCAATTGATGAAAATATGTAATTAACAAAAATTATTTTGATAGTTCATTATGAAATTTTGATACAAAACCAAAATACACAACCATTTTACCACATTCCAATAATTATTTTACAAGTAAAACTCCATCTTTGATTGACGTAAGAGCCTTAAAGAAAAAATAAATGTTAAACAAATAATTGAATTATAACAAGTGGGAACAAAAAATGTAAAATTTTGTATGTGATTTCAAACTTAAAAGTGTTTATTGTTGTTGGTAAAACTACATATATAGGTTTAAACTTTGATGATTTTGATATAACAGTAATTGCAGGTGATAAGCTATATCAATGGTATAAAATAATCACTCAATAATGGTACACAAATCAATTTTATGACTAATATTGAAAGATTCTGTTAACACTTTTCCTGTATATATAAATATAATTCTACTTGGTGAAATAATTTAAATTTAAAATTTTAATCTAAATAAGTTTTTTTATATATATATATAAATGGAAAATCAGCTTCACATGACTATCATATTTATTTTTTAAAGTGTAAAAACTTTACTGAAAACATAATGCTTATAAGGTATAAAAAAAATTTGAAGACAAAGAATTGAAGCTATTTGCACAATTTAAAAAAAACGTAAATAAGCTAAAAATTTGTAAATAATGAATATTTAAATATTAATATTCTTGTAATTTGAAAGGAATTTGAAATAGAAATAACGATTATATAATAATTTATTAACAATGATTGATGATTTTTCGAAATTTGCATTTGCTGTTCCTATTAAAGGTAAAAGAGATAAAAATATTGTTGATGCTATTGAAAAAATTATGGTTAGAAAACAAAATAATTTACAAGCAGATAAAGAATTTTATAACATAGAATTTAAAGAATTAATAAAAAAATATAAATTTAAAACATCTGTTGTTGAACAATTTAATGCAACACTTAAACAAAATGTGGAATAAATTGCTTTACAAGGAAATTATAAATGGTTAAACATCTACTTGATTAATACAATAATACAAAATAACATACAATAACAATGAAACCAATAGAAGTAAATGAAAAAAAAATTAAAGTAAGTAATAATGTATCTAATCAAGAAACTAAGTAAAAAAGGTGATAAACTTAGAATTAGTAAAGTTAAAAATTTTTTTGAATACGGATACACAGCTAATTGGTCAACAGAGATAATTGAAATTTTAGATATTTATTCCAATCCAACTACATATAAATTAAATAATATATATAAGGATGTTTTTAAGAACTACATAAAACAAAATATTCTGATTTATACTTAGTTGAAATGATTTCAACAGCAAAGATAATGAAGTTTATGTTAAATGGATAGTTTTTGATAATTCTCATTGCAGTTCGTTAAAATAAGATAAATAGATGTTGTAAAGATAAAGTAATTTTCTGATGAAATAGTTAACTATTTAGTTTAACAATTAATTATTTTATAAACAATAAGTGTGTTACAAAATTTAGTTTCATATTTAGTTTAACAATCAATTAGTTTTTATATAAGTATCAAGTATTTCCACCAAATTTTGACTTTGAACAACTTGTACTTTAATTATGTCATCTTTTAGTTTAATTCTTTCATCCTTTAGTTTAATACTTTCAGCTTTCATTTTGATCCTATCACATGTAATTTAATTATTTCATTGTTTATGTTATACAATATTTGTCGTTTTTGTATACAAAAATGTATGTGTTTAATCTGAGTTTTGTAAAATTTGAATTGATCTTTGTTAAAAGTTTCCAATTATATAGAAAGTTTTATATTTAAAATAATTTTAATAATTTTGTTTGGAAATAATTTTACTAATTTTATACAAAATTGTCTTATTAATAGTAATAGAAATAATTTCATAAATTTTAAAACTTACTATATCATAATGTATCTATTTTATTTTCAAATTCATATCTTGTATTATTGTGAGGACTTCACTCTTTTTTGGTTATTGAATTATACTTATTTCATGTTTTTTACTTTTAATTAAATTAATTTTTCTGTATTGTTCTATATTGTTAAACAATCTATCTTTGTAATCTGCTAATATTATTTAGTTTTTAAAAACACATTTTTTATAGTCCTTTAAATTTTTTCTGTATTTCATCACCAACTTTATAGGCATACATTTTTGCTCTTAAACCAAAAAATTCTTCAAATACTTTTCCATTACATTCATCTTTCATTTTACCAACAACATTTTGTTTATATATGGATTATATATATATTATCAGTTGGATAATCACCTGTATCAAAATAATCGATAATTATTTTTTATCTTCATAGGGATGTTCAATTTTAAAATTATAAATATAACTATCTGTATCTTGATAACATAATTCAATATACTTCATATTTGGGTACCATAGTTCGATAGTGAAAAATCGTACATTAATTCCTTAGATAAATCAAGTTAACTTAATACTACATAAATAGATTTATCAAATGCTATATTAGTTTTATTCATATTAACAGCATCCAGATTTTCATTAAATATAGCCCTACATTTAAAGTCTGCCTTAGCTTTATGTTTAAAACATATTTTACTATTTGAAACTAATTTTTTATCATGTCCATTTTTATATTTTACATTGTTTCACCAAATACAGTATTATTCATTGAATTGTAGAAATATTTTTCAAAATTGTTTGTGGCTTTTGTTCTTAACTGTGTTGCAATCTATATACATTTTTAACCACTGAAAGTTGTATGTATTTTTTTAAGTTGCATTCCTACAGATAAATATACAGGGTGTTACAAAAAGGTACGGCCAAACTTTCAGGAAACAATTCTCACACACAAATAAAGAAAAGATGTTATGTGGACATGTGTCCGGAATTGCTTAATTTCCATGTTAGAGCTCATTCTAGTTTCTGCCACCTACGCTCAATGGAGCATGTTCTCATGATTTAATACGGGATACTTTACCTTTACCTTTACAAGAAGAGAATAGAAGCTTTCAAAATGTGGTGCTACAGAAGAATGCAGAAGATTAGATGGGTAGATCACATAACTAATGAGGAAGTATTGAATAGGATTGGGGAGAAGAGAAGTTTGTGGCACAACTTGACCAGAAGAAGGGATCGGTTGGTAGGACATGTTCTGAGGCATCAAGGGATCACCAATTTAGTATTGGAGGGCAGTGTTGAGGGTAAAAGCCGTAGAGGGAGACCAAGAGATGAATACACTAAGCAGATTCAGAAGGATGTAGGTTGCAGTAGGTACTGGGAGATGAAAAAGCTTGCACAGGATAGAGTAGCATGGAGAGCTGCATCAAACCAGTCTCAGGACTGAAGACCACAACAACAACAACAACTTTACCTGTGCTGCTAGAACATGTGCCTTTACAAGTAGAACACAACATGTGGTTCATGCATGATGGAGCTCCTGCACATTTTAGTCGAAGTGTTCGTACTCTTCTCAACAACAGATTTGGTGACCAATGGATTGGTAGGGGTGGACCAATTCCATGGCGTCCACACTCTCCTGACTTTAACTCTCTTCACTTTCATTTATGGGGGCATTTGCAAGCTCTTGTCTATGGAACCCCGGTACCAAATGTAGAGATTCTTCGTGCTCGTATTGTGGACAGCTGTGATACAATACGCCATTCTCCAGGGCTGCATCAGCGCAGCAGGGATTCCATGTGATGGAGGGTGGATGCATGTATCCTTGTAAACGGAGGACATTTTGAACATTTCCTGTAACAAAGTGTTTGAAGTCATGCTGGTACATTCTGTTGCTAAGTGTTTCCATTCTATGATTAATGTGATTTGAAGAGAAGTAATAAAATGAGCTCTAATATGGAAAGTAAGCATTTCCGGACACATGTCCACATAACATATTTTCTTTATTTGTGTGTGAGGAATGTTTCCTGAAAGTTTGGTTGTACATTTTTTAACACCCTGTATTTTAAGATTTCTATAATGTACTACATAATTATGTTTTTTACCTAAAGCACTTATTAATTTACTTTCGTTTCTACCTGGAACAAGTTTTGATTCAGGAGCTAATGTTAAATCTCTATGTAAATCATGTAATTCTTTTTGATGTTCTGAATCTACTTCAAATATATACCCATTTTCACAATTGATTGAAATATCATTTATTTTTGTACAGTTAAAAGTATTTGGTTATCCCATTGAAATGCACAATACATTAAATATAGAATCATAGCACAACAGTTTAAATTATTTGCATCTAGATACATTATATAATTTGATATTTCTTAATTACTAAAATCTTTAAAATATTTATTATCTGCCTTTATATGTCTGTGATAACATTGTGAAATTCCTCCTCTTATTCCTTTTTTAGCTATTAGAAGCATATCATAATCATTTAATAATTAAATTTCTTGTTCAGTAATTTTTAACATTGCATTCCAAGACAAACCAGGAGCTGTGTAATACCAAGAAGGATCTAGATTTATGTATTTATACATGTTTTTCTCAAATTTTCAAAATATTAGTTGCCAATAATGCATTAGTTTTAATTTATAAATCATGAGATTCACCAGGTTTTTTATATTAAATTGTTCCCAAACTAATTTTTCATGTTCATAATCTTCATCAGTTACATTACTATCATTTAATTTATTTTAAAATTTATCTTTTTTTGGTAATTGAGTTTCTTCAAATTTCTTACGAGAATCCATGTAATCATTTGGATAAACACTATTTCTAATTACTAAATTAAATAATTTTGGAGAAAAATAGTTTGTTATGTTTTTTAACTGCTTTTACTTTAAATCTCCTGAAAGTATCAAGTGAAGATGCTATAAATTTAAATGTATCAAGAAATCTGATTTTCAAATTTTTTGTATGTTTACCAAAAATTATGTATTTATTTTCATTGTTCGGTATTATTTCTATTTCTTTATTATCATAACAAAGTTCTTATACAAACAGATGAGAATCATTACCAGATACATTATGTACAATGATTACATTTATTACAATTATTGCTCAATGGACCAATATATATTTCAGTTACATGTTCATCATGACAGAGTTTTTTATTATATTTTGTATAGTTATATTTATGTAATGTACAAAATTTTGAATTATTATGAATTTTATTTTCCTCAGTTGTAAGTGGTTCCTTTTCTTCAACTTAAGAATAAATTTTTCCAATTTCTTCAACTTCTTGTTTTATCCATTCAATAAATTTTTATGGCAATTTGGTCCTCTATATACAACAGGATCCTTATAATTTCGTTTTATATATTTAATATAATAAGAAAATCCACTTTGTTCATGTTTATGATATGTCAAAGTAATGGTTTTTCTGGATGTGGTCCACAATTATCCATTTTTAAAATTAAACTTTCAAAATCACCATAAATAAAAAATGTAACTTTTTGTGTATATTGATAATTATTAAAATATACACTTTCTCCTTTATTTGGCATTTAGTCGTTTTTTAGTTAATCAATTTGATGAATGTTTATCTAACTTTTCTTTACTATTGAAATGTAGTGAACATAAAACAGAAATAAAATTTAATGTTCCATGTTTGGTGATTCGACTTGATACAAGTCTAGATAAATTTTTTTTATAACAATAGTGTGAATATTATCTTTCTTGAAATAAAGAAAGTTTACAGGTTTTTCCATTTTACATTATGTAAGTTTCAATGGATACACTAGATATTTTTCATTTTCAGCAAATGAATAAACATTAATAGATACATAAATAATATTTGCTATTTAAGGAATCTGATCAACTAATACCGGAAATTCAAAGTTTCAAGCTTTTTTACCAAGATCAAGACCAACATCCTTATATTTTGTTATTTTTTCAGCATTTTAATCTACAGGTAACAAATCTGATTTTATATAAGATGAAAAGTATATTTCATCATTATTTTTTGCATTAATAGAAGCTATTTTGTTTTTCGTTACTTCAGGTAAATCAATATAAGATGATCGTTTTAGTGGAATATATTTATTAATTACTAGTTGTAAACCAATAATTTCCATCCTGATCCACGTGCTTGAAATTTCGAGATTTTTTTTATAAAAAATCTCTTTTAGCTTTTTTAAATATTTTACTATAATCTTTTTCTGTTAAAGTAGAATAGTTTCGTGTTTGTTGCCCTAATTCTGATACTTTTTCATTTACTTCATTTGCTTGTAGTCTATATTCACAAAATAAATAAATATTTATCTTTAAATCATTATGTACTTTTAAACTATCTTTTACAATATTTAACATTTTTGTATTTACTACAGATAAAAAATGTTTAGGATCATGTATATCTATACTATTTTCCAAATTTTAAGTTTATAATCTATTTTCAAATGCTTTTTCAACTCAGTAATCTTCATTTGTTTCTCTATCTTTTTGTTTCGGTTTTACAATTATATTTGTAGCAAATAGAAATATTATTTTTGAAGTTTTATCTTCGTTAGTTGCAAAAAAACACATAATAAATATAATATGGTAACGCTTTCAAATATTTTTCACTTACTTCTGCAAGACCTGTAGTGGGTCTTAGAAGTGCATTCACATTGTTTATTATTTTTAACATATTTATTTGATTTTCACATAGTTCTTCAGGTGTACAGATTTTAACAATATTTGTTTAATTTTATTACTTCAGTTATATAATTCTCATAATTTTCACTTACTTCGGGTGTATTATTTCTAAAATTATTTCTATTATTTAAAATAATAAATTTAATTAAATATGCTTCACAAAGTTTGATTATCCTTGTAAATTAATTATTTTACAAATTTCATGTAGTATCTCGTTAGTGAATTGTTCTAGCTGACTGGAAATATATCTCTCCATTTTGCTCTTTTATTTATTACAGAAAAAAGTATTTCTTAATAAAATAATAATTATTTAATAGATGGATAAGGATTATTATTTAATAGTTAATTACCAAAAAGCAAACTAGTTTATTATTTAGTTTAACAAATACTTTTTAAATGAATTAGTTTACTATTTAATTTAATAATCAATTTAATTTAACAATCAATTAGTTTTTAAAGGATTATTTTAATGATTTATTTAATTAATCAGGAAGAATTCTTCTTCTTTAATAGATAATTGTTCATAAAATTCAAGATGCTTCTTCTTCTTTAGCTTTCTGATTCTTAATATATTCTAAACTTCTTTTATTACATTTATTATTATGTTTATCTTTATGTGATTGATTTGAGTAAAAGCAATTTAAATCATTAATTTCTTGACAACTTTTAAATTTCTTTGTAGATATAGATGTTTCTTTAGCTACAACTCCTTCATTATTCATTGTTAAAATAATTTTTGTATGTTCTTCACTTAGATTTCGAACTAAATGTTCTTCGAAATAATATTTAGCAACACTTTTGCCACATACACAAGGAATTCGACTTTTGTTGTAAAATTTCACATGATTTTTATTTATACATTACCTACATATAGTTCTATAACCATCTTGTGTATATTTTGTTAAGTAAATAATCAATTGATTTCTCTGTATTACAATAATTTCAAAATTAAGTTTTCACACTATATTATTGTTGAAATTGCTCAATTTACATATAAAAAATTTATTAGCTTTGTAAAAAAGTAAATTTTAATTATTTTAACAATTTTTATAATTTTTACAACTTAAATATATAATTAATCAGAATTATATCCATAATTATATGCTGGTTCATCAAAAGATAATGCTTCAAAGATAGCATTAATATCAATTATCTCAATTTCTTCTGGTTCTTTATAATTAATAATACTTCTAGAAAGTGGACAATTTTCTTTTTCCTTTAACGACTTATCATTACATTCATTATGAAATATATCATTACAATATATTATAACAAATTGATTATTATTTTCATCACTTAAACAAATAGGACAATCAATATCTTTTTCACATAGCTCAATTATTTCATAAGTATCTTTTTGTTTAGTTTGCCTTTCTTTTCTGTTCTCCATTTGTAAGAGATAATTTTTTATTATATTTATAAAAAAAATTAAAAAAGTATATTTTTCAATTAGTGAATTAGCTATAAGTTAATGAAAATATATTATTTTAAATAATTTTACTTTGAGAATGTAAGTAAATAATTAAAATGTATTATTTATTAAAAGTACACTATTTTAAATAAACACATTGTGAACTCTGTATCATGAAATTCAATATTTCTGTTTTTGAGATTCTTCATTCCTTTATATGTCAATTTGATTTGTCCTTTTATAATTATTTCAAAAATAAGGTCATCAATTAATTTAGAAAATCTATTTGGTAACATAGTTTTCAAATCATTATTAAGTTCTAGACTATGTTGTTCTCCAAAATAGTATTTAAACATTCACAGTTTGTAATATTATATAAAACAGTTATCTCTACCTAATTATTTTTCTAATTCCTTCAGAAATACATAAATTATTTAGCTTCTTGATTAAAGTAGTTTCCTTTGATACAGGAAAAATTTTATCTAGTTTTACAAACATACATTTATACAGTAGTTCGTATTAAACATTTTTTTGAAAGTTGTATTTTTTGAACTTATATATTTTAATTAATTTACTTATATTCACAGTGTAAAATGTTTAATAATAGTGTACTTTGTTAACTAAATCAATTTAATTAATTTATTTACTGTCACAAACTTCTTTTTTAATATAATGTACTTTTTAACTAATATATTTTAATTAATTTACTTACTTATTTATTTACTTGCTAATTAATTATTTATTTACTTCTTTATTTAGTTAACATTAATAAAATTTGTTGATTTAATTAAATATACTGAATTTTAAAAATCAGTTGCTTTATATATAAAATGCAGAATTTACTTTAACATTGAGTTAGTGTGCCAGAACCTACAAAAACAATCTGCTCATGCTGGTAAATGCCTTTCACCGATCATTCATCACACCCACAGCTTGCCATTGGATAGCTACATTGTGTACCATGATTCGTCACTCCACACAACGTTTTTCCACTGTTCATCGTCCAATGTTTACGCTCCTCACTCTATGCGAGGCGTCGTTTGGCATTTACCGGCGTGATGTGTAGCTTATGAGAGGCCGCTCGAGTATGAAATATAAGTTTTCTAACCTCCCACCTAACTGTCATAGTACTTCCAGCGGATCCTGATGCAGTTTGGAATTCCTGTGTGATGGTCTGGATAGATGTCTGCCTATAACACATTATGACCGTCTTAAACTGTCGGCTGTCTGTCAATTAACAGACGAAGTTGGCCTGCACACTTTTGTGCTGTATGTGTCCCTTCATGTTTCCCCTTCACTATCACATCGGAAACAGTGGACCTAGAGGTGTTTATGGGTGTGGAAATCTCGCAAACAGGTGTATGAGACAAGTGACACCCAATCACCTGAGCACGTTCGTAGTCCGTGAGTTCGGCGCAGCGCCCCATTCTGCTCTCACAATGTCTAATGACTACTGAGGTCAGTGATATGGCGTACCTGTCAGTAGGTGGCAGCACAATGCATCTGATATGAAAAACGTATGTTTTTGCGGTTGTGCGGGTACTTTTGATCACATAGTGTATATTCATGTGAACAATGCAAGGGATTTATAAGCAACTATGCGATATAACATATTCGTTCTTCATTCAGTCATGTTGTATTATATGCAGAATGTCACACAGAGAACGAAGCCTCAGCATGGACGCCTTAAAAACGTGCAAAATGTGTCTTTACATCGTGGGTGGAGGAGGAGGAAACAGTCGATAAAGTTCCCATGTATCTGCTGATGGGAAAACCAGTTGGGGACAGTGGGTTCTGAAATGGTGGAAGTCGAGAGGAACAACTTGTTGCAGACTGCAGCAAGTGGGAACAGAAGTTCTATGTACACCTGAGTCTAGTGTCGCTTGCAAGAGCGTATTTAGTGGAGCTGAACTTTTCACTGTGGTCAAACGAAACTGAGTAACTATGGAAAATGTGAATGACCTACTTTTGGCGCACTCCAATACTATTGTAAGTTTCAGATACATTAGCATAACATCCTATTTTCTTATCATAAATCTATAATGTCTCAATTTCCTGTTTAAGGTATAAAATTATTCAGAAGTTCGTTACAGCGCTACGAGATGAAAGATATTCCTCTATTTACTTGAAGCAAGAAAGTTTTCAGTAAACTACATATGTCCTTATTGTCTGAAATTTGTGTTCCTTGATTACTTTTTTGCCTTGTGATGACTGGTTGTTGTGTGCTGTCCTTAGGCTAGTTAGGTTTAAGTAGTTCTAAGTCCTAGGGGACTGATGCCCATAGATGTTAAGTCCCATAGTGCTTAGAGCCATTTGAACCATTACTTTGTTTTTAATTTTGAAAATTATGTTTGCACCCAACGAACATTTCAGTGCCGTGTCGTACAAGTGTGCTGCCATGTAGATATTTTTGCACATACCAAAGAACAGTGTTTCCTAAAGCTTTCATGAAAATCTGATGTATGTGGACCCCACCTTACAAAAGGAAAAGATACTTACTGTAACATCAAATGGTTTAATAGCCATAATGCTTTTATATCGCTTTGCATTTCAGTTGTTCCACATTAAAAGGACTAATGAAGACTTTTCGACAATGGCTTGGTGTACTATGCAATATATAAACATTTTACACATTTATGTTAACGTACAAGTTTTGATCATGGTGTGAACTGGTTCAATCCTTCCTTGGAATGCGGTGAGCGGGATCCGCCTGCTTTGCACGTCGCATAGCTTTGAAATAAGGAACCACAGAAGTTAAAGAAGGTCTCAAATTACTTTCGCTGAGAAGTTTGTGTCTGCATTTATTTTTTATATTAGTGTAAGATTGAAAAGGCTTTTCACACGAGTATGTGGACGATATAGGTAATAAATTTGTTAACGCTGTATTTGAAAACATTGGAAACTACATTTTTAGGTTTTACCAGAAACTTATCGGTGACAAAGATTTTTTTTCTGTAACTGGAAGTTTCGTGTATTTGTTCGTCTTAATTTACTCTTCACTTAATGTCTGTTCCAAGCGATTGCGAATCCAATTGTTGTTACTAGATAGAGTGGGGAAACGGTCTCAGAAAGCTTTTCCAAATCCGTTCAAATGTTTCCTAGTTATGTTCTTGACATTTTCGTCCAAAGTCAGCTCAATTTCTAGCATGAAATAGTTAAGGGTATCGAAGCACTGAACTTGACTGGATTTTAAACAGATTTCTCAAACAGTAAAATTTTTAATGAACGATTCTCTATGGTATTGCACGTTACACAGGTTTGTGTTTGGTCCCAGAAGTACAGAAGTAATAAATTTAAACTGTTAATTTTTAATAAAATGTCTGCGAAATAAGGCACAGTCTAAAGCCAGACTTTTCCTTGGGAAGGGTGCACCTGACGAGAAGAAATTAAATTTCACTCAATATTAGAACGGGCCTGCCGTGGTATAACCATCTAACTTCCATGTGTATCAATAGAAACTTTTAAATACTTGCCATTTCCTCATACAGTACTATAGAAATTCGATAATTAGTAGGGTGAACTTAAATCAACTATTTTCATTGCATCATAGGGTACAGAGCTTTTTTCACGTGCACGTAACAATCAGTTGATTCAACAAGTACAAGCAACGTTCGAGATTAAAATAACCATCTTGCTCATGATGTTGCAGCCACCAGTTATTTCATTGCAATACCGGAGTTGAGGTACTCTCGTGGTAAATGCTGTGCGAAGTGAAACATTGCCTGCAAACGTGCCCAGAAATTTCTTTCGGCGCCCGCAACAGTGTGATGCCTCGAAGGCGCGCGACTTGAGCATCCGAGCCGCACGGCTGGACTCGAACTGTGTGCCTCGGTGCACCTCCACCAGCTGAATGGGCAGTGCGAGTCGAGGATCGTTCGCATGTCACGGGTCCCGGGAGGGCTGCGCAGTCTCGGTGCACTCCTCTGGGTTTTAAGATCCGTTTTCAGTGACTTCCTAACAACACTGAGCGATAAGTGCTGACGCTCAAGACTAGCGTCGAGCAATTTACTCTCACGTGACAAGCTACAGGGCGTCAATATTTGCAATAAGCCAAAGACGAAGCCCTGTTTTCCGTTTGGAAAGGACGTGTAAATTCACTGTAAAGCGAAACCCTTCAGCTGACTGCACCTCGACACGAAGTCTGCCGTAATAAATTGCACTAAATTCAGAGTAATTGTCGCTCTGTCGAAGCGATGTTAACCGTAAATATATAAAAACTATAAAGTTGACATGTCGGCATCGCTCTCACATCGTGAAATCTGCATCAGTAAGGGTCAATCAAGTGAACTGGATTTTCGGATAAACTTTACAAAAGGTCGTCCATGCGCTTTGGTTTTTGGCGGTGTAAACTGTGACACTGTGTCGAACTAGAGACAGCCACTGGCAGGACAGTATGTGGTAGCCAATGGGCAGCTGTTAACCAAATACGTCTTTATGCAGCTAACATAGAAGCTGGACACATTTGGTTGACAGACTCTCCTTCACATTCAGGTTTTGCTATATATGTATATCGTATTTGCACCTTTTCTGTTGAAATGCTGTTAATAATTTCGTCTGAAATTCGAATCTTTATTGTTATAACAAAACGATAAGAACCACTCGCGTTGTGTGAACGGCCCTTTCTTCGTTTTCTGGTTTTCCCGCTCACAAACCTTTCGTCTATTGATATATTCGAAACTTGCCTGCTACACCTGGTGCAGAAGTATGAAACCGGAATTTGGTTGCAATAATTACACGTCTGTTGTTTGAAACTGACAAACAATATTTTAATATTTTACTCAAAATAATCTGCATTGCTGTTTATACAATTCTCCCACCTCTCCAGCAGGGTATGAAAAAAAAAAAAAAAAAAAACCAGTTCTTCTTTTGAAGTGAACCACTCAGCGAACCATTTTCTACATTTTCATACGAATTGAAGCATTGTTCAGTGAGAGAGTGTCCCGGTGCTGCAAATAGACAGCCAAGTCTGGAGAATAAGCCGCATGGTCTAGTACACTCCTGGAAATGGAAAACAGAACACATTGACATCGGTGTGTCAGACCCACCATACTTGTTCCGGACACTGCGAGAGGGCTGTACAAGCAATGATCACACGCACGGCACAGCGGACACACCAGGAACCGCGGTGTTGGCCGTCGAATGGCGCTAGCTGCGCAGCATTTGTGCACCACCGCCGTCAGTGTCAGCCAGTTTGCCGTGGCATACGGAGCTCCATCGCAGTCTTTAACACTGGTAGCATGCTGCGACAGCGTGGACGTGAACCGTATGTGCAGTTGACGGACTTTGAGCGAGGGCATATAGTGGGCATGCGGGAGGCCGGGTGGACGTACCGCCGAATTGCTCAACACGTGGGGCGTGAGGTCTCCACAGTACATCGATGTTGTCGCCGGTGGTCAGCGGAAGGTGCACGTGCCCGTCGACCTAGGACCGGACCGCAGCGACGCACGGATGCACGCCAAGACCGTAGGATCCTACGCGGTGCCGTAGGGGACCGCACCGCCACTTCCCAGCAAATTAGGAACACTGTTGCTCCGGGGGTATCGGCGAGGACCATTCGCAACCGTCTCCATGAAGCTGGGCTACGGTCCCGCACACCGTTAGGCCGTCTTCCGCTCACGCCCCAACATCGTGCAGCCCGCCTCCAGTGGTGTCGCGACAGGCGTGAATGGAGGGACGAATGGAGACGTGTCGTCTTCAGCGATGAGAGTCGCTTCTGCCTTGGTGCCAATGATGGTCGTATGCGTGTTTGGCGCCGTGCAGGTGAGCGCCACAATCAGGACTGCATACGACCGAGGCACACAGGGCAAACACCCGGCATCATGGTGTGGGGAGCGATCTCCTACACTGGCCGTACACCACTGGTGATCGTCGAGGGGACACTGAATAGTGCACGGTACATCCAAACCGTCATCGAACCCATCGTTCTACCATTCCTAGACCGGCAAGGGAACTTGCTGTTCCAACAGGACAATGCACGTCCGCATGTATCCCGTGCCACCCAACGTGCTCTAGAAGGTGTAAGTCAACTACCCTGGCCAGCAAGATCTCCAGATCTGTCCCCCATTGAGCATGTTTTGGACTGGATAAAGCGTCGTCTCACGTGGTCTGCACGTCCAGCACGAACGCTGGTCCAACTGAGGCGCCAGGTGGAAATGGCATGGCAAGCCGTTCCACAGGACTACATCCAGCATCTCTACGATCGTCTCCATGGGAGAATAGCAGCCTGCATTGCTGCGAAAGGTGGATATACACTGTACTAGTGCCGACATTGTGCATGCTCTGTTGCCTGTGTCTATGTGCCTGTGGTTCTGTCAGTGTGATCATGTGATGTATCTGACCCCAGGAATGTGTCAATAAAGTTTCCCCTTCCTGGGACAATGAATTCACGGTGTTCTTATTTCAATTTCCAGGAGTGTATTTCCCAACTGAGCGCTTCGGTCGTTTCCCTAACCCGTTTTGCTGTGCGCGATGGGACGTTATCATGGAGCAATAAGACTCTGTGTTGGTTTTTTCCATATTCCTGTCGTTTTCACGTAATGGTCCATTTAAATCGGTCATTTGCTGTTGGCAGCGATCAGTGTTAACGGTTTCATCAGGTTTTAGCAGCTCTTAATAGATGGCACCCTTCTAACCCCACCAGAGAGCATTGTCTTCTATCCAAAGCGCCAGCCGGCGTGGCCGAACGGTTCTAGGCGCTTTAATCTGGAACCGCGCAACCGCTCCGGTCGCAGGTTCGAATCCTGCCTCGGGCACGGATGAGACTGATATCCTTAGGTTAGTTAGGTTTAAGTAGTTCTAAGTTCTAGGGGACTGATGACCTCAGATGTTAAGTCCCATAGTGCTCAGAGCCATTTGAACCATTTCATTTCAAAAGCGATTTGGTCTTGCCGTGGATGTCAATGGTTTGCCTGGATTCAACCATGATTTACAACGCTTAGGATCCATTATTCGTCACCTGTCACTGTTCGATGGAGAAATGAGTTTCTTTTCCATCTGGCGAGTAGCATTTCACAAGTGGTCTTCCGATTTGCCTTCTGTCTTTCTCTCAGTTCATGCGGAACCCATTTTTCCCACTTTCTGCACCTTTCCCATAGCTTTCAACCGAAGTGAAACGGCTTTCTGCGTCACACTCAATTGTTCCGCGAGTTCCTGTTGAGTTTGAGTATAATCTTCATCCAATAAGGCCTGCAGTTCGTTGTCTTCGAATTTTTTCGGTAGTTTCCCGCGCTCGTCGTTTCTCAAATCAAAACCACCACTTCAGATTGTTTTAACCCCTCGGAACACTGTATTTTCCCAAGAGCATGTTCGCCGAAAGCTTCGACAAGCATTCGATAATATTCTGCAGCAGTTTTCTTCAAATGATATCAGAAAACCAATGCTGCCCGCAAGTCGTAGTTCGTAGGCACAAAACTCGGAATGTTTATGGGTTTGAAACAGATACCGATGTGTTGAACTTGGATTACTGTGTGTTGGCATTCGTCGTCAGCCGTTACAGGAATCAGATGGCGCTGCAGACGCGGTCTCACGGGTTCTACACTGACGACTAGTACCATTATAGGGAAATTCCGGTTTCGTTCTTGTACACCTGGTAAATGTTGAAATATTATTAACGAATGCATCTCAAAGGCGGAAGCTAGTCTGTGGCGACAGACTGATCTGTAGCGCAACCTCGGATCTAGGTTGAAAGTACGACACATTGATACACGACGTCACATACTGCATTCGATAGTGCATAAGCAATACTTTTATCGACATATGCTTGATTGTTCTTTTTTTTTCTACTGGTGGCTTTTGTAAACTAATTACGCTGTTATCTATAAGTAGTGTGCCGTTTTTGTAGTATACTGGAGTACTACTCGTCCACGTAAAGGAATCAACAATCAGAAATGTTAAAATACACTACATCAATGGAGAACAAGAAAGGGCTAATAAAAGATAATTAGTGTGTTCGGAATGTTTTGTAGACTGATGGGAGTGTCACAAACAACATACTAGAAATGCTGACTAGTTGACAGATGGGTGTGGGGGTGGAGGGGTGTTGAACGTCACTTTTGTACTTGAATAACTGAAACTGTGCCAATCAAAAACACATACCCAGAACAAAATTTAACTACATTGCATTTCCTACGAAAACATCCCGTTCATTTTTTTCTCTAGGACTAATACATTACTGGCCATTAAAATTGCTACACCACGAAGATGACGTGCAGGAGTGCTAGTTCTGCAAGGTTTCGCAGGAGAGCTTCTGTGAAGTTTGGAAGGTAGGAGACGAGGTACTGGTGGAATTAAAGCTGTGAGGAGGGAGCGTAAGTCGTGCTTGGGTAGCTCAGTCGGTAGAGCGCTTGCCCGCGAAAGGCAAACGTCCCGAGTTCGAGTCTCGGTCCGGCACAGAGTTTTAATCTGCCAGGAAGCTTCATATCGTTGCTAATTTAATATTGTAATTCACGGGCCAGTCTTCCAATTTGTTTTTAGGGTTCAATACACTGTGTTAGCTTACATGCTTTGTGGGCAGTGAATTTATCTAAGGCCGATTATCTCAAATTTGTTCCTTATCCGATTTCTTTGTTGACCTATAGTACCATGTAGCTGAGTATTAGCTACGAGTTCTGTGCATTTTTATCATTTCAAAATTCGTTTGAATTATTAAAGCAGTTATTCACCAAATCAAAAACCGATAATTGATACCTACATCGCTCTAAACCAGTGGTTCCCAAGCTTTCTTAGACCATTACCCCTTAGTGCAATCAGACCTTAGCTAGTACCCACGTCCTCACCCCTCCCTGTCTGCCATCTGTTATCCCCTCCCCCACATTATCACAAACTTAAGCAACTAACTAAATTGTAGAATGAAAGACTTTTCTTGGAAAACTTTTCTTTTTAAAATTGTGAAAGATGAATTGTATTTAGAATGAATCATAAACAAATTCGTGGTACATCGCAAGTGCTGCCCACAACTCCTTCTCAGATAAGTAAGCCAACTATCCACAGTGAGGATAGACACTTGTTACAAAAAATACTTCCCATGAATTACCCCTCCACCTGACGTGCACACTGCAACCCTATTTAAAATGAAACAGGTTCAAATGTGTGCACTATACTTATTTTTTGTGAATCATTTAATTGCTGCACTCCTTACTTCTGAACCGGTAGATATTGGACGGCTTCACGCTGTTAATGCTTTGTATCTAACCGCTCTAATAATAATAATAATAATATCACTGTTTACAGCACTAGAGAAACCCATATGTAGTTAGTGCTGTGTCTTACTGCCAATTAATTCATGTATGTGTCTCAACGAGAATAATGAAGCAATTTCTGGACGACAGCAGTCTACAACTATGAGAAGACATTTCCTTTATATATTTAGCATTTGTTACGTATACGTTTCACTTTCATCATCAGCGATGTGCGAGACAAAGCACAACATGAGTGTGTAGTGCGTGGACTATGTGACGAACCTCCACCGCATTAATGACTCTAATTGAGAAAAAGTAGGTATTGAAAACTTATATAATCAATATTAAAGTCTTACAAAATTGTGATAATAGTAATGATCTTTTAAAAATAACTTAGTTTCGTGACTGAAACGGAATCGAATTGTTTAATTTTTACCTCTCAGAAAATTTCGTTTTACCCCTCAGGTGGTAAATACCCATAGTTTGGGAACCACTGTTCTATACGTTGCACATAGAACCTACTTGGTTTTTTAAAATTTGGTAGTGTAGATCAACAAAACAAATAAGCTTATTTTATTCTTCAATGCTTCCCATTTGCCTGTCAGCAAATTTCGCTATCACTCGATGAAATTATATTTCATTCTTTTAATATCGCCTACTGTCTAACCGCAGTATTGTATCGTATTTGTCCACTAGATCGGCAGAGAAACGAAGACACAAAAGGGAACCGTTGAGCTACAACACGTTATACGACAATAGTTCACCAACAAGAAAGTAACCTTCACTCTAGACGGCTCGTATCAAAGGTACTGTAAGACAGGTAATAGCTACACTGTAGAAATGATTAACGACTGTAATAATACACTTACAAAAATAAATACGGTATGATTTGTTACTTCCTTATTTGTCATCAATAGAGCCCTCTCTTATTGATCGGGTTCTTACGACTACCTCGAGCTACATCAGGGAATTCCCCTGCAGGTTTTTCAGTGTTGTCAATTACAACACTTAATGTATGATTTGGCCAATTAACATTGTTATTGCTCACTGTAGCTTTGGACGCCAGCGTCTTTCCATTGAACGGTAGGTAGAAGACCAATCACACCTAGCGACAGATGTTTGTACACGCTGGAGCGGCGCCCCCTAATGCGCGGGGCACGTATCATTGTCTAACTCCTGCTAAGTGACTAATCCGGCACTGCTTAAGAGCTATCAGCACTTGTTCATCTTCGCTACTATGAAACACATGTCTTCTGTGAACAAGTGTCGATATCTCTTAAAATTAGAGCCCGTTCTTAATGGCTACTTTTTTTCTTGTTTTGGTCCATACTACTACCTCTGAACGTTGCCTACTCTACAGTCTCGGCAACAACAATACCGGTACATGTATTCCACTGTCACAGGTATCAGAACGATTTTCGCTTATAATTTTCGGCTCGGTCCTTTATGAAGCACGGTCCCTTACTCATATTGATACTCGCATCATTCTCCATCATCCCAGAATGTTTATAAGATCATCACGAAATAACCTTACATATAACGGGTCTCTCTCCTAAGAGTCGTTAGGCGCTTTTTCTCTGGTGTTTCGGCAGATATTTGCAATTTCGTGTTAGCACTGTGTAGCTGGACTCAGCTCTAATAATTACTGTTCGTCACGGCTTTCAGGCAAAGCCCAGCGTCAACAGAAAGCATCGATTTGTTTTCCATTAAAATTAAATTATTTTTAAATCGGAATTTTACATACTCATTAGATAAAGCGCTCCCGAATTAGTCTTGTGCGATATTTGTTTTATCGATGTACCGGTTGGTTACAATAAACCTTTCCCTATTTAATACGTTATAACACGGAAACCAACTGCCGTACGGGACCAAACTTAATAGCGTTAATGTCAAGGGCATGGGGAAGATAAATAATGCAGAATCAGTTCTGCCGAAACACTTTTAATGTGCTGCTACGATACATTATACCATTACATAGCGATACCATTACTGGCACAAAATGGGCTCAATAGGGCGCCCATCAGTGTCCAGGAGAATCTAAAAGCGCAGGATTCCGTTCTGCACAGCTGGACGAAGCACATCCGTAGGTATGCTGGCTACCTCTCTCGATATGCTGCACCTTCGATCAGCACGTGTATGAATGTCCCCTGGTTAACCCTCTCTTTCAGGTATCCCCATAATCAGAAATCACAAGGAGTGAGATCAGGTGATCGTGCCGGCCAAGTATTTGGGAACGATCGGCTGATAATTCGATCGTTTCCAAATGTGTTTCGGAGAAGCAGGTGAGCTTCACGAGTGACGTGCGGTGGCGTCCCATCTTGCATGAAAACTGTAGAGTTCAATGCGTCTCTCTCCTGTAGTGCTGGTATGACATGCTGGCGAAGCATATCGCAGTAGCGCTGGTCAGTCACACTGCATGTCCTTCTCATCTACATATACATTTACATCATACTCCACAAGCCACCTAATGGTATGTGGCGAAGGGTACTTTTGTTACCACTGTCTGATCCCTCCAACCCAGTTCCACTTACGAATAGTGCTTGGGAAGAATGATTGTAGGTAAGCCTTTGTATTGGCTCTAATTTCTCGAATTTTCTCCTCGTGGTCAATACGTGAGATGTATGTGGGAGGTAATAATACGTTGTCCGACTCCTGAAAAGTTCTGTCCCGAAATTTCAATAGTAACTCTCTCCTTGATGCACAATGCCTGTCTCGTAACGTCTGCCAGTGAAGTTTGTTTAGCATCTCTGTAACGCTTTCTCGCCAGCAAAACGATCCCTTGACGAAACGCACCGCTCTTCGTCGGATCTTGTCTATCCCCTCTATCAGTTCAACTTGATAATGATCCCAGATGACTGAACAGTGCTCAAGAATCGGGCGAACAAACGTCTTATAAGCCGCTTCTTTCGTGGATGAGTTACATTTCCTCAAGACTCTTCCAGTGAATCTGAGTCTGGTTTCTGCTTTTCCCATTATCTGTTTTATATGGTCATCCAACTTAAGGTCGCCCTGGATAGTTACACCTAGATATTTTACGGCAGACGCTGTCTCCAGCTGTTTGTCATCAATAGTGTAGCTGTACAGTAGTGGATTTTTTTCCCTATGTGTGTGCAAGATGTTACATTTATTTACGTTCAGGGTCAACTGACAGAGCTTGCACCAATCATCAATTTTCTGCAGGTCGTTCTGCAAATTCTTGCTATCTTCTGGCGTTGATACTTTGGTATAGGCAACTGCATCTTCTGCGAATAGCCTTAAAGAGCATCCGACGCTTTCTACTAGATCATTTATATATACTGTAAACAGTAACTGTCCTGTCACACTTCCCTCTGGTACTCCGGCTGTCGATTTTGTTCCGTTAAGAGCGACGTGTTGAGTTCTATCTGCAAGAATGTCTTGAATCCAATCGCAAGTCTGCTCCGATACTCCGTAAGCTCGTATTTTATTCATTAAATTGCAATGTGGGACGGTGTCAAATGCCTTACTGAAATCAAGGACACGGCATCAACCTGAGTGCCGTTGTCAACTGCGCTGTGTATCTGATGGAGGAACAGAGCGAACTGAGTTTTGCAGGACGTCTGTTTGCGAAATCCATGTTGATTTTTATAGCGGAGTTCATTTTCCGAAAACTTCATAATTCTTGAGCATAAAACATGTTTCATAATTCTACAACAGGTCAACGTCAACGATATAGGTCTATAATTGTGAGGATCTGTCTTACGCCATTTCTTAAAAACGGAAATGACCTGCGCTTTTTTCCAGTCCTTAGGTTCCTTTCGTTGCTCAAGCGATATGCGATAAATTACTGCTGGAAGGAGAGCAAGTTATTTCGCATAATCTTTATAGAATCTTATAGGTATCCCATCTGGTCCTGACGCCTTTCCACTATTAAGTGATTGTCGCTGCTTTTCAGTTCCACTGTCGGCTATCTCAATATCTGCCATTTCGAAGTTCGCACGACGATTGAAAGGAGGGACAATGTTACGATCTTCCGCGGTGAAACAGCTTCGGAAGACCGAATTCAGTATTTCGGCCTTCTCTCTGTTATCTTCCGTTTTGGTGCCGATGTGGTCGCTGAGAGAATGAACAGATGATTTTGACCCATTTACTGAATTTGCATCTTCGGGTTTTTACTCAGGTCGGTCGACAACGTCTTACTTTCAAAATCATTGAACGCTTCTGTCATTGCTCTCCTTACGCTCATTTTCGCTTCGTTCATCTTTTGTTTGTCAGCTAGTTTTTTACTTATCTTGAATCTGAGATGAAGTGCTCTTTGTTTACGTAGCGCTTTTCTAACATGGCTATTAAACTATGGTGGGTCTTTCCCATCCCTTAAAGCCTCACTCGGAACATAATTGTGTAGGGGATATTGAACTATGCCTTTGAATTTTTTTCCATTTGTTCTCCACATCTTAGTTCTCATGACCGAATACTTGATGCTGACTGCTGAGATAGTCTGAGATTTGTATCCTGTCATCCTTGCTGAGCAAATATATCTTCCTACTTTTCTTAACATTCCTTGTAGGATCGGTCGTCATAGATGCTGTCACACCCTTATGATCACTGATACCTTCCTCTTCGTTAACTGATTCAATAAGGTCAGGTCTGTTTGTTGCCAGTAGGTCTAAGACGTTACCCTCACGAGTTGGTTCGCTAACTATCTGCTCAAAGTAATTTTCGGACAAGACATCCCGAACAATTCCACACGAATCCGACACTTCCTCTGGCACTAGTTTTGATAGCATAACACTCCCAATTTATACCTGGTAAGTTGAAGTCACCCACTATTACAACGGCATGATCAGGAAAGTTACGAATGATATTCTGCAAGTTTTGTCTGAAGCGCTCCACAACTACAGATCCTGACCCACGTGGTCTATAGAAGCACCCGATCACAATTTTTGACCGTTCTTTGATACTCAATTTTACCCACATTAATTCACATCAGGAATCCGTGATAACTTGCTATATTTTATCGAATTTTTTACAGTAATGAACACACCGCCACCATTGGCGACTGACCCGTCCTTACGACAAACAGTACAATCTGAACTTAGGATTTCGTTCTCACTGACATCTGGTTTCAAGCAGCTTGCTGTTCCCAATACTATCTGTGCATTATAACTTTCAGTAAATAATACTAATTTTGGGTCCTTTTCTTGGATGTTCCTGCAGTTTATTGAAATCATATTGATCTTTTCTATCTCTGATTTACGAGGACCAAGATTCTCTAAGGTGACTGTGGCTGATTTAGCAGGCACATCGTCTTTGGTCATAAGGGAGGGGTTCTCTAACCTAAAAAATCTCGATGTGCACGCCATACGTACTCCGCTACCCTAGTAGCCGCTTCCTGTGTGTAATGCACGCCTAACCTGTTGCGGGTGCCCTACAATTCTGCACCATACAGCAGAGGTCGAGAAATTCGCATCCTAAACCGTTGCAGAGTCGTCTGAGCCTCTGGTTTAGATCTTCCTCTCTGCTCCAAACCAGAGGACCGCGATCAACCCTGGATACGAAGCTACAAGTAGACAACTTAGCCTGCACCCCGCGTGCGTTGCTAGTTGCCTTCACCAAATCAACCATCCACCGAAAGGAGCCGTGGATGGCCTGACAACCCAAGCAGCAGGCGTCATTCGTGCCGACATGCGCCACTATATGCAGCCGGTTGCACCCAGAGCGCTCGATAACCGCCGGCAGGGCCTCCCCCACATCACGGATGAGACCTCCAGGCAAACATACAGAATGCATTCTCGAATTCTTTTCCGCCTCGCCTGCTGAGGGGCTCCATCACCCGCCTAACGTTGGAGCTCCCAATGACAAGCATACCTACAATCTCTACTTATCCGGACTGGGCAGGAAAAGTGACCGCTTGCCCAAGGGGCCACCAGGGGTTCAAGTGGCGCCGCGACGTCACCGCAACTTCGAGCTTTAGCTAGATGCTTGCCGACGGTAGCCAACGCAGCTTCCAGCTGTTTTTGGACAGCAGCTAACTCTCCTTGTGTCCGCTCACAACAAGCACAGCCCCTAGCCGTATCGTACTGTGTATAAAACAGATATAAGGTCTCAAATGGCGCTACTGAGTTTGAATTGTATACAAAATATACCAAAGGAGAATAAAGTTACACTAAATGTTGCTGTGCAGATTTCTCACTGTACTCTGAGCCTGCAAGCTATTAAACAGAAGTAAATTTCTCTACTGAAATTGATGTTTTTACGGATACTTGTTATTAGAAATCCTGTTTACCGAAAAGTTACTGCACGATATAGACATCCATACTAGAATGCACTGATCTAAGCTGTATGCTGTCTACTAGCACAAAATAAAAACTTTGTGGCATGATGAAGTCACCCTACATTCACTAGACTCACGCTAAAACAAAAACTACGATTAATTTTCTAACCACTGGTCTACACAGTAAAATACACCCGTATAATTCACTTCTTTGCAGAAGCGCGTACAAAAAACAAAGACTAAATTAATTTTCTGTTTATCAAACAGCTGCTGCTGCTACTGCGCGTCCTTTCGGCTCGGCGGCTGCCGTCCTTGAGCGCCAACCTGTTCAAAAAAGAAATGGCCAGTACCATACGGTGATACGTTGATCATACAGAGGAACTTCATACGGAGTGACTGGAGGTGAAGATCCCCACACTCGGTCATTCTGTGTGTTCACCTCACCTGTCATAGAAAAATGAGCTTCGTCTGTCCATAGGATGGTCGAGGGGCAGCCTTCGTCAACTTAAATCCTTGCGTGAAAGTGGAGAGCGAAATCAACACGTCGTTGTGCGTCCTATGGTGCAAGCTGCTGTATGATGTGGATTTTGTACGGATACCACTTGAGAATGGTTCGAAGCACCTTCCACACAGGGGACCACGGGATGTTCAACTGCCGGGGCACAGCACGCGCACTGCCTGACGATCGGGAATTGCTCTCAGAGTTGTCTGCCATAGCAACAGCCTATGGTGCAACGGTCGTCGGCCTTGTCCCGGAGTGGCACCCAGTTCCGCAGTTGATTCGGACATCTTCATCATGCCCCGCACTGCAGGTGGAGAAAGAGGACCCTTCCGTAATCTTTTCAGCCGGCGATATTATCGAAGTGCAGCTGCAGCATTACTGTTGTTTTGATAATAGAGGTTCACCAATAATGCCCTGCTCCTTTTGTCCTATCTCATATTGACACAGTAACAAGTGCACTGTGACTGGTCAGGTGTGTGAGACTGTGGAGCACGATGACTAATCGTTGTACCTTGTGGCCATAGTTGGAATTGGACGGTAGTGCTGTGACTCATGGAAATCATGCACTACATACTGTGGTTATTAATCCTACCAAGTTTGGTATTCGTACGTTAGATAGAATACGTGTTATAACGTGTTAAATATGGAATGTTTAATTATAACTACCCGGTATATTAAATGGGACAGTAAAACAAGAACGAGCAGTAATCCAGCAGCGGCCGAGTAGCGCTGCATGCTTGGCGGTAGCAGTCAGCCCGAGCCAGGACAGTGCTTTCTGGAGTACTGACCTCACGATCCTTAGGAGATTGGGTGGTTGGTGGATTTGGGGGAGGGGCTAAACAGCGAGATCTTTGTTCCCAACGGATGTAGAGAAATATGCGGAAGGAAATCGGCCATGCCCTTTCAAACGAACCATTCCGGCATTTGCCAGTAGCGATTTAGGGTAATCACGGAAAATCTAAATCAGGATGGCCGGATGCGGGTTTGCACCGTCGTCCTCCCGAATGCGAGTCCAGTGTGCAAACCACTGCGCCGCCTCACTCGGCTCGTTAGGAGAAATACCCTGCATACACAGATATGGCAGAAACCAGAAAAAAGTACTGCTACATTGTTAACTAAGTGTTCGTGTGTATTTGCTCCTGTAAACCGACTCCTCTTTCAAATCAGAATGTTCACATTCTAGCAATTTGTATGTTAGGGTTGTTGTTGTTTAATATGGTTGCCGTGATCTAAGTGGAACTATCATTATATCATCGGCTATACAAATCGGCTTTTCCGCTATCGTTGCCGGCCGGAGTGGCCGAGCGGTTCTAGGCGCTACAGTCTGGAACCGCGCGACCGCTACGGTCGCAGTTTCGAATCCTGCCTCGGGCATGGATGTGTGTGGTGTCCTTAGGTTAGTTAGCTTTAAGTAGCTCTAAGTTCTAGAGGACTTATGACCTCAGAAGTTAAGTCCCATAGTGCTCAGAGCCAGTTTTTTGCATGTCTTTCAAAGCAGAGTGGTGGATACCAGGAGACGTAAATCGTCTAAGCAATTCTCTTAGAATGTCAGCGACGGTTTTTGGTTCATCTGGAAACTGAGTTGTAAACAAAATGCGAGATCTGAGAGTCCAGTCAATGAAACATGTCAGATAATTGTTTCTTCTCCTGCTGGATGTCCACAGTGCGTAGTTGCTAAGTATTCACCTTCTGTTACATGAGCAGTTACATCAGGAATAATTATATGTCTTAGGCTTTTAGGGGTTTAGCACTTTCTGCCATGTACCGCGACACGGTTGTGGGGTAAGACATAATGGCCTTTGCAGTGTCGATTAACGTCTGAACAAGATCCATAGACCTATACCTCTTATAGTTCCGTACAACTTTACGTCTCGTGCACACATAGCCACGCATTTATCGACAGTTATCTCCTGAGCAGATTTAGAAAGTCGTTTCTCGTCCACATAAGACCCTTGTTCATTGGACAAGCAAGGATGACGAGAAATAAAAGATTTTCCTAAGGTCATCCACGATAGGCTTTAACACGGTCCGAAGTGAACCTTTAAAATTCGCTTCGGGCTGTGTGGTTGTCTACTCTCCACTGATTACTTTTCCTTTTACTTCCCTTTTTATTGACATGCGCACGGCGTTCATTTTGTGCGTTACGATAAAAATGAAGGAATCCCACCACTCCACTAAACTCTAGTAGTCTAAGGCGCTTCAGTCATGGACTGTGCGGCTGGTCCCGGTGGAGGTTCGAGACCCTCCTCGGGCATGGGTGTGTGTGTTTGTCCTTAGGATAATTTAGGTTAAGTAGTGCGTAAGCTTAGGGTCTGATGACCTTAGCAGTTAAGTCCCATGAGATTACACACACATTTGAACATTTGAACTAAACTCTGTTCTACTCACCGCTTGCAGTCCGTAGCTCACAACTGCGGTCAGTATTACCGACAGCCCGTAGGCTGCAGCACGCCACTGCTTGCGCAAGGCACTGCTGCAGTGACGTCACAGGCTCGCTCAGTTCGGGTAGGCTGTGTCCCCATGCGCGAATCTGCCGAGCCCGTGGCATACAAGTTCTTTCGCAACAGCACTGCTCGGCTCTTGGGGTGACGTCAGGGACTCGCTCTGCCCGAGACTGCTGTAGCCCATTACGGCCGCACGACTCAGCACTGTGTGGCCCGTCCGACGTCCATGCGGCTGCCCCTGCTGAACCGGCAGCGCTAGGCAAGGCTTGCACGGCTGCCATGGCTACGGTCCTGGACGGGCTGTGCCTCGATGCCCACCTCTGCTGCAAACTGCACAACCAGAGCTCTCTCTCACCCGGTTGTCACCGTCCGATTGACATCTTACATGCCAACTGCGACATCACTCCAGCAGAGGCTGCATCAATTCCCATGGGCAGCCACGTCCCTGAACTGACTTAACCTTGCTGTAAACGATTTGAATGACTACTCATGTAACAGCCAGTATCGTAGTCAAATATATCCTAGGAAAATGTAAGACACAAAGAAAATTTGTCTGTCTTTCTGTTTATGAAATATGTGTGTACCAGAAAGTCCACAAATGTTAATAAGTACATGTAATACGGACCTATAATGAAGAACAGAGAAGCCTTCACATTTTTTCTGCAATCAGCTAGGAGATGCCTTCCTGCTTCGTATCGTCCTTTGTTCTTGAGCTTTCGCTATGTAAGCATCTATCTTGTTAGCTCATAAGAACCACGAATATACGAAGGTCGTTTTAACAGTCATTGCAAAAATAAAAACTGCTTACATGTTTGGCGAAAACCTTTTTATTTTTTCAACATAGTCTCCTTTTAGACTTATACACTTCGTCCAATGCTGTTCTAATTTGTTGATCCCTTCCAAATAGTAGGAATTGTCTAAGTCCGCAAAGTAGAAAATAGTTGCTACAATCGCCTCCTCGTTTGAATAAAATCTTTGTCCCTCCAGCCATTTTTTCAAATTGGGGAACAAATAGTACCCCGAGGGAGCCAGGTGTTGAGAATATGGGGGTGGGGGATGTGAAACCAGTTGGAATCCTATTTCCATTAATTTTGCGACCACAACTGCTCAGGTGTGTGCTGGTGCATTGTCGTGATCGAAAACGACGGTCCAATACCGATGAATAATATTCACCTGTAATAGTTTTACTCTTTTCCAGACAGTCGATGAGGATTATCCCTTGCGAATCCCAAAAGACAGTCGCCATAACCTTTCGGGCCGAAGGAATGGTCTTCGGATTTTTTGGTGGAGATTCTCCGTTGGTAACCCACTGTTTAGATTGTTGTTTGGCCTCAGGAGTATAGTAATGTATCCATGTTTCATCCACAGTAACGAAACGACCCTCAAAGTCCTGCGGATTCTTCTGAACAGCAGCAAACCATCCTTGCAACACTTCGCACAATTCCGTTTTTGGTCAAGCGTGAGCAATCGCGGAACGCATCTTGCGGATAGCTTTCTGATGTCCAAATGTTCATGCAAAATATTATTTACCCGTTCATTCGAGAAGCCCACAGCAGTATCAAACTCACGCACCTTAACTCTCCTGTCATCCTTCACCATATCATAGATTTTATCAATGATTTCTGGAGTCGTAACCTCCACAGGGCGTCCAGAACGTTCAGCATCACTTGTGCCCATACGGCCACTCCTAGAACTCATAAACAATTCTAATCGAAGGCGCAGAGTCACCGTAATGTTTATTAAGCTTGTCTTTAGTCTCCTGGGGCGTTTTGCCATTCGTAAAGTAAAGTTCAATCACCACACGAAATTGTTTTTCGACCATTTTTTGACAATCACTCGACTTCCTTGATTCACACGAATGCCAAACACAAAGAAATAGACCAATATGACTGACACTTGGCGTGCGTTCTTTCCAAAGATTCTACTAACTAAATATTACCTCGATAGTCGCCGTCGGTGGTATCTCTCGGACTTTGCACAGACTTCTCAAACGCCTCTCGTATTTAAGTATATTTAAATTAATACCTTTCAGAAGCATTAATTTAACAAATTACACATATCTCTGTGTGTTAATGTCTTTATCAGCTTTGTTTACAGCTATTCGTAAAAGAAATGCAAAACTGCTGACGTGGAGCCCGTCCGCCATTGGTATGATCCAAATACTTATTAGCAATTTAGCATACCTTTTATGGTGCACCAGAGAACCTACAGTCTTTCAGAAACGAAGTCCAATAGTCAATTAACTATACAGCATAATGCGATTAACCGATCGCCTTAGGAAAATTACATTGGAGCCACATCTGTAACTTTGCGTTTCTCTCGAACACCAACCTGGAGTAATAGGAAATCACAACAGGAATCGACAAGCACTGCTTGGTTAATTTCAATTGGCATTAATGAGCTGAATACCTGCTGGTAAGTGGTAGGTGATCACGACTATTTTCTTTACATTCTCTATCTTCCTTCCACCTTCGCAAGCAGACAATGTAACAGTTACAGCTCACAACTTTCACTCGCTCATCCACCTTCGAGAGAGGTTGTTCCTATTGTTGAATAGGGACCACTTATACTGTGGTCACGGTGTATAGTTGCAGTTTAACGTCATACCAGAGACACTTCTGTTTATAAGAACAAAATAACACAAGAACCGCTTCCTCAGTTCGTTGCATTGGCTAATAGTGTGAGATCAACAGTTTTCCCATACGAGAATGAGCAGCGCCGTTAATTTGGAGCAATATAAAAACGTCTGTTGCCATGTCAACAGCCGAGAGCGCTGAATCACACGAGATCTATCTTACTCATGAGTTCTCCCAGTAAATAACTTGCAAAATTGTGAACCAGAATCCCACCTCTTCCTCCCGCCCCTTTCCCCAATGTTGTTGTTGTGGTCTTCAGTCTGAAGACTGGTTTGATGCAGCTGTCCAAGCTAGTCTATTCTGTGCAAACCTCTTCAGCGCTTCACAGCTAATGCAATGTACATCAGTTTGAACCTGCTAACTGTATTCAAGACTTTGTCTCCCTCTACAACTTTAACACCCTTTCCCCTACCCAACACCTACATATACACACTTCTCTCCATTACTCCATTACAAAACTGACAATTCCTTGATGCCTCAGGACTTGCCCTATGAAACGAAGTTGTGCCATAAGTTTCTTGTTTCCTGTATTCATAATGCTTATGTCTCTGTGTGTGTGTTTATATTTCTCTCTCTCTCTCTCTCTCTCTCCCTCTGTGTGTGTGTGTGTTTATATTTCTCCCTCTCTCTCTCTCTCTCTCTCTCTCTCTCTCTCTCTCTCTCTCTCTCTCTGTGTGTGTGTGTGTGTGTGTGTGTGTGTGTGTGTGTGTGTGTGTGTGTATGACGGCTGTGGCCAACTGCTACATTCTATTAATTGTGTCTGTCTGTAACGTGATGTGTCTTTTTTATGGTAATTAGCAGTCTTTCTTTTCTTACATTTTTTATGAATTTGTTTTTAAAATTTAATCTAAAAGAAACTGATTTTTCCCTCAGGTGGGTTCTTTAAATTAAAATTTTATGGTTAACTGATTATCAATCATTTTCATATTCATCTAAAATTTATGATCCTTCTGATATTTTATTTATTTTATATTCGGTTAAAATTTACATTTTTAATGATACTATTTATTTTTGTTGATAAGATTCGGTTTTTTATTTAATTTTTGCCAAAATAAATATTCTATAGTGGAAATTGATTTGGAACTTAGTTGATTATAGATAGAATCTACTATTTCTGTGATATATATCCCAGAAAATTAGGGCGTTTTAGAGACCTACCATTAGTCTATGCTCCTGTTTCTGTTTACCTTCACAACTGGAAGAAGAAAGGAATGAAAGGACCGCAATGTGATTGCAGAGTGTACATATGAATATTTTTCATAACATGGTTGGAAAGACGCTGAAACAGCAAGTCCTTCGAAAATCCTTTTTCGTAACGTGTCCACACATGCGAAACAAAAACTGTGTTGAAATATAATCCCGGATTACAGTTACACTCAGTGACAAAGTATTTACTTTCTGTGACAGAGAAAAAGAAGCTGTTGTACATTTCTACTTCTGTGCATAGTCATCCGTCAGTGGTTGAAAACTGACATTCCGTCATTCCCAGAGAATGATGCCTCCATCTCGCAGATCACAAAGTAAACAAATTTGCTCACTGGTCTGTGGAACGTGTGACCAAATCGCGTCTGCAGACAGCGTGGGGATTGCGTGCTGACCGTTAACGTTTTCACTGGCGCAGCGTTCCAGGGCATCCGCTCATTTTGCCGTAAAAACCCGGTGCTTGCGGAAGGTACTGCTGTTGTCTTCCGGAGAAAAGTGTCACAAAAGCACAATGGGATTCTGCATCCAGTACCTATACTGCGTATTTGCTTTGAAAATTAAGTGGGTTCGCATCAGAAGCAGGATGGTGGCAGTTGTCGATACCAGATGCTTGCACACAAGATAAGCATGTTTTAGTCTGGCGATATCGTCTAAATATCGTCAAAATACCACAATATAGTCAAGTTTGGATCTTCTACAGGGTGTTTCGCTATGTTTTGACGATTTCAAATTTGAATACCGCACACTAAAAACAAGATTCAGCGATGGTAACACCGTCTATTAGTTGTGTGAAGAGTCAAGTTTCATCCGAGATACAGATCAGTAATCATGTCGAAAGAGTCGAAGCACATCGTGCTTTCGCAGAGGTGTGCTATTTTCGCTAAGGCGAATCTGTCGTGCGCGTGCAACGTGCGTTTTTTCGGCATGTCATGATTCACCCGAGGTATCTAATCCTTGCTCGTAGAACAATACTGAGTTAGGTAAGAAACTTGTGTACAACTGCCAGTGCATTGGGTCGAAAGTCAAATGGCCCTCGAAAAACAGTCGGAACTGCCGAGAACATAGAATGTTTGCGCCGGCCAGGGTGGCCGAGCGGTTCTAGGCGCTTCAGTCCGGAACCGCGTGACCGATACGGTCGCAGGTTCGAATCCTGCCTCGGGCATGGATGTGTGTCATGTCCTTAGGTTAGTTAGGTTTAAGTAGTTTTAAGTTCTAGGGGACTGATGACCTCAGATGTTAAGTCCCATAGTGCTCAGAGCCATTTGAACCATAGAATGTTTGCGTAGCAGATTACAAGCAAACCCTCGTCATAAGTTAGGGAAATTTTTTTCAAAACGACGGTGCGACATGCCACACATTCGAGATGACCTTGCAAATTCTCTGTGAAGCGTTTGGTAATCACAAAATTTCCAAACGCGCTTGTATCGAATGGCCGTCCCTATTGCGCGATTTAACCGTGCCATGCTTGACCTACGGTGTTATTTGAAGACGAGAGCGTACTCCGACAGGCCGAGAAGCTTGCAACAGTACAAATATCGAATTCACGATGAAATTTCCAGAATTTCTCCGGCAGTTACGAAAGATGTGTCCAAAAATTGTGTGAAACGCCTCGAGTATTGTGTAGCAGACAATGGTCGCCATTTATCCGATGTAGTATTTCATAAATAAACTTTAATAAATGTTGTAACTCGTGTAAAATGTTCAACTTTGTTTCGAGATTATTTTGTGTGTTATTTAAATTTGAAACCGTCAAAGCATTGTGAAACATCCTGTATTTCAGTTTCGTCTACTTTCAGTAAATCTGTCGTCAGACTAACGTCAACCGGACGTTCTCCATACCTCTCTGTCCTGAGCATCATCCTTAATTTTCTTTTAACTTCTTCCTCTCTTCACATATATTAGTATTCCAAAGGTTTTTCCTCCTCACTCTGTCTTTCCTTCTGCTTTCTCCGCCATGATTATCTGTAGTAGACAATACCTACGCAATATGTGTCCCATCCAAAATGTTTTCCTCTTCTGTGTTATCCTCATAAAGTTTACTTCCTCTCCTACCTTGCTCAGCACCTTGTTGCTCGCTCTACAGATCTATTTCACTTCATCCATTCTTCTCCATAATTACGTATCAATACATTCTAAATATCTTTGTTGTTTCTGTCTGACTATCCAAGTTTCACAGCCATGTAACAGATTCCACAGAAAACATTTGGCGAATCTCTTGCTAAATGTAGTGGGTATGCTTCTGCAGTCAGCAAATCTTTCACTCGCCCGAAAGTAATCTTTCCTAGGGAGATTCTGTGTTTCACGCTCTCTGTACGACTTCCACTGCATATACTGCAATAAGTGAACCGGTTCTAATCTCATTCCACCTACTGATATATTAATCGTCAGTATCCTTTTCCGATTCTTTTCACTTTGGTCTTGCCAACATTCAGCTTCACACCAAACTCTTTACTCTCACTAACAATGCTCTTCATCATTACTTGGAGCTCTTCCTCCGTTTCTGCTAGCACAGTCATATCAGCAGCGTACTGGATTTTTGTTATTTATCTTCCTAATAAAAGTCCTTTTGACTTTTCCAAGGCGTTATTGATTAGCTCTTGACCACGTAGTGTTGGTGAAATATAGTAACCTTGACTCACACCTCTTCAGTATCATCTTCATCTATTCCAACTACCGCCTCTGTCCCACATAGAGTTGGTGCATCATTTTCTGTCGTTCCAGTTTATAACAGTGTCTTTCAGAGTCTTGTACAGCATACACTAGTAAATTTTGACAAATGCTTTTTCCTAGTCGACAAAACAAATATAAATTTCTCTATTCATTTCCAAACATCTTTCTTCCATCATTAACAGACACCAAATTGCATCGCTGGACCCTCTTCCTTTTCTACATCCGAACTGATCTTCTCCTGTATTCCCCTCGCGTTTCCTTTTCCTCTCTGCACTGTGCTAGTCACAGCCTTGGTTACATTGCACTTACACTGAAGAGCCAAAGAAACTGGCACACCTGCCTATTATCGTGTAGGGCCCCCGCGAGAACGCAGAAGTAGCGCAACACGACGTGCCATGCACTCGACAATTGTCTGAAGTAGTGCTGGAGGGAACTGACACCATGAACCCTACAGGGCTGTCTATAAATCCATAAGATTATGAGGGGTGGAGAACTCTTCTGAACAGCATGTTGCAAGGCATCCTAGATATGCAAAATAATGTTCATGACTGAGGAGTTTGGTGGCCAGCGGAAGTGTTTAAACTCAGAGGAATGTTCCTGGAGCCACTCTGTAGCAATTCTGGAAGTGTGGGGTGTCGCAGTGTCTTGCTGGAATGGCCCAAGTCCGTCGGAATGCACAATGGACATGAATGGATGCTGGTGAGCAGACAGGATTCCTACGTATGTGTCACCTGGCAGAGTCGTATCTAGACGTATCAGGGGTCTCATGTCACACGCCCCACACCATTACAGGGCTTCCACCAGCTTCAACAGTCCCCTGCTGACATGCAGGGTCCATGAATTCATGAGGTTGTCTCCATATCCGTACATGTTTATCCGCACGATACAATTTTACGCGAGACTCGTCCGACCGGGCAACGTGTTTCGAGTGATCAACAGTCCAATGTCGGTACTGACGGGCCAAGGCGAGGCGCAAGGCTTTCTGTCATGCAGTCATCAAGGTTACACGAGTGGGCCTTGGGCTCCAAAAGCCATATCGATGATGTTTCGGTGAATGGTTCACACGCTGACACTTGATGGCCCAGCATTGAAATGTGCGGCGATTTGCTGAAGGATTGCATTTCTGTTACGTTGAACGACTCTCTTCAGTCGCCGTTGGTCTCATTCTTCCAGTATCTTTTTCCGACCACTGCAAGGTCGGACATTTGATGTTTTACCGGATTCCTGATATTCACGGTACACTCGTGAAATGGTCGTATTGGAAAATCCCCACTTCTGCGCACTCTCGGAGAGGTTGTGTCCCATCCCTCGTACACCGACTATAACACCACGTTCAAACTCACTTAAATCTTGATAACGTGCCACCGTAGCAGCAGTAAAAGATCTAACAACTGGGCCAGACACTTCTCTTCTACAGGAGTTTCCAACCGCATCGCCGTATTCTGTTTGATTGCATATCTCTGTATTTGAGTACGCTTGAATGTACCAGTTTCTGTCGTGCTTCCGTGTAAAACTAATTGTCCTTAAATCTGTATACTGATTGGCATTCCGTTTGTTTGAAAAAGAAACCATGATGGTCGTAAGGAGATCTTCAGGCCAGCTACCTTTGTCATATATTCTACTGATCAGATTTGTGATTCTAGTTATAGAATTATTCCCTAAGGCATTCTGTGCCTCAGATTATATTTTATCACATCCTTTTCCTTTCCTTAATAGCTTGGATCGCTTTCTCCACCTCTCATTTTACTGTTATTGGTCCCCAGCAATTTTCGTCACAGTCTTCTTCATCCTCTCCCAGTCTTCATGATCAGCCATAGAATCATATCGATCTTCGGTGTATGGTTTCTATACACATTTGTTTGCTGCAGTATTCGTTGTTACCTTTCCCTGCTTGTTAAGCATTTCTTGTTTGCTAATTTTTCGCGCTATTTTCATTGTTATACACTTTGAAGCTCTGTATATTTGAGGACCTTTTCCTTCTCTTTCTAATTTTATACTTCCCTACATTGATTTTACATCCAATCCTCTCATGCTTTGTCAGTAGTCCTGCTCAGCTTCTTTGCCTTAAGTTTCCAGCATTGCATCTCAGACACATAGCTTATTCGGAGTCATGTTTCCCATATTTTCTCCCATACTATTGGTAAATCGAACGGCTTCTTCATTTTTCAGTTTCGCTAGACTCCACTTCTTCACAAGTTGTTTCTTTTTAATGCGTTTCAGTCTCGTTCTTATGTCTGCTGCAAGGAAGTTGTGACCTCTACTGGCATCTGCTCCAGGGAAAGTTTAAGACATCCTGGTGCTGTTTTTAAATTTTTGATTGGTTAATATGTGATCTATCTGGTACCTGGCTTTATCACTAGGACTATTCCATGTATACAGTCTTCGCTTATGATTCCTGAACTGGGATCTGGCTGTGAGCACATCACTCCGGAATATTTCTTCTCAGAAACATACATTCAGTGAAGGGTTTTGTCCAATGTGAATCGGAATACCACAATGGTCTTGAATGCTGTGGTTTCACATTACCTTCCGCATCCTATGCCGTTGACCTCCAATACATTCTTCCTTATTTAAAATGATTTCTCATTTCAAGGGTGTGAAGGTGCCCTGAACTTTTTAAGACCCAAGAAAATTTTTCTTACTTTATGTTTATGAAATATGAAATGTAGGGACCAGAGAGCCCACAAATGTTAAGAAGCACTTGTAATACTTTCTATGATAGTAAAGGAATACTTCACATTTTTTCTGTGCATAGCAAGGAGATGCCTTGCTGTTTCGTGTCGTCTCTTGTTCTTCAACTTTCGCTGTGTAAGCATCTATCTTGTTAGATCTTAAGAACTGTGACTACATTTACGTTTTCTTAAATTCGCATCTTTAAGATGTAATTATTTAATACCCCAACATATCCTTTTCCATTAATCTCTTGTAATTAGCACCTTTGTTTGCAGCTATTCGTGAAAAAAATGCAAAAGTGCTGACGTGGAGCCCATCCGCCGTTGGCGTTATCCAAATACAGATTAGCAAATTGTCATATATTTTATCGTGCACCAATGAACCTTCAGTCTCTAAGAAACGAAGCAGACACTCGAATAACCATACAGAATAACGCAATTGACCGATCGCGATATGCACACACCTTTCCAAAATTGCGTTGTGGCCACGTCTGTAACTTTGCGTCTGGTGATATAGGAAATCACAACAGGAATGCTGAGGAGGCAATGGCTGTTGCACTCTCGGTTCAAAAGAGAACGCGCAAATGACAGAGAAAAGTTCATAGAAATTCGTGTGTCTGTAAAAAGATCGATGCGTGGAGCTAACAATAACTACCACCGTCATACCGAAGAAAAGATCTGGTCCAGAACCCGAGAATGATCTAGTCCAATGTAAAATCGCTAGTAGGAGCTATGGCATCCATCCAGACACCCGTTGACCAGTCTGTTGTGGCTGTTGAAGATAGCAAAACGAAAGCCGAAGGTTTAAATTCGGCACGAAATCGTTCACGCACGAAAATCGGCCAAACATTCCGTCGTTTGATCACAGCAAAGAGACCCGTATGAGCGACATGGTAATAAGAATTCCTGACGTAGAGAAACAAATGAAAGCGTTGAAAACAAGTAAGTCGCCAGGTCCGGACGGAATTCCAATTCGGTTTTTCAAAGAGTACTCTACGGCACTGGCCCCTTACTTGGCTTACATTTATCGTGAATCTCTCAACCAGCACAAAGTGCCAAGCGACTTGAAAGAAACGCAGGTGAGTCCTCTGTACAAGAAGGGTAAAGGAACGGAACTGCAAAATCCTATTGATTTGCTGCAGAGATCTAGGACATATACTGAGTTCGAATACAATAAATTTCCTGGAGACCGAAAAGCATATGTCCACCAATCATCAGGGTTTTAGAAAGCCTCACTCGTGTGAAAGTCAGCTTGCTCTTTTCTCACATCATATACTGTGAACTATGAAAGAAGGGAAACAGGCATATTCCATATTTCTAGATTTGCGGAATGCATTTGACACGGTATCTCACTGAAGACTATTAACGACAGAATCCAGTATGTTGTCCTCGACAGCGAATGTTCATCTGAGACAAGGGTATCGTCTGTAATGCCCCAGGGAATTGTGTTAGTACCGCAGTTATTTTATACATACATAAATGATTTGGTGGACGGGGTAAGCAGCTGTCTGTGGCTGTTTGCCGATGATGCTGTTATATATGGGAAGGAGTCGTCATTGAGTGACTCTAGGAGGCTGCAATACGACTTAGAAAAAATTTCTAATTGGTGTGATGAATAGCTGCTAACCCTAAATATAGAAAAATTATGTTAATTCAGATGAGTTGTAAAAACAAACGCATAATGTTTGAGTACAATATCAGCAGGCGCTGTTTGACACAATAACGTCGATTAAATACCTAGGAGTGACTTGCAAAGAAGTATGTAATGGAAAGAGCACATAAATACTGTAGTAGGGAAGGCGAATGGTCGACTTCGGTTTATTGGGAGGATACCGCAAATAGGACGTTGGTACGTCCTATTCTTGAGTACTGCTCGAGTGTTTGGGATCTGTACGAGGTCGGTTTAATGGAAGACACCGAAACAATTCAGAGACGGGCTAATATAGATTTATTACCGGTAGGTTCGAAACACCCAAGTGTTACGGAGATGCTTCGGGGACTCAAGTGAGAATCGCTGGACAGAAAGCGACGTTCTTTTCGAGGAGCACTTCTCAGAAAACTTAGAGAACCAGAATTGGAGGCTGACTGAAGAACGGTTCCACCGCCGCCAACGTACGTTTCGCGTAAGGACAACGAAGATCAGATTAAAGACGTTCGGACTCGAGCGGAGGCATACAGATCGTTGTTTTTCTCTTGCTGTGTTTGCAAGTGTACCAGGAAAGGAAATGACCAGTAATCGTACAGGGTACCCTCCTCACGCACTAGACCCTTGTTTGCGGATTATGTGTGTAGATTTAGAATCAACAAGCAATACTTGGCTAATTCAGTTAACATTGCTGTGTTGACTTCCTGCTGGGAAGTGGTAGGTGATTACAACTAGCAGTACGGAAATACTTGAGGTAAGAGAAGAATTAGTATTGCGCTTCATTGCTAAAATTATCGAGTGCTAGGCTGCTTTTCTTACGCTTTTATTCAGAAATTCAGCAGTACATTATTCTTCCTACCTTAGGTGGCTACATATTTTCACATTATACGGTTTACAGCTAACAACAGCGAACGCAACAATACGCATTTTAGCTGATGTAAGAAGTACGACTTTTACCCATCTCGCGCATAATAGCGCGTTCCATTATTGAAGCAAAAGGTAGTTGTGCTTTAGTCATCCTTCAACGATAGTATTAATATTTTCCGCTGTGAGTTAACGCTATTTAAAGCAAAAAACGCTTCACTGCATTTTGTTAATTTCTAAACATTATGGTGAAGATGAGGCAGAAACAAATAATGAACGAAGCAAATCTTAGTAATATACACTCCTGGAAATTGAAATAAGAACACCGTGAATTCATTGTCCCAGGAAGGGGAAACTTTATTGACACATTCCTGGGGTCAGATACATCACATGATCACACTGACAGAACCACAGGCACATAGACACAGGCAACAGAGCATGCACAATGTCGGCACTAGTACAGTGTATATCCACCTTTCGCAGCAATGCAGGCTGCTATTCTTCCATGGAGACGATCGTAGAGATGCTGGATGTAGTCCTGTGGAACGGCTTGCCATGCCATTTCCACCTGGCGCCTCAGTTGGACCAGCGTTCGTGCTGGACGTGCAGACCGCGTGAGACGACGCTTCATCCAGTCCCAAACATGCTCAATGGGGGACAGATTCGGAGCTCTTGCTGGCCAGGGTAGTTGACTTACACCTTCTAGAGCACGTTGGGTGGCACGGGATACATGCGGACGTGCATTGTCCTGTTGGAACAGCAAGTTCCCTTGCCGGTCTAGGAATGGTAGAACGATGGGTTCGATGACGGTTTGGGTGTACCGTGCACTATTTAGTGTCCCCTCGACGATCACCAGTGGTGTACGGCCAGTGTAGGAGATCGCTCCCCACACCATGATGCCGGGTGTTGGCCCTGTGTGCCTCGGTCGTATGCAGTCCTGATTGTGGCGCTCACCTGCACGGCGCCAAACACGCATACGACCATCATTGGCACCAAGGCAGAAGCGACTCTCATCGCTGAAGACGACACGTCTCCATTCGTCCCTCCATTCACGCCTGTCGCGACACCACTGGAGGCGGGCTGCACGATGTTGGGGCGTAAGCGGAAGACGGCCTAACGGTGTGCGGGACCGTAGCCCAGCTTCATGGAGACGGTTGCGAATGGTCCTCGCCGATACCCCAGGAGCAACAGTGTCCCTAATTTGCTGGGAAGTGGCGATGCGGACCCCTACGGCACTGCGTAGGATCCTACGGTCTTGGCGTGCATCCGTGCGTCGCTGCGGTCCGGTCCCAGGTCGTCGGGCACGTGCACCTTCCGCCGACCACTGGCGACAACATCGATGTACTGTGGAGACCTCACGCCCCACGTGTTGAGCAATTCGGCGGTACGTCCACCCGGCCTCCCGCATGCCCACTATACGCCCTCGCTCAAAGTCCGTCAACTGCACATACGGTTCACGTCCACGCTGTCGCGGCATGCTACCAGTGTTAAAGACTGCGATGGAGCTCCGTATGCCACGGCAAACTGGCTGACACTGACGGCGGCGGTGCACAAATGTTGCGCAGCTAGCGCCATTCGACGGCCAACACCGCGGTTCCTGGTGTGTCCGCTGTGCCTTGCGTGTGATCATTGCTTGTACAGCCCTCTCGCAGTGTCCGGAGCAAGTATGGTGGGCCTGACACACCGGTGTCAATGTGTTCTTTTTTCCATTTCCAGGAGTGTATTATCGAACTAAGAAAGCAGTGAAGTGGAAAGCAACACCATTATGGAAGACATTAATGTTTCAGCGTGTGAAAAGATTACGCCAGATGAAAATAACATAGTTCAGCTACATACTGAAAGATGACAAATGCAACGGTTCCACCTTTAGCTGACCTGCATTTTGTTAAACATATAATTGTCTAACGAAATAAAAAAAGTACTTCTGTCACACGAAAGATTCGAACATACAGCCTCATGCGCCATAGTAATACACGCAAGCTCGGAGCCACACCGACGCCAATGTTTTACTTGGTGCAATGTGCAGGCACTCTAACGGCGAGATTAGGATCGACAAGCACAACCATTGCACATGCGGCGAGGTACATCATCTGCGGACGTCACGTGTTCAATATTTGTCGTCAACTTTTCGGGTGTTTCCGACATTTGCGGCCCCATGTGTCTCATGTTTAGTTGCTTGTCTCAGCGTCATCTACGTCGCTTCGTGGGTTTTTAGAATGCTAGTAAGACTCACAGATATACAGGGTGTAATAATCAAGGGATCACCAATTTAGTATTGGAGGGCAGCGTGGAGGGTAAACATCGTAGAGGGAGACCAAGAGATGTATACACTAAGCAGATTCAGAAGGATGTAGGCTGCAGTACGTGCTGGGAGATGAAGAAGCTTGCACAGGATAGAGTAGCATGGAGAACTGCATCAAACCAGTCTCAGGACTGAAGACCACAACAACAGCAACAGTAACCCATGTGCTTGCAACGGTCGTACTGATCGCTGGAACAGTTGATGTTACCTATAATCAAGCAATGACATACGTCGCATTGCAAAGGAAACACGTAAAACATAACACTGGCGGTGCACAACGTAACCAGACGTCAGGAAGTGAGCATGTTCCCCATGAGTCTAAAGTTCAGTCATTTAAAAATTCAAAATTATTTTGAAAACCAGTGTACATAAATCAAACGTACGCAAAAAAACCTGCAATAAACGAAAACGTTTCCATCAATATATACGACGGAGAAGGGATGTTAATGTTCGAAAAGAGTTTCAGCATACTTTTTCACTCATTTGTCTCCGATAGAGTTACTACAATTAAAAAGATCATCAACATGTCTGTAGCTGAAAGTGATCGACTTAGGCTGAGTAAAAAATCAGTATAACTAAAATTTCTCTCAGAAGCAGACAAAATGCATGTATACACAATGCTTCTCCGGCGACTTTCTGAAGAGAAGGAAACTTTTGGCCGCTCGTTTTCCAGTAAGAGGCCACATTTTCTTCCATTTTGCAGTTCTCATTTAAATTCCTTTCCGACACGTATATTGGAGCAATACTATCATCGACATCTGCCCACAAAGGAAACTTATTTACTTTCTCTGATAATTGAGTTCTTGTGGAATTTGATGAACGAATTCCCTTTTCGTGGCTCATCCGATGGTAAAAGTACAAAAGCTCTTTAATACATCATTTTGCAAACAGCACCAGTGTGATCCCCACTCTAAATATGAAAGTTTATTGAAACTAAAACCAGAGGTCCTGTCGCTGAAGGTATTTAAACTATTTTATTCAGTTTCAGGGCTCCACCAAGGTCTCTCACAGATTCGATCGGTCGATCTCACAAAGTATTCTCATGTATTCGGCTATGCTTTAAGGGAAGGAACATCGACTCTGAACGTATGAGGCTTGAACTTAATTCTATGACCGACCTCGGGAGTCGTCAGTTCTCTTTGGAACTGGCCACTGATGAGCTATTACCATAGCAATAAATGGATTCTACATCTTACCTCTGCCATTACTTTACGCCTCTTACCTTCAGATATCATTTTTAAATGACGAATGGTGGCGAGAGGAAAGCTGCTACCTCACAGAATCTCTGTACAAACAGCTCTTCATCTAAGTTTAATTTGAAGCGTTTATATAAAAGCCCGATTTCAGAAATTTCTCTGTCCTGGGGCGCCTGACTCAATTGCTTTAACATTGTCATCGTCCATGTCTACAGAAGGTGCAGTGTAGGTGATTTCTCCAGTTCTAATTCCTTGGACGCCGCTTTGAAGAGCTACAAAAACCCTTATGTTTTAAAAGCTATAAAATAAACGATTGCGTATAAGAATTACAGTAATAGAATAGCATACATACCATGAAAAGTTCGTTCATCAGCGTGATATCAGTTCCTTCAGCTCAGGCTATTTCTCCCTTCTCAGAGAGCTTTTCACACAAAGACATTCTAACATTGTCAGCTGCTTAGTCCAGCGAGTACCGTTAGACTGGCTCAGTGATCTATCAAGAGCATTAAGAAGACCACTTTTGTATACGTAAGTGACGCGTTCTTTCGCCGCAGTCAAAAGGCCATGAAGTTATGGACAACTGTCGCATATATAATCCGCATTAAATTTATTTCGTAGCACTGTATTTAGCATATAGCAGGAACAATTCAATCGTGAATAATGGCGCAGTGCAGCGACAATGGTGGTACCTTGATCAGAGGGACAATTGAGGCGTGTATACTGCGCATTAAAATCATTGGATACCAAGGGACAGCCGGCCGGAGTGGCAGTGCGGTTCTAGGCGCTACAGTCTGGAACCGAGCGAGCGCTACGGTCGCAGGTTCGAATCCTGCCTCAGGCATGGATGTGTGTGATGTCCTTAGGTTAGTTAGGTTTAATTAGTTCTAGGTTCCAGGCGACTGATGACCTCTGAAGTTAAGTCGCATAGTGCTCAGAGCCCTTTTACCAAGGGACATAAATCATGTAAACAATTCTCTTAGAATGTTACCGCCCGTTTTTTGGTTCATCTGGAAACTGGGTTGTAAAGACAATGCGAGATCTGAGAGTCCAGACAATAAAACAGGAGACAGTGCATGTCAGATAATTGTTTCTTCTCGCGCTCATGCTGGATGTCCACATGTCCGTAGTTACAGAGTATGTGCCTTCTGTTATATGAGCAATTACCTCAGGCATAATTATATGTGGTAGGCTTTTAAAGCTTTCTGCCATGTACTGCGACACAGTTGTGGGGTGAGATATAATGGCTCTACTCACCGATCATAGCCCATAGATCGCAACTGCGGTCAGTACTTCCAACAGTCCGTAGGCCGCAGCGCACCAGTGCTTGCACACGACACTGTTACAATGACGTCACCGGCTCGCTCAGTGTGGAGCAGTGAGGGCGTGGCCCATGGCCTGCGTCTCCATGCGCAACTCTGCTGAGGCCATGGCATACAGGTTCTTTCGCAACAGCAATGCTCGGCCCTTGGGGTGACGTCAGGGACTCGCTCGGCCCGAGACTGCTGTAGTCCAGTGCGGCCGCAGCTCTGCACCCTAATGCCCGTCGGAACTCGATGCGGCTGTCCCGGCTGAACCGGCAGCTTGAGGCAAGGCTCACACGTCTGTCATGGCTACGGTCCTGGACGGATGCCCAGCTGTGGTACAAAGTGCACAACCAGAGCTCGCGCTCAGCCGGTTGTCACCGACCTATTGACATCATACAAGCCAACTGCGACGTCACTTCAGCAGTGGCTGCATCAATACCCCACAGGCAGACACGTCCCTGAACTGACTTAACCTCTTATCCTCAGAACAATGAGTCCTCTGATATTTTTAGTTATTCTATCTTGTACAAGTATCTCCTGTGCCAATGACAATGATTTGTGAAACTGTTTATTGAAAACATATCAAATTGAGTATTGTTTTTTCTTGTATACACCAATCTCGTAATTTTTTTGTACTTACGACTTGAATGACTACTCATGTAACAGCCAGTATCGTAGAAAATGTAAGACACGAAGGAAAATTTTCTTTCTTTATGTTTATGAAATACATGTATACCAGAAAACCACAGATGTTAGTTAGCAAGTACTTGAAATACCTTCTACGACTATGAAGAACTGAGAAGCCTTCACATTTTGTCTGCGATCAGCTGGGAGATGCCTTCCTGTTTCGTATCGTCCTTTGTTCTTCAGCTTTCGCTATGTATGCATCTATCTCGTTAGCTCTTAAGAACTATGGATACACGACGGGCTTTTGAAAAGTCCGTTCAAAAATACAAATTGCTTACATGTTTGCTGTAAACTTTTTTATTTTTCAACATAGTCTGCTTTTAGACTTATACACTTCGTCCGACGATGTTCTAATATGATGATCCCTTACGAATAATAGAAATTGTCCGAGTCTGCAAAATAGCTAATACTTGCTGCAATCACCTCCTCGTTTAATACAATCTTTGCCCCACCAGACATCTCTTCAAATTGGGGAACAAATAGTAGTCCGAGGGAGCCAAGTCTGGGGAAAAGGGGGGGGGGGGGGGGCGGGCGGAGTGAAACGAGTTGGAATTATATTCCCATTAATTTTACGATCACAACTGCTGAGGTGTGTGCTGGTGATTTGTCGTGATGGAAAATGATGGTCCAGTAACAGTGAATAATATTCACCCGTAATAGTTTTAACATTTTCCAGACAGTCGATGAGGTTTATCCCTTGCGAATCCCAAAAGACAGTCGTCATAACCTTTCTGGCCGAAGGAATGGTCTTCGTTCTTTTTGGTGCAGATACTCCCTTGGTAACCCATTGTTTAGATTGTTGTTTGGTTTCAGGAGTGTAGTAATGTATCCATGTTTCATCCACAGCGACGAAACGACGCTGAAATTCCTGCGGATTCCTCTGAACAGCTGCAAACCATCCTTGCAACACTTCGCATAATTCCGTTTTTGGTCAAACATGAGCAATTGTGGAACGCATCTTGCGGATACCTTTCTCGTGTCAAAATATTCATGAAAAACTTTACATACCCGTTCATTCGAGATAACCACAGTACTAGGAATCTAACGCATCTTAACTCTTCTGTCAGGCGTCACCATTTCATGGATTTTATGAACGATTTCAGGAGTCGTAACCTCCATTGGGCGTCCAGAACGTTCAGCATCGCTTGTGCGCATACGGCCACTCCTGAAATTTTGAAATCACTTATAAACTGTTCTAATCGAAGACGCAGAGTTACAGTAATGTTTATCAAGCTTCTCTTTAGTCTCCTGGGGCGTTTTGCCATTCGTAATGTAAAGTTTAATCAACACACGAAATACTTTTTCTTCCATGTTTTAGCAATCACACGACTTCCTTGATTCACACAAATGCCAAACACAAAGAAATAGTCCAATATGACTGAAACTTGGTGTGCGTTCTTTCCAAAGATGCTAGTAACTAAACAAGACCTCGATAGGCGCCGGTGGTTCCATCTCTCGGACTTTGCACAGACTTTTCAACCAACCCTCGTATTTAAGTATATTTAAATTAATACCTTTCAGATGTCTTAATTTAACAAACTAAACATTGTATTAAGGTCTTTATCAGTTTTGTATACAGCTATTCGTAAAAGAAATGCAAAACTGCTCACGTGGAGCCCGTCCAAAATTAGTGGGATAAAAATACTGATTAGTAATTTATCAGATCTCTTATGGTGCACCAAAGAACCTACAGTCTTTCAGAAACGAAGTCCGATACTCAATTAATTATACAGCATAATACGATTGACCGATTGCGTTATGCCCCTGCCTTAGGAAAACTACATTGGAGCAACATCAGTTACTTTGCGTTTCTCTCGAACACAAACCTGGAGTAATAGGAAATCACAACAGGGATCAACAAGCACTGCTCGGTAAATTTCAATTGACATTACTGAGCTGACTACCTGCTGGGAAGTGGTAGGTTAACACGACTATCTTATTTACATTCTCTATGTTCCTTCCACCTTCGCAAGCAGACAATGTAATAGTTACAACTCACAACTTCAACTTGCTCATCCGCCTACCAGAGAGGTTGTTGGTATTTTTGGGTAGGGACCACTTATACTGTGGTCACTCCATGTGTGGTTACAGTTTAACGTCGTACCAGAGACTCATCTGTTTACAACAACAAAATACTTCAAGAACACCTACATCAGTTGTTTGAGTCGGCCAATAGTGTGAGATAAATACCTTTTCTCATACGAGAACGAGCAGCGTCGGTAATTTGGAGCAATATAGAAACGTCTTTTGCCATGTCAACAGCCGAGGGCGCTGAATCACATTAGTTCTACCTTAATCGTGAGTTCTCCCAGTAAAGAACATCACATTAGTTCTACCTTACTCGTGAGTTCTCCCAGTAAAGAACTTCTAAAATTGTGGACCAGAAGCCTACCTCTCCCTCCTACCCACTTGCTCAATGTTGTTGTTGTGGTCTTCAGTCTGAAGCCTAGTTTGATGTAGGTGCCCAAGCTAGTCTATTCTGAGCAAGCCTCTTCATCTCTGCACAGCTAATGAAATGTGCATCACTTTGAACCTGCTAACTGTGTTCAAGACTTTGTCTCCCTCTATAGTTTTAACACCCCTCCCTCCCTCAGCACACACATATACACACTTCTCATCATTACCAAACTGACAAGTCCTTGATGCCTCAGGGTATGTGCTATGAAACGTAGTTGTGCGATAAATTTCTAGCTTACCCCAGTTCTTATCAGTTATTCGATCTGCAGTGCCACCACTATTTTTTGTGGCTACTGAGTAAAATTGCGTATTTGCAATGTGTGTTGCAAAAGATCTTGGGAGTGGGCCAACTAAGAGCGAACCAAACACCATTACGTCAGGTGCAGCAATGCCACTGACAGATTCCCAGATTGTGCTCCGGGAAAAGGGCTGGCACAGCAGAAAGGTGTTGATAGGTCAGTAACTACATATCCAATTAACAGACTTCTTATGGTCTACATGGGTACAAGCTGTGATTTGCAAAGCAGGATTGCTCTGTCCCAATATAAATTATAATTATTTTCAGTCAAAGGTGTCTCAGTCTGGTAGCTACTATTTAAGAAGAGAGGTGTTGCCGCTGCACGACGCGACATGAGGCTACAAGCAGCCACCATGGGATTTGGCCCCCACTAACTGTGGGCCCCCACTGATGGTTTTAAGATCAGTGCTGTGAGCTTAGCATCTTTCAGCCCGTGGGCCAACTACCAGGTGCAACCAGCCTTCAGCCGTAGAAGGCAGTCGTTTGACACCATGGCTACCTGTTGTGTCACTTTCTTAACACTCGCTGTCTTCAGCACACACTATGGAGGACGTTGCACCACAGAATTTTCTAGTTTGTTCTTCAGTAAAATGTATGACTAATAGTGAAGTTTTTATGAGTAGCCATCGATCATCATCCCGACGACAATTCACCACCTCAACTCAGACTTCCACGTGTAGAGATTATGCATCCCGGACCTCCACATTTTGATGTCAGAAGTATGTGTCACGTCTAAATTTCAGTGACAAGGGAACCTTACCAGCCACCCTCCCTGGAGGCGATGACTGTCGACTACCTCAGTGTTGCAGTTTCGTCGACACACAGCTTCAGTGTGCAGTGGGTGACTGCACTGACTGTTCTATTTTTCTCCCTGCGAGGATCACATGCAGGAAGCCCACCTTTTAGCGGCTTTCCAGTTCTGTTTTTGTATGTGACATGTGGCAAGTAAACTAAGACTGTGTTCTGAGGATGTTTAAATATGAACGTTATTTTTGCCTATCAACAATGAGTGTGGCTCATTGTCTGGAAATGTATGAGGTGTTAACCATGCGTAGCTTCTTAGGAGGGGGAAATGAGTTTTGTCGAGAGGTCGGAGTTTTGTGGTAGTTTCTGCCGTTTTTGATCGGCAATTTATTTCATTTTGAGCAATAAATGTGGCTCACTGCGTTTAAGCACGTAAAGTAGTAGTCATGAGTAGCCGCTCAAGTGGAGAACTTAAGTTACAGTAAGTGTTAGGATAGAACTAGATTAAGTGTCCTTGTCATCGTACTCTTTTGTTCTCCTCGTTTGTTGTTTGCATAATTAGTGAGGTATACCCTGGCGGAGAAGTTGCGAGTTTCTGCAGCCTGGACCAGATGTGCATTGAAATACATGTGCCGATGAGTTTTGTGTCATGCAGAGGGCTACTGCCGACAGTAATTTTGTTGTAGGTACTTAGGAGGTTGTACAGAACGATATCGATAAGTCTGATTGAATTGCACATGATTTGGTTACTGAAATGGTACAGACGCATTTAGTATTTCCAAAGGCCGCAAATTCGGCACCATCTGTGACGACACTGCCTCTTCAGAAGGTGGGAGGACAAGAAAGAGGAAATGTTTTTGCAAGGTTTATGATCGGGCCGACAAGGCTTGTGCCAGTGGATATGGAGATTGTCAGAAGCGACATCACTTGCAGTCTAATGCGTGATGCAGGCGAAGGCTGCTGTGCAATCCCAGGGCTAGAGTTTCTCATCAAGCATCATACCGAAACTGACTTTCGCTAATATGCGTTGGAACTCAGGGGGATAATGTTCAAGCTGGGGAATGCTGTCACCACTGAAATACTGTCGCAAGGTTTGTTTGTCATGACGGATAAATGCAGGCAAAATCACTAAGGCTTCATTTGCATGATATAGTGCCACAAGGCACGGGGAAGTTGCTTTAGGTGACCTAAAGTGTTGCTACGTTATACTATTCTGGACTTCGCCTCCGGGTAGAGAGTCGTTGTTGATCACGCTGCATTCAGTGATTGAGAGCATTTCTTTGTCTATACTTACGTTGAGACATCTAAATCCCGTGCTTGTGACTGGGAGTTCGCGTTTCTTCTCTGTAGAAAACAGAGATGAGAAGATAGTATTAAATTATACTAGTCAGAGGACCGTCTTCTGCTGTCCTAGTGTTTGAACGAGTTTTTTATTTTGTGGCTGGAGTTCTTCCTTTGTCGCAGACATGTACGAGAACCATCATTCCGACGCACGGGACGCAGTACATTCGGTGATATTGATTGCTTCGGCTTATTAGAGCTATGATCACGTAAGTTTCATATCCACTGAGGTTGCACACCACTGTTGATCATCTTTGACAGTAGTGTCTTCTAGTGTTTGGGACATAGATGATATCAATGATCTCGCGTTATTTACATTATATCGCGTAGCCATAAAAAGGGGCAGATTAGGGCAGTTGATCAATAATATTAGTCAGGAAATTCATTTCTATCTGTTTATGTCCATTGCACATTGACATATAAACATTAGTAACATATAAAGAGGTTTTTATCTACAATGAATGTATAAGCAGAAACATTAATATTTAGTAGTTTCTTGTTCCCTTAATTATTCTCTTATATTTATGTTGTGATTTATATGTTAAAGAGCAAGAAGGAGGAAATAATATCACCGTGAAGAGATCCTAAGATCTGCTTCAGGGGGGAGTCAGACAGTGGAAAATCTTCATTTTCCCTCCCAGTATTTTCTATGGTACTTAACTTTTAAGGTCATCAATCCCCTAGAACTTAGAACTACTAAAACCTAACTAACCTAAGGACATGACATCACACGCATCCATGCCCGATGCAGGATTCGAACAAGCGACCGCAACGGTCGCACGGTTCCAGACTGAAGCACATAGAACCGCTCATCCACTCCGGCCGACGTGTGCTGTATGTCTTTCCACGTAGAGTGTGGATACCATGAGACATTAATCGACTAAACATTTCTCTTAGAATATTACCGACCGTTTTGGTTCATCTGGAAACTGGGTTGTAAACAAAATGCTAGACCTGAGAGTCTAGTCAATAACACAGGAGACAGTACATGTCAGCTAATAGTTTCTTCTCGTGCGAGACGTCCACATGTCCGTAGTTGCTGAGTATTCACCTTCTGTTATATGAGCAATTACCTCAGGCATAATTATATGCCGTAGGCCTTTAACACTTCCTGCCATGTACCGCAACTCAGCTGCGGGGTGAGATATAATGGCCTTTGCAGTGTCGATTAACATCTGAACAAGACCCATAAGACCTTCACATCTAACTGCTCCGTATGACCTTACGTATAGTGCACATATAGCCACGCATTTACCGACAGTTATCTCCTGAGCAGGTTTAGGAAGTCGTTTCTCGTCGATACAAGACCCTTGTTTATTAGACACGCATGGATGGCGAGAAATGTGCGAAGTGCCACTTGACCCTTCAGCATGAGAGTAAATTTCACCACACAGCGAACAGCAAACAAAACAACCGTTTTTCCTAACGCCATCCAAAATAAGCATTGACACAGTCCAAACTGAACTTCTAAGATTCGTTTCAAGCTGAGTGGTTCTCTACTCATCACTGGTTGATTTTTCTTTTACTTTCCTTTTTTTTTTTTTTTTTTTTTTTACATGCGATCCTCCTTCTGCAGACCAGATTTAGTTTCCGCGCTCATTTTGTGCGATACCAAAAAAATGAAAAAATCCTACCACTCCACTAAACACTGCTCTACTGACCGCTCGTAGCCCGTAGCTCGCAACAACGGTCAGTGGAATGCAGCACACCAGTGCTTGCGCACAGCACTAGTGCACTGACGTCACGGTCTCGCTCAGTGTGGAGCAGTGAGGCCTTAGCCCGTGGGCTGCGGCTCCATTCGCAACTCTGCTGAGCCCGTGGCATAGAAGTGTTTTCGCAACAGCATTGCTCGACCCTTGGGGTGACGTCAGGGACTCGCTCGGCCGCCCTAGAGTGCTGTAGTACAGTGCGGCCGTAGCTCGCGCGCCGGGCCTCTGTGCTCGACTCTGCACCGTGCGGCCCGCAGGATCTCGATGCGGCTGCCCCAGATGAACCTGCAGCGCGAGGCAAGGCTCGCACGGCTGTCATGGCTACGGTCCTGGACGGGCCGCGCCTCGATGCCCACTTCTGCTACCAAGTGCACAACCAGAACTCACACCCCGCCGGTCGTCACCGACTGATTGACATCATACAAGCCAACTGCGACGTCACTCCACCAGTGGCTGCATCAATTCCAACGGGCAGACACGTCCCTGAACTGACTTAACCTCTTATCCTCAGAACAATGATACCTCTCAAATTTTAAGTTAGTCTATCTTGTACACATATCTCCCATGCCAATGAAAATTATTTGTCAAACTGTTTATTTAAAACATGTTAAACTGTGCATTGTTTTTCCTTGTATACACTAATATTGTACTTTGTTGTACTGACGACTTGAATGACTACTCATGTAACAGCCAGTATCATAGTCAAAATGTAAGACACCAAGAAAATTTTTCTTCCGTTATGTTTATGAAATATGTGTGTATCAGATAGTCCACAAATGTTAATAAGTACATGCAATACTTTCAACGATGATGAAGAACAAAGAAGCCTTCACATTTTTTCTGTGACCAGCTGGGAGATGCCCTCCTGTTTCGTATCGTCTTTTGTTCAGCTTTCGTTATGCATGCATCTATCTTGAAGCTCTTGTTGCTGTTGTTGTGGTCTTCAGTCCAGGGACTGGTTTGATGCAGCTCTCCATGCTACTCTATATTGTGCAAGTTTCTTCATCTCCCAGTACCTACTGCAACCTACATCCTTCTGAATCTGTTTAGTGTATTCAACCCTTGGTCTACCACTACAATTTTTACCCTCCACGCTGCCCTCCAATACTAAATTGGTGATCCCTTGATGCCTCAGAATATGCCCTACCAACCGATCCCTTCTTCTAGTCTTCTCCCTAATTCTATTCTATACCTCCTCATTAGTTATGTCATCTACACATCGTTTTTCAGCATTCTTCTGTAGCACCACATTTCGAAAGCTGCTATTCTCTTCTTGTACAAATTATTTATCGTCCACGTTTCACTTCCATGCATGGCTACACTCCACACAAATACTTTCAGAAACGACTTCCTGACACTTAAATATATACTCAATGTTAACAAATTTCTCTTCTTCAGAAACGCTTTCCTTGCCATTGCCAGTCTACATTTTATATCCTCTTTACTTCGACCATCATGAGTTTTTTTCCTCCCCAGATAGTAAAACTCATTTACTACTTTAAGTGTCTCATTTCCTAATCTAATTTCCGCAGCAGTACATTCCAATATCCTCGTTTTGTTTTTGTTGATGTTCATTTTATATCCACCTTTCAAGACACTGTCCATTCTGTTCAGCTGCTCTTCCAGGTCCTTTGCCGTCTCAGAGAGAATTATAATTTCATCGGCGAACCTCAAATCCTTTTTTTTTTCTCCATGGATTTTAATTCCTACTCCGAATTTTTCTTTTGTTTCCTTTACTGCTTGCTCGTTATACAGATTGAATAACATCAGGGATAGGCTACAACCCTGTCTCACTCCCTTCGCAGCCACTGCTTCCCTTTCATGCCCCTCAACTGTTATAACTACCATCTGGTTTCAAGACAAATTATAATCAGCCTTTCGTTCCCTGTATTTTACTCCTGCCACCCTCAGAATTTGAAAGAGAGAATTCCAGTGAACATTGTCAAAAACTTTCTCTAAGTCTACAAATGCTAGAAACCTAGGTTTGTCTTTCCTTAACCTATTTTTTAAGATAAGTCGTAGGGTCAGTATTGCCTCACGTGTTCCAACATTTCTACGGAATGCAAACTGATCTAAATGAACGTTCAAAATGGCTCTGAGCACTATGGGACACATCTGTGGTCATCAGTCCCGTAGAACTTAGAACTACTTAAACCTAACTAACCTAGGACATCGCACACATCCATGCCCGAGGCAGGATTCGAACCTGCGACAGTAATGGTCGCACTGTTCCAGACTGTAGCGCCTAGAACCGCTCGGCCACTACAGCCGGCTCCGAGGTCGGCTTCTACTAGTTTTTCCATTCGTCTGTAAACAAGTCGTGTTATTATTATGTCGCAGCCGTGGCTTATTAAGCTGATAGTTTGGTAATTTTCACATCTGTCAACACCTGCTTCCTTTGGGATTGGAATTATTATATTCTTCTTGAAGCCTGAGGGTATTTCGCCTGTCTCATACATCTTCCTCACTAGATGGCAGAGCTTTGTTAGGCCTGGCTCTCCCAAGGCTGTCATTAGTTCTAATCGGATGTAGTCTACTCCTGGGGCCTTGTTTCGACTTAGTTCTTTGAGTGCTCTGCAATACTCTTCACGCAGTATCAAATCTTGTATTTCATCTTCATCTACATTCTCTTCCATTTCTTTAATATTGTCCTGAAGAACATCGCCCTTATATAGATCCTCTATATATTCCTTCCACCTTTCTGCGTTCCCTTCTTTGCTTATTACTGGATCTGAGCTAATGATATTCATACAAGTCGATCTCTTTTCTCCAAAGATCTTTTCAAGTTTCCTGTAGGCAGTATCTATCTTACCTCTAGTGATATGCGCCTCTACATCCTTACATTTGTCCTCTAGCCATCCCTGCTCAGCCATTTAGCACTTCCTGTCGATCTCATTTTTGAGATTATATTCTTTTTTGCCTGCTGCATTTACTGCATTTTTCTATTTTCTCCTTTCATCAATTAAATAATATACATGGGGCGTTTGAAAAGGTCGTACAAAAATTAAAAACTGCTTACTTGTTTTTACTTTTCAACATAGTCTCCTTTTAGCCTTATACACTGCGTCCAATGCTGTTCTAATTTGTTGATCCCTTCCGAATAATAGGAAATGTCCAAGTCTGCAAAATAGCTAATAGTTGCTGAAATCACCTCCACGTTTGAATAAAATCTTTGTCCCACCAGCCATTTCTTCAAATTGGGGAACAAATAGTCGTTCGAGGGAGCCAAGTCTGGAGAACTGGCGGTGGGGAGTGGGGGGTGAATCTAGTTGTAATCCTATTTCCATTAATTTTGCGACCACAACTGCTGAGGTGTGTGCATTGTCGTGATGGAAAAGGACGGTCCAACAACGATGAATAATATTCACCTTTTCCAGACAGTCGGTGAGGATTATTCCTTCCGAATCCCAAAAACCGTGGCTATAACCTTTCCTGTGGAAGGAATGGTCCTCGCCTTCTTTGGTGCAGATTCTCCCTTGGTAACCCATTGTTTAGAATGTTGTTTGGTCTCAGGACTATAGTAATATATCCATGTTTCATCCACAGTGACGAAACGACGCTCAATGTCCTGCGGATTCTTCCTGAACAGCTGAAAACCATCCTTGAAACACTACACACGATTCCGTTTTTGGTCAAGCGTGAGCAATCGCCGAATGCATCTTGCGGATAGCTTTCTCATATCCAAATGTTCATGCAAAATATTATGTACCCGTTTATTCGAGATGCCCACAGCACTAGCAATCTCACGCACCTCAACTCTTCTGTCATCCATCACCATATGATAGATTTTATCAGTGATTTCCGGAAGTGGTAACATCCACAGGGTGTCAAGAACGGTCAGCATCACTTGTGCCCATACGGCCACTCCGAAAATTTTGAAATCACTTATAAACTTTTCTAATCGAAGGCGCAGAGTCCCCGTAATTTTTATTAAGCTTCTCTTTAGTCTCCTGAGACGTTTTGCCTTTCATAAAGTAAAGTATAATGGCCACACGAAATTCTTTTTCGTCCATTTTTTTGACAATCACTCGACTTCCGTGATTCACACGAATGCCAAACAGAAAGAAATAGAACAATATGGCTGAAACTTGGTGTGCATTCTTTCCAAAGATGCTACTAACTAAAGATGACATCGATAGGCGCCTGTGGTGGCATCTCTCGGACTTTACACAGACTTTTCAAACGCCTCTCGTAGTTGAGTATATTTAAATTAATACCTTTCAGATATATTAATTTAACAAACTAAACATATCTCTCTGTATCAATGTCTTTATCAGCTTTGTATACAGCTATTCGTGAAAGAAATGCAAAACTGCTGACGTGGAGCCCGTCCGCCATAGGTGCGATCCAAACACTGATTAGCAATTTATGAGAACTTTTATGGTGCACCAATGAACCTACAATCTTTCAGAAACGAAGTCTGGTATTCAATTAACTATATAGAATAATTCGATTGACCGATCGCGTTTCTCTCGAACACCAACCTGAAGTAATAGGAAAACACAACAGGAATCAACAAGCACTGGTCGGTTAATTTCAGTTGACATTACTGAGCTGACTACCTGCTGGTAAGTGGTAGGTGATGACCACTATTTTCTTTACATTCCCTATCTTTCTTCCACCTTCGCAAGCAGGCGAGGTAACAGTTACAGCTCACAACTTCTACTCTCTCATCCACCTACCAGAGAGGTTGTTACTATTGCTGGCTGAGGAGCACTTATACCGTGGTCACTCCATGTATGGGTGCAGTTTTGAGTCATACCAGAGACACTTCTGTTTACAACAACCAAATAATACAAGAAGCGCTACCTCAGCTCGTTGCATCGGCCAGTAGTATGAGATAAATAACTTTTCCCATACGAGAATGAGCAGCGCCGTTACTTTAGAGAAATATAGAAACGTCTTTTGCCATGTCAAATGCCGAGGGCGCTGAATAACACGAGATCTACTTCACTCATGAGTTCTCCCAGGAAAGAACTTGCAAAATTGTGGACCAGAAGCCTACCTCTCCCTCCCACCCACTTGCTCAATGTTGTTGTTGTGGTCTGCAGTCTGAAGGCTAGTTTGATGCAGCTGCCCAATCAACAGACTTTTTATGGTCTACATGGGTACAAGCTGTGATTTGCAAAGCAGGAATGCTCTGTCCCAACATAAATTACCATTATTTTCAGTCAAAGGTGTCTCAGTCTGGTAGCTAGTATTTAAGAGGAGAGGTGTAGGCCGCTCCACGAGGCGACATGAGGCTACAAGCATCCACCATGGGATTTGGCCTCCACTAACAGTGGGATCCTGCTGCTGGTATTAAGATCAGTGCTCTGAGCTTAGCATCTTACAGTCTGTGGCCCAACTACCAGGTGCAACCAGCCTTCGGTCATAGAAGGCAGTCGTTTGAGGCCATGCCCACCTATTGCGTCAGTTCCTAAACACTCGCTGTCTTCAGCACACACTATGGAGGACGTTGCACCACTGAATGTTCTAGTTTGTTCTTCAGTACAATGTGTGAGCAAAAGTGAAGTTTTTATGAGCAGCCATCGTTCATCAACCAGACTACAGTCCACCACCTCAACTCAGACTTCCCTGTGTATAGGCCATCCATCCTGGACCTCCACATTTTGATGTCAGGAGTGTGTGACCTCTATATTTCAGTGACAGGGGTACCATACCAGCCACGAAGACTTTCGACAACCTCAGGATTGCAGTTTCGTCGACACACAGCATCAGTATGCAGTGGGTGAGTACACTCATTGTTCTTTTTTCCCCCCTGCGAGTATCACGCCGAGTCAGTGCACCTATAAGCAGCTTTTAAGTTCTGTTTTCGTGTGTGACATGTGGCAAATAAACTCAGACTCTGTTCTGAAAATGTGTAAAAAATGAACGTTGTTTTTGGTTATCATCAATGAGTGTGGCTCATTGTCTGGAAGTGTATAAGGTGATAATCATGCATAGCTTCTTAGGAGGGAAAGATGAGTTTTGTCGAGAAATCGGAGTTTTGTAAAGTAGCAGTTATGAGTAGCCTCTCAAGTGAAGAAGTTAAGTTACAGGAAGTGTTAGGATAGAATTAGATTAAGTGTCCTTGTCGTCATAGTATTTTATTCTCCTCGTTTGTTGTTTGCATAATTAGTGAGGTATACCCTGGCGGAGAGGTTGCGAATTTCTGCAGCCTGGACCAGATGTGGAGGGAAGTGCATGTAACGATGAATTTTGTGTCTTGCAGAGTGCTACTGCCGACAGTAATTTTGTTGTAGATACTTAGGAGGTCACACAGAAAGCTATCAATAAGGCTGACAGTATTGCAGATGTTTTGGGTACTGAAATGGTACAGACGCCTTTGGTATTTCCGAAGGCCGCAGATTCGGCACCATCTGTGACAGCCCTGCCTTCTGAGAAGGTGGGAGGGGAAGAAAGAGGAAATGCTTGTGCCAATTGATCAGGAGATTTCCAAAGTGACAACACTTGCAGTGAAATGCATGATGAAGACGAAGGCTGCTGTGCAATCCCAGGGCTAGACTTTCTCATCAATCATCATGACGGAACTGACTTTCGAGGACTAGCGGTGGAACTCAGGGGGACAATGTGCGAGCTGGGGGAAGCTGTCACCATTGAAATACTGTAGCAAAGTCCGTTTATCATGATAGGACAAATGCGGGAAAAATAACTAAGGTTTAATTTGCGTGATATAGTGGCACAAGGCACTGAGAAGCTGCTTTAGGTGACCGAAGGTGTTGCTAACTTATACTAATTTACACTTCGCCTCCAGGTAGAGAGTCGCTGTTGAGTACGCAGCGTTCTGTGATTGAGAGCACTTCTCCTGTCTATACTCACGTTGAGACGCTATCTGACATTCGTCTTTGTGGGTGGGATTTCGTGTTTCTTGTCTGCAGAATTAAGAGAGGAGAAGATAGTAGTAGATTATACCAGTCAAAGGACCGCCATCTGCCCTCCTAGTGTTTGAACGTGTTTTTAATTTTGTGGCTGGAGTTCTTACATCGTCGCAGACATGTACGAGAACCATCACTCCGACGCACGGGACGCTGTACATTCGGTGATATTGCTACTTGCTTCAGCTTATTACGTCCATAAAGATGAACAGCTGTCATCACGTAACTTTCATTTCCGCTGAGGTTTCACACCACTGCAGATCATCTTCGAAAGTAGTGTCTTCTAGTGTTTGGGACGTAGATGATCTCAATCATCTCGTGTTATTTATATTAGTTCGCGTAGCCATCAATAGGGGCAGATTTGGGGCAATTGATCAATAATATTAGTCAGATAATTCGTTTGTATCTCTTTATGTCCATCGCATATCGATATATAAACATTTGGAATAAATGAAGGGGTTTGAATCTACAATAAATGTAAAAGCAGAAACATAATTAATATTTAGTACTTACTAGTTCCCTTAATCATTCATTTATTTTTATGGTCTAATTTATATGTTGTAGAGCAAGAAGGAGGAAATAATATCACCTTTAAGAGATCCTAAGATCTGCTTCAGGGGGTAGTCAGACATGGCCAAATCTTTTTTTCGGGTTCAGTATTTTCCATTGCGCACATTCATTTTTACACCCGCCTGGAGCAGCAGCTTGGAAACCACACAAACAACTCCAAGAAATACTTCCTAACACTTAAATTTATATTCGATGTTAGCAAATTCCTCTTTTTCATTAATACTTTTCTTGCTATAGTCAGTCTTCATTTTACATCCTCTCAACTTCGGCCATCATCAGTTATTTTGCTGCCCAATAGTCCTTTTCGTGTCTCATTTCGTAATCGGATTCCGTTAACACTACCTGATTTGACCCTCGCAATACCAAGGGAGAAGGAAGGGGTACTTTTTGCCTACCTTTTCAGAATACTGTAATCTTGTCATGTACATCATATTATAAAATTTTTGAAAATAAATATATTTGTAATTTTAAGTGATATCTTCTACCAAATTCCGTAATTGTTTTAAATTATTTAGTAAAACTCAGCGCAAAAATTTGTGTCTTGTCGGTGGATGCGGATTTTCAGATCGGGTGTCATATTTATATTTTCAGGTTTAGAACCCTTCTTACACATAAATATATGTTTAAAAAGTATGTTGTATTAACGAAATCCGTATATCTTTGTGATAGTCATACACTAGGCCCCCAATTTGTAGTACACATTATGGGAAACACGTGGGTAATGCTAGGTTTAATTCAAATACGTTTCATTACCTTTCATTTAGTTCCATTGAGGTTTATCTTATAATCCCTTTTCAGGGCACTATCTATCCCATTCAACTGTTATTCCAATTTCTTTTCTGTCTGACAGAACTGGAGTGTGACCAGTAAACTTCAAAACGTTTATTGTTTCTCCCTCATATTTAATTCTGTTCATAAATTTATCCTTGTATTCTTCACTGCTTGTTCGGTGTAGATGTTGAAATACATCGAGTGTAGGTTACACGAATGTCTCACCCCATCTTCAAATTGCACAACTAGAAATTCAGCAGATGGAATAACAGAATTTATGTGCTTCAACAAGATTTGTTCTTTGATGGGATGGGGCTGTGAAATACATGTCCAGTCTCATTACTCCTCTATTCTTTATACCAGAGGGCAGCAAAATTCATATTTCAGTGCATATACGGTAACAATTCAAACTTTCATTTAGTACGACATGGATTCCCAAGGATTCACCTGTTACCAGTTGTGGAGGAACATGTAGGAATGAGCGTCTCTCCTATTTCCGAACTTCTTATGGTCTACATTGTTGCAAGCTGTGATTTGCATAGCAATAACGCTCTGTCCCAACATAAATTACCATTATTTTCAGTCAAATTTGCCCCTGCTTTTGGTTTTAAGATCAGTTCTGTGGCTTATTATCTTCCAGCCAGTGGGCCACCTTCAGGCCAACTACCAGGTGCAAACATCCCTCCGCCATAGAAGGCAGTCACTTGAGACCATGGCCACCTGTTGCATCAGTTCCTTAACTCTCACTGTTTTCAGCACACGTTATGGAGGATGTTGCACTACAGAATATTTTAGTTTGTTCTTCAGTAAAATGTATGACAAATAGTGAAGTTTTTATGAGCAGCCATCTATCATCATCCTGACAACATTCCACCACCTCAACTCAGACCTCCACATGTACATCTACATCTACATGGATACTCATCAAATCACATTTAAGTGCCTGGCAGAGGGTTCATCGAACCACCTTCACAATTCTCAAATTTTCCAATGTCGTAAGTAGGGGGACAAGGGGGTGTCAAGTCACTCTGCATTGTTGCCAAATTTATTCAAGATGGCGGCGATGACGTCATCCAAGATGGCGGCATGTAGACTTGGCAACATCGCATGACGTCATCCAAGATGACGGTTTTTGATGGGAAAGTAGGTCAATTGTGCTATGTCCACTAACCTAACCTCAAGAAAAAATGGCGGCAATTTTGAATTTTGGCGGGAAAATAGCCCAATTGTCCTACGGCCACTAACCCAAGCCTTCAGAAGAAAAAATGGCGGGAAGTTTAATTCCAACACGATAATGCATGCAAAAACCGTACTTGTCTTTATTAGTATTGATTATCTTTTATTAACATTCATTATCATTTATGATTATTTATTATTATTTATATCATGCACGTGTGAATGCAATCCAACTGTTTTAGTTCATACCCTTGCCCCCAGAGAGCGCCACCAAGACGTTTTTAAAGATGGTTGATTTTGGTGGGAAGAAAGCCACTTGTGTTACCTCCACTGAACTACCATTACCGTTCTCCTGCACATTCAGTCTTCGCTGAGCTGTCGCTGCCATGTGTTCGATCATAGTGATGGATGTGGGTGATAGAGCAGCCTTCAATAACTACATTTCATGTATACATTCGAGGGAGGACTGTAGCCACAGTTCACTACATGAGGTGTGGAGGCGTATGATAATGGAGGAGTGTCGGAGCAATAAGTACAAGAATTCTGTTCAGCAGATTTCGGCATGCAGAGGGATGGAGCCAGGATGCATCCCGTAACCAGCATATGCTCATGCGCATGCGCAAACTGCAGGCTTATTTACCATGAAACATTCACTCTTCCAAAACGCAATAGACGTTCAGTTGACACCAATTCGCTTCGGCGTAAGCATATTCGTATACAACGTATATACCATTGAAAACCATCCTGCAGAATGTGTTCTATCGATGTGTTATTGGTGTTTGACCTCGAAGAGTTTAACAGCAGTGTAGTTTGCAAGCATACAGCCGAGGACTGCCCCCATAACCTCCTACATGCTGAATGGAAACGTGCATTAATCCTGGAACATATGAATAAGAACATGAACACAGTCCTCCAAATAAATTCCCTCCAACGAAATGCTTTAAAAATGCATTACCCATCTCATGGAAACATCTGCTACTGTTGGAACAGTCTACCTTTTCTAAAGCCCACATATAAGCTCCCAGCCCCCAAGAGATGACTGCCTCCGATCGAGCAGAGCGACGAACTGATCTAGTTCACGAGTTCTCTGCTAGAGGGCACTTCGATAGGTCACGTGTTCACGTCATTCAACCAATAGCAGCACAGCATCATGATGACGTAGTTGGCTTCTATATAAGGAGCACTCAGCAGCTCCTCCATCTCTGTTCCAGTCGGTCAAGATGAAGCGTCAGTCACCACCACAGCAGAACAATAGGAGGTGCAAGCAGCACCAGTAAAGTAAGTCCCCAAATTATCATTATTATTATTGCTCTTATTATTATTTCTCTACCAACATCACATCATATCTTATGGATATTCGTCTTGGTCCTCCAGCAGCTCCACCCATGACGCCGGCATCAGCGGGTCCCAGCATGTCCCGGTCCACGCACGTGAAGGCCTCGGACTCGTCCACGCAGGATCCTGTAGCTCAGCTTCTCAGCATGCTGGAGCACGATAGCCAGGTGTTAATGTCGGTCGGTGCCAGAGGCTGTCTTTGACGGGGCTTCACAGTACTGGGCTCCTTCATACGCGCCGTCCACTGATCATAATCTCACATGGGACATCCCACAATCAGTGCAAGAACAGCAGGCTAACAGCGCTGGTGTGGATGTCGTGGATGAGAAGATACCGACCGCCCCTTCACCTCATCCTTTACTATTCGCCTCAAGCTATATGTTAACAGTTAGTGGTTCAAAACGTATCCATGTAGGACTTGAAGTTTCACAATACGGTAGCCTCTCAACTGTTTTAGTGCTGGAAAATGTGCTCAAAAATACTAAAGTGATATATTCTGACTACAAGTGGGATGAACTGTGTCGTTTAAAAACACACATCAAGAATCATATGACTACCGAATATTATCCATCCCACTCCTACCAGGACATGTACTGTGGCAGTCTAACTGTGAGTATTCTATCAATGTATGATGATGCTACACTAAAAATTAAAAGTGCTGATAGTTATAGTATTTTCATGCATCAACCCACTGTTGATAACTTGTTCAATTTAGACATGGCTCTAACTAGTACGATAGAGAGACTAAATGGATGGTGCCCATATGTTCAGGCGGTGTACACCGACATCATTAACTGGCTTCACAAATGCAGCATCCACATAGATGATATAGAACATTGTTTTAGTATGTGTATAACACCAGTGCCCAAGTCTTGTGCTATTCCTCGAATAAGTGTTGAAAATGTCGAACTCAAATTGACTGACGGAATACCGGACTATTGTAATTCACCCATAACATTACGAGATATACGTGCTGAATTTCAAGCATACAAGAAGCAGCTATTTTCCAAATACTGTACTGCTGCTGCACCGCTTAAAAAATAATGTACTGATTTTTTCTCATGCTGATCATATTTGTAAATATTTTAATAAGTAAATATATTATTTTATGATATAAAATTCGTCATTGCGTGTTTTTTATTTGTCAAGACAAAATGTCACCTACGTTAATCTATGTGACAGCCTTCCCTTTAAATATACCACCTCTAGTTCATTCTATTGTGTAGCCGTTGTAGCTCAGTTGGTAAGGTGACTGCGCTATAGTGACTACACACAAACACATATTTTTAATCATATAAAAGCGTATTCCACACCTTGACGTACCACAGTAGGTATCATGGCGGGCTGGGTGAAACACCCTCGCCTCAAGGGCTTTGTTGTAGGTGACTGGTCCTGTGCTGATGACCAAGACCAGATGACCAACAAGAATGGACCAACCTTCCTGACAGCATACGAGCTATAATTGTAGGTCGATCCAGCTGTAGTAAGACAAATGTCTTCATGGCTCTGTTAACGCACATAGACGGAGTCCAATTCGAGCACCTTTTCGTCTTCTCCAAAACACACTTTCAGCCCAAGTACCAGTTACTGAAGAAAATATTGTATGGAGTAGGCGGTGCAACGTACAGAGCCTTCAGTGAAAGCGACGACGTCCCCCCACCTGAAGTGGTAAAGCCTAACACCGCCTTCATATTTGACGATGTCGCTGTTGAAAAGCAAGATCAAATCCGTAAATATTTCTGCTTTGGCCGTCATATGGGTGTTGATGTATTTTATCTGAGTCAAACGTATTCCAGGATCCCAAAACAGCTGGTGAGGGATAACGCAAATCTCATTATAGCATTCAAACAATACAATCTCAATTTAAAGCTCATTTACCATGCTCACGTACGGACCGACATGTCATACAATGAATTTGTAAAGATATGTGCTGATTGCTGGAACCACTCCCAATACGGCTTTCTCGTTATTGATAAAACCCGTAAACTAAATGACGGTAGGCTTAGCCGGAACTTCCAAGACTTTCTCCATATATAAACGTACGAAAATACCTTATCCCATCAGTTAACATTTCACAATGGACAAATTGGCACGCATGGCGGACGCTCAGTCTGAGAGATTAGGTGTGCAAAGACAGAGTGCCCGAATGTACACCGATATCAAATTTAAAAATCTTGAGTCCAGACTAGTTAAAGTGGCAAGGGAATTAAAGGACACTCAGAAACTTCTTGCCATTAACCAAAACCGGATAGAGAACAGAATTAGCGCAATTGAGGGCATGATAGAAGCCGAGGGCGTTGTTATTGAAGAAGGTGGTGTAGGAAAAAAAGGAGAAGTACAACAAAGCATATATAAAACCACGTGATATTCAGATCTCTGATTAGTATCCTTCGAGATGTCGACAAAGCATAAAGTCATTCAGGCGCGCTAAGCAGTTCGAGAAAAATTACGTTTGCTGAAGTTGGGGAATATAGATCGTGAGCAAACACTAAATGAAACTTTTGAACCTGTTACCGAATCTATCACCAAGATAGCTTTGCATAATAATGACCCAATCGCAGAATTCACCAACCAGTATCCGACCGTTAAGATAGATAGAACATTTGGTGTCATCAGGGCGAGACCGTACATGCCGGGCTCTCAAACTATAACTTTATCCGATAGCACAATACGCATCGGGGATACAGAGTTTAAAAGAACACCTGCCTTAATGAACCTAATCTTCCTAAGGCCATCAAAAAACTTAAAATACTCAGCCGATGATGGCAAAGTCTATCGGGAGATACTTAACTTGACTGATCTGTACAAAAATCCCGACAGAACACTGAAAAAGCCTGAATACTCTAAATACACTACCATTATACGAGTACAACCTTTGCTCAATTAGCAAGCTAAAAGTGTCGATGAGGGTGTAGAATTTCAGCATAAAGGAGTGAGCAATCAAGTCCCACAGTATATATATTACGATGACCCAGATGAACTAATAGACAGACTTCGGCTGTTGATGGCTTCGGCTGCTGCAGGCAATACAGCTCATTCGAATGAGGTTGTATCCATAATCTCAGAGCTTCGAGAGAGAGGTATCATCGAATAAGTATGGATACCGTGGCTCGAGAACTGCACAAGCCAGCACGCAAAACATACCATCGTAGACGTATCATGATTAAAGGGCTGGATGACCTCTGGCAAGCTGATCTTGTAGATATGAATCGATATTCACCTCATAATAATAGATTCAAATACATTTTAATGGTTATTGATACATACTCTAAATTTGCATGGGCATTACCTGTGAAAACGAAAACCGGTAGAGATATTGATGTGGTGTTTGAGCGTCTGCTGCAGACAGGAACGAATCGATGCCCGGCCAATCTTCAAACCGATCACGGTGGGGAGTTTTACAATGACCATTTCAAGACTGTGATGGCGCGGTATGGCATACACCACTACTCCACGTTTACCCACCTTAAAGCTAGTATCGTCGAGCGGTTGAACAAAACAATCAAAGCTCAAATGTGGATGCAGTTTAATCTACGCGGTTCGTACAAGTGGGTAGATATCCTCGCACAGATAATTGCAAAGTATAATCGAACCAAACATAGTACAATAAAAATGAGACCGATCGATGTTCGCGATCATTCACTCATGGACACAGTATATTTCCGGATGAAAATGCTCGACCCTCGCAAACAGAGGTTCAATATAGGCGACTTAGTATGTATTTCAAAACACAAGACAGCGTTCGAGAAATCGTACTTACCAAATTGGTCGGCTGAGATATTCACAGTATCCAAAGTGCAGCGAACCAACCCTAGGACATATATCTTAAAGGACGGCAAGGGCGAAGAAATTGCAGGATGCTTTTACACGGAGGAATTGCAGAAGAGTTCTGAACCAGATGTATTTCTTATCGAGCGCGTGATAAGACGTCATGGGAATAGAGCACTGATTAAATGGCTAGGATTTCAATCATCAGAAAACAGTTGGATCGAACCTGACATGTTAGTATATAACAGGGAGAGTAGACCTCTATCTCCTCAGTAGTGTACCATGCACGACAGGAAGCACACCATAATAAGAGGTGGAGGTGGTGTTCTCGACAAGTTGCCTGTTGAATGGCACATTCCCGGATATAACTTCTGTGGGCCTGGAACAAAGCTTCAGAAGCGCCTGGCACGAGGCGATAAAGGTATTAACCTACTAGACGAAGCCTGCCTTGAGCACGACCTCGCATACGCAGCAAATAAGGATCTCCCAGCACGCCACGTCGCCGACCGGATATTAGCAGATAAAGCCAAGCAAATAAGGCGAAGAAAAGATCTCGGAATAGGCCAAAGCGTTGCTGCATTCGTGGTTGATAAAACCATGCATGGAAAAATTAAGTTGGGCTTGGGTGTGATGAATTTCAAACGAATTATGAAAGCAGCGCGAACAGCTTTGCGAGCGAAGAAGAACAGGAAGAAGAACAACAAACCCAGTTGTTTGAAAAACTGTATTCTCACCTCGATGTCTGCAGCTAAACATGTGTTGAATGGTGGGAACAAGAATAAAAACACGGCTTCAATTAAACCACCTAGGGTCCTACCACTACCAAAGACTTCGGGCAGAATTATCCCGTTCCTCGTTCTAGCCCTAGCCGCCCTGTCCGCTGTAGGTTCACTCACAGGCGGGGCCGCAGCTGTCGCCAAAACGGTCAAACCGCACAGAATGCACAAGCCCAACTAGAGGAAACCAGAAGACATAATCGCGCTATGGAGGCAGCAACTATCGGAAAAGGCCTCTACTTGAAACCATACAGGAAAGGACTAGGTCTCTTCACAAATAAAAAAAAAAAGCCCGTTAGTTATCCTACCCGACCGAGAGCTCACGAATAAAGATCTAGTTAAAATTCTTAAACAAAAACTTCACATTCGTGGATTCCGTGGCGTCTTTATGCGGAATACATTACCGAAGACCATATGGTGGACTAATGAGTGCGGAATTGTAAATTTAGATGTTGCTGGGGGTCCAGGGACCCACTGGGTTGCGTATGTTAAGAAAAGTCCAAATACAGTTCAGTATTTCGATTCATTCGGCGATTTATAGCCACCTGAAGAATTAGGACGCTACTTCACCAGCAAAAGACGCGTCTTCTACAATGTCTGGCGATATCAGGACTTTAACACATAACTCTGTGGTCATCTCTGCGCTATGTTCCTCATCACAGCGACGGCGAACCCCCTCTAGAATGCGTCATCGTCAGATCTTTTGCGCGAGATATAAAAGAGCTGTCATTGAACACATGACCATCATTTGATGTTTAGATGCAATGTCGTACACTCTGACTTTAAAAGAGCGAGGATCAGTATTACGCGCAAATTACTTTCCGCCGATTGATTTAAGTGCAGGGGACTGGAGTATTGCACTGATTGGTCTAGAGACGTATAACAGCATTCCAAATATTACACAGAGCAACAATAAACTACATCTTGAAATTGACGGCCGGAAGGAGATTCTACAAATACAACCTGGTGCCTACGATATTGATGATTTAAACGAACTCTTAAAACAGCCAGAAAAAGGTATTGAACTACAGGCAAACATTAATACCCTTAAATCTGAAATACGGACAGAGAGTGCTACGATTGACTTTACACAGAGACATTCAGTTGGTCCACTACTAGGTTTTGCGAAGGATCGTGTTTTGGTGAAGGACGGAAGTAAATTTTACGCATCAGATCATGCTGTAGATATACTCCCAGTGAGTACATCCACGTTGAGTGTAATATTGTCACAAACTCATACCTGAACGATAAATTGATTCACTCAATTTACGGATTCTTTCCTACAGTCGGCACAGGGTATAAAATAGTTCAAGCCTCCACAAATGCTATATATCTCCCAGTGACTGTTCAGACACTGGACTACCTTGAACTGCGTATTGTGGACCAGAATAATCAGCTTGTTAACTTTAGAGGAGAAGAGATCATTGTATGCCTGCATCTAAGGCGCGATGGGAATAAGGTATAAAGCTAGCACACCAGGCTCACAACCCGTCAGTGGAATGCGGAAGGGCTAGGTGATAACACGCCTTAATTACGAATCCCTCATTTCAACAGGTTTAAAACGGCAGAATGACGTCGCTCAACGTAACTCTGTCAGTAGAGTATGATGACCGAATTATTCGTCATGAATACCACTCACACAAACCCTATGCTTCAAGCACATTTAACAAAAATGATGAAATTTGGATTGTTATCCAGCATCAGGACGCGGTAACACTGCCTAGCAAGAGCTTCCTCTATCTGGACTACACATTTAAGAAAGCTGACGGGGCTGCCGTAGCGCTCTCGAAGCTCACTCGAAATGCCGTAGCTTTCCTGTTTCAAGAGATGCGCTATGAACTCAACGGAACTGAAATAAACCGAACACGCAATGTTTGTATTACATCAGCCCTTAAGACGTACGTTTCAGCCTCACCCTCTGATTCAAACAGTTTGGAAAATGCTGGGTGGTTCATAGATGGAGCGGATGGGGAGGGTGGACAAAGCCGATTTACCGCTTGCGTGCCGCTAAACATGCTTATGGGTTATTTTGAGGATATGCAGTGAATAATTATCAACGCTAAACAGGAAGTTATTCTGGTGAGAAGTGCAAGTGACGCGAATTCATTCTCTCAAACAGCTGCAGAGAATGTTCAAATCAAGGTTAATAGCATATCACGGAAAATGCCTCACATCACTGTTGCTGACGAGGAGCGCTTGAAGCTCTTAAAAGTTCCGAATGCTGACACCCACCTACCACTAACTTTCTAATCATGGGAGCTTTTTGAATAATCGGTCCTACCTGCAGTGTCCACACATACTTGGGCTATTAAAACATCAGTGCAGTTGGAAGCACCTCGATTCATCATACTCGCATTTCAAACTCAAAGGCGTGCTAATGTATCAAAGGACTCAACTGAATTTGACCACTGCAAGTTAACTAACGCCAGAGTCTACTTGAATTCAGAAAACTACCCATATGAGAATCTACATGTACAGTGGGACAGCAATGTATACAGTCTGGCATTTCACATGTATGCGAGATTCCGAGCATCTTACTATGAATTTGTTGAAAATGAAGGATGTCTACTCAGCCCACAGAGTTTCAAGAAGCTAGGGCCAATAATCGTGACTGACTGTTCAAAACAGAATGAGATAATTAAATCAGGACCTATAGATGTACGGACTGAATCTGACTCTTCAGCAAACTTCCCTGATCAGACTTTGGAATATGTTCTCGTTCTGCATGATCGTCTCGTTAACTACTGTCCGTTCACTGGTGTGGTGCAACGAGTTGTATAAATTAATACGCACTCTGCTAGCTGTAGTGTAGATCACGATGTCACCTGAAGGTGTGAGTATCGTAGCTGACATTCAAGGATTGTACTATGATGTAATTAAAGACTGTGCATTAATAGCATTCACGCAAAGTGATGGAGTAACAGGAACATTTGTATCAAGAGTTGAATCGCCGAAACCATTTAAAGACGTCAAGTGCAATAAGACAGTCAGAAGTGCGACGTGGCTAACAAAATTTTATCATGGTATTATGTGGGATGCCCCTGGCATCTCTTATAAACATTTCCTGCAATTGCTGAGCGTATTTGATGACCAGGAGACAATAATCTACGTTAAAGGCGATGAGAAGAGTAGCTGGCTGCGTCGAATCTTCAAATATGCGGCTATCCATAACCTGGAATACTACGATTGTCCACCTATCCATCAACTTAGACAGCGAACGTGTGAAGAAGAAAAAAATAGTTCTGTGTCTGCATCTGAAAATGTAAAATTACTTTTAAAATGGCTCACAAATAAATAAATAATTTTTTTTCTCCATAAGAATTCTTGTTGTTTTCTTTCTCTGACACCTACGTCCATCGAAGTACGTTTATTGGTGATACTGTGCGTGAAGTGCATTCCACTGGAGCTGTCTGAGCCAGTTTACCTTGAAAGGGTACAGTACCAAATGGTTCAAATGGCGCTGAGCACTATGGGACTTAACTTCTAAGGTCATCAGTCCCCTAGAACTGAGAACTACTTAAACCTAACTAACCTAAGGACATCACACACATCCATGCCCGAGGCAGGATTCGAACCTGCGACCGTAGCGGTCACGCGGATCCAGACTGTAGCGCCTCTAACCGTTTGGCCACACCGGCCGGCAGGTACAGTACAGCCCGACATTGAAAATAGGTACTACATACTTCATTATTTTTGTCAGAACAACACATTTTTTTTGTAAAATAACTCAATTTCAATTAATATAGCGAAGCCGGATACCAGTGTGGGAAAGAATGACAATTTATTTATTTAATTGATCACATGTGCACTCCCACAAAGTAAATCCCTACTTCCAGTTTGGTGAGATCTGTGAAAGGAATGAATGTATGGTCGTCTGCTAACCGCAGATAGTGAATGTGAATATATGATCATCTTTGAGACGATCCTTTGGCCACCTTTGGTGGGACCAAAGAGATGAAATTTACCTGAGGTTTGAGCGCCTGAAATGTGGCTGACGGATACGGTAGCGAGGTGCTACCGCACTTCAGCAGAGGTGCGAGAGGACCTGAAGAACGGCCATGTTTCAGCACTCTGCCGCTGGATCTTGTGCTGTTAAGACCTGTCTTGGGTGTGGTCAAAAGGCAAGAGAGTGGAGACATGGAATGCATGTGGAATATATAAGAGTAGTTTGAAATAATAATTTCTCTATTTCAGGAACTTTTGTGGGGAGAATTAAATGTTAGGCAGGTAATATTAATGGGATCGTAGTAATCTTCGGAAGTGACCAACGGTCACAATGAAACCACGTGTAGCAATAAGTTGAAATACTTCCGTGTGCTTAAGTTAAGGTGAATTACTAGCGTGTGTACAATAAGTTGAAATATTTAAGAAATAGCGTGTGCAGAATTTGAAATTAGAGGCGAGTACTTCCACGTGGTGAGTACTGTGTGAGTCTCAATCTGTGTATGAGACAAAGGATAAAGAGACGTACTCGTCCATGGTATAAGTTGAGGACTCGTGTGTGTGATGAATATGTTCTTAATATTACTTTGCGAGATATGCTTCCGTGTGATGCTAGATTCAAACTCTGAGAGAGAAGCAAGGTGAGTCGGCCATCTATCCAGCAAAGCCACTTGGCTTGCATTGAACAGGAAGACGTGCATATATCTCCAGAGTTCATAGTTGTTGATGTTGTTCTGGTCTTCAGTCCTGAGACTGGTTTGATGCAGCTCTCCATGCTACTCTATCCTGTGCAAGCTTCTTCATCTCCCAGTACCTACTGCAACCCACATCCTTCTGAATCTGCTTAGTGTATTCATCTCTTGGTCTCCCTCTACGATTTTTACCCTCCACGCTGCCCTCGAATGCTAAATTTGTGATCCCTTGATGCCTCAAAACATGTCCTACCAACCGATCCCTTCTTCTAGTCAAGTTATGCCACAAACTTCTCTTCTCCCCATTTCTATTCAACACCTCCTCATTAGTTATGTTGAAAGGGTCCTGTAGTAACCTTTCATTGCCAACTCTCGTAGTGGTCAAGTCGGCAAAGAGGTTTCCGCTACTTGTGAGAAATCCACCTGCGTTAGGTTGGTGGCGGAAATGGCATCCTGGGGTTTTCCGGTCCACGCAGAGCGTGGAAGTGGCTGGAGAAGCGGGAGGCAGTCTGCCGCCGGTACGGGAAGCGTACACAGCTGTGCTCCAGTCGAAGAAGGGTGAGTTGGACTGACCGCGTGGCGCGTTGTCACATAGAGAGGGGAGCTTTAGCTTTTGGTCTCGAATTTCGTCTTATAAAGATTTATTTGCTGGGTTGCCGCAGGGAATGCAAGGCGTTTGTAGACTTTCAGTTTGATTCCCAATGCAGTCTTGACTTTGATCCGTGAGAGGAACGCGGCACAAAGGAGTTACATATGTTGAAGTGCCCTCGGTTCAGTGTGAATGTTTATGTGCATACAACTGTGTGTGTATGCTTCTAATCTTTTCCGGATCTTGGTAATTTTTGTGTATTTGTGAATTTTCTTTGTCTCATGTGATTAAAATTTGGCCACGGTCCATAGAAATTGTCTCCGCGGACCGAGTGGGCTCGCGAGTCTGTTATGAAACGTGTAGCATTTCACAAGCAATTGTACACAGTTAGCTTGCAACAGCAGTCTATAGATGCACTACATCAATGTTTTAAGGAATAAATAATTTTGCCTTCAATCTTATCTTGTGTACCGATGTTACGTCACCGTTACCTTCGCCATTTACCTTGTAGTTTTCCTTGTTGGCCCACCTATAGCGTTTCCATGTGCACAGGTGTAGTGATTAGTGCCCCTTCTTTTATCTGAAACAAATGCTCTGGAATAGATCGTGTTTTCACGAATCTTGCTGCAGGCTGCACTTACGCATGGTGTTAACGCCCTCTTTACTTTAATCAATATTTGATTCACGGGAAGAATGCCTGGATCATATTAATAACTACATCCCATTCTTTATCAATGACTTTACAATGAATGTTCTTTTGTGAGTTTTTCTTATTAATAAATTAAGTAATTTTCCGACTCAGTGCTACCTCTTCTTTGTCGTGTGGCTAGAGTTGGTGGCGACCCTATCTTTTATATTGATTTCAGTGTCAAGTAGCATTTTCTTACTCAAAGTGCGCGTGGCTCTTTTAGCTATCACGATACATTCAAAGGGCGCTTCATGCTTCTTGCACATAGCGTCCTTTTATTCACGCCACTTACAATGTGATCTACCCATCTAATCTTCAGCATTCTTCTGTAGCACCACATTTCGAAAGCTTCTATTCTCTTCTTGTCCAAACTATTTATCGTCCATGTTTCACTTCCATACATGGCTACACTCCATACAAATACTTTCAGAAACGACTTCCTGACACTTAAGTCTATACTCGATGTTAACAAATTTCTCTTCTTCAGAAACGCTTTCCTTGCCATTGCCAGTCTACATTTTACATCCTCTCTACTTCGACCATCATTAGTTATATTACTCCCTAAATAGCAAAACTCCTTTACTACTTTAAGTGTCTCGTTTCCTAATCTAATTCCCTCAGCATCACCCGATTTAATTTGACCACATTCAATTATCCTCGTTTTGCTTTTGTTGATGTTCATCTTATATCCTCCTTTCAAGACACTGTCCATTCCGTTCAACTGCTCTTCCCCGAGGTCCGCTTCTACCAGTTTTTCCATTCGTCTTTAAAGAATTCGTGTTAGTATTTTGCAGCTGTGACTTATTAAACTGATAGTTCGGTAATTTTCACATCTGTCAACACCTGCTTTCTTTGATATTGGAATTATTATATTCTTCCTGAAGTCTGAGGGTATTTCGCCTGTCTCATACATCTTGCTCACCAGATGGTAGAGTTTTGTCATGACTGGCTCTCCCAAGGCTGACAGTAGTTCTAATGGAATGTTGTCTACTCCCGGGGCCTTGTTTCGACTCAGGTCTTTCAGTGCTCTGTCAAACTCTTCACGCAGTATCTTATCTCCCATTTCGTCTTCAACTACATCCTCTTCCATTTCCATAATATTGTCCTCAAGCACATCGCCCTGGTATAAACCCTTTATATTCTCCTTTCACCTTTCTGCCTTCCCTTCTTTGCTTAGAACTGGGTTTCCATCTGAGCTCTTGCTATTCATACAAGTGGTTCTCTTCTCTCCAAAGGTCTCTTTAATTTTCCTGTAGGCAGTATCTATCTTACCCCTAGTGAGACAAGCCTCTACATCCTTACATTTGTCCTCTAGCCATCCCTGCTTAGCCATTTTGCACTTCCTGTCGATCTCATTTTTGAGACGTTTGTATTCCTTTTTGCCTGCTTCATTTACTGCATTTTTATATTTTCTCCTTTCATCAATCAAATTCAATATTTCTTCTGTTACCCAAGGATTTCTATTAGCCCTCGTCTTTCTACCTACTTGATCGTCTGCTGGCTTCACTACTTCATCCCTCAGAGCTACCCATTCTTCTTCTACTGTATTTCCTTCCCCGATTCCTGTCAATTGTTCCCTTATGCTCTCCCTGAAACTCTCTACAACCTCTGGTTCTTTCTGTTTATCCAGGTCCCAACTCCTTAAATTCCCACCTTTTTGCAGTTTCTTCAGTTTCAATCTGCAGTTCATAACCAATAGAATGTGGTCAGAATCCACATCTGCCCCTGGAAATGTCTTACAATTTAAAACCTGGTTCCTAAATCTCTGTCTTACCATTATATAATCTATCTGATACCTTTTAGTATCTCCAGGATTCTTCCAGGTATACAACCTTCTTTTATGATTCTTGAACCAAGTGTTAGCTATGATTAAGTCATGCTCTGTGCAAAATTCTACAAGGCGGCTTCCTCATTCATTTCTTCCCCCAATCCATATTCTCCTACTATGTTTCCTTCTCTCCCTTTTCCTACTGACGAATTCCAGTCACCCATGACTATTAAATTTTCGTCTCCCTTCACTATCTGAATAATTTCTTTTATCTCGTCATACATTTCATCTATTTCTTCATCATCTGCAGAGCTAGTTGGCATATAAACTTGTACTACTGTAGTAGGCATGGGCTTTGTGTCTATCTTGGCCACATTAATGCGTACACTATGCTGTTTGTAGTAGCTAGCCCGCACGCCTATTTTTTTATTCATTATTAAACCTACTCCAGCATTACCCCTATTTGATTTTGTATTTATAACCCTGTATTCACCTGACCAAAAGTCTTGTTGCTCCTGCCACCGAACTTCACTAATTCCCACTATATCTAACTTTAACCTATCCATTTCCCTTTTTAAATTTTCTAACCTACCTGCCCGATTAAGGGATCTGACATTCCACGCTCCGATCCGTAGAACGCCAGTTTTCTTTCTCCTGATAACGACATCCTCTTGAGTAGTCCCCGCCCGGAGATCCGAATGGGGGACTATTTCACCTCCGGAATATTTTTCCCAAGAGGACGCCATCATGATTTAATCATACAGTAAAGCTGCATTTGCTCAGGAAATATTACGACTGTAGTTTCCCCTTGCTTTCAGCCGTTCGCAGTACCAGCACAGCAAGGCCGTTTTGGTTAATGTTACAAAGCCAGATCAGTCCATCATCCAGACTGTTGCCCCTGCAACTACTGAAAAGGCTGCTGCCCCTCTTGAGGAACCACATGTTTGTCTGCCGCGCAACAGATACCCCTCCATTGTGGTTGCACCTACGGTACAGGCATCTGTATCGCTGAGGCACGCAAGCCTCCCCACCAACGGCAAGGTCCATGGTTCATGGGGGGGGGAGTTCATAGTAGGAAAGTAGAATTACAAAGTGGGGCAGTGTCGTGTGAAACTGGGATAAATACTAATTGAAGTGGGAAAGCTGAAAGTGAGAGTGTTGTGACTATTTATTGTATTGCATTCCATGTTGTAGTGTGGTGTATGTCATTTAATTTGGGTATGTGTGGTTTGCATGGGAGAGTAGCAAGGTAGTTTCAAAAGATTAGTGGATTATGCTTGTTCCTTCTGTACCGCTCGATCTGGAGGAAAGTTTCGTGATGATGATTGTGAGAGTCGAAGTGTGAGATATAACAAAATATCCAGCATCCTATCCAGAAAGTGCACTGTAGCGTTAAATAATTACGAGACCATAAGGTAGAGAATGACCAATGTAAAGCCATGCCCACTGGGCGGAATTTCTCATGTGTTATGGTTGTGGGTTATAGAATTTGTGTGTTTAGGTTATAGAATTTATCGGAATAAATAAGATAGTGAAAAGAAAAAGATTGGTGGACTTTTCCATCGAATTTTATGATGTCATGATGTCTCGAATTTATAATGTGTGCACCATTCATGTTCAGTGCGGTGGACACGTGTTGATAAAAGCCATTAAATAAAAGACAAAAAGAAAATGTGGTATTGCCAGTGCATAGTGAACAGAGTTCTGTAAATTGCTGATAGTCAGATGTGCGTTTCCGTTGTGTATCATTCATACTGGAGGTTGATTAGTGACTTAATTGTGAGTATGAGAGTTCATGTTACTCGATAAATATAAGAATGAATCCACTCGCTTGGCAGACCACTCATCTTGCAGGCCTGACTGCTTGATGCCACAGTATGAGCAAGGCATGTGGGTGCCTCTCATTATTTCGACCCTGCCAGGATTCTGCTGTTAGGGTTTGCTGTTAAGATTTTTTTTATGGAATGTATTGTGATAGCGCTAAGAAGTAAAATTTTTTTGTCTGCAATTTCTTTCTGGATTGGTGAGGATCTTTTATTTTTTTTATGTAATCGCTTGCTATGTCATCTAAGGTTGGAAGATCGTTGTATAATTTTTTTGGTGTAATGTCCGTAGTAACTACATCGCAGTTGAAAAGTGTAGTCATAATGGAGAATAGTGATTCTGGCGTGAACGTAGCAGTGCGGCAGGAAGTAGCTGTCGACCATGGGTTAATGAGCGAGAACGGCAAACACTCGGAAGGGGCTGAATTGTTCAGCGGACCGCGGCTAGGTGATCCTTTATGCGGTGGGCTTATTCCACAAACGTGGGCTTTTCCCGAAGACGCGGGCGAGCCGGGACTAGGTCAGGTATGCATTGAAAGTGAAGCTACCCTTGGCGAAGCTATGGTTTCTCAGGCGAACAAGGTGAGCGCACCAAAAGTAGCAAATGACAATGTGCTACTGCAGTTTTTACAGAGGATGGATAGAGATAATAAGGAGAGAGAAAGGGAGAATAAGGAAAGATTGGAAGCGATGGATAGGGAGATTAAGGAAAGATTGGAGGCAAATAAGGAAAGATTGGAAGCGAAGGATAGAGATAATAAGGAGAGAGATAGGGAGACTAAGGAAAGATTGGAAGCAAATAAGGAAAGATTGGAGGCAATGGATAAGGGAAATAAAGATGCAATGAGGAAGCTACACACAGTTATCGATGAGCGTCTGTCCGCAGTTAATAATCGGTTAGATGAGGGGGAGGAGAATCTGGATGCGTTGAAGCAAGGATGTGATGCCGTGAAAGAAAAAGCCAACAATTTGGAGGTACGAATAAGTGCAATAGAGAGTGATATTACAGATCGTAGGGACGTGTTGCCGGATGAGCGAACCAAAGAGATAGTGGAGGACTTACATGCAGATAAACAAGGGGCATTAGACAGCGTGGAAGCTCAAGTGACCCGGTAGGAAGTGGCGCTAAATAAACACAGGGATGAAGTTGCGGAGGTAGTGGTCAGAATGAATACGATTAGCACAGATGTAGAAAAGATCAGTATGAGAGGCGAAACAGGCTCTGACAGTACGCAGCGAGAGGTTTATGCCGACCAGGAGGAGATACAATCACTATTACAGTTTAAAGAGGCACAATTAGAAACAAATAGGAAACATAGGGAAGAATCAGCACAGTTACAATTAGCGTGCAGAAGCGAAGGTGAAACACCACCAGGTAGACTGCAGAGGGAGAGTGAGATAAATTCAAAAAACGAAAATAGGCAGAAAGAGGGAGACGAACTCAGAGAGTTAGAAGAACGGTTGTGTCGGATAAAACAGGTAGCAAACCCAACTGGGTATAGTCCAAGGTCGGAAAACATAAATGTGGAAGAAGAGTGTAGGAGGCACTTTGTGTCAGTACAAACGTACACTTGTTTTCTGGATCCTGATAATTACCAGCATCCATGCCTGTGGCTGTCTCAATTTCTAGATTCATTACCTTCATCGTGGGGACCGGTCCTCAAAATGAAGTTTGTGTGTAACCATTTGAGGGACGAGGCTAGAGCGAAAATGCAGGAAGTTATTAAAGACTGTAGTAGCTACAAGATATTTTGTGACAAGTTTTTAAATGAATTCTGGTCGAAAAGTAAGCAGGACCAGGTTAAGCAAAGCATATTGATGATGCCAAATTGTAGCGAAGGTGGTATAAGAGATCCAGTGTCGTGCTATCAGGAAACGCTGAGCCGAAATAGGTATTTGGATGTGCCATACGGAAATGGGGAGCTCATTAGAATCTGTATAACGAAGTTGCCAGTGAGATTGCGCAGAGATATAGTGATAGCAGGCAGAGGCTTAGACGATTCTGCGTCATTTCAGTACTTGTTACAGGAACTGGGTAATGAGAGTAACATTGTGAACGGCGACACGACTCATAGGTCAGACAGAGTCGAGGACAGGAACGGCAGAAACTATCAGAATGACAGGAGAGCATGGAATCAGAGGAATGACGGAAATGGAAGATGACGAGGAAATAGGGGGCAGAATTCATGGGGATATCGACCGGCAAACCGGGAAAATAGAAGATGGGACAGAGATGGAAGAAGAGGGGATAATGAAAATGATGGGCGAAGAGAGGATAGGCAGTCATTGGGTTCACGACAGGACAATCACTCTCACAATGACGGAGGGACAAGAAGGTGACTACATGATAGACGGGTACAAACCAGGGCTCTTAATGATGTAAATATTAGGTCTATCGATTACGGAAAACTAAGGGAGAATCTGTTAGAGGAGGTAGGAGATGTGGGGAGTGAAGTCCACCCAATAATTAGCGTAGAAATAAATAATATAATCCTACCTTGTGTCATCGACACAGGCAGTGTAATGAGTGTTTTGAGGGAAGATATGTTTAAGTGTTGTAGTCTTACAAAACCATGGCCAACGTTGCCATTGCAAAGGACAACAGTGAGAGGGGCAGTTACAGGAAAGGCAATTGAGGTGAAGTTACAAGCGCAGGTAGACTTTGTGTGCCAGGCGAAGAGGTTTAGTACAGTGTTCATAATTGTGTCATCTCTAATTGTTGAAGGGATATTAGGCGTTAATTTTTTGAACCAACATAAAGCAGTCGTTAACATGAGAAATGGTTCGATGGAGTTGAAACGAGATTCGGAGGAAATTACATTAAGAATCGACGATTGCTTATATGCTAAAGATAACGCACACTTAGCATTATGCCTGGCCAGGCACAGAATACGGGGTTCGAACAAGAGAAGAACGAAATTCATAGATGTTTGGAGGAGGAGATCAGGGAGAAAATCTGGCATTTAAGAGGGACCACGGTCTACGGGGAATTGCAGAAAATTTTATGCGAGAATAGAAAGGTATTTAAACATGCTGCGGGTACAATAAGAAATTTTGTGTATAGATTCAAGGTCAAGCCTCATAAACAGTTTAGGGCCCAAGTGTATCCGATACCTGTTGTGTACAAAGAAAGAGTGGAAGCTGAGATCGAAAGCATGCTACAACAAGGGATTATCGAACCAGCATCCAGTCCGTACAACAGCCCTTTAGTTTGTGTTGAAAAAAAGGATGGGTCAATTAGATTAGTTTTGGACGCAAGAAGGATTAATAAGATAATAGAGCCAGAGACAGATCGGCCGCTGACACTTGACGAATTGCTACAAAAGTTCCATGGGATCAGAGTTCTCAGCTCAGTTGATTTGAGAATGAGTTTCTGGCAGGTGGAGTTAGATAGGGGGTGTAGAAAATACACTGCTTTCTTGTGCTATGGGAAATCGTATCAATTCCGGAAACTACCATTTGGGTTAAATGTATCATCCGCGGCATTTATCAGAGCGCTGAATACTGTCATTCCTAATGAAATAAAAGATAAGGTAACACAGTACGTGGATGATGTCCTGATAGCCCAAAGAAACTGGGAAGACCACAATAGAACGTTAAGCATATTGCTCGGTGCACTGGAGAGACATGGGGTAATCGTGAATTTGGGAAAATCAGAATTTGGACCGAAAGATATCAAGTTTCTAGGTCACATTGTGACACCAGAGGGAATAAGACCAAATCCAGACAAACTCGAAGCAATCAGAGATTTTCCGGTGCCGAGAACAAAACGTCAGCTACGGTGTTATTTAGGATTAATCAATTTTTACAGGAGGTTCATTAAGATTGGGGGTGCAGCGACACCCTATGTCAGCTGACTGGAAAGAAAATGGTATGGAATTGGGACCCTGTCGCGCAGGAAGAATATGAGGCGTTAAAGAAGGCACTGCTATCGGCACCTCTTCTCGGGCATCCAGACCTAGGGAAAGAGTTTTGTATGGCCACGGACAGTTCCCGTAGTGGACTTGGGGTAACATTGTTCCAAGAGCAAGAGCAAGGGGGAGAAGTAATACAACAACCTATTGCATTTGCGAGCCGAGTGCTTAGCAAAGCTGAGAGAAATTACACGGTAACTGAGCTTGATGCTTTGGCAATAGTATGGGGTTTTAGTAAGTTTAGATACTATTTGTATGGGAGGCATACTAAAATCTATACTGATCACAAGTCACTACAGTTTCTGATGTCGGCCAAACTTAACCATAGACGACTCGCTAGGTGGGCACTCTATTTACAGGAGTTTCAGTTTTCGGTCATGTATATTCCCGGGCCACAGAATATAGTGGCAGATGCGTTGTCAAGGAACCCAGAAGGTTATGGTCAATGCTTTGATGATGAGGTAAACGAGAACAGATATGAAATATTGTATATGCAGGGCGTGCGGTTCGAGAAATACATAGGGGCGGTACTCACAAATATTGCGAAACAGCAGGATAAAGACGAGTCATGGAGAATGGTGAAGGACAGAGTTAGAGCGAACTTAGATATCAATATAGCGCGCTTTTATACAATTCAGAACGGGGTCCTTTTCTACCGTAGAAATCCGAACACACAGGACTGGGTGTTGTGTAAACCAAATGAAATAGTCAACAAATTGATCTGGTACACGCACCTAAGTTACGGGCATTACGGGGCAAGGAAATGCTGTAAGAAGTTAAGGGAATCAGTTTATTTCATTAGTATGGAGAGGTGGATCAAGAACGTGCTTGGTAGTTGCAAATTGTGCCAGAAGGCAAAATCGTTAACTATCTCATGCCAAGCACCGCTTTTTCCGATAGTGCCAGGTAGATTGAGGGAATTCGGAGCAACATATTTGTTTGGCCCGCTACCTAAGTCAGTGCAGGGACATAGATATGTTTTAGTAGCAGTGGAATTGGTGTCAAAGTATGTGACTTTTACCGCATTGAAACGTGCGACGGGAAGGACAGTGGCAGCAGCGATCGTTAAAAACTTTTTGCGAGAAGTAGGAACTGTAGAAAAGTTCATAGCTGACAATGGACCACAATATAGATCCAGACAATGGCTAACCACACTGAAGAGAAGAAGGATAAAACCGGTGTTCATATCCAGATACCATGCTGCAAGTAACCCCAGTGAAAGAGTGGTAAAAGAACTGGGAAAGTTGTGTAAGATCTATTGCCATAGGCAACATAGAAGTTGGAGTATTTTTCTCAAAGATTTTCAGCACATCCTCAATGAGCTACCACATGGAGCAACTGGTTTATCACCAATTACGGTACTAAAGAATGAACCACCACCAGATCGAGTCAGGGAGCTGGTAGATTTTCCGCGATCAGGAAAGCAGAGGCACACAGAAATTGTCAAGGTTGCGATAGAGCGTATTAAGAAAGCAGCTAAGGATAGGCAGGAGAAGCAGAAAGGAAAGATCCGTAAGATCGAATTGGCAGTAGGAGACAAGGTTCTAATTAAAACTCATCGATTATCAAAGAAGCACAGATTCCTAACAAGCAAATTCTTTACAGTGTATAGTGGACCATTCAGAGTGAGGCGGATTGTCCATGAAAATGCTGTACTGATTGAGACGATCAAGGGAAAACAATCTCGTGGGCTTCATCACATTTCTAACATCAAATTATGGAAAAGTTAAGGATAGATCGAAAGTAGGCAATTTATGGTAGATAGTCAGTGTATTTATTTGTGGTGTGTAACGTTGTGCATGGGCAAATCGAACATAAGAATTTTCAGGCGGGATGTCAGGAAGTATGACGGAATAGACTGGTCGAATGAGTCATGAACAGGAGTCGACAGAGTGGTGTATGTACGTATTTTTTGTCATATAAATAAGGATCAAGCAGAAACGACTTGATGATTAATGAGTGGATAAAGATGGTAGACAGAGAAGCGACGTGATAAATAGTAGTGGATAAAGGTGATATGTAAGGAGAGAAGCGACGTGAAGCAGTGTGATTAATAAAGAGAGATTCGACGTGATGAAACAGTGGTAAATAAAGGTGAGAAGAATTAATAATGTGGAGATGTCTTAGATGTATGTTACAGAGAGGCCTGTGTATGCTGCAATAGAGATTGATGCCAATGGCGAAGGAAGACCAGGAAATGATGAAGTAGTGGATGGACGGAGAGCCGAAATACGAATGACGAGATGAGGACAACTGCACAACGTTAAGGGACATAAAGGGAATATGAGATCCAGATGGTGAACGTTGTGGAATACTGTCGTAAGATGTAATATAAGTGTAAATCTAATTCTTACCATAACATTTGCAACGTGAAAAAAAGTAATTTTTGCTGTTGTTGAAGCCTGGTGCCAGTATAACTATTCAAAACGGTACCAAGAATGTGTACAGTTATTTTGCAGGATGAATAATTTGTGTATTTTTTGTTCTTAGGTGAAATGTCGCAATTCTAAGTTGACATTTAGGAGGATGAATAATCGATAAAGTCAATGCAGAGGTAAGCCGATGGAGAGAGGTGCCAGAGTGAAAGGACGAATTCGGAGACTGGAATGGTATCTCCGAAACAGCTTCATGTGTTATGTGGTTGAGTATAAGGGAGCAAAGGTATGGTATGTTGTCGTGACTGTGGTGGTGTTAAGGTTAGCTGACTTCTAGACCTATTCTGTTAGTGTATTGATGGATTGAATGGGAAGGAAAATGTGATGTCTGGTGAGTGAGAGTCGTTGAGTAGTGTGATCAATGCGCACACTCCTGTAAAGGGGATGCTACCGATCAATAACTAAAATATTATTGAGCTATATTGTTTGATTTGGAGGAACCTCGATGGCAGGCCAGGATCTGACATCACGTGGATGGTTCATACATGCCCTAGAAATGTTGTTATATATAATAAAGGTAAAATATATAAAGAGATACGAATTTCAGTCTGTCACAAGTACAAAGGTGCATTGTATGTTGTAGATTTAGAGTCATCAGTTTCTAAAATGTTTACTGTGTTAGTATGTTAAAGTAGTTTACTATATAATAACATGTGGTAGGTAATTGTGAGCTGTGTAGCTTATTTCTTATTTTTTTGTTAGAACACTTTCAAGGGGTATTAATTTCAGTCACAAGCACAAAGGTTCACTGTATATTGTAGTTTTAGAACAAACAGTTTCTAATATTTTCACTGTGATAGGATGTTAGAGTAGTCTACTATTTCATATTGTAATTATGAGCTGTATAGATTGTTTCTTATTCCTTTTGTTTTTTTTTTTTACACTTTCATGTTTTGTATGAGGGATGACAGGTACAATCAATAGCACAAGTGTGGGTTGTATATAGAAAAGGGATAAATGTTGATGTTGTATGTGTAGAAAACTAGAGTGTATGATTTTATGTTTTTTAGAACAAAGATTCTTTTATTACCAATATATCTAATTGATCATACATGTAATCAATGAGTATTTAAATACTGTAAGAATATCCTTTTGTTGTAATGTTGCGAGATGCATGGAAGGGTCTGACTGATTGGGTGTCATAGCGCTGAGGTGCTCATGCAGAACGCGCCTGTACCTGCATAAGAAGGCGGGAGGCCGAGCTCTCGTCGCCATGGGAGAGGCGACAGAACCGCGGCACTCCCCACTCCACTGCCAGTCGGGGTACACTCCACACGCCCGCTACAGCAGGTCAACGGCCTGGGGCGACACGCACGTACCACTGGCCATTCATTAGTTCCGCCACCCTTCTGACTGGGGAAAGTATCCCGCGGAGGCAACAGCGGGTGGTTTCCTCCGCTCAACGGCTCGCGCGGCGGCGCCACGGCAGAATGAACGACACGGGGCAGAGTCCGGCGGGCATTTGTTACCAGCAACTATTAACTAGTACTGGACTGTGGAGCCGTGAAGCAAGATGACTGCTCGTATGTCTCCATAAGGTGGAAAGTGAAGGACTGGGGTATCCACATTGTGAGTGGTGGAAAAGATTTTGTCTTTAGCAGACAGGACGATTGTTTTGTTTTGTCTTGACCACTGAACGGTGGGATCCATAAACTTTTGGCAGTGACTGGTTAAGTGTGCTTTGTGAATTGCATGTGGGACGCTTGGTATTTTTAAAGAGGACAGTTGTTGTCTGGTGACTAATTATTGTATGAACGCAAGAAACTAGAGTGGGACAGTGACATTTACGTCTGTAGTAGGAGACATTTCTTTACTTGGTGCGGGAATAAGTGCTGTTTGTTGGAGCTTACGACTTTTAATTACACCATGAACTGAAAGGACAGAACCGTGGGTAATTGTAGTTGTTGGTTGGTGGTTTTTGGGGAAGGAGACCAGACAGCAAGGTCATCGGTCTCATCGGATTAGGGAAGGATGGGGAAGGAAGTCGGCCGTGCCCTTTGAAAGGAATCATCCTGGCATTTGCCTGGAGCGATTTAGGGAAATCACGGAAAACCTAAATCAGGATGGCCGGACGCGGGAAATTGTAGTTGTAGGGACATTTCTGGACGACCAGATTCGTATGGCTGGTACTCTGAGAGTGACTATGACATTTGTGTTTAATGTGAGATACAGTTTACTGTTCAGTGCGTATTCAAAATGCCGATTTGAGTGACTTAAAGACTTTCGTCCGGGTAACCATGGGAGAACTTTGACACCGAGACAGTGTTTCTAGGGAACCTGTCAGCAACTTTTTTGACCCCAAGAAAATCACAGAATGAAATGATTCCGTGTGACTCGCAAGATAGGGAATAATGTATTTGTACTTGTAATTGTGTAAAATTTTTTTTATATTTTTCATTGCTGAAGGGACAGCAAGTGTAATTGTATTTGATTAACGTATGTGTTTAGAATAGTTAGTGTGTTTTTTTGTTTGTTCTGGGTTATCAAGTTCACGTAGCATGTTTATTAAGATATTTGGTACAATGATGCTTTAATTATTAGCCAGTGGCGTAATACTAATGTAGCGGCTCTTGTTGCATTGGTCAGTAAGGTTGTCACAGGGGACAAGAGTTTGCATTGCACAACAAATGTCGGAATTAACTGATGCATTTTGATGTCGTGGACAGTAATGATCTTGTTGGTGTGTTGACTGAAGCCACTTATTTTCAATATCACAGTGGTGATATTTCACATTAAAGTGTAACGAAGGCTAGTCGAAATGCAAGTTCTTGTCGTCTAAATGTGTAACAACAGATAAATTAGCAGTAGAGTAAGATACGAGTGCTACTGGTGGATTCAAGCACTTATTGCTAACTATTTATTGTGTGTATTGATCAAAGTTGATGGACTGACTAGCTCAGCAGCAGGTATTTGTACTGGTGAACAAGGATAAGGTTAATCTCACAGCCGAGTAGTGGTGGCAATTGCTTAAGTGATGATAGTTAATGAGGTATGACATGATGTCTTAGGTTGACTATATTACGTAACCAGTATGTATCTTGTGGTATATTTCATTGTTTTTCTTCTCAGTTTTATTTCTCTGTAGGTTTGATGTATATTTTAGAATACTCATATGGAGCCTGACTTCTACGTGTAACTAGTGTACGCAAATTTTTTCTTTTGTTCATTATGTTTTGTATTAAGACATTGCCATGTAAAGATTATTACAATGCAGTTTATGAATGCCGGATTACTTGTTCTGTGTTTGGACGGTGAGCTATTTAAAGTTTTATGAGTACAATTAGTATATTTTTATTTGTTTTAGAATTATTGAAGTTTGGATTACTCCTAAAAATAATGGAGATCCCGGTAACTAAGCAAATTTTTATCTCACCATCATTTTTTATTTGTATGATGTAATGTTTTATTTGTCATTTGGATTGTTGTAAATTTGAATGTGTACGTTACTCCGGATTGTGGAGAGTACAATAATGCAACAACTGTGTTAATAATTTGGTAAAGTAACAGCATTTGGTCGTCTATTTGAGGTCACCAGGGGCTAAGGTCTCCTCCTGGTTATTTTGATGACTTGCTACTTTCGTTCTAATACAGTTTTCTTAAAAAAATGTTCGGAACTACCCTCACATTGCAAGGATAGTACCGTGCCATTTTTTTCTGCATGGGTAGCCGGTGGTGAAAGGGTACAGTACCGCCCGACATTGAAAATAGGTACAACATACTTCATTATTTTTGTCAGAACAACACATTTTTTTGTAAAATAACTCAATTTCTATTAATACAGCGAAGCCGGATACCAGTGTGGGAAAGAATGACAATTTATTTATTTAATTTATCACATGTGCACTCCCACAAAGTAAATCCCTACATCCAGTTTGGTGAGATCTGTGAAAGGAATGAATGTATGGTCGTCTGCTAACCGCAGATAGTGAATGTGAATATATGATCATCTTTGAGACGATCCTTTGGCCACCTTTGGTGAG